>NC_134715.1:117630000-118307500 GCF_049634645.1 Pelodiscus sinensis | reverse complement strand
AAGGGAAATAGAAGAAGGCAGCAGCCTGGGCAGCAGTGACCATGAGATGGTTGTGTTCAGGATCCTGACAAAAGGAAGAAAGAGCCTCAGAAAACAGATCCTGGACTTCAGAAAAGCAGACTTTCACTCCCTCAGGGAACTGATGGGCAGGATCCCAGGGGAGGCTAATATGAGAGGGAAAGAAGTCCAGGAGAGCTGGCTGTATTATAAAGAAGCTTTATTGAGGACAAGGGAACAAATCATCCCCGCATGAAGAAAGAATAACAAAGGGTATGTCTACACTACAGCACTAATTCGAACTAACTTAATTCAAATTAGTTAATTTGAACTAAGCTAATTCGAACTAGTGCATCTAGACCTAAAAACTAATTTGAATTAGTGTTTTGCTAATTCGAACTAGCATGTCCACACTGAGTGGACCATGAACCGAAGTTAAGGCTGGCTGGAAGCAGTGCCGGCAGGGCATCAGATTAGGACTTAGAGTGTGGAGCTGCTGCCTCAGGCTAGCCGAGGGCTGTGCTTAAAGGGACCCGACCCCCACCCCGGACAGACAGTTCTCAGGGTTCCCCGCTTGCTTGTCTATCTTGATGAGGGACAGCAAAGCAGTCCTGTCTTGGAGTGCCCTGAGTGCCCACACTCGGCACATCACTGCACTCAGCCATCAGCCTGGCTGCACTTGCCGCAGGCTGCCATCCGGGGGGGGTCAACCGAGGGGCTGTCAGGATCCAGGAGGCCCTGCAGGAGAGCTTTCACCCTGAGGAGCCCGCAGAGCCACCCAAGTCCTCCCCATCAGGGGCTCGTGCCCCATTCCTCCCTCACCTCCTTCCGCTTACCCCTCTCTAGCCCCCCTTCCTGATGTAAAAAATAAAGGACACGTGTGTTCAAAAATAGAAACTCTCTTTATTTAACAAACCTGGGGGGGGGATTAACCTCTGGGGAGACTGGGAAAAGGAGGTGGGAGAGGGGAAGAGAGAGAGTGGTAGAGGGGAGGGGGACACCAGGGAGGAGAGAACTGGAAGGGGGAAGCCAGGGAAAGAAGGAGGAGGGGAAGTATAAAACTATGGTACGCCATATCTTCAGTACTGTGTACAGATGTGGTCTCCTCACCTCAAAAAAAATATTTGGCTTTGGAAAGGTTTTAGAAAAGGGCAACTAAAATGATTAGGGGTTTGGAACAGGTCCCATATGAAGAGAGGCTAAAGAGACTGGGATTTTTCAGCTTAGAAAAGAGGAGACTGAGGGGGGATATGATAGAGGTCTATAAAAGCATGAGTGGTGTGGAGAGAGTGAATAAACAAAAGTTCTTCATTAGTTCCCATAATAGAAGGACTAGAGGACCCCAAATGAAATGAATGGACAGCAGGTTTAAAACTAATAAGCGAAAGTTCTTCTTCACACAGCACATAGTCAACCTGTGGAACTCCTTGCCACAGAAAGCTGTGAAGGCTAGAACTAGAACAGAGTTTAAAGAGAAGTTAGATAAATTCATGGAGGTTGGGTCCATGGAGTGCTATTAGCCAGGGGGTAGGAACGGTGTCCCTGGCCTCTGTTTGTGGAAGGCTGGCGATGGATGGCACAAGACAAATCGCTTGGTCATTGACTTCGGTCCATCCCCTTTGGGGTACCTGGTGTTGGCCGCTGTCGGCAGATTGGCTACTGGGCCTGCTGGCTGGGTGCCCCTTTTAAGGGCTCCGGGGCCGGAGGGGGGCAGAAGAGTTTCCCTGGTTTGGCCCAGAGTGGCCACCAGGGGTAGCTGGGAAGGGCAAGCCTCCAACTAGTTCGAATTAAGTGGCTATACAGCCCTTATTTCGAACTACTTAATTCAAACTAGGCATTAGTCCTCGTAGAATGAGGTTTACCTAGTTCGAATTAAGCGCTCCGCTAGTTTGAATTAAGTTCGAACTAGCAGTTTGCATGTATAGACGCTATGAAAGTTAATTCGAACTAACGACTGTTAGTTAGTTCGAACAGTCGTTAGTTTGAATTAACTTTGTAGTGTAGACATACCCGTAGATACACTGGAGGGTAGGGATAGGATCCAGAGTGACCTAGACAAATTGGAGGATTGGGCCAAAAAAAAAAATCTGATGAGGTTCAACTAGGACAAGTGCAGAGTCCTGCAATTATGATGGAAGAATCCCAAGCATAGTTACAGACTGGGTACTGACTGGATAAGCAATAGGTCTGCAGAAAAGGATTTGGTATTACAGTGGAGCAGAAGCTGGATATGAGACAATGTGCATTGTTGCCAGGAAAGCTAATGTCCCCATTGTCACCAGATCAAGGAAAGTGATTATTCTCCTCTATTTGGCACTTGTGAAGCCACATGTGGAGTATTGTGTCATTGTGTCCAGTTTTGGCCCCCCCCCCCACTATAGAAAAGAGATGAACAAACTGGAGAGAGCCCAGTGGAAGGCAATGAAAATGATTAGGGGACTGTGGCACATGACTTATGAGGAGAAGCTGAGAGAACTGGACTTATTTAATCTGAAGAAGAGAAGAGTGAGGGTGGTGTTGATAGCAGCCTTCAACTACCTGAAGCGGGGTTCCAAAGAGGATGGAAAGAGGCTGTTCTCAGTGGTGGCAGATGACAGAACCAGGAGCAGTGGTCTCAAGTTGCAGTGGGGGAAATCTAGGTTGGATATTAGGAAAAAATGTTCACTAGGAGGGTGATGAGGCACTGGAATGGGTCATCTATGGTGGTAATAAAATCTCCATTCTACACCTGCATGACAAAATTCTGTTGGAATGATTTATTTGGGGTTGGTCCAGCTTGAGCAGAGAGTTGGACTAGATGACCTCCTGAAGTATCTTCCAACCCTAATCTTCTATAAATATCACTATGGCATGGGAGACAGGTGCTAGAGCAGTGGTCTCCAAACTTTTCACACCCAAGATCACTTATTAAATGTCAGGACAAGCCAAGATCTAACCCATTTCTTCCCCAAATATACATACCTAAATATATGCAAATAGCTTTTCACATTGACTGGCATGAATACAAAGATTAAGGCAAGACTACACAGCACGCAGGCCCCATTTAAGTCAGTTCTACAGATATTAATAAAATGCAATATTTACTCGACTTCCACCCATATGACAGCACTTTTAATGAGCAATTACGGACCAGGAATTTAACCACTAAAACGCATATCAACAGAAGACCATTATATTGACTCACCATTGTGAGGCCATGTTCAAAGGATCCCACCCGTAGGCCACATGTTGAACCCCACATAAACCCAAAGTGCACCGTGGGCTGCAAGCAGCCCACGGGCCACGTGTTGAGTTGCCCTGGTCTACAAGATCATGCTTCTGGGACAGAAATTTTACTATCGGTGTCTCAAGTCGGACTCCCAAAATTAGGTGATACTAGGGATGTTAAATATTGGTTAACTGAATAGTCGATTAACGTCATGAATTCTTATAGGTTACTCGACTATTCTATAGTCCCGGGGGACAGGGCCGGCATTCAGTGTGCTCCAGACTCACTCCCAAGAAGCCCCCTGCCACTCCACACTGCTGCCTCTGATACAGAGGCAGCAGCACAGGGTGCCAGGTGGGAGCTAGTCCGCGAGGGGAGCCAGTTTAAAAACCAGCTCCCCTCCCAGACCGGCTGCCTGTCACCCTGTACTGCTGCTTCTGATAAAGAGGCAGCAGAATGGGGTGGCAGCAGCCTCTGTCTAGGGGGGTGTCTGAGCTCCCGGACCTGGCATGAGCTGGAACTGAGCTGGGCTGCCTGCCCACCTGACTCCTAATACACTTTAAATGCAGAGCCGCAGCAGGGGTAGGTCCTGTTGCAAGCCAGGACTGAGCCAGGCTGCTGGGCAGCCTGCTAAAAAATGTACTGTCAAGGGGGGAGGGGTGGGAAATGCATGTTGTCTACAGTATTAACCTATATGCTTTTGCTTATCGGTTAATTGACCACACTATTACATCCCTACGTGATACTTCTGAAATTTTTGGCAATGGTGCCCAAGTGTGGTATCCCCATGCTAAGTGCCCAGGCCCTCCCTATTTCTGCCTTAGCGGCCCTGGCTACTTAAAGGCAAATGACCCTGATGACTATTATCTGAACCCCTCTTGAATACTGAAAACCCAAGGGAAACCCTGGGGACAGCTGTAGTCAGGATGGTCCCTAGCAGTCCAACTGCCACAAAAAGAACTGTGCTGTCGAGGAAAACTGGGAAGCAGAGTTGAAGCAAAGGACCAGATGTAGGAGAGACTAAAAGTATACATGTACCCGATAATAAAACATTGTCCCATGAATCAGTTCAGTAACAAATTCCAGCCCAATGCACATTAAAAAAATAATTGAATCTAATTACAGATTCTCGTTGCATTTCTTGGGATCACTGCTCCATGTGCTGACTTCATTGGGTAGTGCTAGTGCTCTGGAACAAGTGTTTGGAGTGCTACTTCTGGGCCCGCAAAATGGCTCAAGTAATTTAAACGCACACCTGACAAAACACTGGAGAGTGCAACAGCAAATGGAACAATCATACACAACTCAGGGGGACGGATTCAAAATAGTCTCCAGTTCTTTTCCATTTCTGATTTCTTTGACACTTTACATGGGGTTTGCTTTTTCCTGCTATGTGACGTGATTGTGAGCCCTGCTCTCCAAGCTGCTTATGGTCATTGTTTGGGCCAAGTCTATAATCCTAGGGGACTCAACTCTGGGATTCTGTGACCATAGAGGGCCCAGATATGAACAGACCATAAAACTTTTCCCCAGCAAGCCACAACTCTACCTTGCACAGGGAACTGATTTCTTATCGTTAATATTAAAAGAGCTGCTTGGTCTTGGAGCTCCTGTAAAACTTGCATACTGATTATATATGACTTAGTTAAATGTAATCTCTTCCCAAGCTTGTGCCCTACCCACTGAGCAGTTAACTTTCCTCAGGTATTAAACCTAGGGTGACCATATATCCCGTTTTAGCCAAGACAGTACCGGTTTTAAGCTCTGTCCTGGCCGTTCTTTTTTTGACAAAAAACTGGCATTTTTCCCATTTGCTCTTCCTTCAGTTGGAAAGAGCAAACAAACACATGCCCTCTCAATGTTACTTCAGGAAATTGGTCACCCTAACCAAATGCTTCCCTGTCTCCGACAGGAAAGGATTAACCAGCACGCCGAGGCTGAATTAGTCACCTCCTGTTACCTTTGGCTTGGTGGTTAGGCTTGAGAGAAGGAAGGGGAAGTAAAGCAGACAGGCCATCCTGTGAATGGAGAGGAGACTTTTTGGAGTCTGGATCCCTGATGAGCTGCAGCCTGGCTGACCCTCTGAGTAAGGGGAGGAGTATGCCAGCCCCTGAATGGTGGGGTTTTGTCTGAGGCACAGGAATGTGGTGACAGGCCCAGGCTTGCTGGCGAGGTAAAAGCAGCCAGCTGAGTCTAATGGTTGGTTATCTTCATATTTTGACAAAAAGCTCAGAGGGCCCCAGAAGGGGTTGGATTCTGCAAAGTGGTCTGTCCAAAGACAGGTCATTTGAGTAGGTCAAGCACGAGGGAAGCAGGCGAAGTTGCTGTGGCACTAAATCTGGCCACAAGTGGGTAGGCTGGAGAATGAGAATTCTGCTACCTCTCCCCAAACCATTGACCTCAATTCTGTCAGCTTCGTTGATGGGTTATGTATTTCGAAATAACTAGTGCTATTCCGAAATAACTTAGTCCGCGTCTACACAGCAGACAGTTATTTCGAAACAGTGTTGAAAGACTGTCAAGCTGGAGGACTTCTTACTCCGACTCCTGTAACCCTCATTGCCCGAGGAGGAAGGGAAGTCAGAGGAGGAGTGTTCTGTTTCGAAATAAGTGCTGTGTAGACGCTCCCAATTTCGAAATAAGCTATTTCAAAATAAGCTACGCAATTGCTGTAGTTCTATTTGCTTAGCTTATTTCGAGTTAAGCCCTGCAGTGTACATGCATCTCAAGTCTTCTCTTCCCTGGGATACTGTAGTTGTACTGGCTGGTGAGGCATTGACCTGAGGTAGCTGGGCATGTGAGTGGGTTGATGCACACTCTGTTTCCACTTGCTGCTCTCAATTTCCTGTGCTCAGCATAATGACAGGTTCACACAGATTGGGCAAGCTGGGAAACAACAGCACAAATGAAGGCAGCTCCATTTGAAAGCGCAGCTGTAGGGCAAAATCCAAGAAGATTCCTCAAGGAAGCCACGAGCATGGGGGACTGCAACCAAATCTGGGAAAGAACAGAACTTACATATTTTATGCCTTATACTGCAGCTGTCCCTCCCATGTCTGTGAGGGTGTCAGAATCTGACAAGAGGTGCTTAGTCTTGATCTTATTGGATGGCAGCTGTTTGAGCAGACAGACAGGACAACAGGTCAGGAATTTTTCAATGGAACAATTTTTGTTAGAAACGCTGATTCATTGAAACTGATTTTTTTTTTCCTGAGAAAACCGGTTACAATGAATTTTTTAACTCAAATTTTATCTTTTGCAATGGTCAGCCTTTTGTTGAGATATTTTCTGAGTGGAAAAAATCCACTTCTGTTTGAAAAAACTTATCATTTTGAAATGTAAGCTATAGTAAAAAAAACATAAAATGGTTGAAATCCAAATGTCATGTTTCAAAATGATCAAAATGAAATAATTTGGTTGACACAAAACTGATTTGTTTTTCCAGTTTCTGAAAATTTTTCAAGATTTTTATTTATTTATTGTTCCATTTGGGGACTATTTTCAATATTTCAAATTTTTGTGGGGCAGGAAGCTAGCTTCCCACTCAGCTCTGGCTGCATAGTTAGGGAAGATTACATTGAAACATTGTTTTTCATGGAGGACTGCAGTGTGTACACTTACAAAGAGGGATTATCCAAAACACAGTTGTGCAATGGGCTAGTTAACCCAAACAATAATATTAGCAGTAAACATATCAGAACAATTTTAACATTCTGGTCCTAGCACCAACGTTTTTTTGCATAAACAGGGAAAACCTACACCTCAAGGTCTTGCCTCTGGAACGTATTCACCCATTTTGGGGGCACTGAAAACATGCACTGTCCCATCTGAGGCCCTGGGAGGCACTGCAACTGTCTGGGATGCAATGCCTCCCAGAGCTCCAGGTGTGATATCCTCTCCTTTCTGTATCTGGCCAGCTCCTCGTTCCAGTGCAGACAGGAAACCTGGCCCCAACCCTTCCACAAGCTTTTTGGAGGAGCTAACATAGCAGCAGCACTAGCCCTGGGGAGTCCTTGGCCTCCGTAAATGTGAGGACACTATTTTATTCTGCTCCTGCCAGGGACTGAGGGGCTCCTTATGTCCTCTCTATTGCATATCTGTACAGCCTGGCACTGAATGTTGACAGAGTATTAAAGCTGAACTGCTGTCTACGGGGCTCTTTCAGTCCTGGATGAGAGTCCCTGATGTCTCAGTTGTTCCCATACTCTGGTACCAATCATCATAGTATAGGCAGCACAGACCTTAGGTGCAGGGAGGTTCAGTGACTTGCCCTTGGTCACACAGTGAGCCAGCAGCACAGTATTTTCAAAGATGCCCAGGGGTACATCTACACTATGCACTTATTTTGAAATAAACTATTTCAGAATAAAACCTCCTGAAATAGCTATTTCAAAATAGCGCATCCACACTACAAATGTCCATCGAAATAGCGCAGAGCTATTTTGAAATAGCACGTCCACACTGATTGGAGGCTGAATCACATTTAAAGCCCCCACAGAAGCATTGCAAAGAGAGCATCAGGACAGCAGTCACTTCCTGGAGCTGCTGCCTGAGGTTATCTGAGGCTCATGCTTACAGGGACCCCTCCCCGCCCCCCCCTCAGGCTCATGCTTAAAGGGATACAATAAACCAGACTTTTTGTTTTCAAAGAATAAACTGTTGGGTTTTTTTGGTTTGGGATAAATATAATTGGAGAAGAAGGACTGGGGGAAAGAACCTGGGAGGGAAATGGAAGGGGGAGGATGACAGGCTCAGAGATGGGGCTGGGAGTGGCACCTGCCTCAGGTGTTTCCAAATCTCCATGTGTGGGACCCTCAGCAGCCACTGGAGAGTTAGGCGGGGAAGCCAGAGGTGGGGGTAGGAGCTGTAGCACGAGTGGGAGCAGGAGCGGCAGTGGGAGCAGCAGGAGGCAGCTGCTGGACCACTCAAAGGCGGCCAGCTGTGGCAGTGTAGGCCGCGCACATACTCCAGGTCTCCCAGGACAGATCCTGCTAGATGGTGCGGCGCAGCTCCCTGTCAGCACGATGCTCCTCCAGGTTGGCATCCAACCTCTGGCTCTGCCTCTCCCCGGATTGCTGCAAGGTTCCTGTGTTGCAGCCTCATTGCGGCTATGTGCTCTGGACTAGCGCTCCATGTGTGCACAGGCTGCTGTGTGATCCCCAGGCTGAGAAGACTGGGCAAGGAGCGCACAGCCCCTCACCACCCATGACCTCCCCTGGTGTGTGTCTAGGGAAAGTAATGGAACTCATCATATGGGCCTTCTCTGGTGTCATCCAAGCCCTGGGTGACATCCTGGGAGGGGGGTACCGGCTCCAGAGACAGGCTGACCTGGCTGGTGGGCATGATGTCGGCCTGGCCTCCTCCTCTGCTTCCTCCACCTCCTTTCCCATGGGCCTGCCTTCTGGGAGGCTGATGATGGGCGTCTCCAGCCCAGATTCCACGATGGGGGGGAGGAACTGAAGACTCCACTCCCTGGCCTTTGTGGGGGCCTGCCTCAGTTCTTTCACTTTCATGCACACCGGCTCCTGGGTGCACATGTGGCCCTTCTAACCCAGGCTGTCAGCCATCCGGCCATAGATGTCCGCATTCCTGTGCATGGTGTGGAGATCCTGAATGTTTGCCTCCTCTCCCCAGACCTCAATAGCTCCAGGATCTCTGCACCAGACCAGGATGGGACCCTCCTTTTGCGCCCATGGGTAGGGGCTTGGGAGCTGGCTGCCGGTTCGCTTGCAGCCCTTGTGGGGCTCAGTCGGAGTGGTGGGGTTTGCCATGGAACCAGGGAAGGCAGAGCAGGTCACTGGCATGGTGTGTGGCATGATGCTAGAAGGGTTCAGGTCGTGCCGTGCCACAAACTGTTTCCCCTCTGGCTGAACCTTTAAAGGCAGCAGGGAAAGAGGAACCATAGAGTTCTGATGAGTGTGGACAGAGTGGTTACCAGGGCTGCTGTGAGAAGCCCAGGAGGCCACTTATTTCAAAATAACCACAGCTGTGCCATCTACATGCACCCTACTTGGAAATAACTATTTCAAAATAGGCATTATTCCTTGTCAAATGAGGGTTTATTATTCTGGAATAAGAAGCCCGTTATTCTGAAATTATTTCAAAATAACAGGCTTGCTGTATGGATGCTCACCTTGTAATTTTGAAATAACGTGAGTTATTTTGAAATAACATTAGTGTAGACATGCCCTAAGAGAGGTAAGCACCCATCTCCCACTTAAACCCTACTACACTTGGATAGATCACTTCTTTGGATACCTTTGCAAATCCCAGCAAGAAATGAGACCTCCTGATCCCCATTCACATGTTCTATCCCCTTAGACAGAGAGGCGGCTCTGGTTTTTGGGTGCCAGGACTAAGATGAGCTATAATTAACATTACATGGTTTGGGGTTGAAAAATCTTTGAGTTTTCTGGCCCCAGCCCAGCAAATACCTCTTAGGTTAGATTGAAAACTGTTGTAAGAGTTGCAACTTGAAGTCATTGAAGTGTTCCACCATCGCCCCAGACCTGAATTCTCTCCTTATGTTGAATGTGCGGGAGTGGAAAATAAAGTTTTTGCTGGCCACGAAAAGCCTTATTTTTTTGCTGTAGTGCTTTTGATGCTGTACACTCACTCAGTGTCAATAGGATTCCTGCAAAGTCTGGCTTTAGGTCCTCAGAGAGCCATACAGCTAGGAATACTGTGGGGTGTTTTGTGCTGGTAGGCTCAGCAGAGGAGTATTTTAAAGATGGTTTTATGGTTAAAGCCCTGGAGTGGTCTCAGAGGTCGTGTATGTGAAGGGGAGGGGTGGAGTTTAATCTCTAGCTCTGTCACAGATGTCCTGTGTGATCTTGGGCCAATCACATAATTTCGCTCTGCCTTGGATTCCCCTGTGAACTGTCGATAACAATAACTGCCTTGCGCCTGTCCTTTGTCTGTCTTGTCTATGCAAATTGTGCGCTCTCTGTGGCTCTTACTCTGTGTTTGTGCAGTGACTAGCCCGAGGCCCTAATCTTGATCTAAGCACTACTCTAAAACAAATAGCGGTGGCTGCTTGACTTTGAAAATCAAGAGGCCAGGTTTTATTTCGAAGATCTTTGTCTTTTACAAAGACCGTGTGTAACTTTGTCACATGCTTCTGTTTTTGCATAGGAAGCTTGCACGTGGGCTCAGCAACAAGGACGTTTATTTCACTTCTGGCATCTCTCCCACCCCACGCAGGCCAGCACATCAGCAGACACTTTATCCAGGGCTGCTGTCCTGATTGGCACGCTCTTGTATTTACTGTTAAAAGCCCTTAGCATGGCACAGAGAGATTTGCCTTGCCTGCTTATATCTGCTGCATTCCCTCCAGAAGGACTTTTCTAGCAAGATGGTGGCTTGCTGCACTCCTGATTAGAAGCCCTTGGTGTGGAAAATATTATTCATGAGTCTTATCACTGTTTACGGCATGATTGTTTAGCGGTTGGATTCCCAGGAGTCTCTGGGTCTTTAGGAGGGTTTATATCTTCTAAAACTCCACATGTAATTTGTTTTAGGGGAGAAGGGCCAAATCCTGAGAGGTGCTGAGCTCCTGTAGCCATGTCACAGGATTGGGCCCAAAGTAACCAGGGCGTTACTCCTCTGAATCTATCTTTCTTCTGAGCTGCTCCAGCCTCCTTTTTAAAATGGATTTACTAGCACTGAGACAAGCGGTGACTTAATTAGGATTACTCTTAATGTGTGCCGCCGTAAGTGGGAGGAGAGGCAGGCCCACTCTGTTTAGTCTGTCAGCTGGCATCTCACTATCTGACTTCCTTTTCTAGCATGACCAGCTGTTCCTCCATAATCAGCTTCACCAAGATAGTAAGATTCAGCTAAACATGCCATTCTTATGAATGTCCCCAGACTAAAAACAATCTTATGTCCTCCAGACACAGTCACTGTTCACACAGGGCCCTGTTTCCCATGGCTGCAGAAAAACTGTGAATGGCTGATGGGTGGATGGAGATGGAAATTTCCCACAAGACTCTCTTATTGGAGTTCTCTCTAGAACTGTTTCATCAGAGTCATCGTTGTTGAAATACGTGAAGTTCCACACTCAGGCATGCAATCTGAAATGCTGCTGTAAGGTAACTTCTAAAAGCCGGTGACCAATTACCCCTGCCCTCTCCCACAATCTATTGCTGAGGCTTTTCTGTCACAGCAGGAATGATGCATTTGTTTTAGTGTCACACAGTAGGTCACAACACACCCCTCCCCCTTTTGTCACACCTTTGGAAGAGGAGTGGAAGAAAACAGCAGGGATATTTAGAAACAGGAAAGAACCACAGTACAAACAATACAGCCTTCTGCAGTAAGGAGGGTTTTGAAATCCCCGGGCCTGGGTACCCGGCTGAGGCATCAGAGGAAGGCAGTGAGGGTTGAGAGCCGGTTTTTGGAGCAGTAGCACTCACATTTTGTTTTGACAGTTCCCCTTGTGTCAGTGCCACAAGCTGGGTGCCCCTATGAAAATTCCCTCTTCTTTTTTTTTTCTCTCAATCAATTTACGGAATAAATTTTGTTATGTGCACCGAGGCATACGTGGATGTGCACCACCAGTAGAAACACACGTTGCTGCCTATGGGCGCACTGCCAATCAGCTGGGCAGCATTTGAATCTTATCTGGGCAGTAGTCAGTTTACAGGGAACACTGGCCCGTCTTCTGCAATCTGCCCAAAAGTGGCCCCTTGAATATTTCACTCCATGCCTATCTGTAACTTGTACAGAGGAACCCCCGGGGAAGATCACAGGCAGCTACATATCTGTGTACCAGCTCCAGGCACTGTACTAGAATCCATAATCTAGCAAACACTGGCACCACCCTGAGGCCAGCTCCAACACACGGGAGGCAGGGGATGGAGAATAAGACAGAAACTGTGCATTTACTGTAAGTAAGGGGCAAAGATTTAAGGTGCCATAAGCACTCTGTCCTCCAGCATTACACGCTCTTTTGTTTTTAGGGATGTAAAATCCTTAATTAGTTAACCCAGGGGTTCTCAAACTTTGTGATACCGTGACCCCCCTCTAAGTTGCTCCCAGGGGGTCAGGGCCCACAGTTTGAGAAACGCGGGGTTAACCGATTAAAGAGGGGATGGCTGGAGTGAGCACTCCAAGTGGTCTGGAGCATATCCTCCCCCACCTGCCCGCTAGGCTGAAGCACCCTCCCTCTCTGCCCCCCATCCCTGCCCCACTGCAGGCAAGGGCTGCATTAGCTGCGCCTGCTCTAGCTCTCACCAGTTAACTTAACAGGAAAGCCATTAATGATGAGGCTTAGCAGTTAAACCTTCATGTCCCCATTTGCTCTGGGTAAGGACAACACCAGAGTTTACAGGTCTCATTGACACTGATATAAGAACAACAGGCCAAGCACTCTCCTGAGCAGAGGGAACCAGTCACTGCTTTTCCCACTAGGCCACCTGAGTTGAGAAAAGGAATCAGGTACCAAACTTGTGAGCGAGAGGCAGTTGCCTAGAAAGCCATTGCTGGGAAACTGGGAAAAACCATTCCTGGTGCCCAGAGAAGGAACAGCAGGAAGCCCAGATATCAATCACAAATCACCCTCTGGCTGTGATAACGACCAAAACCTGTAGCATGGACCCATCCTCAGGGGTATGCATCCCTGTATTTCAGTCTCTCCTTATCCAGCTTCTCCTTTTTTAATTTGTGTGAGCAGAGATCATTTAGGAGCCGTGCCCTTTTGGATCCTTTCTCTGCGGGAAGGGTTGCTACACAATACCCAGTTTTTCTTTTTGGATACTGGTAACACACTCATCCCTGGGATATCACCTTAGAGTCAGACTGAGAATAGAAAGCACTGGTGGATCTTCTGAAGATTTGAAAACCCTGGTTCCTAGAGCTCCAGGCAGACCTAAACTTAATGCTTAAGCCAGTGAACTACACTTTCCAGGCTAACCAGTGCATTACATCT
Organism: Pelodiscus sinensis; assembly: GCF_049634645.1. Classification (NCBI taxonomy): domain Eukaryota; kingdom Metazoa; phylum Chordata; order Testudines; family Trionychidae; genus Pelodiscus; species Pelodiscus sinensis. Next base: position 118,294,364 of record NC_134715.1, on the reverse strand, counting down.
TCAGGGACAGATTGATTGATGCTGCCTGAAGTCTGGAGACATTTTGGTGACCTCATGCTACTGAGCAGGAACCAGCTGGTACTTCCGGTGCTGGTGGTTAAAACAGGTGGATTAAATCCCACAGCATTTAAGTGACTAGACAGTGTCAAACTTGCATCTGATGAACTCTTAACAGCTCGGTGCTGAACCAGCTGAAAGGTCAAATAGCATATCACCCTAGAACAGCTGGATCTAATATAAAGTGACTCAGGATGATACATAGTGGACATTATAGGAATAACAAATGGAGACCGGGTTGGTTGCAGCAGTTTGCTGATGTACTGAGGCAACTGAAAGACTCACATAACTGTGGAGTGGCAGTCTCTTTGTCTGTATGCTGAAACTGAGATGACAAGAATTTGGGGTTATAACATGTGTTCATAACAAATTTTTGATGCCTAGTTCCCAGAGAATGATCATAATGGTCCCTTCTGACCTTAAAGACTATGAGTCTATGAGAAGGTGGATAGAAAGAAGAGCTCAAAGCAAAAGAGGGTTTTATTAAGTAGCAGTTGTACTAAGGAAGGCAGTCCAATAGCAAATCACAAGTTAACTGATGTAATTTGCAGATCTGATTGACTTTGGTATCCCTATGTGTTTAATCTTTAAAGCCTCCCTCTGGTCAAACAGGCTCAGCAGTGTCTGTAGCAGCCTTGTGCAAAGGGGCAGAAAATCCAGATAGGGTGCATTTTTGGCAAGCCGAGTTCCTGACCTTAGTAAGGAGATAACGATAATGATGATTCCAGGTGAGAACAGCAGCAGCACTGAACACGGCATCTCATGACAGCTACTGCACGGTGAGACATTCTGGGTTGGGGCAGGGCAGATGGAATGGTTTTGGTGGGCACAATAAGCTCTCACACACACACACTAATGTTCAGAAAGCTGAGAGCCGTCAGCTTCTAGTCTGAAGTGTTCTGTTGTAGTGGCACTGACAAATCCCAGAGCAAAGGGATTAGTGAATAAATAAAGAGGGGAGACAGAGATGTATGCTAGAACCTTAGACTTCTGAGCACATCAGGAATGAAGGTCATTTGTAACTCTGAACAAAACGCTATGGTGGTTCTTTCACAAGTTAACTGAATGTTGACTTAATACAGCACTGAAGCTTGTCTATGAAGAAGAAAAATGTGACTTTTAACCACATTAACTTACACAAAATGAGCAGAAATATAGTTTTCTACCTTGTCAAATCTTTTTTAAAAAATGCCCCCCCCCCTTCTTTTAGTAGTTGATGTTTAACACAGTATTAACTGTTGCTTGCTTGTTGTTGTTTTGGCTGCGGCCTGATTGCATACTTCTGGTTCCAAATGTGGTGTGTATGGTTGACTGGCCAGTTCATAACTCTGGTATTTGTAACTGAGGGGCTACTGTACAAAACAGGAACAAGAATCCCTCTGGCAAGTTACTGGCTATGTATAGCCAATCAAGTTATATGCAATGAACTATTTTCAGGAAGTGTGCTGAATATTATATGGGACGATCAATAAAGAGAGTTACCGGCTAGAGCGCAGAATGGTAAACTGTCTTGCTAGCCTCTAGACTGGGGTCTCAAACTCCCATCCCACAGGCCAACTCTAGCTGGTGTAATTGCACAACCCAGCATGGGACTCCTGGCCCACCAGGGGAGGACCTGTCCATTACCAGCCCCCCCAAATCCTGCCCCTTTCCACCATCGTCCTGCTCTTTCCTCCCCCCCACGGCATCCTATTCCCCAGACATGGCCTCAGGGTTCACGGGCAGGGCTGGTGTGGTACGGCGACAGCGGTCACACCCCACCTCACTCTTCATGGTGGCAGGAGCCAAGAGGAAGTGGAGCACAGCAGAGCAAGTGCTTTCTGCTTCCCCCAGCTTGTGCCACCATGGTAAGTGCAGGGGTGTCCAGCCACTGTCATGCCAGGGCCCTGAAGTTGTGTTCTGGGGAATGGAGTGCCATGGAAAAGAGAGGGTGTGGCAATGGTGGGAAAGGGTGAGGCTTTGGTTCAGTAACGGACAGATCCCCTCCCACCTGCCAGGAGTTCCATGCTGGATTGCACAATTGCTCCAGCTGGGGATGGCCTGCGCGTTGGGAGTTTGAGACCCTGGCTCTTGACCCTAGCTCTGCCTCTAGAGCCAGCATAAGCTTGTGTGTAAGGCACTGTCTTAATCTACAGCAGCTCTAGGTTCTATTCCCAGGTCAGTACAAGTGACTGTTAAGTGAGTCACTTCCCTTTCTAACTTTTATCTATTTAGAGCAAAAGTTCTTTGGGGAAGGAGCACTCTTACGATATGCTTGGTTAGTGTCTCACACATGAGTGGCTCTCTAACACTGGTAATAGTAAGGAATACGTGTGGCTGAAAAAGAGCAACTCGTGTGGGAGATCACAGCTTCGTTGTATGCAACATGGAAACCCTGAGGTTAGTTTCTATGATCCAAAAAATGTAGAGGAACAAACTAGTGTAATTAACAATAGTGTAAATTGTTCTGCTCTGCTCCGCACTGGTGAGGCCTTACCTGGAGTGTTATGTATAGTTCTGGGCACCACACATTAACAAAGATGTAGACATATTGGAGAGAGTCCAAAGGAGGGCAACAAAAATGATAAAAGGTATGAAAAAGATATGACGGTATGAAAAACTGGACAGTCTTGAGAAGACTGAACAAGGTCCTGATAATAGCATTCAAATATACTACAGGCTATTCAAAAAAGGATGGTGATCAGTTGTTCTTCATGTGCACTGAAGACAGGTCAAGAAGTAAAGGGCTTAATCTTCAGCAAGGGAGATTTAGGTCAGAAATTAGGAAAACCTTTCTGACTATAGGCACGGGAAGAGACTGCCCAAGGAAGCTAGGAACCTGTATCATTGAAGAGTTTTAAGAACAGGTTCGATCAATACCTATCATGGATGGTTTAGATATACTTGAAATAGATGACGTCTTAAGGTCTTGTCCATCTCTATATTTCCCTGATTCTATGAAATCAGGAGAAACTTCACTGAAACCAATGGAGTTACAGGGTTGTAGCCCAAGGTTAAAGGTATAACAGAAATAAAAATAAAAGAGAAGGGCTCAAATGCATTTTTTTCAGTTCAACCATTAAATGCATGTGAGAAAAGAGCTCGGCCCAAGGTCTATAAATCAAGACTTCAGGTTCTGTTCCTGGCTCTGTTGCTTCCGTGTTATGCAACCTGAGGCAAGTCACTACACCTCTCCCTACCTCAGTTTATCTAAATTGGAAATACATCTAATACTTTCCATATAATTCTTCCACATTTCTGTCTACACCAGAATTCATAAAGCACCAAACGATCTAGCTGCTGAGTGCTGTATAGGTATGTGTCACGTGAGTTGTTAGCAAAATAGTTTGAAATCTTCATTGCTGATCTGCTAAACTTCGGTTGATTATACCAGACTCTTCACCATGTTCTGGATTTCTTGCCCTCAATGTGCCATGAAGATGTGGCATTTTGTTTGGTAGGATGGCTTTAAAGTCTGGAATTGGTTTCTCCAAGTTTGGAGCACTGAAAAATAAATACCAACTGGCTTTAAAGAAGCCACACTCTAATTAGTGGCGGTTGATATTCTTTTTCCTGTGATCCAGGCTTTAGGAATGTGGTGCACAGCCTTTCTTTACATAAGCTGGCTGGACAGCTCCTATATGTTCATGGCACTCAATACTTGGAGAACGTGGAGTTAAGGATTTTCAAAGTTTTCCAGCTGATCCTCCCATCAATCAAACTCATTTGTCCAAAGAATGACCCCTTCTCCCAAGAAAAATCTCTGGAATTACACTGCTGATTCATGCACATTATCGAGAACCTCTATTTGTGGGTATTGCATAACTTCCTTCTGCTGTGATGAACAGATCTGTGGCTCACAGCCTCAAAACACTCAGGCAGTGATGAGCAACTGGTCAGCTCACAAACCAATTACCGACAAGCAACAGAGTGCTGCTACCAACATAGAGATTGTATTTAGAAACAGAGACTAGCTGTGATCTTGAGAAAGCTGAGAGGACCAAGGTATTGTTGAACTTTCTCTTCCAAGGATGTGTACTTTCCTTGAAGATGCTAAAATTTAACCTTGTGTCTTTATTTTGTGTGCCCTGAGCTTCTCTTCAATACTGCGCAATAATGCTGGGTTTTCGGGGAGTGTGTGTGTGTGTGTGTGTGTGTGTGTGTGTGTGTAAATCATTCCTTCCTCTGTATTTAAAATACCCCTTGGAAGATTGACACTGAAACCTGTTTCTTAGCTGATTTCTCTCCGCCCCTTCCCCCGCCCCACTCCTCTATCAGGCACCCCTACCAGGTTTGTTATCATAGAGTAGGGTTGCTAGTGTTTGGCATTGTAGGGTTGCTGGTGGCAATAAGGGTGCTGCCATCTTTATATTTGGGTTTTTTTAAGAGCAAGAATTTGAATATTTAAAAAAACAATATGAAGTATTCAGCTTAGCATGGAAAAATGGCTATAGATAAAAATCAGTTAGATACCAGCCTTGGATAGTTATCTTTTAACCTGGGGGGCTGGATTGCTCAGAGAACAGTCATGTGATAAAGGAACCCTTCACCTTTACCCTGGACCTTTGCCTCCAGCCAGTTAGGAGCTCTTCAGGGCAGGTGATATTTCTTCCTGCTTATTTGTTCAGGTTGAAACTCTCTTAACTAGGATTCTCTGGTCCGGCAACATCCATGGTCCAACATGAGTGTTGCACAGCCAGAGAGTCCTGGTGGAGGGCAAGCAGTAAGGATCCCTGCGGGGTTGGCAGGATAGCGGGCTGCCTTCAGGGAGTTGATGGTGGGGCTGTCCAGCAGGGCTGGGAGCCTCAGCGCACGGCATGTGCATGGCTGCCCAGGGAGCCCTGGCATGTGCATGGGGCTACCTAGTGGAGCCACAGCAGTGATGGCTGCCTGGCGGGTCGGCAGGTCAGCAGGGCCAGCCACTGGGCTTAGGGGAGGCCAGTGGCAGGGGTCCACAAATGACCTCCTCTGGTCCAGCAAAATCCCTCATCCAGGACTAGTTTTTACTACCAGAGCCTTCATTTTATAGGGAAGACTTCAACAGCCCAAAGAAGCCTACACATTTCACACAGGCTAAATTCATATATGCAAATAGACAAAAAAAAACCACCCCCATTCCTGACTCAGTGTTCCTTTCCATATATGATGTCTCGATATGTGGAGCTAAGACAAAAAAGGATTTAACAAGATCACAAGAAAAAAGCAGTTAGAGTAAATCTGACATCTGCTTTTAATTTTCAGATAAATCTGCCCTTTTCATAGATTGCACAATCTGTGTTCAGCAACGGAGAAGGGAAGAACCTGGTGAAATTGTATTGAAAAACAGAGACTGAATAGAATCATTCTGCAGGTGAAGAATTCCATATAGCAGAAGAGTCATGCCAGTTCTTTCATGAAAAATCATTTAAGTTCTTGTCCAGGGTAACTAAATCCTGAAAAACTTGAATACCATTGTTCATTTTGTTGGCTTTTTATGCAGAGAAGCCATCAAAGAAAGCAGGATAGTATTTATTTTCGTAGCTGCAGCACTCCAAGTAAAACTCAACAAATAACTATATCCAATACTGGGATTCCATTTAATACCTACGGGTTAAAACCCTACTGGCCATTTCAAGAATCTTGTGGCTACTTATGATTAATACTACAGTGGTAACTGGACTAGATCCATAATGTTCTTCTCCTTTGTCAATGTTTGTTCCTCATGTGCTAGGAATGATGAGCAGTCTATGTCCTGAAGGCAAATGCATATTAATATCCTTTAAACAATACTTTGTTGGAACTACTTGGTACATTTTGCACTGAGAATTCCTAACATGGGAATTAATCCACAGTCATACCCTGTGAGGCACTTTATGTATATTTCTAAATTTAGGGAGACAAAATGATTAAATAATTTCCTCTACAGCTACCGTAACTTGAAACAAAATTACACCTTGATTGTCTCAAACTCCAGTGTTGTTATGCACCATTAATACTAAGGCTACGTTTTCATTATCGCGGTAAATTGACCTAAGCTACCCAACTCCAGATACATGACTAATGTAGCTGGAGTTGACATACCTTACGTCTAGTTACTGGGTAGTCTACACCATGGGAAGTCAACAAGAGAAACTCTCTCATTAACTTACCTTACTCTTTTCATCCAAGGTAGAGTAAAAAAGTTGACTGCAGATTATTCTGCAGTCAATTTGGGGGGGTCTTAACTAGACCTGCTAAATCAACCACTGGTGGGGTGATTTCAGAGCATCGATCTGGGCTGTGGTGTAGACATGGGCTAAGAAGCAGAGCTGAGCCCAGCTCCAAATACCAGTCACCAGAATTGGAATGCTGTATAACTCAAAATCACCATCAGAATTGTGAAGCTTGAAGCCATTTCTGCTAAAGATACCAATCTTTACCAGTGGGTCAGTGGGGCCTGGAGCAATATTGTTGCAGAAAGGAAAAATTATCCAGAAGGGAAATGAGTCTATATATAATGTCAAAATCCAAAAGCACTGCACAGTATTGAAGATAAGCTCAGTAAACGCAAGATAAAGACACAAGATTTAATTTTAGCATCCTTGCAAGAGTAAATCCCTCAACACTTTGGTCCTTTCAGCTTTCTTAAGGGAATTGGGTAATTACAACCCTTCCTCATCCTCACAAATGTTATGCTGTTTATCCACAGGAAAAAAAAAATCTCTCAAATTGGGTGGAATTAACCAGCTGAGTATTAGGTGTTTCCACTAGATAGCTTTGCCTTTTATTTGGGTTTCCCTTCTGGGTCCTCAGACACTCCAGACCTTGGAGAAAAGAAAGTTTGATACAAATAAAAATGGAAAGAGAAGACACCATTGAGCATATTTTGTAATTGCAGTGCTGCTGCAGAAAGACTAACGGAAATACTCGATTTGACATCAGGGAGCTGCCCAGAGGATGTCCTTTGTCAGGGGTTTTCCAATTGAGAATTAATTTCCCCATGGCTCAAAAGAGCCTGAATCTGTTGACTTTCAGGGCAGGATCTCATCTATTTCCTAGAGTGAGGAGGGATGTAGTGGAGGATAAAGGCTGGGGTGTTTATGGTTGATAGGTTGATATTGATATGGTTTTATGGTTGACATCTTTCCCTCAGCCTCTCTTCTCTCCAGGGGCAGCCCATCATATAGGCGAACTAGGTGGTCGCCTAGGGTGCCAAGTTAAATGGGGTGCCAAATGGTGGTGCAATATCATTGAGGGGTTTGGAGGTGAGGGCACCGATTGCATGGTTCACCTAGGGCACCAGTTGCTGGCAGCAAGTCTAGGGCCGCCCCTGCTTCTCTCAGGACTGCCTAGATAGCAGCTATCAACAGCTCTAGTTGGGATGCGTCCTCTCTCAGGCTGGTGGTATCCTCTTCCTCCTCTGGTGTATGAAAATTCTGAACCCTTTTTAGCTGTGATAAGCTCCTCTGTCACAGCTTCCCTGAGTAGCTTTTCAGCCAAGTGATTGCCTTTTCAAATAAGCTTGTGTACTGCCAAATGCTATCACAATAATAATAGCAGCGCATGTTTATATAGCAATTTTCATTCTCAAAAGAGGCTAACTTACATAACAAACTCTGCCAACTGATAGGCATAAACACAGCAGCTGTTTGACAATGAACAGCCATGGGGCACAACTGTTTTGAGCTGGAAGCTGAGAATACCAGGGCAGATACTCAACTGGTATAAATGATCATAGTTCCAGAACAATTTACAGCACCAGAGGAGCTACCCCACTGTATCCAGTTGAAATTGCAAGGTTAATTTATTCTATTCTATATACTCTCCTGTGTCAGTTGTTATACCATGCTCATTGCTGCTGACATAATTACACCTGTTGTAATTTGTCTAGGTCACTCATACTAGCAACTCCACTCCGGTAAAAGTGCTGGGGGATTGTTAATGGTCACAAATGATTAAGATCTCAGCTTTAACTGAAAGACGGCACTTCCAGCTCCTGTGCTGTGGCATTGGTCATTGCTGACTCAAAGAAAAACTGCTCCTCTCAGTTTTCTAGTGCCTCTTGTTGTTAGTTTGTAATGTCCTTTGGGCAGAAACTGTCTGTATTTAGATGTCTTTTATGAGGTTGAGCAACCCATCAGCACCTAACATATAATAATAAAAGTGTCACCTAACAAAATATCCTACAGTATTTCCTGCAGCATGTGAGAGACTCCACCCAAATATCTGTGTGCTCTGTTCCCACGATTTTATCATGACTCTGTCATGACAGCTGGTGTTTTTCTGAAAGCCCCAGCTGCTGGAATCAAGAGATTGCATGGAAATCTCATCTTTCTTGTCTTTTTTTTTTTTTTTTTTTTTTTTTTTTATCTTTAAGAGGAAGATTCTAGTTCTCCTACTTGTGGGGAAAAAAGCATGAAAACAGGAAGTGCATCGTAAAGGCTCAAATGCAAATAAAAAGAGACCACCGTTTATTTAAATCAATCTCATGATTTCTTGTTGAATAACACATGATGCTAGAACACTCAGGGTACAGCTAGACTGCGGGGGTTTTTCAGGATACCAGAGGTATCCCAAAAAAACTCTGCCACGTCCAGGGAACACGTTTGCTCTTCCGCTTTTTTTTGTTGTTGTTCAAGGAAGAAGGGGACTTCCGAAAGTGGGTTTTTTCTGACATATGGCCCATTCTAGATGGGCCAAATGTCGGAAAAGCCTCTTCCAACAAAAGAATCGGAAAAAGGTACGCAAAATGCAGAGCACATTTTGTGTACCTTTTTCCAACAAAAACTTGTAGTAGCCGTACCCTCAGGGTTGTCAGTGCCAAACTACTGACCCATTCCTTCTCTGTTTAGCTTGTTAGAACTGACAAGAATCGGTGCATGGGATGACATGCCTGCAGATCCACGACGAGATCTACTTTCCTCCGTATCTTGTACTCGTTACTCGTGACAGAATCACAACACGATTAAAACAGGGATGACTACATTGCTAGAATACAATTTTATATAAGCTCAGTTACAGAGAGGACTACATACAGTTTGCAGGAAATCAGTTTGCTCCACTGATGATCAGGTGAAGTCAAAAGGACAATTGCACTGTAGAGAAAGTAGACATAACTCCCTTGACTTGAATGGAGTTGCATCTGTTCACATAAGAAATTAATTTGGTGATCATAGTCCCTGATCATAGTCCCTAAGGGTATGTCTACACTACAGCACTAATTCAAACTAACTTAGTTCGAATTAGTTAATTTGAACTAAGCTAATTTGAATTAGTGCATCTAGACCTAAAAACTAATTCGAATTAGCGTTTTGCTAATTCGAATTAGCATGTCCACATTGAGTGGACCCTGAACCAAAGTTAAGGCTGGCTGGAACCAGGACTTAGAGTGTGGAGCTGCTGCCTTAGGCTAGCCGAGGGCTGTGCTTAAAGGTACCCGACCCCCACCCCAGACAGACAGTTCTCAGGGTTCCCCGCTTGCTTGTCTAACTCGATGAGGGACAGCAAAGCAGTCCTGACTTGGAGTGCCCTGAGTGCCCTCACTCGGCACATCACAGCACTCAGCCATGAGCCCGGCTGAACTTGCCGCAGGCTGCCATCCGGGGGGGTCAACCGAGGGGCTGTCAGGATCCAGGAGGACCTGCAGGAGAGCTTCCACCCCGAGGAGCCCAAAGAGCCACTCCAGTCCTCCCTATTGGGGGCTCATACCACATTGCTTCCACTTACCCCTCCCTAGCCCCCCTTCCTGATGTAAAAAATAAAGGACATGTGTGCTCAAAAATAGAAACTCTCTTTATTTAACAAAACTGGGGGGGGGGGATTAACCTCTGGGAAGACTGGGAAAAGGAGGTGGGAGAGGGGAAGAGAGAGGGTGGAAGAGGGGAGGGGGAAACCTGGGAGGAGGAAGCCAGGGGAAGTATAAAACTATGGTAGGCCATATCTTCAGTACTGTGTACAGATGTGGTCTCCTCACCTCAAAAAAGATATTTTGGCCTTGGAAATGGTTCAGAAAAGGGCAACTACAATGATTAGGGGTTTGGAACAGGTCCTATATGAAGAGAGGCTAAAGAGAATGGGACTTTTCAGCTTAGAAAAGAGGAGACTGAGGGGGGATATGATAGAGGTCTATAAAAGCATGAGTGGTGTGGAGAGGGTGAATAAAGAAAAGTTCCTCATTAGTTCCCATAATAGAAGGACTAGAAGACACCAAATGAAATGAATGGACAGCAGGTTTAAAACTAATAAGCGAAAGTTCTTCTTCACACAGCACATAGTCAACCTGTGGAACTCCTTGCCACAGGAGGCTGTGAGGCTAGGACTATAACAGAGTTTAAAGAGAAGTTAGATAAATTCATGGAGGTTGGGTCCATGGAGTGCTATTAGCCAGGGGGTAGGAATGGTGTTCCTGGCCTCTGTTTGTGGAAGGCTGGAGAGGGATGGCACGAGACAAATTGCTTGGTCATTGTCTTTGGTCCATCCTCTCCGGGGTACCTGGTGCTGGACGCTTTTGGCAGACAGGCTACTGGGCTAGATGGACCTTTGGTCTGACCCCGTTCGGCTGTTCTTATGTTCTGGGCTCAGGGTCGGGGGTCTCACTGGACCAACTTGATTTTCATGCAAACCTGCTCCTGGGTTCGCATGTGGCCTTTGGTGGCCAGGCTGGCAGCTATCCTGCCCTAGACGGCCGCATTCCTGTGCCTAGTGTGGAGATCGTGGACGTTGGAGGCCTCCCCCCAAACCTCAATGAGGTCCACAATGTCTGCACTAGACCAGACGGGCGCCCACCTCTTGTGGCCCCGGGCAGGCTCCTGGGAGCCGCCAGCCTGGTCCTGGGAAGTGGCGGAGAGCTGGGTGGCAGTGGGTGGCTGGTTCATGCCGTGCCAGGACCAGGGTCTGCTGGCTGGGTGCTGGCAGGCTTGCAACTGGCACGAGCACCATAGCCAGACCATGCCCCTTTAAGGGCTCCGGAGCCAGGAGGGGGGCAAAAGAGTTTCCCTGGTTTGGCCCAGAGTGGCCAGCAGGGCAACCTGGGAAGGGCTAGCCTCCCTCTAGTTCGAATTAAGTGGCTACACAGCCCTTAATTCGAACTACTTAATTCGAACTAGACGTTAGTCCTCGTAGAATGAGGTTTACCTAGTTCGAATTAAGCGCTCCGCTAGTTCGAATTAAGTTCAAACTAGCAGTTTGTATGTGTAGCGCCTATGAAAGTTAATTCAAACTAACGTCTGTTAGTTCAAATTAACTTTGAAGTGTAGACATACCCTAATCTCTTTCTTATGCTTATGATGATGCTCTTTACACCGTCAGCTGTTCATGAAACTATTCCTCTCTTTCCATTTCTTTTAAAAATTTCAACTGCTTGGAGAGAACTGATTTCTCTGATTAAGCTTGAAACTCCCAGACCATTGTACTATTAGGACTCTAGCTTTATGTTCCTTCCAGCTGTGAAAATTTATTTTCAACTCTTAAAATTTCAACTATTTTAAATTGTGCAAACTTGGTTCGTGCTGTGAGTTGGATGCTAACTTTGGGGTACCTCTGTGGGCCGGGTACAGAAACATAATTCCAGATTCTAGAATCAGATTGTTTGTTTCTCAAGTTAGGAGGATTTAGCCGGGAAGGCATTAATGAGGTTAAGATGTACTGTAATAAAATTACATTACATTAGAGAATAGCTCACCTCACAGTGAGAACCCTGCGGAAATAGTGTTTTTCAGCACCTGGCTCCCAGGATTGACATCAGTATTCATAGTGGCAAATTGGAGATAGCAGCTGAGGGTGTCGTGCGCCAGGTTGTTGCCATGTTTTGATTTTACGTTTCCTTGCTGAGAATGTACTGTTGCTGTTGGATGTACTTCTGAACACAGCTCCAGGGCATAGTGTTAAGTTGGGAAACTGATCCCCAGGGACATGTTTGCAGAAGTCTTTATGCAAATGATTCTTCATGGAAAGAAAATAAGGATTAGCCTACAGTTCACCCAGCTCTAGCCAAAGATCTTGTGGTTGCTGTTCACCTGGTACTTCCATCGGCCCTCTATTCCACCAGGAGGAGGATGGATAGGAGAAGTGCTCTGTGAATGTGGAGTCTAATTCTGCTCCTTCCTTGGTTCACATACTCAGGCAGAGTCCCTCTGGGCACTGTCAGCTGGCTTCTAGACATCCTTGAGCCATGGATGCTATCTGGGGTTCTCCTGATGGGGTCTCATTCTGGATCCCTGAGTTTGAACCTGTAACCTTCACTCCTATTATCCCTGTTTTTCATTTGTTATCTCCCACAATTATCTGAAGCCTGGGTTCAGTAGCTTCTCTTCTTAGGCTGAGGAAGGGGCCTTCTGATGTGGGTGGACAATATGCAGTGCTTCTACCGGATTGTTGTACTGCAGTTGAATGATGGATCTCAAACTCAGAAAATCTACATATGTGCTACTGAACTTGACTGAGATATCTGATACAATTTCCAGGAAGCTGCAAAATCAGCTTCACCAATCTCGTGTGAGATGTCTTTGCATGATGGAAAACGAGTGATGTTCTTCTAAAGGGATGTGTGGAAGATTCCATGTTTTCTGTAGAATGTGTCAACCTGGCCTGTAGTAGCAGAAATATTCTGATCTCTGTCTTGTAGACTGAGCATATTGAGATGAGTTGTTATATCTGTTAGGCAGAGACTAGAGAGCAAAGAAATGATGTGTCTTTCAAATGATCAGAAGAACATATGAATGGCCATAATGTCCATCTAGTCCTGTCTTTTGGATGCCCCCTTTGCCAGGTGCCTTAGAAGGAATGAACAGAACAGTTAGTCATCAAGTGATCTATTCCCAGTTTCTGACAGATAGGGGCTAGGGATACTATCCCTGCCCATTCTGTCTAATGGACATCAATGGAACTATCCTCCAGGAACTTATCCAGTGCTTTTTTTGAGTCCAGCAATAGTCTTGGCCTTCACAACATCTTCTGGCAATAAGTTCCACAGGCTGACTATGAGCTGTGTGAAAAAATACTTGATTTTTAAACCCACTGCCTGTTAATTTAATTTGTTGATCTCTAGTTTTTATGTTAAGTGGCATAAATAACATTTCCTTAAACACTTTCTCCATATCAATTATGATTTTATAGACCTCAATCATATCCCCTCAGTTGTCTCTTTTCCAAGCTGAAAAGTTCCAGTCTTATTAATCTCTCCTCATACGGAAGCCATTCCTTACTCCTAATAATTTTTGTTGCCCTTTTCTGAATCTTTTTCCAATTCCAATATATCTTTTTTTGAGATGGGGTGACCTCAGCTGCAGATTCTATTCAAAATGTGGGTATCCTGGGGATTTATATAGAGGCAATATGATATTTTTTCTTATGTATCCCTTTCTTAATGGTTCTCAACATTCTGTTTGATTTTTTGACTGACACTGCATATTGAGTGGATATTTTCAGAGAATTATCCACAATGACTCAAAGATATCTTTCTTTAGTGTCAACATCTAATTTAGAACCCCTCGTTGAATATGGATATTTGGGATGATGTTTTTCAATGTGCATTACTTTGAATTTATCAAAATTAAATTTCATTTGCCATTTTGTTGCCTAGTCACCCAGTTTTGAGAGATCCTTAGATACATAAGTGTAGTATGTCAAAGATTATCTAGATCAGCGGTTCCCCACCTTTTCCAGATGAGGACCCATTTTGACAATTCAGGAAGACTTGGTGACCCAAGGCAATTCAAAAACAGGAGGGCGGGGGGCAGAGCCACCTGGGGAGACACTTGCTGACCCTTTTGAAATGTAACGGTGACACGTATTTGGATCCCGACCCATAGGTTGGGAAACCCTGATCTAGATGCTAGGTGCTTGGTCCTGCCCATGGTAGTGGGGCTGGCATTTCCCTTTTAAGAGACTTGGCTGTCGGCCATTTTCATTACAGAGTTGTTGGTATGCTCCATTCTTTCTAGGTAAGCTCTGACTGGAGATGCCAGTACTGCGTACCGGGCAGTACCATCACACAAAAAAGCACTGGTCCTGCCAGGAGTGCAGGGGACTGGACTTACTGACCTCTCAAGATCCCTTCTAGTTCTAGTATTCTATGAGTCCCTGTCCCTGCAAGCAAGTTATTCCTGTTCTTCCCTGTATGGAGAAAACAAGGGGCATAAATTAATGTTGCTTTATTTCACTTTAACTTGTGATTTATCATAATCCTAACAACTTCTTCCCAACTTTCTGTTTACCAAGTCTTTCTTGCACATCACACACCCAATGAGAATGTGTTTAGTATGACTTACAAATCTACTTTGCCTTGCTTGAACACGTAGATCTCCTAGCAACACAAGACCAAGGCTTGAACACCAAGTCTTCCTGAATTGTCAAAATAGGTCCCATAGGTTGTGAACCACTGATCTAGATCATCCTTGAGATACTACACTCCTGTATCTACTACTACATGAGTTATTCAAGACCTCAAAATGTGAGACATTCACTGCCACAGCAAGTCACTGAGATAAAGAACTTGAGATTTAAAAAAAAAAAAAATCAGAATCGGGCATCTTTGTGGCTATCAAGAAAACCCCAAGCATTTCAGAAGAGATATTTAAACTTATTATTCAGCAATCTCTATTAGAAACCAGGAATAGGAGTATGGGAGATTGGCCATATCAACCTGCTGCGGGTTTTTTATTACAGCTATGCTAATAAAGGATTTTCAGTTTGCTGGTAATACTGAACAACTGAGGAGGGGGAAAATCATTTTAATCCAAGCCAGAAACAAAAATTTTCAAAATATTTTGCTAACTGAAAAGGTTTTAAAAATTGTTTAGGGTTGAACAAGACAGGAGCTTGATCTGGAACAAAGTGCTTCATTTAGTTTCATCTTAACATTTCGTATCAAATTGGCTGTGTCTAGACTGGCCAGTTTTTCCAGGAAATCAGCCACTTTTGCGGAAAAACTTGCCAGCTGTCTATACTGGCCGCTTGAATTTCTGCAAAAGCACCGACGATCTCATGTAAGATTGTCAGTGTTCTTGCGGAAGTACTATGCTGCTCCCATTCGGGCAAAAGTCCTTTGCGCAAAACTTTTGTACAAAAGGGCCAGTGTAGACAGCTCAGATTTGTTTTCTGCAAAAAAGCCCCGATCGTGAAAATGGCGATTGGGGCTTTTTTGCGGAAAAGCGCATCTAGATTGGCACGGATGCTTTGCTGCAAAAAATGCTTTTGCGGAAAAGCGTCCGTGCCAATCTAGACGCTCTTTTCCGCAAATGCTTTTAACAGAAAACTTTTCCGTTAAAAGCATTTCCGGAAAATCATGCCGGTCTAGACGTAGCCATTGAGTCTATACTAATGGACTTGGAATCACTTCATAGACACGTGGTCACTTAACTTCTCAGTTTAGTCATCTGTAAAATGGATACTGTAAAACTTCCCTATCTCATTAAGTTAATCTATAAAGCTAGTTCAGATTCTTACCTGAAAGGTGCTCTGAAAGTTCAAAGAACAATCACATCAGTGATCATTTTACATAAATGACAGAAAAACCTGTGAAAATCAGCCCTGACCATAGAAGGTTAAAAATAGATGTCTTTTTTTTCATGGCCATATTCACATTCCATGCTGACAAATATGTGGGTACTTAAATCATTGCCGGAGGCAGAGCAGTAGCCACATGCTTTACTATTTGAATGAGAGGAGACTGGACAAACCACAGGTAGAACCAGCTCCAGCAAAAACATGGGAGCTGTGTGTGTAATTCAAAACCAGAATGATATGGGGCATTCTCTCCAGAGAGAATTCTTCCTTCATTTGATATGGTTTCTATCTGTCATGAACCTCCAAAACGCTGTTTGTTCCATGCCAGTCATGTTAGAAAATGATGGACTGCAAATACTCATTTATTGACTATGTATTTGAGAGAGTT
Organism: Pelodiscus sinensis; assembly: GCF_049634645.1. Taxonomy (NCBI): domain Eukaryota; kingdom Metazoa; phylum Chordata; order Testudines; family Trionychidae; genus Pelodiscus; species Pelodiscus sinensis. The sequence continues at coordinate 118,278,478 of NC_134715.1, read as the reverse complement.
TGTCTGTTTGTTCAAGAACTGCTCTTAAACGGAAAGAGCTAGGTTCACCAAATTTGGGATACAGTTTCCTCTTATCATAACTTCTTAAGACAAGGTATGGGTTTGGTTGTGCCAGGATAATGGGATGTGCATGGAATGGGATTGCCTCTCATAAAACCATACAGAAAAGAGACAGAATCACCAGGAAAGTTAAAAGGCAAAGGAGGGGGGAACCCCCAGCCTCCTGGACAGCCCCAGCCCTGAGCCTCCCTTTCCGAAAGCACTCTTTAGGGAGGTTGGGAACATTGCTGGCTCTTCCCCTTTGTCAGGGAGTAAGGGGAAAGTGCACAGTTTGCTGCATTCCTCACTCTGGCTGGGGAGTTCAGGGGGCTGCAAATCTGGACCTGCCCCAGCTGGGGGACTTGCACCCCTCCCCTGGCTGTGCCCGCTGGAGCTGCAGTGGCCATGGAGAGATGATTCTCACCTGGCCCCAAGCTGCCTTGAGAGAGAGGGCTAGGGAAGCCTGCATGCTGAACCTTTCATCCCCAGCCCTGCCCCAGAGCAATGATTTCATTGAAGCATGTACAGGTTCATTTTATTTGCCAAAAAAACAAAAATGAATTGATTTAAGAACCCAGGTAAATCTTCTAGTAATTCCATAAGCAAAGTTGTGTACATTGGGAGTGAATAAAAATAGCATTTCAGAATTAATTAGAAAAAATATTTTTACACTGTGATTGTAATTAGACCCTGATTTTCAGACACTGGGATGGCTAGACTGAACATATCCCTTAAATACTCCCAAATGCCCAAAGAAGAGTTTAAATGCCTGTGGCAAAAACAGCAATAAATAAAAGGATTACAAAGGGTTAAAATAAAACTTCTACCTAGCAATTGAGAAAAAAATGTGCAATCTTGTGGCAAGAGCTCTTTAAAGCACTTAGCACTATTGCAGAATGCCTTACACCAGTGGTTTTCAACCTGTAGTTTGCAGACTGTGTCTAAAGGGTTTGTGAAAGGTTGTCATGACCATAGAATAGTGTTTTTTCAACTTGTGGCCGTACAATTATGGGCTAGAAGGGAATGCAAGAGTCATCTGCTATAACTCTCTGCAGACTGTGTGGAAAATTTCCAAAGGGAATCACCTCCATTCAAATTTATTAGGGATCTGCAAATAAAAAAAGATTGAAAACTACAGAAATAAATTGAATGAATACAATAAATAAACTATAAAAATCCAACACATCCTTTTCTAGAGCTCCCTCCATGATTTAATGATGTATCATTATAAATAATACAATCTTCTCAATGACGTATATACAAACACTGAACTAAAATCTCATTTGCTTTGGCCTTTTGCTGGTATTAAAATTTTTAACTGCTCAGTATCAGGAAATACTGTGCAAATTATTACATGCATTTTAATTAGGGCTGTTGTTTAATTGCCATTAACTCATGAGATTAACTAAAAAATTCCAATTAAAAATTAATCATGATTAATTGCAGTTTTAATTTTACTGCTAAGTGGAATCAGTTGAAATGTATTAAATATTTTGATGATTTTTCTATGTTTTCAATTACAACACACTATAGTGTATAGTGCTAACTTTACTTTTATTACAAATGTTTTAACTGCAAAATGATGAACAAAAGAAATAGTATTTTTAAGTTACCTTATGCAAGTACTTTAATCATTTTACTGTAATCTCTTTATTCTTTACTGTGAAATGCAACTTATAAATGTAGATTGTTTGGTTTTGCTTGCAATTATTCAGCAATGTAAAACTTTAGAGCCTACAAGTTCTCTGTATGGTACTATCATCTTTGATGCAGTTGTAATACAAACCCAATAGCTGAAATAAGCGGATCTTCCTTTTACAATTTCACCTTTTTAAATTGAAAAGTGCCAGTGAATGCAATTAGTAATACTAGATGAGCAGTATAGTAATAATTAAATAACTGCATTGACTTATTTTGTTTAGGAGAATCCCTCCTTAGCATCCAAGATTCAGACTACTGTATCCAGTTTCAAGATCACCATCATTTCTATCTTCAATGATAGGGTTTCAGTCACATCATGTATGTCACAAAACCACAATATTTCACTTGTAGCAAAAAAAAAAAAAAAATCTCCATCATCCAGAAACAACTATCAATAAGTTTGTGATAAGAACCTGCCAAATACAAAAAGAGGTAATTGATGAAAAAATTGCCTGGTTTGTTAATGTAACACATTTTCCTTTCTGTATGATTGAGAACCCACACTTCATTAACATGGTCCAGTCATTAAGGATACAGTTCACCCAACAGAGCAGATGACACACGCAAATTGCTGGATAAAGTGTATGAGCAGTGAGCAAAAAGTCTAGAGGGTAAAATTGTTAACCTGAGTCGTAATGAGTGGAGCAGTATCCACAGTGACCCTGTTGTATGTGCTTGTGTGACAACAAAAGAAGGAAATGTCTTCCTCACAGAAACAATTAGTATATCAAGAAAGGCACACACAGCAGAATACTTACAAGAGGTAGCAGTAAAAGCTATAACAAACTGAAAAAAATTCATATGTCTAGTATGCAGCTTGGTCACAGACAATACTTGCAAATGTATCCAAGATGAGAAGAAATTTAGAAAAGAGTCCCAAGCTAATAACATATAGTTGCAGTGCTCATTTGATGCACATCCTAGACAAAGATTTCAGTGTTTCAGAAATAAAGGCTAATACTGAAATTGCAAAATACATCCTTAAGAACCACTTTGCAGCAGCTGCTCAGAAAAAAGTGGGAGGAACCAAGCTAACTTTCGCATAAGATGTACATTAGAACTCTCAGTACTGGGCTGTTTTGAGCACTATATCAGGAACTGGCTTAATCTGATGACAGTCTGTGTAGAAAATTGTGAAAAAACAGACAGGACTATCATAGCCAAAGTTCTTAACATTGACTTAAGAGAAATGTTGAACACATGCTGAGTACCCTGAAGCCTATTTCTGTAGCCTTGAACAAAATGCAGAGAAATAGCTGTTTTATTGCCGATGCAGTTGAAATTTGGAAGGAACGGAGCGAGATCTTAAAAAGAGAAATATGAAATGACAGAGTTAAATGACAAGCATTAAAAAGTGAATGGGACAAACGGTATCTCCAACTCATTTTCTCAATACTCGGAGCCAGGATCAAACTTTAAATGCTGAAGAAGAGGAGTTGGCAATGACATGGACATCCAACAATCATCCCTCCATAATGTCAACCATAATAAACTTCAGAGCTAAGGGTGAATCGTTCAAGAAATATATGTTTGCTGATGATGTTTTAAAAAGAGTCACACCAGTGAAGCCAGTTAAACACCTGGATTCAGACACTGTTGAAGTGATAACCTCACTGTTAACAGTAGTAGCTTCTTCTACCGGTGTAGTCCTTTGGAGTAATTCATTCCAAATTGAGAAATTATTTGGGGCTTGAAAAAGCAGGAAAACTTGTTTTTTTTTCTTTTTCAGATTATGAAGAAATAGGAAAATGAAGGTGAAGATGACTGAGGGTATGTCTATACTACAGAGTTTTATTCGGAAAAACAGCCGTTTTTCTAAAAAAACCCTTCATTTATGTCCACACTACAATAGCGCTCTTTCGAAAAAAAATCAAAAGAACAGAGGGGTTTTTCCAACAGCAGTAAACCTCTTTCTACAAGGAAGAATGCCTTTTCCGAAAGATGGTTTTCTTGTGAAAGAAAAGGCCTCCAAGCAATAACACAGGTGCCCTGGTGGCCACTCCATCCAAAGTAATCACAACTCAGTAGTTCCTGTCTCCTGGCACCTCTTAAAGCTGCATCCATGCTGGACAAGCCTTGAGGCAGAAAGCCGGCCTTGGAGCAGCACCTTGACCCTGCCACAGGCCTGTTCCCCCATGGCTCAGCCACAAGCCCCCCGACACCTCTCTGAGATGACCAGAGCTCCCAGGACCCACTGAGGGAGACCAAGAGGCAGGCCCCCTCATGGTCTGGAGCGGAGATCCTGTCCCTCTTTGAGCTGTGGGGCGAGGAGGAGACACTACAGGATCTCCGGTCCAAGCACTGGAATGCCAACATTTATGGGTGCATGGCTAAGTCCCTGGCGGAGCGTGGACTCCCACGCTGGACCTTGCAACAGGTCTGGAGTAAGGTGAAAGAGCTCCGCCAGGGATACACGAGGGCCAGAGAGTGCATCTCGTGCGCTGGGGCAGGACCCCACACCTGCCTCTACTATGCAAAGCTCCACCAGATCCTGGGAGGTGGGGAAACTGTTTCTCCACCTGTCGTGGTGGACTCCAGCCTCAACACGCCCGTTGTCACCCAGCTGGAGGTCAAGGCAGAGGAGAAGGACGAGGGACATCAGCACGAGGAAGAGGACGACACGGCCACTGTCACGCTGTTGTTGGAGCGAACACGTGATCCAAGACGTCTCCCAGGCATCGTCTGACGCTGGGGAGGGAACTTCAGGTGAGTGCTCTCAGTTTGTCACATACACAAGGCGAGGGAGGCAGGCGCACAGGGGGAGAGGTGCGAGTGTCGCTCAGCCTGCTTGGGCTGGACATCGTGCTGCAGTCCGTGCACATAGAACCATGTGCAGAATTAGTGTGCGCCCTGCAGACTCAGCAGACAGCCCCTGAGCATGGCCAGAATCCTGCTCCCAGGCTCAGGGGAGGCCACACACAGGTCTGGCCCTGGCAGGGGGATGCCCTCCCACCACCTGCCCCGGCTGGAAGCAGGCCAGCCACAAGGGTGCAGGCACGACCCTAGACACACCGAGGAGTGCCACACACGGCACACGGGCATGCCAGCACGTGCAAGGCAGCACTGTGAGCTGCAGGTGTGTAGGCAGGCTCCCCGATCCTCTGCCGCTCATGGAGGGATCCCACTGTAGCCGACACTTCCCTTGCCTGCTTGTCCATGGACTGGGGGAGAGGGGGAAGCGGGCAGCATGGTCCCCTGGGCACTTCGGGGCCCCGTGAGGCAGGGCCTGCTGTGCAGGCCACACAAAGCCTTGCTCCTCGACATCCCGTCCTCTGCCCTGAGGAATGTTGGTCGCTGCTCACAGAGGAGGGCATGGCCTCAGGGACAGTGTCTGCATGAATGACTGACCACTTCTTTCTCTTTGTATTTTCTCCAGACATATCAGCCAAGACTGAGGGGCAAGCCATCCCACCCGAGCCACCGCTAGACCCTGGGGGACCCGAAAGCTTGCCAGGGTCCATGAAGACCTGATGCGGCAGCATGTCAGCATCCTGTTAAAACAATTTTAAAAACAACCCTGATTTTAAAAACTTGAATGTTTAACTACATTCAAAAATTCATATGCCTGTTTTCTTAAAATATTGTATGTTTGCTGTTGAAGAAAAAATCCAGAATACATAACATTGTTGTTCCAGTTAAATAAAACAATTTAAATGTCTGTCTGGTGATGTTCTCCTCCTCATACACTGCAGCCTGGCAAGAAGATCCTCCAAATATTAATGATTAACCTGCTGAATTGGAGATCGTTCACCTCCCAATGACTTCATAAATATCTGCTTCAGTTACCTTTGGTAACTGAAATAACCACACAATCATTCATTTTTTCTGATTTCAGCTGTAAAACTAATCTGAAAAGTTTTCAAAATAAATCACTGTTTGAAAATGTATAGTGTGTACCTTCTAAAAAGGAAACCTGCATCTATCTCTGAGTTGTGAAGAATAATATATATTAAGGTTATAACAGCCAACAAGAATGCTCTTTTATGTAGAAAACCATGATTAAATCAAGTCTTCCTGACTAATGATGTAAATCACGATTTAAATCAAATCCATCCTGAACTGATTAATCACCAAACCTTCATGGCAAAATCATTGGTATAAGCCAGCTGCTGAACTCTCATGTGCAGCTCCAGCAAGAGCTGGCTGAGCTGCAGGAAAACCCAGCAGGGAGCTCTTTAAAGAGCTGGCAGGGACCTGGATTGCAATAGTACCTGTAAGAAATTTTAAGTTACTTTCACTGCTGGGTAAAATTATTTTAGTGGCTTGTATTTTCTGAGAGAGAGCCCAATGTTCTACACTAAAGGGCACACCAGAACCTCTCTCAAGTCCACTAACTGGTCAGTAGGCCTGCAAGCAATGGCATACAAAAATTGGTTCTATGCAGAGTAGATGCTGGAACTAAGGACTCCGGCGGTGCAGCAGGGTCCCAGTGCTTTCCATCCTATACAGCAGCAATGGCAACCAAGACTAGTGAGTGGGTTGCATGAATGGCCCCCCCTCTTTCTCATTGGGCCACATGATCCCAGTGGTGAGTGACGTGCAGCCCACTGGGGTTCCACCTGTGGCCTGTGCACCCCATGTCTGCTCCCTTCCCCTGCACCTCTCATGCACTGGGCCACTGGAACCCAGAACGTCTCACCACTCCCCCTTCCTCCCAGCACTTTTGGAATGCCATGAGCCCACTGATTCACACTCCAGTCCCACTCCTCCCCCTCCCTTCCAGAGCTTGAACAGCTGCAAACAGCTGACGTGTAAGGCTCAGGTGCCCTGGTGTGTGAGAGCGCATGGGGGAAAGGAGCAGACAGCAGGTGTGTGGGCTGCAGACTGCTCACCACTGAATTACAGGGTTTACAGTGTGGTTCAGTAACACTTAGAACCCCCACTACACAAATTGCTCTAGCACCTTTGCTCTGCAGTGTGTTACCCACAGGCTCTGTGTTCTTGGGGAACCAGAGCATGGCCATCTATGGAACACTCATGGAAAACCCTCCCCCACCCCCAGGCCTCTGCTAGAATCAAAGACAAAGCAATGAAAAGGCATGGGAGACACACCTAAACTACTCCGGACAAGGGTGATAGAATTAAGGAAACATCCCAGCCTCATCTGCATAGAAGATAGAACAGAGAGTCATCTCCATTAGCATACAGAATGGAGAGCAGCTCTTCCAAAGCAGGAACTGCACTGAACTATGGGATACCAAAAGCAGAGAAGCACTGCCTGATGGGAAAACCCTGCTCCAGATGCTAATGAACTCAGGCCTGCTCTCACCCAAATTAGTCATTATCAGACCAATTCTAGTAATGGATCCTATTGACATCCAAAATCCTGAAACTGCCTAGTTGCACTGTGAGCTCCTTCAAGGAATATCACCCATAACCAGATGTGATCGGTCTCTATTGTCTTGCTTCTGTTTACCCATAAACAAATCCAGTGTTCTCCTCAAACTATTGTCCTCTCCCTGTAAAAACTCCTACCCTTGCTCAACAAGAATTGTTCTGTTGCCTGGATTTAAACTGCATTAGTTCCATTGAGACTTCTTCATCTCCTGTCTGATCATGCTGGGACCTCTGCTCTACTTGTCTCCTGCCCTCTGGACCCCCGGTCAGTGCAAGCTCCAGAAGTGGTAAGGTCTCTCTCTTCCCTCCCTCCCCCAAACATAGCCTCCTGACCCTGCCCTATGTAAACTGTTATAAGGATTGCTAGCCCTAACATTTGTAATCAGTTTCAATTTAGATTTAATATTAGCTGTTAGATTTAATATTGTAACTGTTTTGTATGTTTGGCTCCATATACTACCCAGAAATAAATTCACTACCCAGAAATAAATAACTTGCACTGTTAAGCTGATTGCTTTTCCCTCTTTTCCTTTCTTGCTCATTCTTCCTTGTTTTGGCTTCCCCATTCACTCTGCAACAACACTTCTTGTACTCAAGCTAAAGATCCCTGTAGTGCCCAAAATCCTGTGGGGTTTGCTCATCGTGTGGTTTACCAGCGAATGATTGTGGTGTGAAAGTGGGGATAGGGAGGTGCTGACCCTGGGGGCATATGAGGATGGCAGCTTAAAGTGCTGTTAAATCCAGCCCACTGAGTCCAAAGGCACATGGGGGTGCAGTGTGGCATTGCTGTTAAACCCAGTTTGCTGAGTCCAGGGACATATAAGGGGTCAGCTTGTGAGTGCTGATTACCCAGTTCTCTCAGGCATGCTCTGTTAGTGGATGTGAGTGTCCATGTGTTGCTAAGGTGACAGGAGCCCCGTCCCAAGGAACATAGTTCCTGCAGGAGAGCTCCAGTGGGAGGGGGAATTAGCAGCAGGGAGAATTCAGCTCCATATAAGAGCACAAGTAAGCACAAGCAGCACACTGATAGAATTTGCATGCATCTGACAAAAGCTTATGCTCAAATAAATCTGTTAGTCTCTAAAGTACCACAGGACTTCTCGTTGTTCTTACTGATAGAATTGTTGACACCCCGCCCACCCCCACCCTATAAGAGTAACTCTATTACATGAGTATTCCCCAGAGTATCGGGCAAATCTGGTAACAAATTGGTGGAGAATGTGGACAGCATGTGATCCTGATCATGGGGTGCTTGTTGAGTAGTTGCTGCAGAGTAGGGAAACTGAGGCACAAGCCTGAGCCTGTTTTTTTCTTCTATCTTTCTTTTTTTAGCCTTTTATTGAGCTCACTCTATCATTCTCACAGAATACTTAGTAAAGTTCTGAATTATACTTGGAATTATTGTAGAACTGTGCAAATAGGAATTAATGTGGTAAGAGTTCTGTATTGTGCTTGGAATTATTGTAGAACTGTGCAAGTAGCAATTAATGTGGTAAGAGTTACGAATTGTGCTTGGAATTATTTTAGGACTGTGAAATAGGAAGTTAAATATTATGCTCCGAAAGTAAAATGTTTCAGAGCTATATTGTGACTGCAGGTAAAGACATAAGAAAAGTAGAGATGTCTGAGAAAACCCTTTGGCTGCTTGCTTGAGACAGGAGAAAACCAATAGGTTAGAGAGATGGGTAATGAAGAAGGGGGAATTCCCCTGGGAAAGAGGGTGCTTTAAGGGTGAGGCTCCCCTGCTTGAAGCAAGTTTGAGCTTTGAACAATACTGCACAAGCATTAAGCCATGAGGTAGTGCAAAAGATGCAGCTGCTGCATGGGCATTGTTTTGTGCATGTCTGGACATGGCTGAAATGGTAAAGGGAAGGCAGGAACTGGAGCAGTTACAACAGTGTTTGGACAAGTGTGAGACTGATGGATGTGAATTTATAGCAGAAAAGCTTAAAATGGTGACTTTACTTAGAAATATGCAAGAGGAGAGGGACAAGGCCGGTGGAGCTGCAGAACAGTATAGAAAAGGGTTGTCCCACACTAAAATGATGTTCGAGGAAGCACGAGCAGCAATGATGAAAACAAGGCAGCTAAGGCAGCAGCAAGCCATCACAAGTGTGAGGCAGAGATTAGTAAACTACATGCCCAACTTAGTGCTCATAAGGGGGTGGTAGCAGCTGTAAGGTTAAGAGACGACTGTGATTGGAAACCCCCTGCAAAAATAGAAATACTCACTGCTATTGAACCCCGAGCCCCATTTAATCCCCAGTGGTCACACAGGCATAATGTTGCCCCTGTTTCCACAAGGGAGGTTAAACAAATAGTTGCAAGAGCCAATCTTCCCACAACAGAGCTAGTTATGGATGTAATAAGATGGTCTCCTAGTCAGGCCAAGGTTATTGCCAAGAGGCTGGGACCACTGAACGGTGACACAGCTGTGGTATGGCTGGCTTGCATCTGGCAAATGTACCCTTCTGCCGATGGCATGGACCTAACCCAATTGGCTCAGTTATGTGCGTCTCCTGGTGATGCAGATGCTGTGGACATAGGCATAGGTTTGTGGGAGCGGACTGCCCCTGGGAATGGATAAGTGCTCTCAAAATATTACTGCCTGCTTCTTCCCTTAAGAAACGATATATTCTGGAAGAGCAGAAACCTGGAGAGGCCCCTGAAGCTTACCTAATTCGCAAAGAGATGCTGGCAGCTGTCTTGGATTCACTGCCCCAGACAGAAGAGAGTAGAATAATCACTTACCAGTATCAGGGACATGAATTGGTACAGAGCTCTTATGCAGGGCTAAATTCCCAGACAAAAATGACCATAGGGGCTGTGAATTTGGAACACCTCACATGGAATGAGCCAGTGACAAAAATCAAACAGGCAGAGTATTTGTTGAGAGAGACTGGCATCTTAAAAAAACAAATCAGCAAAAAGACTACCTGTGAGCCAGTACACGCTACTACTTTTGCAAATAATGGTCCTCATTCTGCAAATCGCCCTACCAGTTATAGTCTCCCTACCTCCCATAGTCATGGGCAGCGCTGATCCAATGAGACCCTTAGGAATTTGATCTGGATGGAGCTGGTAAAGTTTGGGAAGATATGAGGAAATATGATCGCCAGCCCCTCATCATTCTAATTAATGCTTTGTCTCAGGTTATCTGGAGAACAGAGTTAATGCAGAGAACCCCACCTCGGCCCATCGCCCTAGTGAGGAGTGAGTCCCCAACACTTACTGAAGACACTCCCTGTCAAAAACAGATTCCTGCCTCCTCTTCTGAGTGGAGGCTTTCTAGGCAGTCAGCTGATCAGTAGCAGTGCCCTGTTCCCCATGGGCCTCCCCAGCTGACCGCAACACTTCACTGTGACAGGTGGGAGAGACCAACTGTAAGGGCTACAGGGGGGAACCCAGGAACGTTAGCCCGTGCTAGTGGACACAGGAGCCTCAGTAAACATTCTGAGTCCTTGGTGGATCTCAGGAGGGAGACCCACCATTAAACAGGTTCAGCTCAGTGGGTATGGGGGAGAAATCCAGGAAGCGCCTGTTTGGCAGGATGTTCCCTTGCTAGTAGACAGACTGCAGGGGCAAATAGAATGCTGTGCTCAGGAGGCAAATGACAACTTCTTTCACTCAGAGGAAGCACACTGAAACAACAGAGCTGATGCCTTAGTCAAAGCTGCTGCCATCGGTGATCATACCAAAGACACAGACCAGGTGGAACAAATAGAGGCAGTAACTTATTCAGGGAAAACCTTTAGGCCAAAGAATAGATACCTTAGACTTGGGTACCCTTCAAGATGGGGATACAGAAATTCAGTCCTTAGCCAAGAAAGGGAAAGATCACACAGGAAAATCCAGGATGGAGCAGGTTGAAGATGTGTGGTGGGCAGTGGATGCAGGTGGAGAAAGGCACTGGATAGACCCCAACCAGATATGGGGGGGACCTGATTCAATTTGTGCATGATCAAGGACACAAAGGGAAACAGGACAAAAAACTAGACTGGAGAAAACCTCCGATAGTATGGGAATTAGGCCAACCAGTAATCTACAGAAAGTTTTCAGCAAAACAGCATTCTCTGACACACACCTGGGATGGCCCCATCTTTATTGTGAATCGGGCTAGCCCCAGTGTTTACCAGGTAGAAAATCTTAATGGGAAAAAATGGGAAACGCTGGCAGAAATGGTTTCATTCTTCACAGATCAAAGAGTGGAAAGATAAACCATCCAACCTGCAAGGAATAACATAGCTGTCTCCATCCTGCCACCCACCCTTCTTGACTAGCAAAAAGGAGTAGGTTGGGGCCATTGGAAAATACGCATTGGATAGGCTTGTCAGTGCCTACCGTGATGCTGAGGCAGGAACAGGTCAAAGAAGTACTGGACTTATGGCCATTCCAATCTTATGTAGGTCACTGCTTCATGTTTATCCCATAATGTTGATTCCAGATTCTCCCAGTAAATATGGGGGGAGTGTGGAGTTTGTTCTCTCCTTTCTGCCTCTTCACAGACCCTGAACATGAGCCATGACAGCCCACTATTGCCCCAGCACTCTTCTAAACCTAAGTATCTGGCATCTGATGTTACCCAAGCTGTGGGCTCTGTTCTGCTTGTCTCCTGCCCTCTGGACTCCCAGCTCCCATCACCATCTGGGAACCCTGATCAGTGCAAGCTCCAGAAATGATGAAATCTCTCTCTTTCTCTTCCCCTCCTCACCACCCTCCCCGCCAACTCTATCAAAGTATAGCCTCCTGACCCTATGTAAACTGTTATATGGATTGCTAGCCCTAACATTTGTAATCAGTTTCAATTTAGATTTAATATTAACTGTTAGATTTAATATTGTAACTGTTTTGTGTGTTTGGCTCCGTATATATATTCACTACCCAGAAATAAATAACTTTCATTGTTAAGCTGGTTGCTTTTCTCTCTTTTCCTGTCTTGCTCATTCTTCCTTAGGGGTGTTGTTTTGGCTACCCCACTCACTCTTCAGCAACGCTCTTGTACCCAAGCTAAAGACCCCTGTAGTGCCTAAAATCCTGTGGGGTTTGCTCATCGTGTAGTTTACCAGCGAATGGTTGTGGTATGAAAGTGGGGATAGGGAAGTATTGAACCTGGGGACAAATGAGGATGGCAGCTTAAAGGGCTGTTAAACCCAGCCTGCTGAGTCCAGGGGACATATAAGGGGTCAGCTTGTGAATGCTGATTACCTAGTTCTCTCAGGCATGTTCTGTTTGTAGGTGTGAGTGTCCAAATGTTACTAAGGTGGGAAGAACCCTGTCTTGAGGAACATAGTTCCTGCAGGAGAGTTCAAGTGGGAGGGGGAATTAGCAGCAGGGAGAATTCAGCTCCATATAAGAGCACAAGTAAGCATAAGCAGCACACTGATAGAATTGTTGACCCCCCGCCCTATACGAATAACCCTAATAAATAAAATGAACATACCCCAGAGTACAGGGTAAATCTGGTAACAAGGGTAATTGTAGCTGTATCGGTAACCAGGATATTGGAGAGACAAGGTGTGCAAGGTAACATCTTTTGTTGGACCAACTTCTGATGGCGAAAGAGACTAGGTTGGTCCAATAAATAATATTACCTCACCCACCTCTTCTTGCTAAACATTTGGTAGAAAGTGGAACTACTCAGGAATATACATTTCCTTAAGCATGGATGCTCTCAGGTACTAACTGTGTCTTCCAAATTGTGTATGAATACAATGTTTTGGAAGCCTTATTGAAAGCACAGGAACAAACCAACTTGATGCACAGTAAGAAAAGCAAATATGGTAGGTGACCAGATTGGTTTACCAGGGAAATCCTTAGTGAGCTTAAACACAAAAAGGAAACTTACAAGAAATGAAAGCTTGGACAGATGAGTAGGGAGGAATATAAATATATTGCTTGAGAACGCAGGGAAGTAATCAGGAAGGTAAAAGCACAACTGGAATTGCAGCTAGCAAGGAATGTAAAGAGTAACAAGAAAGGTTTCTACAGGCATGCTTGTAATAAGAGGGTGATCAGAGAGAGTGTGGGACCCTTAGTGGATGAGGGAGGTAACCTCGTGACAGATGATGTGGGGAAAGCTGAAACACTCAATGCTTTTTTTGCCTCTGTCTTCATAGATAAGGTCAGTTCCCAGACTACTTCACTAGGCAATGCAGTATGGGAAGGAGGGGGACAGCCCTTGGTGAAGAAAGAACTGGTTAAAAACTATTTAGAAAAGCTAAACATACACAAATCCATGGGTCTGGATTTAATGCTTCCGAGGGTACTGAGGGAGCTGGCAAATGTCATTGCAGTCTTTGGCCATTATCTTTGAAAACTTGTGGAGATCGGGAGAGATCCTGGATGATTGAAAAAAGGCAAATGTAGTGCCCATCTTTAAAAAAAGGGAAGAAAGACAATCCAGGGAACTACAGACCAGTCCCCGGAAAAATCATGGAGGAGATCCACAAGGAATTCATTTTGAAGCACTTGGAAGAGGGGAAAGTGATCAGGAATAGTCAACCTGGATTCACTAAGGACAAGTCATGCCTGACCAATCTGATTAGCTTCTATGATGAGGTAACTGGCTCTGTAGACATGGGAAAATCAGTGGATGTGATATACCTTGACTTTAGCAAAGCTTTTGATATGGTCTCCCACAGTATTCTTGCCAGCAAGTTAAGGCAGTATGGACTGGATAAATGAACTGTAAGGTAGATAGAAAGCTGGCTAGATTGTCGGGCCCAAAGGGGAGTAATCAACAGTTCGATGTCTGGTTGGTGGTCGGTTTCAAGTGGAGTGCCCCAAGGATCAGTTCTTGGGCTGGTTTTGTTCAAAATCTTTATTAATGACCTGGATAAGGAGAAAAGACTGCACCCTCAGCAAGTTCACAGATAACACTAAGCTAGGGGGAGAGGTAGATATGTTGGAAGGCAGGGATAGGGTCCAGAGTGACCTAGACAAATTAGAGGATTGGGCCAAAAGAAATCTGATGAGGTTCAACAAGAACAGATGCAGAGGCCTGCACTTGGGACGGAAGAATCCCCAGCATTATTATGGCTAAGTAGCAGTTCAGCAGAAAAAGATGTTGGGAATACAGTGAATGAGAAGATGGATACGAGTCAACTGTGTGCCCCTGTAGCCAAGAAGGCTAATGGCATATTAGGGTGCATTAGGAGGAGAATTTCCAGCAGATCTAGAGAAGTTATTATTGCCCTTTATTTGGCTCTGGTGAGGCCACATCTGGAGTACTGCATCCAGTTCTGGGCCCCCACTACAGAAAGGATGTGGACTCATCGGAGAGGGTCCAGCAGAAGGCAACCAAAATGATTAGGGGGCTGGAGCACATGACCTATGAGAACAGGCTGAGGTATTTGGGCTTATTTAGTCTGCAGAAGAGAAGAGTGAGGGAGGATTTGATAGTAGCCTTCAGCTCCCTGAAGGGAGATTCCAAAGGGGATGGAGAGAGGCTGTTCTCAGTAGTGACAGATGGCAGAACAAGGAGCAATGGTCTCAAGTTACAGTGTGTGTGGAGGGAAAGGGGGGCCTAGGTTGGATATTAGGAAAAACTATTTAATTAGAGGTATAAGGAGTAAGGGTTATTTCAAAAGAAGGGTTTTCTTTTGAAATAACCATGTCTACACAGTGCTTTTTTTTTCGAAATAGGGTATTTCGAAACAGCACCCAGATGCAATTATGCAAATGAAGCGTGGGAAATTCAAATCTGCGCTTCATTTGCAATTTCGTTCATCTGCATTTGCATTCCTCTCTTGAAAAAAGAATGAAATGTAGACATATCCTAGGAGGGTGGTGAAGTACTGGAACGCATTACCTATAGAAGTGGTGGCATCTTCATCCCTACAGGTTTTTAAGTCCCATCTTGACAAAGCCTTGGCTGGGATGATTTAGTTGGGATTGGTCCGGCTTTGGGCAGGGGTTGGACTCGATGACCTCCTGAGGTCTCTTCCAGCCCTAGGGTTCTATGATTCTATAAATGTAAACAAATCATTTTCTAGCAAAAGAAATGTCATTTGTTTAAAGTTTGCAGTAGTCTGGGTTAGAATAAAAGATTTAATCTGACTCCCTTTGACTCCCATCTTTGACATCTAGAAGTTTTACAGAGTGGGCATGTAATGCATTTATCAGGGGTGGGATAGAAAGATTTTGTGATCAAGTACCCTACTGCTGGGGTTTCTCTTATAATTGGTGTCCCTAACCTCGTTGTCAGAAGCTGGGAATAGGCAACAAGGGTGCAGATCATTGGATTGATTACTTGTTCTGTTCATTCCCTCTGGAGCACCTGGCATTGGCCACTGTAGGAAGACAGGATACTGGGCTAGATAGACCTTTGGTCTGACTCAGTATGGCCATTCTTATATTCTTATGCTCTGCAAAGTGCTATGGCAAATCACTCTCTGTTACTATAGACCAAATCTGAAGCACGTCCTGTGCTTACTAGCTTAATATGTTTAGTCTCTAATTCTTCTAAGTGGAGTCAGTCTGAAATAGGGCCGTCTAACTGTGTAGAATATTCAGATCTCTCCAGTTCTTAACCTTGTATAATTTACTCTGACTGATTCTCAGGCTTTCACCTTTCTACGGGAAACACCCATATAAATTTCACCTATACCAACTAGGGAGAAGGGCTGACAGGAGTTGAATAAAATTCAGGACTCTAAAAAGAATGTCGATCTCAATTAAATTAGCTAGATCCATCAGGTTCACTGGTAGGTCATGCCATCTGGTGTGATACACCCTTAGGTTCTGGAAGAGCAGAAATAAATGAAGAGAAAAATGTTTAGTGACTTGGGATGACAAGTGCATTCTAAAATACTCATAGCCCTTGGCAAAGCAGTTGGCTTGCCAAACGTTTGTTTTAACAATTTCCCATCTTTTCTTATGGTCCAAATCTGCTCCCATTAAGTCAATTGAAATTTTGCAGAATGAGAGCAGGATTGGGCCCTGACTTTATTGATGTTTGCGTCAGTCAGTCATTGCCTGCTGCTTCACTAATTCCTCTCTCTTTTCCACAGCTTGGCAATAGAGTTAGTTTCTAGTTTCTTCCAGTTTCTAGTGAAATCTGAAAATTTAGGCTTAAAATAAAGGAGAAGAGTTTTGTGATTATACCGCTAGGTCAAGACTCAAGAGATCTGGTTTGATGTCTGCTTTTGTCAGACTCATTGTGTGACTCTGGGCAAGTCATTTATTATCTCTGTGCCTCTGTTCCCTATCTGTAAAATGAAGGTAGTAGTAATTGCAGGAGTGTTGAGTGGACATATTAAAAATGTTTGTGAGACACCTGGATGCTACAGTGATGAGAACCATATAAGCACTAAAGGCTTACAGGCATTAACTACTCATACAACTGGTGTTATTCCTGATTAACTCCTATTCTGGAATAAGAGTTAATTGAGAATAACTCCACATGTAGATAAATCTTCAGATGAGAAAATAGGGGAGTCCTGGGATGGATAGGAGGAAGTTTCAGTGATTACTATCAATTCAGGACATTATTTGTCTTAAAAGGGAATGGGATGAACTCTTTCTACTGATTTCTTATGTAGTGTGGCTAATTATTAGACAACAATTGCATGCTGGTAATTATGTTTCAGGAAGGCGAAATGTCTGACTAGAAGAGATTAAACAAAATATATGGATCAATGTCTTCTACATAGCCTAGTTATATGAAAATTAGAAGTATCTTTTTAACAATATTTAAGATCTTGCCAAAGGTCTACTTTTGAGTGATAACAGCTAATATAGACCCCAAAGAAAGAAATTTGGACGTTATTGTGGATAGTTCTCTGAAAACATCCACTTGACATGCAGCAACACACAAACAAACCCTAACAGAATATTAGGAACAGGATACATCTCCGAGAATACCATGCCCAAAGTCAGCAGCAAATCATTGCTGTGTATACACAGATGCACACTGACAGAGCACACCAGACAGAGCACACTGTGTGCACCCTATTACTGCAGTTTGCATAAAATCTGCATTACCAGATGCAGGGAAAGGCTGAAGAGTAATCCTCCTGAGGACAAGCCCCAAGGGTCTGTGAATTAAAAAGAATACTTCTGCTCAGTGTTTGCCTGTAGATTCTAGCTCATAAGAATGGTTATACTGGGTTGGTTCAATGGTCCATCTAGCCCAGCTGCCTGTCTCTGACGGTGGTAAATGTCAGATAATTCAGAGAGAATGAACAGAACAGGGCAATTATTGAGTACTCCACTCTGTCATCCAGTCCCAGTTTCTGGCAATTAGAAGTTTTAGAGACATCCAGAGCATGGGGTTGTGTGTCCAGGACCATTCTGGCCACCAGCCATTGATGGAACTATGCCCCATAAACTTATCTAATTCTTTTTTTAATCCAGGAACCTTTTGGCCTTCATAACAATCCCTAGCAATGAGTTTCTCAAGTGGACTGAGCATTGTATGAAGAAGTACTTCCTTATGTTTGTTTTGAACCTCCTGCCTATTAATTTAATTTCATGACCTGTGGTTCTTGTATTATGTGAAGGGGTAAGACACATTTTCTTATTCACTTTTTCCACTCTGTTCTTGATTCTATAGATCTCTATCATACATGTTTTATCTTCGTCATCTCTTTTCCAAGATGAACAGTCTCAGTCTTTTTAATCTCTTATCTGGAAGTTGTTTCACCCCTTATTCATTTTTGCCAATTCTAGTGTGCGTATATAATAAATATAAAATAAAATATAATTAATTAACTGGGATAATCAGAACTGCACGCAGGATTCAAGGTGTGGGCATAACAAGGGATTTATATAGTGACCCTGTGGTGGTTTATTATCTAGCCTATTCCTAATGGTTCCT
Organism: Pelodiscus sinensis; assembly: GCF_049634645.1. Lineage (NCBI taxonomy): Eukaryota > Metazoa > Chordata > Testudines > Trionychidae > Pelodiscus > Pelodiscus sinensis. The sequence goes on along the minus strand of NC_134715.1, from coordinate 118,260,582 downwards.
AGCTTTTTACACTGCTGTTGCACATTGGCCAGTGGTTTTCACAGAGATCTATGATGACTCAAAGATCTGTCTCCATTAGTAACAGCTAATTTAGACTTCATCAGTCTATATGTTTAGTTGGGATTATGTTTTCCAATGTCCTTTATTTTGCAGGTATCACTTAGACTCCATCGTTTTGGGGATTGTGTTTTTCAATATGCATTACTTTGCACTTATCGACATTAAATTTTGTCAACCGCTGTTTGCCCAGTCACCCAGTTTTGTGAGAGCCTTTTATAACTCTTTGCAAGTCAGCTTTGGACTTAACTACCTTTGAGTCATTTTGTATCCTCCGTAAACATCCTCACCTCACTGTTTACCCCATTTCCCAAACCATTTATAAATATGTCCAACAGAACTGGCCCCAGTCAATTCCCAGAGTGATCATGCTATTTACCTCTTCCCACTGTGAAAACTGACCATTTTATTCCTACCTTTAAGCAGTTACTGATACTCCGCACGGCAGACGTGCTGGTCTTATTGGCTAGTAAATTTTCACTGGCATAATCACAAGGCGATTATACCTTGAGTTATTAAACCACAAACATCTCCCTTAGGGCCAGGCATTATTCCTATTGTTTGATCTCGTCGCTGTTAACGGAAGAGCAGCTCCACTCGCATGCACTTAAATGTAGCATCTCTCTGGGTGCAACCCCTGCACTGTTTGAAGCCAGTGCCTAGTGCTCTTGCAGTGACGCCCAGGGGGGCCTGGCGGCGGGGGGAGCAAGCAGCTCATTCCAGCAGACCGGGCTGTAAGTGGGAGAGGCGGGCACATTGCTCCTTTCTTCTCCGCCCGCATTCATGAAGCTGGAAATCACGGTCACCGCCGCCCCAGCCCCTTCCCCACGCTCCTCCCCCTCCTCGCCCGCACCCTTAGCGGCGAGCCACGCTGCGCGCAGGCCAGTGGCTAAGCCGCTACCTGCACTGAAGCTGCAAGGCGCATGCTTCAAGCGGAGGAGGGAGCCGGAGGAGGAGCGAAGCGATGCTGTCCCGGCCGGTTTAAACCGGGATCGGAGCTGTTGGGCGCTGCGGAGACTAAAGTCCTCCTCCTCCTGCGGGTCCGCGCCCCTCCTCCAGCCGCCTTCCCTACCCCGGCTCCTTGTGGGATGCTGGAGATGGCGGGTCCGCCAGTTTGAATGGCTTTGCCGAGCCCTAGTTCCATAGGCGCCCGAGGATGGGGGCTGAAGCCAATGACCAGCCCGTGCGGGTGTCCCGCGCGGGGAGCCCCTCTGTGGAGCAGCCAGCGGAGCAAAGCGCGCTGCTCTGGCGGTGCGCGCTTAGGGCGCTTCAGCATTGCAGCAGATCTGGCGGGGTGCCCCCCGTGCGCTACCGTGGGGTCCCTGACGCCAGGCTAAGACCAATGCAGCGCCTTAGTGCGGGGGGGAGGGGGGGCTATTCCCGCTGGAGAAAAAGTTCAGCGCGACCCAAAAGTGTGTGTTGGCGCGCGAGGGGCGTTGTGTGACCACAACTGCGAACGTTTCCTCTGGTTTTCTCGCAGACGCTAAGAACTTGGCAAGGAAAGAAATGTTTGCCAAACCGAAATCGCTTTGAATATTGTTCACGTGGGTGTCAGACCGATGTTTGCTTCTATGGAGCTAGGCGACGTATTTTTAGAAATAGGGGAGGGGGTGGAGAGTGCTTTAAAATGCACGAAGGGAGGCAAGAAAGAGTTAATCCCCCGGAAACTCCGCAGTGGTGAGTGACTTGCTCTCCCACTCGAGCAAAGCGCGCTCCCCACAGCTGCATGTGGTCCCCAGAAGGAATGAAGTAAGCTCTTATTTACATTTTTTGAGAAGTAAGCAAATGCCTTAAGAAACCAGAGCGTGGCCTATCGAAAATTCAAAGTTGCCATTCGGTTGTCAAACCTATCGCTAAGGCGTTATAAAGAAAACAAATACACAACACACATCGTGCCTTATAAACTATAGGTAGTTTGAGAGAAAATTCGAAACGCTTTCACATCACTACGAATAAGTACCAAATTAATCTCAAGTTTTCCACTTACCATTAATGAGATTCGATGCTACCGAATAATGAATGGGAATGTATCTATCAGTGGAGTTTTAGACAAATATTTTAGATAACCGGCTAGAGATGCGCGCGTATACACAATCTATATAACTATACCCACGTAAATGTATGCAGCGTGTATGTATATTTTTTAGATAGTCACTCTTTCTAGAACAATCTATGTATGGTTTTCCTACATATATTTTACTGAAAGAAACGGGAATTGGTAGTCTTTAAGTAGCAGGTAGATTTCAAGAGGAACTCCAAATAAATGCCAGACATTTTATGCTGTGAACTTTGCAACGTGTCAACCTCGGAACCCTTGTTAAAGTCAATCATATTTTTTCTCTCTCTCTCTACGAGGAGCCAGGCCCATCTCTGACAGATTTGCGTAGTATCTCACCTCAGCAGGGCTTGGATAGTTAAAAAGGCGAAAAGGAAATGAAATGCATGCTGTAGTAATTAGCAATAAAATGCAAGGCAAAGGAGGTGTTTCTCCTCCCCACCCCTAGAGATCACATGGTGACCCTGGCCAGCCAATACAAAGGACGCTAGGACCCTGAGGGACCCCCTGGTTCCGAATTGCACCGGCTCTGCTGCATTATAAATACTTCTCCAAAATGCACTGGCCCTCCTTTCTCGCTTTCCACCCAGCTCCGTTTGTTTCGCACTCATAAAAGCTGCTCCTCAGTCACTGCTTGGCGTGTTTTGTTTCTTATTTAAAGCCGGGCTCCTTTTTGTTTCTCGGCCAGTTTGCATGCATTGTTCGTCTCCCAAAATGGTTTGTGAGACTAAGATTGTGGCGGAAGATCATGAATCAATTTCAGGATCCAAAAAAGATACGATCATTGTGTCTTCCTCCCAGATGTGGCCCTCCTTATCCGGCTCCCCTGCCCCCACCCCAGCTTCTCGGAGTGGTGTGGAAGAGGATTTCAAGAAAGACAACGTTTATATACGAGAATTTCATCCTTCCGATCAAGAGGTGGTGCGCCGTATATTTTATGAAGGAATCATGGAAAGGATCCCTAACACAGCATTTAGAGGGTTAAAACACCAGCCTCTCACTCAGTTGATCTATGGGATACTCATTGGTAAGTATATTGACTGGTTTAAAGGGGGGGGGGCACGCTTTTTTCAGCAATGCAATAAAAAGAAAAATGGGCAATACGATTTGTGTTGAAGGATGGAGAACTCATTCCTGCGTCGATCCTATTAATCCTTGGTGCAGAATTGCTGTCTCGTGCTGCTGGTGCTGGGAAGAAAAAGCCGCAGTCTCAGTAGCTTATCTCCTTGTCAGGGTACAAAAGTCGAGCCAATTGAAAACTCGCCGTCTGGCAGGCGGCGGATCTGTACCGCTGGCGACTGCGAGGAGCAGGAATGAAGCGCCAGGATCGCGAGCCACGCTTTGGAGACCACTGCAGAGCGCAGAGTGCAACGCTAATAAAGGCACCCACCAGCCTGCCCTCCGCATGCAGGCAGCAGGCAGCCTGCGAGCAACGCCTGGTGGGGTCCCTGCTTGCCTATGGGGGGCGCGTGGCTGCTGGGTGCGTGGGGGAGGGGGGGGGATTTCTCCGTGGAGATAAGTTGGGGGCGGATGTTCTCTGCAGGACTGAGGGGATATTGCGTGTTCAAGGGGCTTCTTTCTCCAGGTCTGCAGGGAGCGGGGCGTGCGGCTGGCTCCGGTGGCTCTGCATCCGTGGGTTTGGGGAGAGGGACTTGCGAGTTGCCGGTGTGTGCGCAAGAGGGACGGGCCTCTGCAGCTTGGGGCGCATTGTGTGCGTCTCTGCACTTCAAGGGAAAAGTGTGTGCTTAGGGCAGCGTGGGGCTTTGCTGCCCGGGGCGGTGCGTGCGCACGGCGCTTTCTCGGCTCAGCCAAGCAGGAGAGGGGTTGGGGCTGCCGGTGCGGGAGGAGGCGGTGGGTCCCGGCGCGCAGCAGACAGACCCGCCTTTCCTGTTATTCCGGGCCGGGATGCTGCGCTCTGCCGGCGAGAGGTGAAGCCCTGAATGGAAGCGGCGCCGCTGTCTCGAGGCACCTGGGCGGGGCGGCGGCTGGAGCCGGGTTCCAGCGTTACCTAGTGACCGCCGGGCTCGGAACGCGTTCGAGTGGCTGCGGCTGCTGGGGAACGTTTGACCCGGGCGGTCTCGCGCCACCTCCTGGGCTGCAGACACAGCGGCGGGGGTCGCCCTGCTGCATGCAGCCGCGCGGAGCCCTGACCTCAGCGACGCCTTTAGGGGCGAGATGTGGCGTGTAGCCGCCCAGTCTGTATTGCAAAGCGCTGCCGGGTTAGTATTAATGCACAGCTGCGTGCCTTGCTGTTAAATTAAACCTCGCCCTTCATCCGTTTGCATGCAAGTTACAAAGCTTGAGACCGTAGGGATCCCTGTCTTGACTCGATGTCAAAGGAGATTAATTGTTCCCATGATCACGTGCTGCTTGTTTAGTAGCAGAAAATATTTTACATCTGCAAGATAAACTCAGTTGCCCTCAGTGGAAAAATCCCTCCCAAAGATAATAGCATGTGGACTCTTTTTTTCTCTCTCTCTTATGCCCCTGCCCTTGCTCTTTGCATGCGGTAACACAGCTGGTTCCTTCACCTTCTGGGCCAGGGAGAGAAGGGAATGTCATCATCAGGTAACGTTGTAATTAAGATACTAAATGCATCTGAGAACAGTGAAGTTTGATTGCCTCCCCTTTGTGCTTGATCTTTCTAAAATATCTTTGCTTAAGATTCAAGGCTTTCAAAGTGATAAGTGATGATGGGAGCAACTTGCGTGTCATCTCAGTGCTGTCTGCTATTTTATTTTCAGTGGCTTGCATTGCTTGCTGATACTGAAACAGGCTAGTATAAGGTTTTGGGATAGCCAGCTCTTGGATGAGTTTTCCAGAAGGTCCCTATCTTCCAGTGACCAAAATAATAAGTAAGCAGCTATTAGGTGATGTGCGCAAAATACCTTCCTTAGTCACAGTCTTTCTTTTGTTCCCTGTAGTGCGATGATGATGGAAGGCCACATGTGGGCATCTTGGTTTTAGTGCTTTGATTTCTCTGCAGGGACTGGTGATGCAGTCAAATCTTGTCTGAGGAGTAATCGCAGACATATCTTAATAAAGAAGCCATCTGCCTTTGATATTTGTGTGACGCAGTGATATTTGCAGGAGTACTGAACTATAGCAAATTGGATGGGAGGTTTTCTTTTTACAGAAGCACAGTGCAAAATCCTTCATCAAATGTGATAATATATTTCAAAATTTTAAGTAACTTGTGAAGTGGGAGTCTTAAAACTTTTTACAGGCTGTTTTTACATGAATAATGTGCTATTAATCCAAAATATGTTACTGTGAAAATATAAATTGGTTAGTTTTTGTTTATATTGTATCAATGCATATTATGTCTGTGATTTTTTTTAATGGGTTTATATTCCGAAATCAACACTAAATTCTCTTTTCTGACAGGTATCGTTTATTTCTCTTCCTTATCTCCATAGTAATATGCTTTGTTGTGACCAAGTCCTTGCTGCTGACCTGCTGTTTGCCCATCTTTCTGATGGGTATGAGGTACTACTTCAGTAGAAAAGTTATCCTCAGCTATCTCGAGTGTGCGCTGCATACGGACATGTCTGATATTGAGCAATATTACATGAAACCACCAGGTGAGTATTAATTCCATGGAGGAAACATTCACCAAATCCTGCTCATGGAAAAATGGCCATTTAATATAGTTTCTCATGTCAATAGCACTGAGAAATCTTACAAATGGTCAGAATGCAACCTCCTGTCTGCATAAAATTTTAGGAACCACCCTAATTTTAAATACAGCCTGAAGAGACTACGGGTCCCAGCATGCAGAGTTCTCTCAATTTCAGCATTCTAGCATAGTAGCTGGGATCATGGGGAAGCACTGCATGCTGGGACCTACAGGTTTCATTGGGATGCACTTTTGTATTAAAGGTGGTTGCAGCAGTCTGTTTTATTTAATGCAGATTTATAGAGTCTAATGGATATAAGCAGTCAATGCATCCTATAGTTGACAGCATCCAGCATGGGGTGGGAGAGGGAGATGGAAGGATTTTTGGCAAAACTGATTAGAAGAACCCCTATGCATACCACCTCTTCAGATTTGATAGCCACGCATTTTAGTTATTCTGTGTATTTGCATGTGTCATTCAAGAAGAACTTTCCATAAACAAGTGTTTTGGAAGAGGAAAGAAACAGGTAGGTAAAGGGCTATTGTCTATCTGTACATGTGACATACGCATCTATATATTCAATGTGTGCACTGTTATATAAATTCTTATTATTTGTTATGTAAATATTTGGATTTCTTAAATCTTCATTAATAGAAGGTGGATTGTTACAGGAATCTGTCTAACGAACAGAGGAAATATCTTATCTTTAACTTTATTTTGTTTTTATATCTAGTAGGCACCAATATAGGGGGATATTTGAGTACCTCTTGATATCTAATATGAGTGATTAATATTTGAGGCTACAAATATTTCATTAATGACTGGTTAAGGGTGCAAAGCTAATGGCCAGTAACTTTCTGAAACTAGATTGTTATGCTACTCTAAAAGGTTTTTTTTTAATGTTTCTCCACCTCTACCCTCCTCATCACTGTTGTTCTACAAGTGCATGATACTCCTGCTGGGCATTTCTAGATGACTTAACACATAGTATAACAACTCTCTTCATTTAAAAAAATGCAGTATTAAATTATTTTTTTAAAAATATTCTCATTCTGTAATAAATATTAATATGCCTTCGAACAATTTTTCACATCTTGTTTCTCATTGAAATACACTAAGTAGTTCTCACAAATATTAAATCTGATTCTACTGTGTCAAATTTAAATCAGGAAGATCCATATTTATAGCAGTTGTCTGATTTGGGGCTGATGTATAATGTGCTTGTAATTAAAAAGTCAAACTTAATTAAAGAAGGTGCTACATTTAAAAATAAGGATTCAAACTAAGGTCATGTCTTCACTAAATTAAAGATTGATGCTGCTGCGATTGATTTTCAGGGGTTTGATTTAGTGGGTCTACTTAAGACCCACTAAATTGAACTTAAAGGTGCCCCCATCAGCGGTTGGTACCCTTGCTACTATAAGGAGAAAGGGAAGCTGATGGGAGTGTTTTCTTCCATTGAACCCCCACTGTGGGGATGATGGGAAAACTCAAAACGAGGTACGTTGACTTCTTCATATCTTGTTCAATCTTTCCCTTTAGTGTTAGACCTGTCCTGAAAAATGTTTAATCTCTGCAGTGGTTTTCAATGGGGGGGGGGGGGGGGGGAAGCAGTGTGGGATGTTGTGCAGCTTTTGTGAAAAGTGATACGACATTCTTGACAAATAAAAGGTATAATTTGAATTTGAAAAGTTGTTTTAGACTTGCGTTTTCATTAATACTTGTGAGTTGTATGGCTAATGTTCAAGTTATAAATCTCAATGAATTTATTTACAGCATTGGCATGTGTAGAAAATGAAGATATAAAATTTACTTAGATGAAGATTGAGAAACTTCAGCAGTTATTTGTTTTGCGTTAGTACAAAGAATCAGTAAAAAAGTGCAGTCACATTTTCACTGTGAATGAGACACATCAGTCTTTTACAGCATTACTCACCGTCTTTATTTGCTGACATCATGGGTCATTCAGTTTTGGAATAAACTCCTGGACTTCCTGGTTGTTGAATCTATCAGAATGTAAACATGGGTAGGCAGAGTTCATATGTTCCTTAAATAGAAGATTTACACCAGATTTATGGTTCTAGTGGTGCCTATTAAAGGGTTTCTCATGTCAGAAGGGTTGAATAACTGGGCAAAATTCATAGCCTCTGCTGAGGAGAGCTTCAGGTTTGGAACATGGTTGCAGCTGAAGGTTAGAAAGCTTCCAATGCATGTACCTATTCAGTGTGGATCCCCATCTAAAGTTCTCTGGCGTCTGTTTTCACGAGCATCACATTGTCTCTGCCTCCTCCCTCCTACTCTCAAAACATAAACAGCTTTCAGTTTCACATTCCCTCTCTTTGATGAAAGGATGAAGATAATATGTAAATTCCAATCAAAATATTTTATTCCTAATAATCTACTGTTAGGGCACAAGCCACAAGTTATTGCAGTGTGTCAATGAAAAGTGTTGGCTCCCTGTTGAAATTTGTATAGTACTGACAGCAATTACATATGTTATTTGCTAACACCTTTTCTGAAACCCAGGTATGAGTGAACTCCCATAAATTTCACAAGCTCCATTATTTTCCTTAAAACTGGATTTAAATCCTTTTATTTTTCTATGAAAATATCCCTATATCATCACCAGACTAGCAAACCTTTCTCAGTAGGTATGGCAGGAATATGTGGTGTCTTCAAAATTTAGTGAAAAACACAAAAAACTGGAATTCTAGTATTTGAGTGGAACATAGCCATCAAAACAGGTAAACATTAAGGCTGTGATTTTTTTCAAATATTTGGTCCCCAATGCCCATTAAGTTCAATAGGAGTTGGGTGCCTAATTCCCTTAAGCTGCTTGAAAAATCCCTATCTGCGTGCTTGGTATCTTTAAATTTGTGGACGATATGGGGAGAATGCTTGTTTCATACAGTGGTACATCAGAAAAAGGATAGATGGCCAGTCTTGAAATTGCTAGAAACCAATGGCAGCATGATCAGGCATTTGAGAAGTTTTACTATGGACTTAGATGGTATGAAAATTGTTACTTATTTCTAGTGCAATAACACTTGGGGGCCCTAATGAGGAGCAAGGCCCTGTTGTACAGTGAGATATAGACATGGTGTATATGGCAGGTATTTACCACTTTGAACTACTGCAATATTTTGGGATTAAAATGGCAAAAAACTGTTTCAAAATGACCCACAAGATTTGGTATATCTCAGTAAGCAGTACATGAGAGTCTGTAACAGACACGATCGCAGAAAGGTTACAGATTCCAATGGGATTTGGGTTCCTAACTCCTTTAAACTGTTTTGAAATCCCAGCCACAGTAATTACTAAAGAAAGCTTTGAAAGGAATTGTCTCTGTTGCTACTTCATGACCTTTGCTATAGATTCATTGCTTTCTCACTAGGCTTAAAGAACCAATGTTCAGCAATTCTTTGTGTTACTGGCGTGTTGGGATTTTTTTTCTTTTCACGTGTTTTGTAGAGTAGCTGTTTCTCTCTGATCCACTGATCCCAAATGTATTTTAGTTATTGCTGGCTTCTAAGTTTCACCCAGTACTCAGATACTTGGTGATGGTCACTGTATTTATAAATAAATACATAATGCTGACTGGAGTTTTTCAGTATTAAATTTGACAAAACTCAAGTTTTTTGGTTTTCTCACCTACTTGCCCCATTATTTAGGACCTTATCCAGCAAAACATTCATGCACACTCTTAACTGTAAGCATGTTAGTCCAATTGTCTGCCACTTTCTTTAATAGGAAGTGATTAGTACTTTCCTGAATTGGGGATTTAGTGCATAAAAGCAGATGACTTACAACATCTGGATGGTTTAACAATCTCATATTTCTAATTTTTTAAAAAGGTGACAAGTAACATTTCATGTTGGAAATGGTAGCATTATCATTCTGTTCCTTTATACCCAGAAAGATAGTTGGGGAAAACATTATAGATGACAAGGCATCATTGATAATTGTTCATTGTGATTGACTTGGTTTTTATTGTAAAGAAATTAATCTCTGTTGCCTGTCAGGGAAGCTGATGAAGTTTTGGGAAGCAACTAGCCTTACATTTAATGATAGATTAATTGGTCTGTCTTTAGAAAAATTTTGAGTCTAGTGTTGACATATGTGGGCTTTCTGATGTAATTAGCTTTATAAATCGGTAGTTGCAACAGTGAGAAGTTAATTTGAAATGGAACCCTGCCTCTAGTTGTTCTTAGCATAAATAAGATATGCACAGCTGGGGTTTTTTTGGTACAGTATTCCTGTGGTATGACAGTTTTGTTGCCTAATCAATTTCACAGCATCTCCTTAAGATTTAATTCTAACATTCTGTCATGGTTTTTTCAGTCTGTATATTTTTGCTGTGGCTTTGGTTTATTCAAAGATTGGGATCCAGAATGGAAAACCATGGAAAATTTAAACAGTTGACACTAAAAGGATTACTTTTAAACTGAGTACTTATAGCCTTTTTTCTGGTTCTGAATTCTGGTTAACTGTGTTTAAAATCTGGCATTAGCCCGGCAGTCCAGACCTGCAACCCACCCACCCCACCCCACCCCATGAGGCTGGCTTCCTGCTTCAGGGGCAGTGGAGCCCCAAGCCTCATGGGCCTGGATCTAGCTCATGGAGGGAGGAAGCAACTCCACATGCTGCCACTCCTCCTCCCCCTGGCTGGGGAAATGGCAGAACAGGAAACTGCTCACCTGGAGGCTTTTCCCGCTGCTCCTGTGGCTAGAAGTGAAGGGCATTAATCCACTTGTCATTTAAAGTGTAAAAAGCCAATTTTTGCATAAAACATGGTAGGAGTGTCTACACTTGCCAGTGACTTTTTTCAGTGAAGCTCAGAAGTTTCACTGCACACGGAAAACCACTTTCATGAGAGGCTTAGCAGTGATGTGTTTGTGGTGATATGCCACTGAAGATGCATTCTTCCTATTATACAGCTTTTAGCCTCCAGAGGATATCCCACAGTGCCCAGGTGACCCTTCTGGCCAGCAGCTCTGCTGTTCTGATGGCAGGTAAACGGATGTCCACCCCTTCCCTATAAAGCCCTGGGAACTTTGAAACTCCCCTTCCTGTTTTCTTGGCAAGTTTTTAGTTATCTGGTCAGGTGATATGGGCTGCTTCATGGAGCAAAGGAACTCTTGCTTGGAGCAATGCTGAGCTACTGGAGCGGATCAGTGTTTGGGGAGAAGAGACTGTGCAGGGACCCAGGATGTCCTAAGATTATGTCCCACCTGCATAAGGCCTATTCTCAAAATTGAGAGAGTTGCACTCTGGATAGAGCAGCGCACTGAGGGCAGCCTCTCAGGGATGTAAATGCTGCAGATGTGAACGCAATTTGATACCTGTGGGAGTAAGCGAGAACACATACCAGTGCTTTTCTTTTACCAGTTCCTATTATCGGTTAAACTGATGGCACAAAAACTCTGCAAGTGTCGACATAGCCTAAGCTACTCTTAGACTGAAATGGCAGGAATTTATACTGGTTTATCTAAACCATTTAAACTGAATTTATAACTAAACTGGTGCAGGCTTTCAGAGTGACTTCATCAGCTAAATCAATGGGCTAGGTTATGATTCTTACCTCACGTGTCTAGGTAGGTACGTAAGACCCTATCCCCTTGAATTCAGGTCTGATGTTGAACATTGCCCTAGCATTCTCTGTTCTCTCCTCACTTTTTCCCTCCAAGGGCATGGACAAAGCATGTACTGCTGTCGGCAACATGCCAATGGGCAGTGGTAGGTTGGCATGAGAGGGAAAATAAGTTGCATCGTGTATGCAAGAAAAAGGAGTAAGGGAGAAGTGGTGACTCTCAAATACAATTTCTTCCAGGGCTTTTCTTTGAGTGGCAGAGCTCCAGAGAGGTTGGCCTCTGTCCTACTTCAGGGTCTAATAGAAGTTTTGTCAAAAAGGTGACTTTATTGTAGTCTAGCTGAGATCAGAAGTTTGTCCAGTAAATGTACTTGTCAGTTAACAAAGTAGCATGTCCGGTATACAGTGGAGTGTTGTTTATTTTGTTTCCGAGTTTTCTTTTTGATGACCTCTTGTCTAGTTAGAGATCAGAGAATTCTGTCCTTTATGTTGTAGTTCTTGGGCCTGTTCTTCTCCTCTTGCAATGCGTTTATGCTACTGGAACACTATTTACCTCCTTACCAGTTTAGAGAGTTCAGTACCTGGCCCCTTGCTTTCAGGATGGGGATCTTCATTTAAAAATCATTTGCAAGTGCAATAGCCTTATTGCATGTAGTAGAGTTATGCAGGGTGTGCCAATACAGCAAAGAAAAACCCATGACTAGCCTGTGCCATCTGCCTTGGGCTGCAGGGCTGTTTTGTTGCTGTATAGACTTATGGGTGTGGGCTGGAGTCTGGACTATGACACCCTCCCACCACACAGGTTTATGTTGAGTAGTCAGCTCCTTAAAACCATTTTGAAACCTTCACAAAATTGCTTTATTAGAGAGGATGTAGGTAATGGAAACCTATAGTTAAAATTGCTTGATATTTTTCATTATAAGGCTCTTTTTTTCAGTTGCTTATACTTTTGCCCAATTTAAATTGTGTGGGCTGAAATTTTCCATGTTGGGTGGATGCCTGCCTGAGGTGCATAGGCTTTACGTAGTTTATTTTTCTTTGAAAGTTTGAACTAAAATGGTTCAGTAGTTTCCAACAGCCTGGCTAGAGGAAAAATATCTCCCCCATGTTAACAAATTGGTTGTAAGATTATTTCTTTTTTTACTGAGACAGTTGTATAACTTGGCTGGTGTGTTAGATACAGACAGTATCGCGGCTACCATGGCTGAAGTGTTAACTCCTTTGAAATGCCTTATTTTTAATCGCCTTTCTGAGACTGAAAAAATAAAGCCCTCAGAGTAAAGGTTGAAATGCTGCAAAATGTGGATGTCATCTGTTAGTTTTGCCTCTCTGGGCATTTCTTCAAGAGCATGATTGCGTACGTGCAAATAGGACAAAAGTGCATTGTCAGACTGCATCCCTTTGCTTTGTCTATCCCGTTTGTGTTAAAAGCAGGATTTTGCTTTTGCATATGCATCACCATGAATCAGAAGCAGATCTCATCTGAGATATACTAGCTTGTATGGTTTCCTGTATCAACATTAGATTAAATGCACCTCATATGAAATAACAGGTTACTTTTGTGTTACTAGGAAATCTGGATTAAAATAGAGCCCATAATGATACCCCTTGCTTCATTTTGTTCTTTGTCTCTAAGTATGCAAGAATATGTTGAAAGAGGTGCTTATCTAAATTAGTATTGGGATTAGTTGATGGTGATATTTTTTTGAAACCAGCAACAAACTACTTGTATTATATATTTTTAATAGCTGCAGTATGTAAAAGTGCCATTAATTAAACTGTAATGCTAGAAGTTTAAAGTGGAGTAAAGTAGACATCCACAGTTATTCAGATGTAATTTCTTTTTAAAGACTTTCAAACAGAAGCAACTCAAGGGTATTTTAAAAGTAAAATTATGGTAGTATCATTCATTTTATATTTTTATCCATCTTAGAGTATCTTTTAAAAACACTTCTATTTCTCCTAATTTTTGGACTGTATTGTACTATCAATGGATGTTTTAAGGTCTAAGGGGCACTGTGGAAATATAAGCCCAAACGGGAAAGTGCAGCATTGGCATCCATGCTGCAACCAGCGGCTAGCTAGCCGTGTATTTCCTCTTCTCCCTCCTCTCATGCTCTTTCCTAGGAATAATTACCAAAATGGAGGCTTAAAAGTTAGATTCCTATCTTACGATTTTCGAGCATGATCTGAAAATTAAGCTCCATACTTGGGTACCTAAATAACATTTTTAGAAATGCCTACCAAGACATACGTTTGGGTTTAGGGGTTTGACTTTAAGCTCCTTTTTTTTGAAAATCTGCACCCTTATGAGCCAGGTAGATGAAATCAGTGAATATTAGGCATCTCAGTGCTTTTGAAGATCCCAGTTGGTGCTTATCTGCAATTTTAGCCACTTAAATACCTTTGAAAAATCTAGCCCGATAGTCTTATTTGGTATTTAAATAAAAGTTCTGATTTTTTTTAAACAGCTGAATGCTATTTGTTTTCATTGACTGTTTGTTTCCAGTGAGAGGTACTGGGTACTCAGCACCATTTACATATAAGATGCCTAAATAAAGATTTAGGAACCTAAGTTTAGACTAGGGATGTGGATGGGAAACCAGTTAATTGGTTACCCGGTAAGCATCTTCCTTACATCAGGTGGAGGGCTGCTCCAGCCTTGCAAGGCTGGCAGCTGGAGCTGGAAGCCAGCCCCTGTAGCCAGCCCCAGCATAGAGGCTGGGAGACGACAACCAGCCTCAGCACGGGGGCTGGCAATTGGAGCCCTACGGGCTTGGAGGCTGGAGTGGTGAGATTCTGCTAGTCAGCTAAACAATTAAATGTTAGGTTAACCTACCATTTAGCCAGTTAACCGATTAACTGGAATTTTACATCCCTAGTTCTTCTGTTCTTATGTTAGTTTAGGTACCTGTTTAAAAAAATCTTGGCTGTCCTGTCCATGACTGTCTCTATCATAGGATTTCTTTTTGCATTGCAGTATTACTGAAGAATTTTTTTTAAATCCTAACAAAGCTATGTACTGCTGTATCAAGTGTAACCCCAGACTACTGCAGGGGAGAGCAACATAGCCGAACGTTTTGTCAGTTCCTGGTTCCGTAGCTAGGAGAGCACTGGAAAACCTTTTGTTGTGATTTGTTTTTGAAGATCTAAAGAATCAAGTGGAAGTTCAACAGTGGTCCATAGCATAGTTCTAGTTTTTTCTTATAAGAAGCAAGGAATTGCTCAAGCATCGTGTTCTGGCAAGTGCTTAGTGAGAGCATTCTTTAATCTTCTGATCTAAAACCAATAAAGAGTCTTTTTTTTTTTTTTTGCTCCCATCTGTTGTTCCTAATCTGTGCCAGTCATGCTGTAACTTTTGCTAATGGCAAAATAAAATCACAGAAAAGCCTCAGTCAAACTTTATTATAATTTAACATTTTATAATATGGTTTATAATCTAATAAATGATACAGTTGCAAATAGTGTTTCATAGAGGGCAATAGGTATGTGAGTCTTAGACTTGGGGCATGTCAGAGCTGCCCCTGTGCCATTGTAGCTCTGTGGTGTAGACTCTTCTTGTGTCAATCAAAGGGGTTTTCATGTCAGCATAGGTAATCACTGACCACCAACCCAGCTGCGTCTACACTGTGGGGAAAGTCAGTTTAATTATGATGTTCTGATATCTGAATTTTTTACATCCCAGAGTGACATATCTAGGTCGGTATTAATTTTAAGTGTAAATTAGGGCTAGTGAGGGTTATATGAACACAGCAAAAGCAGTGTGTGCAGGCAAGCCTAACTGAGCTTCCTTGCATCCAGCAAGTGTTGGTAAGAATAGCCGAACATGGGCTTTGGAACCTGCAAGCAAGCAGAGATCCTGTCCAGGTTCTACGGCAGTCATGATTCAAGTTAACTCAGGAAGTTTAGCCCATGCATAGCCTTTACTGTGTAGACATCCTCTGTTAGATAAGACATGTTTATAGACCTGTTAATCTGTTGGATTCAGACATTCAGTTCAGTAACTATTTGTTAAAACATCTGCTCATCGTTTACCCTTTTCATAAGCAATTTGTCAGTGTATTCTTAATGAAACATGTCACTGATGTCTCCTTTGAGAACGGAAGGTGTCATTTCCTGCCAGGTAATTCTACAATTTCTGGCATCTTATGGGTGTTGGAGCATCTACATCTTAACAGCAAGTTAGGGATTGAAAATGACTATGTGGCTTGTGTGAGGTCCCAATGTCTGAGTGGAAACTGAGTTTTCTCTCTGAGGCGTCTCCTGTTCTGTCCTATCAGTGTACTTGAACCTGACTTGGAAGCCACCTCCAGGGATATGTGAATACTTGCCTTTCTGCATATGCAATCGTAGGCCTCACTGCTAGTTGTAACAGTGGTGATTTTGTGGTGGAACAGCTGTGCACCAGAAGTGACCACCACCACATCTGTCATACAGTATTTCAACAGCGGTGATGTTGGAACTTGTTAGTTTTGGATTATTGGTGACTCGTTACTAGGTCTCTGGATTATCTTCTACCTGTCCTTCCATCTCTTCCCTCCCCCAATGTTCTCAGTGTGTGACAGCAAGTTATGTCCTTCTAGTCAGCCAAGGTAGACTGCACTCCAGCTGTGTCATACTACAGAGTATTTGCATTTCTAATTTCTGTAAGTCTGTTGGCCAGTGCAATGTCATATTCTCCAGTGCATTGGGATTCGTTTTGAAATTTTGGTATGCCTGGAGATTTCCCATATTTTGTTAGTGATGTTCCAGAGCCCAGGAAAATTCTCCCTGCTTTCCCTTTCCCCAACAAAGGTTTTCCTTTCCTTGGAGTTTACAATGTTCAGATACTTGTGGATGCTTATCATAGCTCCTCTTCATTTCTAATTATAACGGTTGCAATAAATATTTATATCCCTCATCTTGGAGTTTTTTAGACAGTGTTCCCTATAACCTGCACACTTGTGCAACCACTCAGAAGAAATTCAAATGCTGCCCAGCTGATTAGCAGAGCACCCCATAGGGATGTGAACAGTTAACTGGTAAGTCTCAGCTTACTGGTTGCAGTTAACTGGTAGGGGCTGGAACAGCTCCCTACCCATCCAGGGCAGGGGGCTGCATCGCAGGGAGGAGCTGCTCCAGCTAATCAGCCAGTGCAGTCTCTGTCCATGGCTAACCCAGTCCGGCTTGACACCCTTCCACCCCCCACAAGTTACAGGCTTTGCAGCGTATAGCTAAGCTTAGCTTTATACCGCAGAACCTGCGGTAGTGTGTAACCACTGAGATTTTTAGTAGTTACACGGTAACTTTTTTAAATGACTTTTTATATCCCTAGTGCCCACAGCTTTTTTTGTGTTTCTATTGCTGGTGCACATTCTCCCATTCCTTGGTGCACATAAAAAATGATTCTGCACGTGAATGGAAAAAAAATCCACATCAGAATGGAAAAGATTAGAGGAAACACTGGATGTACAAACCCTCATGGTTCAGAGCATGAAACAGTCTCTAACAAATAGAGGATAGGAAGATATGTTCCTTGGAGCTAGTTTAACTGCAAACAGCCAGGGTTCCTTGCCTCTTCCTTTAAAGCAGGGGTGGACAATAATTTTTGCAGGGGAGCTACTTAATGAATTTTGATACGTGGTCATGGGCCAGTTCCCCCCCAACCCAAGTGGTGGAGCCTGGGGCAGAAGGGGTAGGAATGGGGAGTAGCCTCCCCCCAGAGTTGCCTGGGACCGGAGGCCATGAATTAAAAACACAGCAAAGCGTTTGTGGCTCCTGGTCCCACTGCTATCTCATTGTCCTGCAGTTTCTGTGGCCATTTAAAGGACTCATTGCTCTGGCCGTGAATCATTTCAGAAGGAACTGGCTGCCTGAGCCACCACCAGGAAATTCAGTGACACGGGCAGCAGGATGTAAATAGAAAGCAGCCAGGTGCAGTCCTCCGCCGGATCAAAGTGTTAGGAGGGCAGGAGCGGCGTAAGGTGGGCTGCGGCAGCTGGCGCCCCCGCCTGCACAGCTGTCAATGGGGTGATGTCATCATCAGATGCCCCAGGCGCCCCATGACGTCATCATCAGGCGCTGTTGAATGCGGTGCCCTAGGCAATGGACAAGTCGGCCTATAGCCACGGGCCGCCCCTGTAGGAGGGCCAGGCCGGATTTGGTCCCTGGGCCACATCTTGTCTAGCCCCGCTCTAAAGCATCCAGTGCCAGTTACTGTCAGAGAACACTGAAGCAGACAGACCACTGGTCCAACACAGCATAGCAGTTCCTATGGAAAGGTTAAATGCAATCAGAACTGTAAAAAGTGGTTCTATAGGACATATAAAGTAACCACTGAAATCAAGAGTGCAAAAGAGACATGTCTTCCAGGCTGTTTATGGGGCAGTTGTTGGTGTTACAAGATTTCCAGGTACTTACCTTGCCAAATCACGCTTAGCTTATGAAATGTGGGAAGAATCACAGGCAATTGCAATATAGCTGGGGCAAGTGGTTAGAACCATAGAACACTAAAACTGGAAGGCACCTCAAGAGGACATCGAGTACAGTCCCCTGCCCTTATGGCAGGACCAAATACTGTCTAGACCATCCCTGACAGACATTTATCTAACCTACTCTTAAATATCTTCAGAGATGGAGATTCCACAACCACCCTAGGCAATTTAAACCAGTGTTTAACCACCCCAACAGTTAAGAAGTTTTTCCTTATGTCCAGCCTAAACCTCCCTTGCTAGTTTAAGCCCATTGCTTCTTGTCCTATCCTCAGAGACCAAGGAGAACAATTTTCTCTCTCCTCCTTGTGACACCCTTTTGGATACCTGAAAACCGCTATCATGTCCCCCCTCAGTCTTCTTTCCAAACTAAACAAGCCCAGTTCTTTCAGTCTTCCTTCATAGGTCATGTTCTCTAGACGTTTAATCATTCTTGTTGCTCTTCTCTGTTCCTTCTCCCATTTCTCGACATCTTTCTTGAAGTGTGGTGCCCAAACTGGACACAGTACTCCAATTAAGGCCTGATTAGCACAGAGTAGAGCACAGGAATGACTTCTCATGTCTTCTTTACAACACTCCTGTTAATGCATCCCCGAATCATATTTGCTTTTTTTGCAACGGCATCACACTGTTGACTCATATTTAGTTTGACCCCTAAATCCCTTTCTGCAGTACTCCTTTCTAGACAGTTGCTTCCCATTTTGTATGTGTGAAATGGATTGTTCCTTCCTAAGTGGAGTACTTTGGATTTGTCTTTATTAAACTTCATCCTATTTACCTCAGACCATTTCTTCAGTTTGTCCAGATCATTAGCATGTTCCCCGGGCGGTCGCCATTTTGGAAATTGACTAGCCCGGAAGAGCTGCCTGCGTCTACACGCAGCAGAGAAGGGCGATTCCGAAATAAACCCCATACTTTGAATTACCAGTTAAACCTCATGGAATTAGGTCAATTTCCAAAATGGCGACTGCCCGGGAACATGGTAAGGAAGCGCAGGATATTTAAATCTTGCACTTCATTTGCCATTTTGATCGCCCTCATTAGCCTCCCTAGTTTGAACTAGGGGGCTAGTGTAGACATACCCTAAGTTATTTTGAAATAATGTTGCTGTGTAGACATACCCTTAGAGACTAGTGTTACTATTTCTGCAGTGGTACTAGGCTTATTAATGGACACTAGTGGCCTGATTTTTTTTTTTTTTCAGAATTGCTGAGCACTTCCAGGTACCAACCACTGACATCAACAGGAACTACAGGTGCGCAGCACCTTTAGAAGTCAGGTCAGAAGAAAGGATTGTACTGTCCTATTCAGGGCTTGTTGGTGGCCTTGCCTTATGTTATCTTATTTTATTTCTACTGATCATCATGGTAACTGAGCACCTTCCACTGTAACTAAGAACTGCAGCCTTATTGTGGTAGGTCGTTCCACTGGGAAGCACCTCTAGAGTAGGAAGCTGTAAATCTGGCTGAATGCTTCATTGTCAACACAATTGCTCCGGAAGAGGGCAGGTGCGCTGATGGGTTGAGAATGGAGAGTTACTGATGTAGGCAGTGGTCAGGTATGTGAAGATCTAAAGTCCAGGGCCTTAAAATGACACTGGAAGCAAATCAGGAGCCACTGGAAGGTGTAGTGGACTGTTTTGCTCAGGAAGTGGGCAAAATTGTATGAACGGAGATCTCTGCAGTACTTCTCTGCATCTGGAAGGCAGATACTATCATAGCTCATTCTGGCTAGCTCCTTTCCTCAAAGGGGAAAGGCATATTTTCCTTGGAAGTTGGCATGTAAAATCCCATTTAAAATGATATAATTTAACTGGTTATGTTTAACTGAGCAACTGGCCTGCTGGAGCAGCTTCCCGCCAACGGTATGATGTGCCCGGACAGGCTGGAGCAGCCTCCTGGGCATGGCATGGCATGGCACAGGTGGGGGCTGCTCCAGCCAAGCTGGGTGCTAGTTAGCCAGTTACCCTGGTAAGCATGCTGGTAAGATAATGCCTACCAAGTAATCGGTTAACCCATTACATCCCTACTTGCACGTTGTAAATGGAATACTGCAGTTCTCATCACCGTTCCTACTTGGGTGACCAGGATTAGGAATGAACTTGGTTAGCCTCAAGATTGTGTGGTATTTTTGTGAACAGAAAGTGGGTCCTTCAAAGGAGGGAGAGGTTATTGTCTTGTTCAGCTCATCCAAGTGTCTTTTCCTTTCCCAAAAAACATCATTTCAGTCGTTTTCGGGCTCGCTTTGTGCCATCTACTCTTTGTGCCTGGATTCTTGTGATAATGTCTCTGTGTCTGCAGAGGAGGAGATATGGAGTTGGGTGTCATCAGTAAATAGTAGCCAATGAAGTGAGTGTGGGTAGGTGGGTGGGGGTGGGTGTGTCCAAAGGAGGTTCATATATATACCGAAGTAGAGGTGAAGTAGTACCGATCTGTGTAGTAACCACACAAAGAAGAGCCTGCAGGGATGAGAAGCAGATGTCCATTGCGTCTCTCAGGGGCCCGCCTGAGAGGAATGCAACAAAACATCTTAGTGCTTGCATTATACAAATCCAGCTATATTTGTCATTTCTACAGTGTATTGTGACAGACGCCATGTTTTACGTACAGTGATCCGCACTTTGGTATAACTCCATGGTATGAAAAGTGTGATCTGCATGTTGGCTGTGGTTGATTTTATTGCCAGCCTATTTGATACATGCTTACATACTCTCTCCCTCCATGGAATGCATGCATATGTATGCATGCACACGTGTATGTGCACACAGGGTGCAATTCTCGAGCTACAGTGCCAGAAATAGGGGGAAAATTAATTGCCTGAGACTGGTTCTAGGAAATCAGCTATGTATTGTCTGTCTTTGATTTTTTTTTAGGTTGCACAGAATCTGTGCCCTCAGCCTTTGTTTCTTACACTTACTGTAACAATGGCCATGCTGGGTCAGACCAGTGATCCTCTAGCACAGTATCCTCCTTCCGATAGTCTCCAATACCAGATTTTTCAGAAGGAATGAATAGAGCAAGGCAATTATCTAGTGACAGGGAATGGATCATCTGTTCCCAGTTTCTGGCAGTTAAAGGCATTTGAGTGATATATCCTTCAAGATGCCTTTAAAGAAGCAATAATGCCACATGGTGGTTCACACCAATGGATTATTTATATAACAGAGAATAGAGATTGGGGCAGTCTTAAGTTTTGTATTAACTGAAAGATGGTATCCTCTTCTAACTTGGCTGCAGGAAGAAGCATAAACTCTAATACCGTGCAGCATGAGCTTTTTAATTTTAGACTTGGGAAAATTCAATGGTAGGTTCTGCCTTTGCAGTGAAGCACCCAAAAAAATTTGGTACACTCAAGAAACTAAATACAAGTAATGATAAATGTTGATGTTCACAAATATTTCAAGCCAGCTGTGGCTGCTGTATACCATGTAAATATCATTTATTTATTATTAATTAGCACCTGTTACTGTAGTAAGTAGGGTCTTGATATAAAGCCAATTGAAGTCAATGGTCTTTTCCAGTTACAGCAGCAGATGGGGAAAAATAAACATGTCCGGGTCATTCAAACATGTTACAGGTAAAATGTGATTTGTTCGGCAAGTAGTATGTCTCCTGCCCACGGACCACAAGCAGATCCTGTCCATGCCTTCTCATTTAATTTAATCTGAATTAAAAATAAATCAGTTTGCACACATTTGTTTTGCGGGGCTAATCAGTGAGTGCAATAACACTTATATGAATCCAGTGACGGTTGAGAGAGTTTACCCTCCCTCCAAAAAAATAAGACCATTTAATTAATGGCCGAACTCTTACTCATGCTGGCGGGCACAGGAGTAGAACAACGGCAAAAATGTTCAAGTTCTAACTTTTTTAAATATGCAAAATATTTGGTTTG
The DNA here is from genome assembly GCF_049634645.1 of Pelodiscus sinensis. NCBI lineage: Eukaryota > Metazoa > Chordata > Testudines > Trionychidae > Pelodiscus > Pelodiscus sinensis. The sequence goes on along the minus strand of NC_134715.1, from coordinate 118,238,895 downwards.
TTTCTAACCGACTGGAATTAGTGGTTGGTTATTCTGTCGTAAAACAACATTTATGCCTTGTATTAGATATTTGTAATCTAGACCTTGCTTTTAAAGAATCTTGGGCAGGAGTGGGCAATAATTTTTGATGGGGGGGGGGGCACTCCAAGACTTTGGCAAGTGTTCAAGGGCCTCACTCTTCCATGGTATTAATGGAGGAGGTGCAGGGTCTGGCTTGGAGATTGGGAGCAGAAGGGAGCTTGGGGTAAGGGATTGGGGTGCAGGAAGGAGTTTGGGTGAAGGAGGCAGCTCTGACCTAGGGCAGGGGATGGGGTGCAGGGTTTTGGAATGTAACCTATGGCAGGAGAGAGTTGTTACCTAGCAGAGGGGACTGCAGTACAGGAGATTGGGTTGTAACCTAGGATACAAAGGGATTGTGATCTGGGGCAGGAGATTGGGGTGCCAGATCTGGGTGGGGGGTATGGGTGCAGGAGGGGGGCAGAGGGTTTGGGTATATTCGGGAGGGGGGGCAGAAGTTGGGGAAAGGAGGGGCTGGGGTGCCAGAGGCAGGCTCTGTCCAGGAGACTTACCAGTCAGCAGCCCAACCAGCCTGTTGCCTGCAGAGCTAAATGCTTGCAGATCTTTAAAAAATTCTTATCCTACCTGCCTGCCTCACATCTGCACAAATTGCACTGCCATGTGATTGTGTGAATAACAGCCAGAAGGGGTGTGTGTAGTGCTTCATGTGATGCCTGTTATTCAAATAGGCAGCTCCTATTGTCCAGTTTTTGGCCAGAAGCTGGCCAATAGGATTGAGCTGGGGGCGGGAGTTACGCCTAAAGCCTTCCTCCCCCCTGGGATCACAGTTTGAAGAGAAACGGCCCCACAGCCGCTTTTCTGAGCAGTCTGTGACGCTGCGGGACAAGCAGGGGAGCCTGACTGGAGCTCTCCACTGCATCTGCGGGCCAGATCCGATGTCTTGGTGGGCTGAACCCAGCCCATGGGCCGTATTTTGTCCAGGCCAGATCTTGGGCCATGTCCTGCTCTAGGCAAATCCCATTTGTGTCTGGCCAGTCCGAGTGTCAACAGAATAAGTTATGTAAGGACTAACACATTTTGTCCACGATTTTTTTTTTGTCAGTGATTAAGACATCTTCTAAAATAAGACAGTCAGTGAGTACACATGGTAATATAAACCAGGCAGTTTACAAATAAATCTAGAAGTTTTTTAATTCTCTCTATTAGTTCTTTCAATCTGTGGAATTTGAATGATGCTCATCTACATTGAATACTTATCCAGAAAGCAGTGAAATCATAGTTATAGATTTATACTGGATGATAGAAACCAGATATTAATAATGTTCATTTTATATGGTTCACTTAAACATAAAACTGCAATATAAAATTTGTCTTGTAAACTTATACCAGTTTCTAGCAGCTGTCTTCCAGAATTGGCACTGATAAGATTCATTCCAGATGTAAAGCGAACATGGCGATTGGTTAGATTTAAGGGTTTTAAAGCACCTTTCTAAAGATTATTAATTTATAGAAGGTCTGACTCTGCATTTCATTAGCTTCACTGGGAATTTTGGATGCATAAGGAATACAGAATGTCAGATTTTTTTCTGCATAACTAAATGGTAATAAATCAGTTTGTCTTTCCTATTTATTCCTTTCATTATCAAAGCCTTTAATTTTTTTTTTTTTGCCTTCTTTTTGGTCCACTTTTGAAGATGGCAACCTGCATTCCTTCTTGCTTACGAAGCCATGATGATTTCATTGAGGTTATATAATTGGTATCAATGACTGCATTTGCCCAAAATTGTACATCTTGGTATTCCATGCTTAATCAAATGCTTCAGCAGGCTTTTAATCCTACACTCAGAGAAATTTCAGTTTATTGGCTAATGATAGCAGTTGCTCATTGAAGGCGGGAAAGAAGCATGCTCTGCCAACTTACGCCTCCCAGATTTTATGATTCATGTATGATCTCTTTAAATTGTGGATGGATGGAACATCAGGCTCCACTGAGCACCACAGTTTGGGAGGCCCCAGTCTCCCTCCTGTAACTGTCAGAATGAGGGATTCTTTTTACGTCCGTGTTCCCTGTAAATTGAGTGCTTGGGTGGCCACTCAGGAGAGATTCAAATGCTTCCCACCTGATCAGAAGAACACCCACAGTGGGCAGCATATGTTTCTAATGCTGGTGCACATCTGCACATTCCTTGGTGCACATGACAAAATTTATTCCACCCCAGATGGAAACAATTAGAGGGAATGCTGCTTTATATAAAGCATTACGGTGTTAGAACTACACCAGTGAAGCTGCAGTGCTTTAGTGAGGATACTACTACACCAATAGGGTTGTTTCTCCTGTTGGTGTAATGAATGTACTTCCCCCAGGACGCAGGAGCTATCTCAATGGGATAGCACCTTTGACATGGTGCTGCCTACATGGAGGGACGTATAGGTCAGTATGACTTCACCATTTGGAGGTATGGATTTTTCACACCCCTGAGTGACACAGCTATACTGACAGTTCTGTATTGTAAGCCAAGACTCTGAGTGTTTTCTAATGATTTCTCAGCAGACAGGCTGCAGTTATTTATTTCTGGCTGACTGATAGGTGGTCTCTTTTTTTTTTTCCTCTTTTCTTTGTGGACCTTGCTAATATTTTCTCGTTTCCCATTGAATTCTTACAGCACCACTGCACAGTACAGCATCTGTGTGCAGAATTAATGTTCTGCACAGAATTCTCTTTCCCCCTGAAGAACTGGTGCTGCTGGCTGCCACTAGGGGCTGCTGGCCCTACCAGAGCCCAGCTCACAAACAAAGGGCACTGTATGGAAGAGGAAGGGCAGGAGGTGTTGGAAGGCTCTGGACATCTGCAGTTCCTGGGACATTCTGTATGAAGGGGGTGGTAAACTTTATTGTATGTACAACCCTAGGACTCAGCATCAGGCTCTTTCTCCCTCTGCATCCCTGGACTCTGAGGGTGATCTCTGTGTGGATGTCTGGGTTCGGGGGCACTCGGTGGCTGGGCTCTAGGGGTAGTGGCTGTGGGTTTCTGAGCTAGGAATTACCCCACTGCTGGGTTGTGGGTTGTGTGTGCCCTGCAACACGGATGGAAAAGATTAGAGGTAGCATTGTTGTGGAGGCTACACTGTGCCTTTTAATTGGGGGTTGTAGAATATGTTGTCTTCTACAGCAAGTGTAATGAACGACTTTGGGTCAGGGTCCATTGACCCACAGGAAAATCAATCAGGGACCACACACCAGGACAAAACAAAACAAAAAACACCAAACATTCACTGACCTGGCCTCCAGGTGAAAAGGAGGGGGAAAACCCTCACAAATGTGGGAGTGGGATGCAGGTCTGGGAAGGAGGAAGGGTGCAGGAGCAGGATGAAGGATCTGGGCAGGAGGATGCAGGAGTGAGGTGCTGGGTAAGGGAGAGAGCGTGCAGAGTTGGGGGTCTGGGCGGGAGAGGGGATGCTGGTGCAGGGCCTGGGGGAAAGGATTAGGGTGCACACCAGGTGCAATTTCGGGGGGCATAGATGTCTCCATGTGGCCCTGCAAGCTGCTCCATGTGACCCCCCCTCCCCTCTCGGCCAGGCAGAGCCCCATGGGCCCAGTCCGGTTTGCTTTGATTGGATTTACAGCAGGGAACTTCCCTCCTCTCCCCTCCCCTCCTCTCGTCTCAACAGCAGGAAGCCAGTACTCCTGCTCCAGCCACGGTGCATCCTCACTCCGCTGCAAGGGTGGGAGCCCCATGCCCCAAGCCTTGCCACCCCGCGAACCATAGGTTCCCCCACCCCTGTTCTATAGAAAAATACCTGGGCCATTTTGCTGCCTCTTAGTGCTCCCCTTGATGTGTGACTTAGCACTCCCTTTCCTGCAGCCCAGTCCTTTCAAGGCATAATTTGCATACTGTGGAAAAATAAGGCAAAAGGCATGTTTTAAAATTCCTGCTGTTTGCAACTCTAGATGTCATCGAATCATAGGGTTATCACGTAATCAAACAGAAGGTGTTTGTGGGTAGGATTTGGCCTTTGTATCTTCAAGGAGATACAGAAATGAGCTTTTACATGCATAGCTTCAGCTCTAGTGTTTTCTTTTCTGGGCATATTAGTATTTAATAACTGTAATTTAGCAATTAACACAGTCTGAAATCTTGAGAAATTAGCTCGTTCTAGGTATGTGAGAGTGAGCCTGACTTCCAGGACAAAACAAATTAGATAAAATGGCATGAAGTTGTTGTATGCTAATTACTTGGGGGAGGAGGGAGTCTGAAAAGAGGAACAAGTATTGTTGATTCTCTGACAACTGCAATAAATCAAAACCCCCCTCACCACTTGCATCTTTCTGCTCAAATGCATGGGCTGTAAATCCTCTCTTAATTAGCAAGCCAAAGAAAGCCAAATTTATTAAATGCATCATCACTGTATGAAAAAATGTAGAATTCATAAGGCTGACCTAGGTAGAAGAGTTCAATAGGAGTCCGTGAAGGATAGCATTCCTCATCCCCCCCCCCCCCTTTTCTTTTTGTAGTTTTAAGTCATTCACTTAATATTTTCTCAATGCTTAGTTTCAGATTAAGTAAGTACTTCTGGCTTTTTTTTTTTTAACTCCATTTCTTAAAGACGTAGGTTAGAGTGGTCATTTTGCAATGCCTGGATGCCTCTGCTGTTAATGTCCTTTCTCATATTTAAAATGTTTGTGAAATGAACATCCAGCTGAAGAAAGTAATTGACTTTGCACTATTTATGGCTTCAGCCAGTCATGCAGCCAGGTACTGTGAAAGCTACTCACACTTGAGTCTGGATCTGCAACATATTCTATCACGCTGTGAGGTGAGTTCTCATGGGGGCCTGGGCTCAGATGCTGAGATGGAAGCAAGATTCAAACAACATACAGTGTGTTCTGCCTCTGGCTTAGTGTCTCTGGGGGCAATATTCTGATATGTAGGGAAATAATTGAATCTTGCAATGTACTGGCTGTAGTACCTGTCATTTAATGGATTTTGTGTGTAACTGAGGTTAGTGATCTCAGACCAGAGGATGTTTTTTCCTTTTGCTCAAGTGATAGAGGCCTGTGTCCTGTGTTTGGGGAGCAAGGACAAGAGTTCAAATCCCCACTTCCTGGCTGTGTGTGATGTGTAGTAAATCTGTTTTCCGTGTATGAGTAGACATGGAGTTTATGGGGGGTGACCAGTGGTGGATATGGTGTTTAATAGATGGCTGTTTCTAGATAAGGGTGTTCTTCTTGCATCAGGTATGTGTGCTCTGAGCAGTGCACATTTTGATAATGAAATTTCAGAGCTTTTGCTTGGTAGGGAGGAGACCAATGAACATGTGATCTCTTTCCAGTTTAATTTAATTAGTAAAGACTGTACTACCAGATAATTCATCCTGAGATGAAGACAGAGAAATGAAATAGAAAAGGAACAAGGCTAGCTAGCTGAGCTCTATTTCTGACTGGAGGCTAATCCTTTTGTTGTTCTTCTATCTCCTCCTTTTAGGGTTTCATCTAGACAGCAGCTCCTCCAGCCGTGTCTTTCAAATGTTGCCTGATCCGAGGGATGTCAGTCACATATTTGGTGCCTTCATTCTTACTGAGAGTTAATTGTATCAGAAATAAGGAATAATGAAACTGAGATTATACAGAGATTTTTACATAAAGGAAGCAATTCCACAGCACTCTGAGGGTATGTCTACGCTGCCACCCTAGTTTGAACTAGGGTGGCTAATGTAGGCATTCAAACTTGCAAATGAAGCCCAGGATTTAAATATCCTGGGCTTTATTTGCATGTTCCCGGGTGCTGCCATTTTTAAATGCCCTGTAGTTCGAACTACCTGCCCGCGGTGACACGCGGCACAGACTAGGTAGTTTGAATTAAAGCTCCTAAACCAAACTACCGTTACTCCCCCTGCAATATCTTATTTCGAAATAACGCGTCTACACACACAATGCATTTCGAAATAGCATTTGTAGAGCTTTCATACTAGCAAGGTGGGGTAACTTATTGCCAAGGATGCAGTAAAAGGTGATTATAGAAAGGAAAAACAACCAACAGGAGTGTAAAAACTTAAGATAAAACAACTGGTCTCTAGAACACCAAAGATAGAGCAAATAATTGTAAGACATAAGATAAAAGGAGTCATCTCTCTGTTTTATCTTGCAATGCGTTCATCTCTCCTTATCCTGTTATGACCCCTTTCTTGGTCTGTTGAGCAACACAAACCTCTGGTGTATATATAACATATATCAACATTACATGTCCTTTAAATTGACCTGTGACCCATGGACTTAAATACAGCACACACAAAATTGTCCTATAGCCCTTGAAAATACCTTAATGTGGTCTTTCAAGAAAGGGGGTGGCTGGTTTTTTTTGTTTAGGTTGTTCTGACTGCTCAATACACTGTCAGCAGTACATGATTAAACCTGCTTGTCTTCCTACTGCTGGTATGTACTGTAATGCCAGTGATCTCTCTGGCTGAACATCGACCTCAAGAGATAATCAAGTGGAGGGAAATGTTTAAACATGTTTGCAATAAGTTTTTGAAACTGGACTGTCCAAGATTATCTTTCTAAGAATGCTGCATAGCCTAACTCAGATTTTTTTGGGAGCCGTGAGAGAAATCACCGTCTGTCTAACCAATTTTAATATAGTATTTAGCTGTTAGTTTCTGCTGAATTCAAAACTCTTTGATTTGAATAAAGAGGCATCTGAATCTGAGTACGTTGTTATACTGCTGTAACTTGTGCATACTCATTGGTGGTACAGCATACATCTTTATTAATATCCTGGATGAGGGGATGGATAGCACCCTCAGCAAATTTGCAGATAACAATAAACTAGGGGGAGAGGTAGATACGCTGGAGGGGAGGGATAGGGTCCAGAGTTTCCTTAACAAACTGGAGGATTGCGCCAAAAGAAATCTGAGGTTCAACAGGGACAAGTACAGAGTCCTGCACTTGGGACAGAAGAATCCCAAGCACTGTTACAGGCTGGGGACTGACAAGCTAAGCAACAGTTTGGCAGAAAAGGACCTGGGGAATACAGTGGATGAGAAGCTGGATATGGGTCAACAGTGTGCCCTTGTAGCCAAGAAAGTGAATGGAATATTAGGTTGCATTAGGAGGAGCATTGCCAACAATCTAGAGAAGTGATTATTACCCTTTATTCGGCTCTGGAGCACATGACCTATGAGGAGAGGCTGAGGGATTTGGGTTTATTTAGTCTACAGAAGAGAAGAGTGAAGGGGGATTTGATAGCAGCCTTTATGGTCTCAAGTTGCACTGGGGGAGCCTTAGGATGGATATTTAAAAAAAACTATTTCACTAGAAGGGCGGTGAAACACCGGAATGGGTTACCTAGGGAGGTGGTAGACTCTCCATCCTTAGGGTTTAAGTCCCGGCTTGACAAAGCCCTGGCTGGGGTGATTTAGTTAAGGTTAGTCCTGCTTATGGCAGGGGGCTGGACTCAATGACCTCCTGAGGTGTTTTCCAGCCCTGTGATTCTATGCCACCTTCTGATAGAAAATGTTTGCTTGCTTTACCATAGAAGTTGTATAGCCAGAGGTCATCTAGTTCATCCGTGGGTGCTAAGATAGGACCATATTACCCAGTCTGTCCCTAGCAGATGTTTATCTAACCTATTCTTAGAAACCGTCAATGACAGGTTACCAAGGGAGGTTGTGGAATATCCATTCCTGTGTTTAACTATTCTTATTGTTAGACAATTTTCTTAATATCTAAGAATTAGTTTAGGTTTGCCTCAAACTAAGCCAAATACTCTTTGGCCTTCCCTATGTGGAAATGGAGAACACTCTTTGTAACAGGCCATAGCGTATTTGAAAACAGTTATCCCCTCTCAGGCTTCCTTTCCCAAGACTAACTGAGTTTTAAATCTTTCCTCAGAGGTCAGGTTTTCTAAATCAGTGGGTTTCAACCTTTTTTTTTTTTTTTTTTTTTTTTTTTTTTTTCCATGACCCGGTTGAAGAAAATTGTTGATGCCTGTGAGTCAACATAATTTGACTAGAGTGTAGGCTCTGGGGTGGGGCTGAGGATGAGTGCTTTGGGATGTGGGAGCGGGCTCTGGCTTTGTAGGGGAGGGACAGGACTGGGGGACAGGAGGGGCTTACCTTGAGCTTTTCCTAGGCAGCAGTTCACTGGGAGTGCTAAGGCAAGTTTCCTGCCTCTTCTGGAAGTGTAGACCATGCAGCTCGCCAGCAGCAGGTTCCCAGCTAATGGGAGTGAGGAGCTAGTGTTCAGGGCAGGAGCAGTGGGCTGAGCCCTGTACATTCTCCCTCTACCTGCACCTAGGAGCCGGGCCTCCTGCTGGCTGCATCTAGGGTGCAGTACAGTCTGAAGTGCCAGAACAGGCAGGCAGCCTGCCTTAGCACCCCCCCACTGGTCACCTGATCACCCTACAGCAATGAGACCCATGTGCCTGACATTCCATGGTCCTTAGTTTGAAAATCACTGCTCTAAACCTTTTATCGTTTTTGTGTCTCTTCTCTGGACTTTCTCCTGTTTGATCACATCTTTTTATTTTTTTTTTCAAGTGTGGTGCCCATAAATGGACACCCGACTCCAGCTGACACCTCTGCAGTGTCAAATAGAGCAGGACAATTACCTTCCATGTTTTACTCCTGCTAATACATTCCAGAGTAATATTTAGGGTTTCACAACAGCATCACACAGCTGACTTATGTTCAATTTTTGATCCCCTATCACAATAGCTCCTTACCTGCAGGACTGTAGCCAGTTGTTTCCCATTTTGCATTTGTGCATTGATTTCCCCGCCCCCTCCCCCCCCCCCCCCCCCCCAGTGAAGGAAACACAAACCTACACAATGCCCAAGCTGGGATCAGTGCAGACTTGAGGTGGGATAGGTAATTTTGTTGTTGAGTATGAATGAGAAAAGAATCAAGTACATTTTTAGAGAGGCTGAATATTTGGACTTGAGAAGTCTGGGAGTTGCACAAAAAACACACAAGGCTGAGGATCTAATTAGCCCCTTTTGGACAAGGTTCACATGTGGGGATGTTTGGGTGTGACTGAAACTGCATTTATAGACATGTGACCATCCAGAAAATGAGCAGAAATTATATTTCTTAGGGTAGGATAGTGATGTTGTGTGTTATGAGTGACCTGGGAGATGAGCTTGATGCTGCTGCTATGTGACAATTAAGCTTCAGACACTTCCAGGGGAGAACAGAAAGCTGAAAGCCCCACAAATAAGTGGTAAAATCAACTGCTGGCATACTATGCTACTGGATAGCTTTTATAGTACATTAAGGTCTTTTAGGAAAGCTTGCAATAGCCTAAGTGGAGTAAGCATTGTGAGCTATGTACAGGTTTGCTTATGAGTGTATGTATTTGTATGTAGAAAACTGCGTGGTGCAGCGTCAATTTCATGCCAAAAGCAGGGAAAGGCACCTTCGAAATGAGTTGTCCACATGAAACTGACTTTAAGTAGCTGTCCACTGTCCAATCTAGGCACTGGTGTACCGTTTGCAATCATGAAAACTCAGAATTGAGAAGAACAGCTGAGGCTTTCCAATCTCAAGTCAGGAAACTGTTTCCCCTCTCTGACTGGCCAAGAGCCACCATGGACAAAGCTAAGGGGAAAGGAGAGGAAAAAGCTTTTTTAAAAGCTGGCTTGGAACGGAGTTCTTCTTTTTGTTTTTGTCTTTATTCAGAACTTGGAAGACCGCTCAAATTGGGGTGCTGTCTGTGAACGCTGGATCCCTCCCTTAGCTAGGAGCTATGCTCAGCAGCTGTTCTGAGATCATAGAACTGGAAAGGACCTCAAGAGGTCATCGAGTCCAGTCCCCTGCCCTCACGGCAGGATCATAGGTAACTCTTACTAGACAAGGGATTTTGCTTCATATGAAAGTGTAAAGGCTGAAGTTGTATGTTCTGCTTTCTGTACAACTTGGGTGTGTTTGCTTTTACTTACTATTTCATCTAGGAATCTGTGGTTTTTCTTTTAAATACACTTTGCTTTTTTCCCAAGCAGATATCTGATGTGCAAACCGTGCGGCGTGGGCATGTCAAGGTGATGTGATAACTGTGGGGCTAGTTTCACACCTTCAAGGGTGATGAGCCAGAAGGGATCAAGCTGAGGGTCTGGTAATGAAGAAGATGGAGGAGGTTGTGTTTGGGGAAAACCCAGGTCTGAAAGAGCTGTTGGTGTCACCCTGCAAGATGTAACTAGGCTGGTGAGACAGGGTGAAACTGTACGCTTGTGGATAGGCTGCTGATGTCTGGGAATTGTGAACCATAGCTGCCCAGCACAAAGATCCCTGAAATTACAGGTGGGCAAAGACAGAACCCTTTGGTCATGTCTGCTGATGTGGATGGGGGAAAGCAAGGGGGCAGCTTCCCCGGCACCCAGTGATTCAAAGGGGCCCAGGTCTCTCCACTGACACTGTTACTGCAGCAGTGGTTGGGGCCCCAGGCCCTTTAAAAAAACTCCGCTCTCGGCAGCATTAAGGCCGGGAGGGAACATGACACTCTGGGTTTTGCTGAGAGTTGCCTGCGAGCCGGCGTGGCCTCTCCCCATCTGTCTGAGATTCCGCCCTTTCCAGGAGCATGGAGCTGTCCCCTCTCCACCTTGCCCAGGGCTCCCCAGAGGCTGTCAGCTCCCCTGCCGTTAATGATCTGGGTGGACCCCAAACATCACACCGTACCATCAGGGAATTACCTCATTTGGTTCTACTAAATGAAGGTATTATGAAGTAAATAACTCTCAGGGTGGGATGGGGAGAAAAGGGTTTGTGTTGTTCACTTCCCTGTTGGATATCTTGGATTTTTTTTCCTTTGGGGTGGAGAGGGATTAGGCTGACGTGTGTTGCATTTTAGAATAACCAGGCGCTGGTATAATCAAATAGCTCATTAGCAGAGCCATAGAGGAGGATGTATTGCAGGCCACAGAAAGTTTGTTTATAGTGGCTGGAGTTGAGAGTAAAATGAGAAGATTAGAATTTTGAGGAATTGTGTTGGGCTGGGTGGAGGCTGTGATCTCTAGATCTCAATTCCGTGTCGATACAAGGAAGCTAAGGCAGGAAAGCCACGTAGGAGAAGAAATAACATGAGTCTGTCGTGATAAGTGTATGTGAGCCATGCTGAGAATATTGAAGAAAGCTGAGCAGAGAGCTTGTACCAGCCTTGTAGTCAAAAAGGGAAAACTGTTCAAAGGACTCTGAAGGGACTTTTGAAAGAGGTGCGAAGCACTGAAAGCATTTGGGATGGACAAGTGAGCAGATGGCTAATTGTCCTGGCATAAGAGAGGAGCAGTTTGGAGGAGAATAGGATGAAGGTGTGAAGTGCTTCAGGATCTTGTGAAAGAGATTGGAAGGACAGAAAGCTTGTGGGTAGTGCTTACCTGAAGTGATGTAGCTGACTTTAGTATCAAAATAAGGGGTCAGATTCACCAATACACTCTGGGCTGCTTTGTGCTTCTCTGTCAGCTGAAAGCAGCCATAAACCTGGATGAAGTGTCCAGTTAAATTAGCGATGTGAAATAGCCATAAACCCAGAGTGGCACCAAGCAGGTGAAGCATATCAGTGATTCTGGTCCATTGATTTCTTTGACCACAGGTGTGGAGGACAAATCTTATTGTGTTAGAGGCAAAAAAAGGTCTCGGAGCCCTTGAAATTGTGGGCAGATAGGCCAAATACTTTTCTGGTGTGAATTGACTCTGCTCCAGTGAAGCCAAGGGTATAGGATCTGCTTACACCAACAAAGATTTGGCCCATGTTAGCTAGCTTTCTCTAGAAAGGTCTAACCTAAAACCTCAGCTTTTTAATCTAATGTCAGTACTTATCTGGTCCCCATTATCTGAGTGCCTCACATTCTTTAATGTAGTTATCCACGCAACACCCCTGTGAAAAATCACAGTATTATTACCTTCATGTCTCAAATGCAGACCTGAGAGGCTAAGTGACTTGCCCAGGGTCACACCGGAAGTCTGGTGGCAGAAGACCGAATTGAACCCATATCTTTTTGAGTTCTGCATGAGATCCCTCAACTGCTGGACCAGCCATTCTCCTGCACATATGTCTGTACTGCCACCCTAGGATGTGTTTGCGACCCAAGTAGCCATACCAGAAATGGCTTTAAGCTTGGGTCCCAGAGCAACACACATGGGGCACTGTGGGATTCATTGTGGGCTAACCCAGCAAGTAATTACTCAGGGTTCCAGTCTGGCTTGTATCAGCCAATCTGTAGCATGCATTGTCACTACTCCAAGACTCCAACTAATTAGATTGCAGCTGCAGACGGTCTACACAAATTAGCTTGAACCAAAGCTTGTAATTGTGCTCTGGACCAGTGTTCCCTGTAAGCTGTGTACTTGTGTGGCCACTTGGGAGAGATTCCAATCCTGCCTGGCTGACTAGCAGAGTGCCCACTACTAGGTTTTCTATTTCTCCTGGTGGTGCACATTTGCCTATGCCTCAGTGAACGTAACAAAATTTTTTCCACATATGAAATGTACAAGGCTCCCATTGGAAACAGCTGTGCGGCACTGCCCTTTGAAGTACCCTTTCTCCCCCTTTGCTACCTCTATCTGATAGAAGCAGCAAGGGGGAGGATCAACTAGTCGGCTGACATTTACTTATTGGATAGTCAACAAGTCTTTAACATCCTTAATGTTGGATGGTGGAAAGGAGCTAACCCTGTGGAAGTTTGTTTTTGTAGCTGTGTTCATCCCATCATATTAGGAAGACAAGGTGGGTGAGTTAGTGTCTTTAATTAGGCAAACATCTGTTGTCTTTCACCAACAGAAATGGGTCCAAAAAAGGGTCACGTCACCCATCTTGTCTCTCTAAGGCTATGTCTACACTGTGATCATCTTCTACACGGGGCCAAATGTGGGAAAAACTTCCTCTTTCGGAAGATCCCTTATTCCTCAGAAAATGAGGAATACAGGGCTTCTGAAAGAACGTGCCCACTTTTTTTGGAAACTGTAATGTAGACATAGCCTCAGTGTTTGTAAGTAGATGAGGGGGAAGTTGAGGCAATGAAAAAGGGAACAGGTATCGCAGCAGAGGTTTGTTGCTGATGAGATGTTTATTCCTCTCTCCAGTGATGATTATTTTCAAACAGCAAAAGCCAATTCATGTGAGACTAAAATATGAACTCCTGGTATTAATAGCAGTCTTGTAATTCTGTTGCCTACTTCTGCCAAGAAAGCTCTTTTAGCTGTTTTATTTCAGTTCAGACAAAAATGTGTGAAAAGCAGAGAGGCTGCAGGCCTATGACTCAAACCTGTAATTTCAGAGTAGAAGGGGAAAGGAGATAGGCATTCTCCGCCCCACGGACAACAAAAAAAAGTCAACCAGGAAAGAATAGGAGGCTTTTTTCCTTGAATGCCCTGCCATGTCCTCATTCAGGATGCATAGAGTTGAACTTCCAAGGGCAATGACTCTTTTTAGTGGCAATGCTTCTAGAAAAGCTAATTCAGGAAGACGGAAGGACCCAGTCACCTGGAAGAATTTGTGATAGGCCTGGGAATCCACACAGACTGAACAGACTGTTAATTGATAGACATAGTTTGCCTGTTCTGAAATGCAGAGTTGTTGACTCGAGTCCCACGACTTGAACTCGAGTCCAACTTAAGTCGCCTCGGTGACTCGACTTGAGACTCAACTTGGGTTCATTGTGACTTGAGACTTGCTAATTTTGTTAAATCGACTTGGTGAAAAAATTGTCTGAAAATGCTGATATTGATGGCTTGTACAAAAGTGACTTGACATTTTTTTAAACTAAGACTTGAGACTCGACTTGAGACTTGAACTGTAGTGACTTGAGACTTGACTTGGCCTTGACAATGACGACTTGAAGATAACACTGCTGAAATGTGATGTTTCCCTGTCGGATCAGGATCTCAGCTCAGTGGTTCACCACCAGATCCTGCTCCCCTTGAAATGGTGCTCAGCAACAGATCTGCATCACATAGTTCCCCTGAGAAAGGAGTCTTCAAACCTTGTACCAGCAGAAAACAAATCTTGTTTGAAGCTGGCTGTTTTTCTTGTCTTTCAGTGGAATAAAATATATGCGCAGTAGTAATAGTCCCCTGAAGAGACAGGTCTGTTAAGTCACTGGGATAACTGGTGTAAATGGAAGCAAAATATGGCTTGTATTGTTGAAGCAGATGTATCCTCTCTGCTTTGTTGCCTGGAAACACACATTGCGTAATGTGCCAAATACCCTTTTTAAAGTTTTAAACTCGAGATCATTATAATTAGATTTTAAAGTCTGAGGTTAAACTAATAGGAGTGAAAGGAGGCGGTCATATTACCTTCCCCTTCAGAGCCTGGCCCAGCTGCACAAACAAGGCTCTGAAAGCACTGAACAAAAGCGTGTCCTCATTCAGTCTCTGGAGTCTGGAAGCCGTAGTGATGGGCTGGACGCATCAGAAATGTGTAGCTAGAACTTGGAACCCCTCTGATGCCAACATTTGAGAACTTGTTTTTTAAACTATGCAATATTTTAAAACACTTGAAACGCTCGAATTATGAGTTTAGTCTTGGTGAGCTTAGTTCAGGGGTAGGCAAAAGGGCCTCCGTGGGCCACATCCGGCCCGCCAAGCAGGTGGATCCAGCCCATGGAAGGCCTGCTGCTCCCTCACCCCCAGGCCTTAAATGGCCTGGGAGCAAGGGAGCACGCGAAGCCTCCTCCCACCCTGCCAGGAGCACATGGCGCTTTGAAGCCGCATGTTGCTTGCAGGGCAGGGAGAGCAGAGGAGGCTTCATGTGCTCCCCCGCCCCCAGGCCAATCAGGGCCTGTGGGCGGGGGAGCCACATGAAGCTTCCTTCGCTCTGCCCTGGCCCTGCGAGGAGCCGGCGGCACTTCAAAGTGCCACATGCTCCTCACAGGGCGGGAGGAGGCTTCTCACGCTCCCCTGCCTCCCAGACCCTGATTGGCCTGGGGGTGGAGGAGCATGCCAAGCCCCTTCCAGGGCATAGGTGCCCAGTGGGAAGGGGGGGCAAAGGGGATCCCTCACCCTGAGACCAATCATGGTCTGAGGGTGGTGTAGTCACGCCCCTTCCTGTTTAGGCTCCGCCCTTTCCGGTGGGGGCCACTTCAAAAATTACTGCCCATCCCTGGCGAAGTGGCTGGTCCTGTTTGTTGGTCAGGCAGGACCCTGCAGATTTTAAAAGCAATAAGTCAGGGGAAGCAATTTCTTAACACAAAGAAATTGTGTTTAAAAATATATTTTAAAATCTTTGCATAATTTGCTAAAACCAAAGCAGGCTTCCACAAGGATACTGGATTTACATGCCTCAAAACCTTAAGGAGTATTGATGTAGCAGACATGACAACCATCACTCATTCTAGTCTCTGTGTAAACATAATTGCACAACATGTCATTGTGTTGAGACTAGAGCTGATTGGGAATTTTTCAGTCAAATTGTTTAATTGGAACACGCTGATTTGCCAAAATGGAGACTTCATGGGAATGTGTGTGGAGAATAACTGCTTGGGTCTTGGATGCAATTCCTTACTTTAGCCGAACGGGGACTTGAACTTGGTCTCCTACATTCCAGGTGACTACCCTGATTGGGCTATTGGCTGGTCTGAACACTTTCATTCTCCACATCCCCTCTTTATCAGAAATAGGAAACTTTAAAATGCTATCACAGGACGGACATTCATTTCCTGCCCATTCTCCATTCTGTGTTTAGGAGAGGAAATGATACAACTAGAGTGGAGGGAGCTGAGGGTGTATGGAGTGGATAGAAAAGTAAATGCATTTGATCTGGAACTACTAAATGAGTTCTGTGGTCTGCTTTGATGGCACCCTCATGCTTATGGGTGAGGTTACAGGGCAGGCAAGGTAAGGGTCAGAATGCTGGGCAGGCAGAAATCTGAGTTGCCGGAGGCGGGGGAGATATCTGAAAACACATTATTATTTCCCAATGAATCCTATGTCACTTGTCACCTCCCACAACTGATTTGATGAGTTTCCTAGATGCAGGGGAGTTAACCTCAGGTCTAGCCCCTCCACCTATCCCTCTCCCCCTTGTGAATTGTCCTAACATTCTTGATTAGCCTTATTCATGCTACTGGATTTGCTCATAGGGGGTAATGATGTTTTGCAGGATTAGGTCCTAAATATGGAACTGCAGGAAGGGGAGCAGAGGGGGGATGATCCTGGAGGAAATCCCTTCCAATTCTTCTCATTCCTCTGAAGTCCCTCCTCTCCCCAAAGTAATCTGAATTAACTGTTTCATTAGGATCTTATCCTACAGACTAGCCAATTAGCCTGTCATAAGATGGGATTTTCAGGTCTCTCCTCCACGTCTGTCTTCTCTCCTGAGCCTCCGGTCTCTCTCTCTCTCTCTCTTTCTTCCTACTGCCACCCCCCCCCCAGCTCTCCTCCACCTCCTGCCTCTCTCTCTTTCTCTTCTCCTCCCCCTCCTGCCTCTCATTCAGGGGACCACGGATCCCAAACGGTCGCTTGCGCCACTTGCTCCCACGCGGCGGCCTGGCTGAGCAGCGCAGAAGTCAGCGGAGCCCCCCATGGCAGGAGGCGAAGGGGAACGGGGCGGTGATGTTCATGGCCAGGGGGCGGGGTCTGGAGCCCCTGTCATGCCGCACATCACTGCCCCGCCCCCCCTTTGCCTCCCTCCCTGGCGTTTGGCTGACTTCTGTGCCAGTCAGCCGGGCCGCCACGGGGGAGCAAGCGTCCGTTTGGGCTACCCCGTGGCGGCCCGGCTGACTGGCGCAGAAGTCAGCCGAGCACCATGGCAGGAGGTGAAGGGGGGCGAGGCGGTGACGTACACGGCCAGGCCCCACCCCCTGGCCATGTAAGTCACTGCTCTTCCCCTCCCGCCGTGGCGCTCGGCTGACTTCTGCTCCAGTCAGCCGGGCCACTGTGGGGGAACAAGTGGTGCAAGCGGCCGTTTGGACCCCACACTCCCCATGCAGCACGGGCCCTCCAGAGGGAACAGCCAGCATTTCAGCGTTACAGATTCACAGACATTGGGCTACTATATATATGACTAGCCAATTAGCCCATCATAAGACGGGATTTTCAGGTCTTCTTTCCTGAGTGTTCTCTCTCTCTCTCTCTCTCTCTCTCTCTCTCTTCCTACTGCTTCCCCCACCCCAGCTCTCCTCTGCCTCCTGCCTCTCTCTCCGTCTCTTTCTTTCTCTTCTCCCCCTCCTGCCTCTCACTCTCCCTTTCTCTTCTCCTCCTCCTCCTGCCTGTCTCTCCCCGCCCTCCCTTCCACATCCCCTTCCCTCCCACCATGGTGCTTGGCTGAGTGCTGCCTGCTCAGCCGGACTGCCGCGAGGGAGGGGGACGTGGCCGTGTACGTCAGCGTTACAGACGCACAGACACTGGGCTACTATATATATGATGAGTGCATGATGGATGGGCTGATGGATGCTCATCAAATTAACCATGACTTGCTGTTTGTTTTTTTCACTGCTGAATTTTTAATGTGCTATCACAGCCCCGTTTTTGTACAGAAGGAACATAGTTTCCATTTTTCAGCACTTGAAGACAAGACCACAGACAAGAGTAACATTAATTACATTTTAAGATACCAAAAAAACAGCAAAACACGCAGCATTGTCAAGATGGCAAAATAAGAGGTACTGTGTCTGCCCACAATAAATAGGTGGCACTGGGTCCCTGTGTTTAAAATTTTGTTCTTAGCCCTGATAGCTATGATATGACTGTTTGTTTATACAGTAAAACTCCAGTGGTCCGGGATCCAATGGTCCGGCACTCCTGATAATCCGGCACCATCTGGAACCCGGAAGTGCTCCAGGCAGCCGGACAATTGGAGCTGCTCTGCCCCAGGCGTCCCCGAGTCAGCCGCTGGTCAGTTTCAGCAGCGGCTGACTTGGGGACGCCTGGGGCAGAGCAGCTGGGGCGTTGACGAGTTGGTCCCACAGTGCCGCCCCCTCCATTCCCCCACCCCACCCCAGACCCCTCATAGCCCCCCCTTCTAATAGTCTGGCATATTTGATAATCCAGCACCCCCTGGGTCCTAAAGGTGCCGGATTATCAGAAGTTTACTGTAATAGGATCAGACATGAGTCATGGGAGCTAATGTATTCCTTTGAATATGCTGACAAGTCCTAAATGTTTGGCTTTACCCAGACTTGCTTCCTAGATTTAGTTTTGTAACTGATGGATTTTATCCAAGGAAGTTGAGCTCAGCATCTGGTTTACCAAGAAAGTCCTGGCTTTAACCATCTTTTTCAGCTTGGCTAACTGAATCCCAGAGACTGGCCATTGTTAGACCACATCAGTGTCATAATCATGAGCCAAGAAATCTGCCCATCTATTGTTCCCTTTGAGTAATAAAGGGTTGCGTTAGTTTTGACCTGTTTAATTTTCTGGCTGCACCAGTTGCAGTGTGGCTATGTGAGCGCCACTGTCTGTTTCTAAACTTGTACTGCGCTGTGTATCTTCCATGGGCCACTTCAGGATATTTATCCCAAGGTCTCTGTCAAAAGAGAGCCAAGCCCAGAGTACAAGACTTATTCTACTGAAGGCTGAAGAAGGAAAAAAGCAGCCATCTGTCTGCAAGTAGCAATATTGGCAAACATTTCTCCTATACTCTGTGTTTAAGCATATGTATTTTTAACCCACATCCCAGCATGTTCTTTCAAAACACACTGACATTGAGCTTTCCAGGTTAGCATGAGATATGTCATATTGTCTGTTTATTAAACACATTAGTGTTCAGTGATTTTCATTGCTATTGATGAAACTGTATACAAGCTCTAGAAGTAACTACTTATATCCTACAATGAGCTTTTCTATTAGGTTCAAGGCTTTTTTTTGCTGCTTAAGTTTTGCCTAATTAATTCCTATGATTTAAATCAGTGCATATCTGGACTAGCTCTGTTGACTTGAATGCTTGTTGGATGGGGGAAGCAATTGGAAGAAATCAGTTCAGTACCTCTCTTTAGTGAGGCATCGCTGTCATTACTTTCTAAGGTTTCATTATCTGGGGTTCTTGGTGGAGCTCATTAGTGCAGCACTTTTTCCATTGGGAAGCACCTTTAAACCATTCAGAAATTGCAGCTTGGGCAGCCTGTTGGTTAAACTCTTGATGTTTCCTAAGAGCACATTATGTCTTTGCTTGGTGATCCGCACTGGGTGACGTGTAGGCTGGTTTTGATTATTAAAGTCCAAAATACTTTTGATCCAAGCTGCTTGAGATGTGCACTTCCCGTTGTGTGTTTCTGCAACAATCATCTGAGGCACTCAGGATAAATGAAAGCAGCCAAAGCAAAGAGTACTGCACTGAGCTTGGAGAGGGTAAAATAGGGCCCAGCTGGGAGCACCCTTTGGAACCAAGAACTGTGTAAAGGAGGCCCTTCCCCAACCCCTCACCATGTGGCATGGGCAGGGGAGGATGATGGCTGCGGATTGGAACTAGATGGTAACAGCTCCTTTCCTTTTTCTTTCCATCAGAGGCCTCACCCCAGTTTTTTTATGTGTACATTTTGTGGTGCTAACCAAATCGTGTTCTACACTGATGTGGCAGAGCACTATCAGCGGTAGGCAGTGTTCCCTGTAAGCCAAGTGCTTAGGCAGCCACCCATGAGAGATTCAAATGCTGCCCAACTGATTAATGGAGTGCCCGCAGTCAGCAGCCTGTTTCTGATGGTAGTGCACATCCACACATGCCTTGGTGCACATAACAAAATTTATTCCATACATGGATGGAAAAATTAGAGGGAACATTTGGCAGTCGATCCTTGACTTGGAAGCAGGCTTTCCTCCTTGTTCCTCCAGTGCCAGGGTTTGATGATGCTTGGGTCACCCCACTAGCCCTGCTTGCTTTCCAAGGGAGGGGATGGGATAGAGGCAATGTCTTCAGGCATGGATTGAGAGGATGGGTTGGTTAATGCTTTTTGGGCTTGGGAGCAGATTTTGGGAGGTTTTCAAAGGGTATGGGTGCCTGTCTGTGTAGGTGCATGTGCTCTTCGCTGTAATATTTGAGCACACTCGTGAATGTTCTCCATCTTTCGGTTTTATTAAAAAGCGTATGTTTCTGTAAGTCCTGTAGTGAGCCTAGGGTCTGAGTAGAGGAGTTGCATTTAAACCAGTGCAACTGTGTGAGGAGAGGTCAGAGGAGAGGAGAGGAGAGGAGAACCTGGAGCGATAGCTTGTGTTCTCTTTTAAGTAAGGCCATTATTGGTGAGACTTTTGCATAGAACCACAGTGCTTGTGGAAGGCTCAGACCATGCTGCATTGTTACAGGGTTCATCTGTGGGCGGGCTCATAGCAAGTGTCTAGAACCATCATTCAGCACCCAGCCTTAGCACTTTTCTCTGCCTTTCCAGCAACGTGGTGATGTACTGCAGCCGATAGTGTTCTTACCGTCGGAACAGCATTCAAGTGCTGTAGCTGTAGCTGTGCTTTGCTTGCTGTTTCTAGGAAAACAATTACTGGGTGAAGAAGGATATTTCCTGCTTGCTTATTAAATTAGCATTTCATTGCTATGATGACTTGCCATTACATAGCATATTTCTTTCAAACAGATGCTACTGTTTGCTCTTCTTAGGGATTATTTCATTCACCATTGATCTGAAGTCACCTGTAGGGTAAGACATGACTCAGCAAGGCACAAGTTAGTGCCACAGTGAGAAATAACATTTCCAGTTGAAAATGCCACAGAAACGTTATTAAGTACTCGATGAGAATTCTGACATCCACTTAGGGTCAACATCCCATGCTCTGGGAACAGAGCGCTCTAGGACACTAAATGGCTATTGCACATTTCACATGAAAGGCAACAGTCTCCTCAGTAATTCCTTAACACTGTATTAGGGCTCTGATTCTTTATTGACTCAGACTGGAAGAGTGCTGCTTACTAAGCCACGAATACAATTTCCTACAGCTACTGGGGGTGGGGGTGGTTTGGGTTTTTTTTTTTTTAATCTCTTGTCCAAATACTCCATGCATCTAGTCCTGGGGCTAGATAGCGGGGGGAAGGGCAAAGGAGACAGTTGTCTTGGGGCCCAGGGTCTCTATTGCAGCTTTAAATCACCACCCGAGCTCAGTGCAGTCTGGGCGGCACTTAGGACTGGCTGTGGGAGGTGTGGTGTGATCTGGGAGGGGCTGAGAACTGGCTGCCCTATCCCTTCCATCGAAGGGCTAGCCCCTTTCAGAGGGCCTGGAGCTGAGTTCCTTCCTCCCCTCCCGCAACATCTACACTGCAATGCTATTTTGGGATGCCAGAGTATCCAAAATAGCTATTCCATGTCTTAACAGCAAGCCCGTTATTTTGGATTCGCTCTTCCGACGTCCCTGTAAACCTCATTCCACGAGGAGTAAGGGACGTTTCAGAATAGCGGGTTATTTTGAAATTTGGTGCTGTGTAGACCGCACCAAATTACAAAATAAGCTATTTCGAAATAAGATACACAATTTGCATAGCTCAAATTGTGTATCGTATTTTGAACTACAGTGCAATGTAGATGTAGCCAAGCTGTCTGGGGCCTGGGGAAGTCCTGTTGACACCACAGCTGGCTGCAGAACTACTCAGTTACTGCCGTAGGCGGAAGTATCTTGTTATGTTGCATTCGTTCTAATTTATACCGTTCACAAGCTATTCACATGTCCCTTGGACAGTGCTAGCTTATATTAAATAAGGAATTTTGCACTAAAACCTACAGTAAAGACGCTCATATTGCAGCTGTGTTTTACACAGCACACTTTAATTAAAGCTGTCCCAAACCCCCAAAGATTTGTACGGCTATAAGGAAAGTTAAAACATTCCCTTTCTGTGTTTTATTGGAATAAGAGCAACACCCTTATAATGGATAACTTGCTAATAGGGCATGGCAGCAAATGGGGGAAGGGGATACACTTTACCTTTACCATCTGATTTAGGTAAAGTGAACTCTGAAGTTTGACACGTTTTTCAAGCTTTCACCTGAGAATTTAATCTTGGAACAGGTTAAGGAAAAAATTCCCCAGGTCACCTTACACTGTATTGTCTAATGTCCTTTATAATTTTGGTCTCAAATGAGAAGTGTTATTTCAGACTGGAGGGTTTTTTTACACATCTCCCTCTTGGGCTAGATGTACGAAGGCATTTAAGCACCTCTAGATGCAGAGAGGTGCCCAGTAGGATTTTCACTAGCACTTAAGTAGGCTGGGTGCCCAGCTCCTGTAGATTTCAGTACCTTTATAATCTGGCTTCTGTGTTGGTATTAAGTGATGTACTAAGCCCATTTAGGCTTATGCAGAGGAGCAGTTGCATTCTTCAGCTTCAGATTCTGCTTTGTCTTCTGCAGGCTCCTGCTTCTGGGTAGCTGTGTTGGACGGAAATGTGGTGGGAATCGTGGCTGCAAGAGGCAATGAGGAAGACAACACCATGGAGCTGCGCCGCATGTCTGTAGATATCAACTTCCGTGGTAAAGGGATTGCCAAGGCCCTGGGCCGCAAAGTGCTTGAGTTTGCCATGCTCAACAACTATTCCTCCATTGTACTGGGAACCACAGCTGTCAAGATGGCAGCCCACAAGCTGTATGAGTCCTTAGGGTTCAAACATGTGGGCGTCATCGAACACTACACCCTCCCTGGGATGACGCATTCCATACTCGAGAGAATGTTTTTCCAGCTTCGCTACCACCGCTACCGCCTGCAGCTGCGTGAAGAATAAAAACAAAAGCAAAAAAAAAATAATTTTTTTTCTGCCCCAACTCCCAAAAAATTGCCCTTTATTTTTTCACCTTTTTTATTTCAGTTTTGTTTGTTTTGTCCCTCATTTCATTTTTAATTTGCTTTGTACAAAATAAGGACCCTTCCTTGCATGCTGTAGGGTGGTGGCGCTGAGGCTGGAAGTACTGCTCTCCTAATGCATACAGTGTTAATGACCTGGCAGGTCAGAGTGGACCTACAGCCTGTTGTTCCAATCTTACCCAGGTACCTACATAAAGCACAGAAACTTACAAACGTAATAGTACCACTGGTCTGGTGTACATAGTATTTTTTTCTTTTGCAAATGTAAGATAGTGTAGTGATGACATTCATAATACAGTAAGTGCAGAAATATTACTTGAATGCATTTCTCAGTATTTCGTGCACCAGTAACTAGAATATGCATTCATCTTGCTATAAATTACTGATTAATAGTTTTCAAAGAAAATGTGAAAAAACGCTTGCTACAATGCATGAAGAGGAAGTGTGTGCACGCACTCAAACACACAGCACTGCCATCAAGGCACTGGTGTTGCACTTTTTTTGGATGTGCCTCATTCTGCCAAATATCTGAAAGAACCTTGGTGCATCCAGTACCCATGACTTTTTCTCCATTCTCATTTTCCTTCCTAAGCCAGCAAACAGACTTGAACCATTTGAACTCTGAGCCCCATTGTAACATATTGTAAAGTAAGATCAAACCTAAATATCTCCTGCGCTGTTCTATATCCACGCATAACCTGCAGTCCTGGGCCAGACTTCCGCATGTGCATTGGAGTTTCTCTTTGCTGCCTTCTGGGTTTGTTATTTTTGTTTGTGGTTTTTTTTTTTAATTTTTTAAAATTTTTATATTTGTTTTGGCTTTTGCTGAATGGTGTCATTGAAGCATAATGGAGGCTGCAGTTTCTATGGCAACACATTTGCACATTAATGTGAGCACCAAATCTAAACACTTCAGACAAGCAATGTGTGAGAGATAATTGCGTTTTGGGAGTGTGGGGGGGAGGGGGGAAGCATACATATTATCTTAACCAGCTGCTGTTTAATAATTGTAGATGGCCTCACTGCAGCCTTCCATAAAAGGTAACTAACTGCTTTAATGATGTCAGATGTGTGAATTGTACAATGCAAAAAACAATGCAAAGCAGATTTGGCATGTGTCTGTACCTAATATGTATGTACAGTGCCTGCCAACAAAAGAATAACCAAGATTACAGCTTCTTCTAGCCTGAAATATGAATTTTTTATAACTTATTTAAACAAATAACAACTTTGCATGAATTATGTCTTGGGGAAAATCAGTAGGTTTTAATTTTTAAAATGTGGTATCAGAAATATTAAAAACATTTCTGGTTGCACTTAATTTGGGGTGGGTGGTGGGATTCATCTATCTTAAATTTAAAGGGAAATGCCCTTTAACTTAGTACCTGTTCTGTGGAATCTTGTGTGCGGGGTGGGGGACAGAAAACCATGATGAAATTGAGAAGGGACTGAACGTATATTACTAACACTTATAACTAGAGTAGAAGCACCTAGGTAGGAGAGTTTCGAGAGGAGGGAAGAAATGTATCTTTGTCAAATCAAATAGTGGAAACACATAAGAAGGGTACTAGACAGAAAGAGCAAATAGAAGGCTTAACTAGTAAGAAGTGGAACAGAACATCCATGGGAATGATATTGTGATGTGGAAACCAAAATGCTAGACTTTCACTTCCAGTCCAGGGTCTTTCCCACTCTGAGATTTATCAATGTGAAGGTAGGAATTGGGTCCAGACTTCATTAGTTCCTACTGGCCTGTTAGACAGGAGACCAAACTCAGTGTGTAGTTCCTGCTTACAGGGACAGGAGCATCTCCATGGGTGCTCCTTTCAATAGGGAGGAAACCTACACGTGCTTAACAAGTGCTAAGGAGAAAAAGCAGCTTTCACAGAAGAGAAATTGGAGCCAAATAAGAGTGTATGAGGTTAGTCTCCTGAGACCAGCCCTTTCATTCATTGTCTGCTCTTGCTTCTAGTTGACAGGGAGGGAGAACAGATTCTGGCCTCTATATGCAATGCCAGATCAAGAAGTGAGCGGTTGCAGGGATGGGGTGGGAGGGTGTTGCAGTCACATCCACGTCAGAAGATTTTGTCCTATTGCTCTGGTGAGCAATTCACACTCTCAACCCTGGATTTATGCCTGTCTCAATCTATACCATACATAAAATGGCAGCATCCTAGGGTATATTGTCACAGTAATAAAGGGAGAAAGTAGATAATAGAGGGCACTATTTCAAGACCAAGAGCTTAATTTACAGGGTGTGGTTTTTGTTTTGCTTTGTTTTTGCAGGCTACTATATACTTTTAAAAGTTTTTCTATGTTGTACATTTCTCCTGAAGCGGAAGATAGGGGGGTTTGTATAGTGTACAGAAATTGGCATAATATTTTCTTGCTGCTTTCAGTGATTTATTAATCTGAGTAAAAATAGACCATTGTAAAGTGTTAGAAAAAGTGAAAGAAAAAAAGTTTGTGCCTTTTTTTAGTTTTAGTTTTTCTGTTGCTGTAGAGTCACTGCACTAAACCTTTCCAGACAATGAAAAGAATTAATCTCTTAACAAAGGGGGAAATACATAAATCTAATTGTTTTTTATTGGGGTGTTTAATTAAAAGAATGTTCTTGGTTTTTTGATACCTGTGCCTTTGTAATATGCCTCATTAGTATCTATGTGATAAGCCAAAACTGCTTCAAATATCCTAATCTCCCACAGAGACAGAAGCACAGTTAAGTCACCATCTTACAATAATAAATTTACTTTTTTTTTTAAATGTCTGACCATAACACCTTTAATTTGTATAAGCAAGACGCGCTTTTAAAAAATGCAACTTGGATGGTACTATGGGATCTCTGTACTTCTAAACACGAGGGCAAGGCACTGAAGTTGGAATGACAGGAATCAAGATGCTGCCTTTGAGAGATTTATTGTGCAAATTTATTTCTCTTCATGCCAATGTGACATCACCTCTGCTTTGTCACAGATGCATTTGGAATATTTCATTTGGTGGGAACACCAGGAGCCATCACAGTCTGTCCCGTCCTCTAGCTTTATCTGCACAGGAAAGGAGTTCTTGCTGAATGTCTTGCTATCGTTTTGTGAACCATGGCATTGGAGTGATTGGTAGAACTACTTTCCTACACCCTGCCTGTGCTGGCATCTCTGAGAACTCTCCAGCTCCACCTCTAGTAGCAGGAGTGAGTGCTAGTGTAAGACAAGACTCAGGTATCCTTAGTGCTGTTTGCTAGATCTCCTTTGGGTCGGGTTAGACAACTCAGAGGTTAAAACCACCCGAACCGCCAGTGCAGTCTTAGGTATTGGACCTGAAACCTTCCCCAAGCATGTTAAGCTGGGCCCATCTTTGGAGCCAGGAGCCAGATAATCCCCTCTATTTCCTGTAGAATCTATGTGAATTTCAGGCTAGTGGCTCCCAGTGCTTGCTTGTCCCCTCTCACAGGGCCCACTTCTGCAGTGCCTACCCAGGCAAATCTCCCAGTCTGCAGCAAGACCGCACGATTAAAGATGTGTGTTTGTTTTTATCTGCCCATAGTCTCAGATTTAATATATTGGCATCATAAGGTAGTTACATCCATTTTACTCATTGCAAGAACCCCAGAGCACATGGAATACAACATTTCTCACCCCCAAAACTCCTAGCATTGCATTATGTTTTAAAATGCAGCTTGCTCTGACGTGACTGCTGCTGTAATTTGTATTGCTGGACAGACTCCTTCATTCTGCTTGAACATCGCTTCTTCTTTCAGAGTGACAGTCCCTATTGTATTACACTGTGGGTTATGTGTGTGCACCTTGTGCCTGGAGCTGGAGAATTTGAAAGTAGTCTCCATTGGTCCACGTTCACCTTGGCTCATCTCGTGCCTCCAACCCAGAGGATAGAGGGCAGGGCAGACCAAACACCTCTCCAGTTCCTTCTCACTGCCTCATGGTCTGGATCTGAAGCTCTGTGGCTGTAGCTTCAGCTTTGGCCCTTAAGCTGGATTTAGTTTTGTAACTAGTTTAGCATTTTGTATCAATATCCCCCAGCATTCTTTCAGAGTTTCACTGGAAGCAGATGCTCCACTTACCTGTGGTGTTCCCTAAACCGCCCGCTTCCTCAGAGGAGCAGAGACTCCAGGCCCTTGCTGCTAGCCCCACCCCTATGCTGCTGCCCCACCTGTATTCCTGGCTCCCCTGGCAGCCCAGCTGAGCTGCATGTCAGGCTTCCATTCTCCTGGCCCCGCCCCCTGGCAGCCCAGCTGACCTACACGCCTGCTGCATTATGCCTGCCTGCCTTCCTCCCCCCCGCCCCCCCATGCAGGGCACCATGACTATCTGTTCCTGGAACATCCGTGGTCTGATGTTGCTGAATCAGAGAATCCAGTTCAGAGAGTTGAAACATGTATGATATCGCTTCAGGAAGTGCTCCACATTGGTAAAGCAGCCCTGTGGTGCTCCATTGACAGCACTACAAGACAGTATATCTAGTCCAGGGCTCTTCTGCTGATGCCTCCTTTGGAATGGCTGTCCTTCATTTAGCCCTAACATCTGCCTCCACACCCCTCTTTCTGCTGATACACTGCTTGTTGATCACCCACAGTGGAGTACAAGAGGGACCATCACACAAAGTTACTTACCTATAACTGGAGTATGTGGTCCTGATCTGTATTCCTCTTCCTGCTCTCCTACCACTCTGCTTCAGATCTTCCATGATCTGTGGTGAAGAAGGAACTTGAGAGGCAATTGGTCTGTCCTGCCTTTTATTCCCTTGGTTAGGGGTGTGAGATGTGTGTGTGTGGGTCAATAGACACTACTTTAAAATCCTCCAACTCCAGACACACTGTGCGCATGCATAACCCACAGTGGAATCCAGATCTCAAAGAAACACCAGTTACAGATAGATAACCTCCTATTACTGACTGATGTTGTTTGTAATCTCTGTGTACACACCTATGGCTGTACACCAGTATTAAAGTATGTGCAAAGAGCCTATACAAAGAAAAGACATGCATCCTGCCCTGGGAAACTTTCAATCCAAGTTTGCAATTGAAAGAACATTTAAGAAAATCTCTCCAAGGGGTTAATTCTAACCCTGTAGAGAGTTAATTTATGTACTAAATAAGAGACTACATTCATTTGCAATGTTAACCGTGTTTAGACACTTGTTGAAGTTCCCAGTTGATCAGCAAGCTCTCGGTGGGAGAAATGGGGCTTCCATTTTAATATTTCCATGCAAGCTCTCCAGACAGATGCACAGTGAGGTAGAACAATCACAGGTTCTCTCTCTCTCTCTCTCTTGTTCTAGGGATTGGCATTTGTACATTTTAGTAGAATTTACAGGAGGTAAAACAACCTGGATTTCAGCTGGAGAACACTTTTCAGTAATAATAGAACATAGTATCTTGCAACAGTGATGCCAATGCCTGCTTTTCCCATGTATGCTCTCTGCCCCGTTCCACACTGTTCGTGTCATGGCTGCAGCTTTCTAGTTAATTTTCATTTTTAGTGTGAGGATTATTTTGGGGTGATTAGTTTGGCTGCAGATTTCCTGCTTACTGCCTTGATTCTGTCATGACCTCACAATGTGTGTGGATTCCTGCAGGAGACCCAACTGGGGTTAGGGCCAGGGTCCTCTTGGTGTAACCTTCCTTGCAAGATCAGGGCCTAATATTTATATAGTCCTCTAAAAACTGTTAACACTAGACTCATTTTTCTCTTTAGTGCTTTACGTCATTAGCGCCTGTGCCCTCCTTGGGAGACACCTGGGCAGCTCTCCCTTAGGAGTGGCGTGTGCATACTTAGCTGAGGGGCAGAACTGGTCCCTTGGTGCCTGCTCTGAGCAGTGGCCTCTATGAATCATGTGTCCCACTGATATCTAACCCTGAGCAACAGGAATCTAGACCTCTGACTGCTCGGTACCATTCAATGATGTTAAATAGTTAAAGTGGAGTCTAATCTCCAGGCCCCCTCAACTGCTATTGCCACAAATTAATGCTCCCCCCCCCCCCCCCAGGGAAATGGTTATCACCCGCAGGAGGTTTAGAAATGACCACTTTAATGTCTGCTTTGACTGGTGCTTCACAGTGCTTCTGGCCGTGGGAGCTTTCAGAATACTGCACTGAGAGGGAAGGCACAGGGCTTTCCTGTAGGTTGTTACTGCCACAGGGTATGTACAATATTATTTTTCAGTACCTCTTTAATGCTTCCTAGGCTCCCCTCGCCATGATTGTATTGCAGTCTCTATTAGCATGCAGAACGGTGGGTTCCACATGCTGTTTTTGTTTCTCTAGTGCATCCATGGAACAAAACTATTGGGTGCAACTTGAGAGAATGGAACTTAATCACACAAACAGTTCTTGGAATTGTTTGTGGAACTGCCTCCGTTGATTTTAAAATTGCTAATTAGTAGATACCCACATCAGTTCATTATTTCGCCGATATGATTGTGTGTAACAGCCTGGCATTTAATGTAGTTAAAGCTTGTCAAAGGTTGAACGGGTTTTGATTAGTTGATTCTACAGTTGCAGGATGAAGCTTGGGTTTTTAAAAGCGCTTATTCGAAATGGGAAAAAGTATTTAACTAAAATGTAAAATACTGTACCAGTGTTCTCTGCATATGTGATCTTGAAATGTAACCACAGTGAATTATTGATTTGAATGGTCAGTGAATTATTG
Source organism: Pelodiscus sinensis (assembly GCF_049634645.1). NCBI lineage: Eukaryota > Metazoa > Chordata > Testudines > Trionychidae > Pelodiscus > Pelodiscus sinensis. Next base: position 118,209,506 of record NC_134715.1, on the reverse strand, counting down.
ATTTAAAACTCCATTTGAAAGCAGAGTGAGTTCTGCTGTGCCAAGCAGTGTGACGTACACTTAACTCCAAACACAGCGTACAGGATAGCTTTCTAATGTAAAAATTGGTGCAATTGCCTTTAATGGAGCAAGTGAAATGAGTAACGCAGCCACATCCTGAAACCCAATCCTGCAGCCCTTACTCACGTCAGTGACAGAGCATGGACCCTGCAGATGACTGGAAGCCAGGAAAGCTGGGCTCTCTTCTCGCCTCTGCAAATGACCTGTTAGTGATGTTACCTCACCTCTGTGAATCATTTTCCTTATCTGTAAAATGAGGACAATGAGATTTTCTTTCCTTTGCAAAGCTCCTTGAGATCCCAGTGTTACTATTATTACTGACCTGTGTAAGAGATGCAGGGTTAGGCAGTGGGCTGGCTGCTGTTTCTAAAGTGCACTCTTGTAGGGTGCAAACCCATGCATTGAGGAGCACGCTCAAGTCCCTGTCTTAAGTTGGACTAGAGAGTGCTCAGCATCTTGGAAAGTCAGGCCCCTAGACCTTTGTGCTCCCACTGCAGTGGGTGGCAGATATCCCACAGATTTCACTGGGAGCAGAATCAGGCCAACAGATGATAAAATCTTATCAGTGAAAGTCAGTTGCTTTGATGTTTACAGAAGGCTGTAACTGTCCTTCCTAATCGTGTTGAACCATATCAGTTCATGATCTGTATCGTCTGCCTTTTAATTTTTCAGAGTTTATAGTTGAGATACAGATGACTAGTTAACTAATCCTTACCACAAGGTGTTTAGAATTACTAGACACACAAGGACAAGAGCCAGCTTCTGTTACCTTTAAATTAACAAGTCTAACTTGAAATTGCTCTGAGCCTGCATTTCATTAGAGCCTGGTCTGATGCAATTGATATGCACCAAGTCTAATAAAGGATTTTAAATTCCAAGCCATCTGGAGTCCTGGTGTTGCATACGCTTTCCACATAAAGAAAAATGAATGGATGTGAAATTTATTAAATCCAGGTTGAAAATGTAAAAGGATCAATTTCCTTCTCAAGCCATACTGGCATCAAATCTTAATCAAGAAATCTCATACCCTTGTGTTTGTAACAAAAGGGATGTTGTATTTTACCCCTCTGCCACTAAAAGACTTACCTGAATTATTTTTCTAAACATCTTTGGCTGAAATTAAAATAAACTAGTATGCAATGTAAACAACTGAGAGTTTAGTTAAAATATACTGCTAACTTAAAACAATAAGCTAAAAGTCAACATTTGGAGTGTACAAATTACTGTTCAATGCTTTCTTTGTTTTACAACATGAATTTTTAAGAGAAAACAGTTTATTGTTAAAATTTAAAAAGTAAAAGATGGAAGTTAATGAAACCAACAGTGTAACAAATACAAAGTGCAGTTGTGAATTTCTTTAGAAGTAACATGTTTGAATATGAAATCAACAACTGCTGCATAAGCATAATGCATAAATCCTAATATTGTTTTCAGTTTCCTGTTCCAAAGCTAAGTTTAGACATTTGCCGTGAATGTATAATTCTTTTCTCTTTTTTTTTTAAACAATTGAGTTTTTTAACAATTGAGTTTTAACAAAAGCATCCACTGCTTTTTGGGTTTTCTTATGGCTGCGCTGAACTATTATCTTTAAGCTGTTTGTGTGTTTGAGTTTAAGACTAAAATATTGAAACTAATGCAGTTAAGGTAAAATCACTTCTGTATAGTGTTAAACAGATTGTCGTACATATTTGCAAAAATGTCCATTCAGTAGCAACTGAAAAATCTGGAGCTAAACAATTAGCAGAACTGTTAGTGTCCAAGTGAGTGTTCAAGTGTAACACACTTTTCAAAGGAAACTCAGCTTCCCCTCAGTCTCCTGTTCTGAGTCTCTTCATAACACTACAAGATCAATATGAAATAAGTCTTGTTTTCTATGTTCAGCATAGTATGTACTGTACTTTGTAACGGGAAGTGGCTTCAAGTCCTTAAACAAGTATTCTTCTATGAACATACTTTAAAATAGCAATAATTACCACTGTAAAAAAATGAGTGTGTTTGCAAAGGGAGACGGGGGAGTAGTAATCAATAAAGACTTAAGAATGAACACACTGTGCTGCTACTGTAACTTGGGAGAAAAATTAAGTGCTATAATGGGCCATTGGTCTTTGAGACATGAGGTCAATTTGGAAATGAACTTGTTAATACATGATTGTTCAGGTTAAAGACAATAGAAACACCCCAAGTCTTTATATAATGCAGTATCTTCTTGGTAGACTCTTAAGAGTATTCCACCATTTCTAGCTGGTGAGAGTTGTCCTAGGTGAGAGCAATGCCAGATAGCATGGAGAAGCACACAAGTTCATTTCTGCAGTCTCCTGATCCAGAGTTACACTACAACTCTTGACTCAACAATAGCAGAAGATAGAACAAGGGAATATGCTTTTTTCCTGTGGCAGCACACAAAAAGAATAACCAGTGCTATTGGTAAACGTTTGCATACTGTCCACGTGTATCAGTACAAACCAATTATTACCGCATGTGTCAAGAAATGTTACATATATGCAAAATACTCCTCAGTACATCTTTAGGCATTGGAATCCCATCTTATAAACTGCTCCTCAGTATGGTGATCTCAACTCAAGCTTCCATCTGCAGAGTACAGAAACGCTATATCCACTCAGCTCTGAAATGAAGGCAGTGTGTCTTTTGAGAAAAACCAAGGGAGGTATTGTAAATGAATGACTTGTAGGCAGTGCCGGATTAAGACATGCTGAGGCCCTAAGCTACGTCAAGTTTAAAAGGCCCTAGAGCATTACCAAAAAAATGAAATTTAGTAATTTTTTGGTATTTAGAGGCCCTTCATAATCTGAGGACCTAAGCTGCAGCTTACTTAGCTTGTGTGTAAATCCGGCACTGCTTGTAGGTACTTAAGTTCTGTTTCTGATGGCCGTTGTAACTGTGAAAATTAACCAGACCTGCTGTGATAAATTTGGATAAATAAGGTTTATTTGGTTAATTTTTTATAAGTTGAAAACTGAAAAGATGAAAGAGAATTGTAATATGAAAGCAACTGCTGTAAATAATGTATGAATGAATAAAATCTAAGACTTACATCAGTTTTTTTTCTAAACTGCATTGCAGTGACATTACTGACTTAAGTATATGAAGTTTCATACAATTCCTAAGATTTTTGTCAGTGGTGGAAATGCTACAGTAAAAATATTATTTCTCTTTCTTCACTGGTGAATAGGATATACATGTATCAGGCATGCCTCTTCTCCATTTTATCATCCCCGTGCACACAGGGTTCACCGACTAATCCCATCCTCATTATAAGAGTGTTCTTCTGAAGATATGTATTTAGTAAATCGCCATCACAAACTGGGCCTCATGTTCACACACATTAGCCTGCCAAGACTGACTATTGGCTTGGAATCGCATACTGTAATGAAGAAGCGTTCCTTCCTGACCTGCTTGCAGATGCCTGTGGAATCTGTTTGAATTTGTGATCACAGATGTAGCTGAGAGCAGTGCCTAATGGTCAAGGTGCAGGGCATGAGAGAGTTCCTGCTCTGAGGAATGTACAGGCAGTCCCCGGGTTACGTACAAGATAGGGACTGTAGGTTTGTTCTTAAGTTGAATTTGTATGTAAGTCAGAACTGGTACATATTGTAGGGGAAACTCTAGCCAAACATTTCTCCAGAGCTCAGTTTTATTCTCCCACACCTGACTTCCCTCAGTCCTTTATTCTCAAGCTGACGAGTCTGCTGAGAAAAGCCGTTCCGCATCTCCCTGGTCTGCTGGGGGGGGGGGGGGGGGTGGCGCTAGCTTCGCATCTCCCTAGTCTGCTCGGGGGAAGTAGCTAGTGTGTGGTTGCCTCATCCCGTTTGTAAGTAGGGATCCGATGTAAGTCGGATCCATGTAACCCGGGGACTGCCTGTACATTCTGAACAAAGGGCAGAGGAAAGAAGAGGGGTTGTCACAGTGAGTTTGCATCTCGGGATTGTGTTTGCATCCTCTACCCCTGATTCTCCTGTTTCCTTCAGAGTCTGTTCTTCCTTTTTTAAAATCTAGCTTAGCACAAACAACATACCCATTACAAATCTCCCCTCATATTTTTAGATGCAAACAGGTTGGTTAAAAAGCCATTTTTTCCCCTGCCTTAGATACACTCACATGAAACCTCCCATCCCTATTATCTGAGGGCCACAGTGCAAGCTGCAGTGGATTTCTCCTCGCATCCATCGCAGTAGGGGAGAGTGAATTGGGGGAAAACCCCATCTCTACCCCGCAGTCACATACAGAGCTTGATGCAGGTATAAATAAACTAAACGAAGCCCCATGGAGCTGATAGAAAATATTTTCTAAAAGCCATATTGCAGGGCCAGGAGAAACTCACCAGCACGCTGTCCTTTTGGTGGTGTTGGTTCAAGTGCCTTCTGCTGCTGGGGCACATTTCCATTGCACCAGGGAGCATGTCCTCCCAGCCGGCTTAATGGAGCTGAAACTGGCACTGTGGATGTTGTGGGGCTGGTGGAGGCTCAGGCTGGCTGCCCAAAGGGAGGCTGGGGTCTGAGCATGAGGGAATAGCCTAAGCTTCTGCTTTGGTGTGGCAGGGTTTAGACTTCAGCACGCTAGCTCGAGGGTAAGGAGTGTGTTGGGGCTGGGGACAGGCTCTTAGTTGCCAAACCCAAAGAGGCAATGCCCACTGAATGGGTTAGTGTTACGTGCCTTAGTGGCTCTGCGAGCATGTTAAAATGAGCCATCTATCCAAAAGAAATGCCTTCCCCCCGCCCCCGCTGTGCCCAGATGAAATCCTTGTTTAAATGCTGCAGCTTAAATCACTGCATAGCTCAAGCAACTATGATGATTGGAGCCATGCAGTGAACTGCGTTGTGCATGTGATACAAAAAGCTAGCCCTTGGTCTGTGTCTATATTATACAGGTGTACAATCTCTTTTTGGGGGGGGGGGAGGTTGGGGTGGAATCACACTGCTGTGTTCAAGGGCTGAGTGTTTTCATTTGGGGTTTAAACTCCCACTCCAAATTCCCACCCGGGACACTCATAGCTTTTGCCCGCCCAGCAAGACTTTTTTTTTTCTGCACTAGTGCTAAAAATGCCCCAAAACAAACCTAAAAGACCTTTGATTTAGTTGTGTTTGTGGGGGGCGGGGGTGGTAAATCAAGCTTTTTCAGTTTCTGGAGCAGTATCTTTCCTCTGCCATAGGCTGTAAAAATGCTTTGAAAAATGAAATGTGGTGGTTAACGTGTAACTGGGTGCTAAGCCTTTAAATGTAAAAAGCTATCCATTAGCTTAGGTTGGAGGTGGACAGGCAGGTTCTGGACAGTTGGAAAACTATCACAAAGCTTTAGCTAACCTTGAACACAAACGCATCAGAAACAGTTCATGGCCAAAATTTAAAAAAAAGTTATAGTTTGTGAAAAGTGAAAGGCTGGCACCTGGTGGGATTGTGACCAAAACGTAAAATATACTGTTGAAATGGGGGGCAGGGGAGGGAAATCTCACTTTGTCTGAGCAGCTGTGATTTCGTGGTATAGGAAAGGACACTGTTTTCTCCAGCCCTATACTGAAATCCAACACTGCTGGGCCTTGGTTGCAGGTGAGTTCCCACTTGGGCCACAAAGCGTAGTTGTGATAATTAAAAGTTCATGCAGGGGGCATGTGCAGAGGTGGGTAAACATCCACATTTGTGAAGGCCTCTTGTGCTTCTTGCCTCAGCTCCCTTTGCGCGATTACTAGCCAAAGTGGAGGGTTTTTAAAATCAGAATGTTGCACCTCCACAGTTTGCAGTTGCTCTTCTGAGGAGTGTGCCCCATGCTCAGTATTGCATGGGTAGGGCAGCGAGCCAGGCTAGAAAAATGATGCAAAAAAAGTGGGGTGTGTGTTTATGCATGCACATGCGCAAATATGCCGGCTCGCTGCACTGCTAGAATGTCTCATTATGGTGCCATTTATTGGAGCCAATGTACAGCCTCTTGCTGCCATAATATCTAAACACATTTAACTGAGTCTCATAACCCCCTCCCCAGTGTGGTACAAGAGCACTACTATCCCCATTTTATAGGTGAGTTAAACAGGCTCATATCCTCTGTGTTAATTAGGCACCTAATGTCCATTGAAACTGACACTTTCCCAAGATTACTCAGGAAGTCTATGGAAGAATAGGGCATTGAAGCTGCATCTCATCAGTCTTACCTGACTGCCTTAACTACTGCACCAGCCTGTCTCGCTGAAACATAAATGGATCCTGTCAGTGGCCAGTGGAATCCTTGGCATGGTTGCAGCTGTGAGTTAAACTCAAAACTTCGGTCATCTGAAGAAGTGGGCTGTGCCCACGAAAGTCTGGTAGCACTTACAAAACATGAAGATGGCACTATGAGCTATTTGTTGTTTAAGTTTATCTCTGAGAATGGTTATGCAGCCAGTTACGCACCCACCTTACACTAGCCCATCTAAGTTGTATTTGCCTAGTTTATTGATAAGAACGTCATGCAAAACCTATCAAATGCTTTACTAAAGTGTAGGTATGCCACATGCACCACTTCTCCCTTATCCACAAGACTTGTTATCCTATCAAAGAAAGCTATCAGATTGGTTTGACATGATTCGTTCTTTACAAATCCATGCTGGCTATTACCTATCACTTTATTATCTTTCAGATGTTTGCAGATGAATTCCTTAATCACTTGCTTCATAATCTTCCCTGGCACAGAAAAATGACTGGTCTGTAGTTTCCTGGGTTGTCCTTACTTCCCTTTTTATAAATAGGCACTATATTTGCCCTTTTCCAGTCTTCTGGTATCTCTCCTGACTTCCATAAATTTTCAAAGATGATAGCTAAAAGGCTCAGATACCTCCTCTGTGACAACAAAGGCATTACACTGATCAGCCCTAAGCAGCAGGCCTCTCACTTGCTGGATTAGTTTGTTTATATTGATGTTAGGAAAAACTTCCTAACTGTCAGGGTAATTAAACACTGTAATAAATTGCCTTGGGAGATTGTGGAATCTCTCTCACTGGAGATATTTAAGAGCAGGATGGAGAGACTTCAGGGATGATCTAAACCAGTGGTCCCCAACAAGGTGCCCGTGGCCGCCATGGCGCCCACGGGGGCATTTGTGTGCGCCCACCAAGTGCTCGGGGCTGGCCTGGCCCTGGGCATGTGATGCAGGCATGGTGCCGGAGTCAGCCTCGGGCGCATGGCGCACGGTGAGCGCAGGCCCTGGGAGCGCTGCGAATTGGCCGCCCGTGCTCTGGGCACGTGGCGCATGGGGGAGCGCCGGCCCTGGGCGCGCGGTGCTTGGAGGGGACGCCAGCCCCGGGCGCGCGGCATTTGGGGGGGGCGTGCGGCACTTGGGGGAGCGCCGGCCCTGGGCGCGCAGCACTTGGGGGGGCACTGGTCCCGGGCACGCGGCACTTGGGGGGGGCGCCGGCCCTGGGCGCACGGTGAATTGGCCGCCCGCACTCCGGGCGCGCAGTGCTGGGGGGGGGGGGACGCCGACCCTGGGCACACAGCGCTTGGGGGGGGGTGCCGGCCCCGGGTGCACGGCTTTGGGGTGCAAGTGTCCCCGCCCTCTGGTGCCCGGCAAGCAAACGGCCACGCCCCCTGGCGCCCGGCAGCCTCAAATGGTTGGGGACCACTGATCTAGACAGTGCTAGGTCCTGCTGTGAGGACAGGGACTGGACTTGATGATCTCCCGAGATCCTTTTCCAGTTCTAGTGTTCTATGATTCTGTGACCCGGAAGAGTGGGTGAGTAAAAAAGGGCACTAAAACTGGGTTGCGATACGCTTCTCAGAGCTCGTAAATATAACTGAAATGAAACTTTAGCAACAAACTGGCCTTTAGCTGCCCAGCAGCACCTTTTTCGCACCTGCATTATTAGTACTGGCAGGACTGACATGTTTCCGCATAAAGAACAAGCAATTGCATTTGCCTTGTTCCTGGCCATGGCTGCCAGGCACTTCCATTACAACACATGCACAATCCAAGGACACTGTTTACAAACGGGCAGCTGCCAGACCCACCTTGGCCACTCAGTCCTGTGCACCAGTGTGCTGTGCCCCCCACCCAGCACCCTCCTGATTCTCCCCCCTCCGAACCTGCTGTCCAGTGTCTCTCCCTGCTAAGCCCAGGGTGAGGATTGCTCTGGCCCCGCAGGTACAAGGCAGTCATTCAGGTTGAAGTAGGCATGGGGCCAGGCTCCCTTGCCCAGTGGCTGAGCTCTCCAGGCCGCTCCACCCCTGCACTGGCTGAGGCCGGCCTGACTTCTGCACTGGTCCCAAGCAGTGGGCCTCAGGTGGGCAGGCAGGATCCCACAGGTGGCAGGCAACAGTGACCACTCAGAGCCAGAGCCATGCTGGAGAATGGGACAGTCTCAGGACACGTCTCTCACATGCTCGCCCGGCCTGGCCTGATGTTGGCTGTTGAGCCCTGTACAGGCGAGCAGGACCTGCTGGCTGGGAGCCACTCACAAAGCAAGGTTGGTGTATGAGGGGCCAGACCCAGCCGTCTGGAGGAGATAGATGGGCTCCTTCCCCGCGTGGGCCAAGCCCCATGGCATTATAAATCTGGTACAGAGCCCACCCATTCTTGTAGCTGGCCCAGGCCCCCTCCCCCGTCCAACCCCCTTCCTCCTGACCCTCACATGGAGCCAGTACCCCCCACACAGTGCAGGGCTGAGCCCCACCCCCCCTCAGGCCCTTTTTGGCAAAGTTGGCACTGTGTACAATTTGTTCTTGGCAATGGGATGCCTTGGCGAGTGCAAATGAGCCACAGTGCCAGTTTTGCCAAAAAAGCTGGAACAGCCGGGACCAAAACAGGCCGTCGAGGTACCTTAGATCGGGGGCCCCAAACTTCAGTTGTGGCCCCTCCCACTGTCCCTTGTCTCCCCTGCCCTGGCTCTAAGACCAGAGCTGGGGGTCAGTCTGGAGGTGTCGCCAGGCGCAGCACCATGGCTGCGGTGGGGGGCGGGGGGATGTGGATAGGTATGGGGGTCAGCGCAGAGCGGAGATGGGTGATACTCCCTTTCCACCTCCCCCACTCCTCATGGAAGTCGATCTGGGGCCCCACAGGAAACCCTCAACATTCCTCCATGCGGCGCTCAGGGGAAAGGGGGAGGAATTGCACCTCACAATGGTAAGAGCCCCCGAGAGCACTGTGGGGTTCCCAGGCAGCCCTGGGTGGGTGACCAGGGCAGGCAGCGTGTCCAGGACGCCCCAGAGTGGCCTAGGCTGCTCATACAACTGCCTCAGCTTCTGGCCACGCTAGAAGATGGGGCTTTGGGGAGAGGGAGGCACAGGAGTGGGGCCCCATGGTGGGGGCACATTTCACATGCCTCTGTGCATGTGAGCAATGGCGGGGGAAGGGGGGGCTGCAGGGGAGGCCAAATGGTTTTTGTGCTTAGGGCCCAACACATTTTAATCTGCCTCCGTGCTGTGCTGGGTTTATAATGGTGTCAGCAGCTTCATGGCTGGGGTTGCGGGGGGCGGGGGGTGAATGCCACAGCTGGCTGCCCTCAGCCGAGCATGCAGAAACACGGAGCAGGCAGCAGCATGATGAGGCCTGTCCCCATACTCCTCTCGTACTATTTGACATAGCTGGGGAGGGCGGGAAATGGCAAGGGGCTCAGCAGTCCTGGGTCGGAGGTTTCTGGCCCAGAGTCCCCCGGCACCAATGCACAGCTTGAGCAGTCAGCACCTCTTCCTGGGCGCTTGAGCCCCTGATGGGCCCATGTGACAGTGCGTCGGGGAGCTCCCCACCCTGTGCCTCTCAACGATCCAGCGCAGGAGCCAGGGCAGACAGCCTTAGGTCTCTTGGCGGGAAGGGGTTCACAGGCCCCTGAACCTTCCTGTACTGGACTTAGTCTGCGTCCCTCAGCCAAGACTTCCCCTCCTCCCAGCCACAGCTCACTCACTCCCCCAGGTAGCCAACCCCCCTCCTTTGGTCAAATGCCTTCCCTTGGCCAGGTGTGAAGGTGCTAGGCCACGGCCTACTTGCCTCCCCTCAGGGACCACTCCCCCGCTAGGCAGTGGCTACAGACACACACAGTCTCTGCAGACCAGCACGGGGCAGTAGGGGGTTACACACAGCCCAACACAGCAACCAGTGGTTGCAAAACCAGTGGATCCAGGGCCACAAGCGTGGATGCCCCTTCCCCCCAACCCCTGCCCACTATGTCACAGGCTGGTGCAGCACTAGTAAGAGGATGCTGTGCCCAGCTCCCAGCCTGTCTCCCATCTCACCCCCCCCCACTCTTATTTGACCGGGGGGGGGGGCAAAGTTCACACTAATCGTTTCCATCCAGGTGCAGATTTTTTTTTCCAGCCATGTGTGGCATACAGTGTCATATGCACACTAACATGTGCACCACCTGTAGACACATAACACCTCACTGCGGGTGCTCAGCTAATCCGCTGGGCAGCATTTGGCTGTCTCCTGAGCGGCTGCACAAGTGCATAGCTTACAGGGAACACTGTGAGGGGGGAGGGGAGGCCTTAGACCATGCTGAGGTGGAGGCAGCACTGGCACCTAGCTGGCAGGCCTTCTCACCACCAGTGGGTGCTCCTTGCTTTGTGGAGCAGCTAGAGTCCCTGCGTCCCAAGTACCAACACTCCCAGGGGTGACCCAGCGCCGCCTGTCCCCCACCAGCACACCTGGCTCTCCATTGGAGGGGGGGAAATGGGACCTGGATCTCCCCCGGTACATCTTGCCCATCCCCACACCTGCAGCCTTGGGGGAGACCCAGCACCTCCTACCCCATCTTCCCACCTGCACCCCCAAAGGAGACTCAGCACCTTCAGCCCCATTCCTCCATCAGCATCCTAGGGACGCCTTATGCTTCTCCCCTCCCCTCCCCCCCGAGCCAAGCTGAAGCCACATGTGGCCTGTTGGGCTCCGTTGCATTTGGTTTTCTGCAATCACAAAGGAGGCAATCCTAAACAGCCGTTTCCTACCCCCTGCCGTGCCCTTTCTCTGCGTCCCCACTCCATCCCTCATGCACTCTTCCCCAACCTCCCGCCTGCATTTCCACCGGGCTGGGGCAGAGAGTTGTGGTGCAGGAGGAGGACTCCAGGCTAGGGCCAAGGGCTTTGGTTTGCAGGAGGCAGGGTGCCGGAGGGGGTGCTCAGGGCTGAGGAGGGACTTGGGGCACTGGAAGGGGTTCAGCATGTGGACACTGGGCAATGCTCACCTCAAACAGCTCCCAGAAACAGCAGCACAACCCTGCAGCCCCTAGCTGGAGATGTGGTCAGGCAACCCTTAATCATAGACACTTCCCCCCCCCCCCCCACCGCTCCCATTGGCCGTGGTTTCTAACCAATGCAGATCCTGCATTGAGACAGGAGAAGCACATGGCACCTCGCTTGCTGCAGAAAAGCGCTTTTTGCAGAAAAGCGTCCGTGCCAATCTAGACGCACTTTTCTGCAAAAAAGCCCCGATCGCCATTTTTGCTGTCTACATTGGCCCTTTTGCGCAAAAGGGACTTTTGCCCGAATGGGAGCAGCATAGTATTTCCGCAAGAAGCATTGATTTCTTACATGAGATCGCCAGTGCTCTTGCAGAAATTCAAGCGGCCAGTGTAGAGAGCTGGCAAGTTTTTCCGCAAAAGCAGCTGATTTTCCAGAAAAACTGGCTAGTCTAGACACAGCCTCCGTGTTTTATTTTGTATTTTATGTGCACTTGTTTGTATTCTGTGTGTACTGGGCTACTACAGCAGGTACGCTGCTGGCAGCCACCTACATCTGTAAGTTCCATTTGTAAATATTGTAAATAAAACCTGTGCAGCTGTGTCAGACTATTCCTGTGGCAATCGCCTGTCTTTTACAGTCCTTTCTCATGAGGGCCCATGAATACCTTGCGAGTCAGCCCTGCCCAAAAAGGTTAAGAGGGCCCTAGCAATAAGGACACAGCAGTGTATTCAGCATGGAATTTTCCAAAAGGCTAAGCAAACCATGATGACCTATCACTGCGCCCATCGAAAGCGCTGGTTAAACTCTCATTGACTTTAACAGGAGCAGGGGTAGGTCAACACCAAATGCTTCTGAGGCATGCATTAGTAGCTGTCTCTCCTCCTGCCCCTTCTGAGCTAATCCCTCCTCAGTTCCTGCTCGGCAGCCCCTGGCTAGAAATGGAGCTACTGGCAGTCTATTGGCAATCATTAACTTCTTTCACATTCCCAGTAGTTAGTTAGTGTCTGTAGTCTTAGCTGTAATCTCTCTTTTGATTTTCTTTACCCTGATGAAAAAACAACACAGAAAAGACTTTAGTTTCCCCCTTTTAGGGGCACCTAGTCCTTCAGTGGGTTATGCCTGGGTCACTGGGCTACAAGCAGTGCCTCTGCTGCAGAGGTCATGCCTGTGGCAGAGGAACGGTCACTGAATGCGCTGCCTTGAGGAAGGCCATATCCCACAGATGAGTGTGTCACGGCGTGTGGGGGAATCACTAGACCCTGCATCCCATCTGCAGGTAGAGGTGACTCTCGCCAGCAAGCAGAACAGAAGGTTTATTTGCTGACGGGGACACAGCGTAGCACAGACATGTTAACATAGGCACCAGAAGCAGCCAGTCTCCATGGTCTTAACATGCAGGGAGGGGGCCCTGAGCACTGGCCCGGGGTCCCAGTCTCTCCAAGTTAGATTGCACTAACCCCCTAACTCAGCAGCCAGTCCCCCCCCGCAGGCAGCCCTGCCTCCTTTGTACTGCTTACAGGGCAAAAGGTATGACCTGACTGAATCCTCCACATAGCTCAGTTCACAAGACAGCCTGAGCTATTGTTGTGTACGTGCTAAGATGGGGCAGCCTCGAACGGCCTCCCCTCCATGAGAGTCACACCCACCGTTCCCATCCCCAGCCAAGCACAGATGCAGTGCCCAAGGAAACTGAGGCAGGCAGGCAGGCAGGCAGGCACACACACATACAGGATTACAACAGAACAGTACAGGAATCACATACAATATAACAAAGTAAACAGTGACTACAGTCCCCACGACATCACAGTGTGGTCTTTGCCAACAACTTAAACCCAGGTCTCGAAAGGACAAGAGGTTGAGACAGAGGATCATCTTCCCTTTAATCCTGTGCTGCGAATCACCTGGCAGACGTAAGTTGACCCACAGCCTTCAACATTTCAGGACTGTGGATCAAGGAACTCAATCACTGACGGCTTTCATCAATCAGTGAAAAAGAGTGCAGGAAGGCCCCAAAGCAATGTTCTTTCCAATCTTTTCCACCAATATGCAGAATAAATTTTGTTTTACGCACCAAGGCCTATATGAATGAGCACCACCTGGTGAACCAAACCTAGCTGTGGGTGCTCTGCTAATCAGCTGTGCAGCATTAGAATCTGTCTTGAGTGACTGCACAAGTGCACAGCTTACAGGGCACACTGCCCCATATTGAGACTTGAGATGCCCAGAAAAGATCTCCAGCATCCTCAGGATCTTTGGTACCATCAACACTGAAACAATCCCAACCCAGTACCTCCGGCTCACAGCGATCAGGGTTGGCAGGTATCATTAGGACACCTATGGATTTGATGGGCACAGACACTGAGTCCATGATACTGACTACCACAGAAAGGAGTGAACGGCAAGATAGTTTTACCTTCAGCACCATCATGGATGCCCCATCCAGCACTGGAGCAGTCAACGAGAAGTCCTGTGGCACCTTACAGCCTAACAGATTTATTGGAGCACAAGCTTTTGTGGGCAAAGACCCACTCTGTCAGATGCATTAAAAAAGGGATAGAGAATAAGACAGAAAATATCTTATTGCGTCTATATAAAACCATGGTATGCCCACATCTTGAAATCTGTGTATAGATATGGTCACCACATCTCAAAAAAGATATCTCGACAGTGGAAAAGGTTCAGAAAAGGGCAACAAAAATGACTAGAGGTTTGGAACGGGTGCCATTTGAAGAGATATTGGAAAGACTGGGACTTTTCAGCTTAGAAAAGAGAAGCCTATGGGGGAATATGATAGAGGTCTATAAAAGCATGACTGAAGTGGAAAAAGTGAATAAGGAAAAGTTATTTAATTGTTCCCATAATATGTGGAACAAGCAACCTGTGGAATTCCTTGACAGAGAATGTTGTGAAGACCAGGACTTTAACAGGGTTCAAAAAAGATCTAGATAGCCATTGATAAACCTAACCTCCATTAATTTATTAGCCAGGATGGGTAGGAATGGTGTCCCTAGTCTCTGTTTGTCAGAGGCTTGAAATAGATGACAGGAGAAGGATCATGTGATGATTACCTGTTCCATTCACTCCCTCTGGGGCATCTGTCCAGTACATCTTCCCAGCAGAGCTTCTGTGATGTGTGTCATGTTTGGCCCTTTTAGGGGAACCCAATAGGTGTAATAGACTGTTAAAGACCTTCCCTTTGGTGGCACCAAAGTCTGCAGAGAAAACAGATGCCTTTATCCTAACTTTAAAAGTTCCAGAACCACTCTCCTCTCATTAGGGATATACATGCCTGGACAGGAAAGAAAATTTGAGCTGCAGCCCCCGCATAGAATATGTGCTTCTCAATACCTAGTCCAGTGCTTTTATGAACCTTAGGATGAAGAAATCTAGGTTCCCCAAGCATGAGCCATCAAACCCAAAGCCTTCCATGTCATTCTCATACACCTCCAAGTACCAATTTTGATGTCCTGGTTAAGGTATCAAACAAACGCCTCCTCTTAACAGCTACAACTGATCAACCTATCCAACCCATTTGGCTGCCATTTTGCCACATTCTGTAGCACCCGAGAATGCATCACAGTGGGCTGATTGACGTAACTTATAGGAACACACATCTTGAAGACCCATCATTACTGCAAATGACGAGTAACTTCTTGTCTACACCTACTAGCCTACACTTGAATATGGTCATACACACACTTCTCCCACTGTGTTCATTGAAAACATGCATCTATACACACGTGAGAATTCCTTTTGTGTTGCTTAATTTAGATCATTGTGTAATTTCCCCCTTGTGTCATACATTATCCAAGGCCTGATCCCTGCAGGTCTTTCACTCCCACTGATTTCAGTTAAAATTACACCAGTGAAGAGGGTTTCTGGGCACACTTTTTTCCTACCCAACCATTGAGTCATGTTTCAGTTCCTCTTGTGCATTGCTCCAAAGCAATGCTTGAAATTTTTGGATCACCTGCAAGACTTTGGATCCATGATTGACCAACTGATACTGCTGCTTTGTGACATACACGAAGAATTCCATCCCCTAGAAATAGGGGCCGATTTATTTTTAATTTTGATACAATTGCAATAGTTGTAATCTATGTCAAACACATGATGACCAGAATACTTTGCTTTTTGGCAGCAGAAGTAACTCTAAAGCCACTCTATTTAGGTGTACAGCATGCTGATGGTCACTGCTTCCGAGAAGATATTTCCAACCTCGGTTCAAAGACTGATCAGTTGCAATTTACATAATTTAACAAATCTTCTATCTTCTTTTTGGATTTTTGTCTTTGTAGACATTCCACATTCCACAAAGCACAACTCCATACTAACATCGTCTAACATTTAAAAATACCTTACTAATGAGTTCTACGGTGTCAAGGAAAATCTGGGCCAATAGAAAAATGGCCCCACATCTGGGCATAGTAATTCCTTTGACTGGTTTGCATTTAAGTAAAATCAATCAAAGCACTTCAATATGCTAATACCTGACAAAAAATATTCATGGAGCTGTTTTCTTCCTCTATCAGGTCCTTGTGTCAAAGGATTTTGTTATGTCAGCAAAGCCACTACACAGATTTTTCTATATTTTATGCACGTGTAAAGAAGTCTGAAGGGAAAACAGGACATGAGCTTAATCTGTACAAATTTCTTCCTTTCTAATATGGAGAAATCTCTGTTGAATTGAAGAAGAATGTACTGTGAATTTAACATAGGGCACACACACAAATAGGCAAATATTTACAGTACCTTTTACCGTGTGTGACGTAGTGGGGGTACCTGGCTGGTTTCTATGCTGCTGGCTCTGGGGTAACCCCCACTGGCTGCAGTAGGTACCACGGCCCAGCAAAACAGGATGAGTCATTATGCAAAGGGTGTCTCAACCTGTCTGACCAACCACCCCCCCATGGAGAGGAACAAAGGAAGGTGGATGCTGCCCTGGCTGGGGGGCAGGGCTGGAGGAGAGTTAAGTTAGTTTCTGTCTGGGAGGATGGAGGAAGCAGCCTCAGCAACAGGCTGGGGGGTTTAGAAGCCAAGACCCCCTCCCATATCAAGGGGAGCTGAGGCATCCTAGGCCTGCCCTGTAACCTGATGACATCTGTGCTGTGCTGTATCCTGAAGAAGCAATAAACCACCTCTATTCTACTGGCTGGTGGAGTCTATTCGTGCCATGATGGGGGTGAAGGAGGCAGGGGACCCCAACGCGCCGTCACCTTGTAAGGTGAAATCTGCAGATCTGGATCATAAAAGGTGTTCTCCCTCCCACCTTGAGTTAATACAATAGGGCTGTGTCTACACTGGCCACTTATTCCGGAAAAGCAGCCGCTTTTCCGGAATAACTTGCCAGCTGTCTACACTGGCCGCTTGCTTTTCCGGAAAAGCAGTGATGATCTAATGTAAAATCGTCATTGTTTTTCCGGAAAAACTATGCTGCTCCTGTTTGGGCAAAAGTCCTTTTCCAGAAAAACTGTTCCGGAAAAGGGCCTGTGTAGACAGCACAGTAGTCTTTTCTGCAAAAAAACCCCGATCGTGAAAATGACAATCGGGGCTTTTTTGCGGAAAAGCGCGTCTACATTGGCCACGGACGCTTTTCCGGAAAAGCATCCTACCAATGTAGACGCGCTTTTTCCAGAAATACTTATAACGGAAAACTGTTCCATTTTAAGCATTTCTGGAAAAGGGTGTAGACATAGCCTAGGTGTTGAAAGAAAGTTGGAATACAGCTGGATGCTTTTCAAAAACAACAACGATATCACTGATTCTACAAAGAATGTCTCAAATTTGGAATGCTGCTGGATTTGAGACATTCTATCTGAGTAACTAGTGTTCCCAATGCCATAATTAATTGTGAATAAAGATTAGTTAGGTATTTTATTCTATACAATACGTTGTTCAGTTAACAAAGGGAACATTTTATTCAAATGTAACTTTTACTGATGTGTCATCTATCTAATATGGGTTTCATCAACTGCATCTTTTTGAATAGCAATATTCATTTATTTCATTGGGCTAGAATATATAAAATCAAAGGGTATTTAGATAGTCTTTTAACATCCTTAGTATGAGAAATTGAATACTTTTTTTTAAAGTGGAAAAAATCTTAGACATCTTGGTCAATTTGTGTTTGAAATGATTAAGTACGGTACAAACAGAGCTTTATCAACCAATAAATGACTTACATTATCTCCCTGAAGATAAAGGAGTACTCAGGAAAGAAAACACCCATTGCAGAGAAGCTAAATAATTTTTTGCACCTGTTTTCATTGCAGAAAATATGATAGATATCCCCATGCCTGATCAGTTCCTTTTTTATGACAAATTTGAGGCACTGTCTCAGATTGAGGCTTCAATAGATGAGTTTTTGCAACAAATTGATAAAGTAAACAGTAATAAGGCAATAGGACCTAAAATATGAAATTGCAGAACTAATAACAGTGGTATATAACTGACATCAGCCTCTGTACTAAATGATTGAAAAGTTGCTAATCTAACGTCTATTTTTTTTAAAAAAAAAGTTAGGGAGGTGATATTGACAATTACAGGCTGGAGTTCCAAACTTTAGTGCCAGGAAAATCTGTTGAAATTATAATAAAGAACAAAATTATCATGAGCACAGATACACTGGGAAAGTCAACACAGCAACTGTAAAGGCAAATCATGTCGCATCAATTTGTCAGAATTCACTGATGGAGTCAGCAAACATTTTGACAAGGCTGATTCAGCTTGTACTTCCAGAAAGCCTTTGACAAAGTCCCTCACCAAAGGCTCTTAAGCAAAGTAAGCAGCCATGAAATAAAAGGAAGGTCTTCTCTTAGATCAGTAAGTGGTTAAAAAATAGGAAACAAAGGTAGGGATAAAATGTCAATTTTTTTTCACACCGGAGAGAGGTAAATAGTAGTGTCTCCCAGAGGTCTGTACTGGGATGGGCGCTGTTCAACATATTCATAAATGATTTGGAAAAGGGGTAAACATTGAAGTGGCAATATTTACAGACAATACAAAATTATGCAAGATAGTTCAGTCCAAACATGACTGCAAAGAGGTACAAAGGGGATCTCATTAAAGTACATGAGCAGGTGACAAAACGGTGGATGAAATTCAATGTTGATAAATGCAAAAACAGTGCACGTTAGAAAAAATAATCCCAATTATACGTACATAATGATGGAGTCTAAATTAGTTGTTACCACTCCAGAAAGAAATATTGGAGTCACTATAGATAGTGCTTTGAAAACATCTGCTCTATGTGAAGCAGTCAAAAAAGCTAACAATGTTAAGAACCATGAGGAAAGGAATAGATAAAACAAAAAATATCACAGAACAGAGACTTGGTGCCATAAGACACATGACTGGAATATTGGTATAGAAGGGTACAGTTTGCTCAAGAAGGATAAGCAGTGAAAAAGTGAGAAGGTTTTGCCTTATATATGAAAATGTATATACTTGGACTGTAGTTGAGATGGACATAGGAGACAGACTTGTTGAGAGCCTCTGGGTAAGGGATAAAAACCAAGGGTGATGTCATTGTAGAGGCCTATTAAAGACCACCTAATCAGGAAGCAGAGGTGGATGAGGCTTTTTTTTAAACAACTAACAAAATAATCCAAAGCACAGGACTTGGTGGTGATGTGGGACTTCAAATATCCAAACATCTGTTGTGAAAAGAACACAGCAGAATACAGAGTCTGCAACAGGTTCTTGGAATGTATTGGATTCAATTTTTTATTTCAGAAAGTGGAGGAAGCTACTAGGGGAGAGTCTGTTCTAGATTTGATTGTAACCAATAGGGAGAAACTGGCTGAGAGTTTGGAAGTGGAAGGCAGCTTGGGTGAAAGTGACCATGAAATGATAGAGTTCATGATTCTAAGGAATGGTAGAAGGGAGAACTGGAAAAAAAAAAGATAATGGATTTCAAGAAAGTAGACTTTATCCAAGTCAGGAAGCTGGTAGGTAAACTCCCAAATGGGATGCAAGACTAAGAGGAAAAACAACTCAACGCGGTTGACTGTTTTTCAAAGAGACATTATTAAGGGCACTTGAGCAAACTATTCGAGTACTTAGAAAAGATAGGCAAGAGACCACCCTGGCTTACCTTGGAGATCTTGAATGATCTAAAAATCCAAAAGGAGTCCTAAAAAAAAGTGGAAACTAGGTAAAAACACAAAGTATGAATATAAACAAATAACACAGGTATGTAGCGACACAATTAGAAAGGTGAAGGCAAACCCCAAGCTCAATCTAACGAGAGACACAGAATAATAAGAAAACATTCTAGAAATATATTAGAAGCAAGAGGAATATCAGGGACAGGGTAGGCCCATTGCTCAATGAAGAGGGAAAAACAATAACAAAAAAAAAAGGAAATGGCAGAGATGCTTAACAACTTCTTTGTTTTAATTTTCACCAAGAAGGTTGGTGGTGACTGGACACCTACAACAGTGAATGCTGGAGAAAAGGAGGTAGGCTCAGAAGTAAAAATTGGAAAAGAACAAGTTAAAATTAGTTTGAACAGGGCAAAAAGATCTCAGTAGCGTCTGCCCAAATAATCTCAGGATATATAATTTTTTCCTCTCTTTTTCTTTAGAAAAGCCTAGGGAATTCTACGATATTTAAAATCCCCATATTAAGGGAATGTTAAGGTTGTACAAACAAGCATTCAAAAACCAAAAAGTACTGACTGGAAGGATGCCCACACAACTTTTACTCTACTTCCTCATGCATAGGCATACAGCAAAATCTTTGCTAATTAGACACTGTGTCAAATAATGCAATATGCCCCCATACACTGTGTGTACATCCTCACAAGGCCCTCCTCAAAGGTACTCCTTAGACTCCATTCAGCATTGTAACCCTTAACTCCTAGGCAACTCTGAGGGTACGTCTAGACTACATGCCTCTGTCGCATACCTGGGTGGTCGACAAATACCTTTGATGTCGACACCCGCGCGTCCAGACTATCGCGCTGAGCCGACAAACAGCTAATCAGCTGTTTGTCGGCTCAGCGCAGCAGCCATGTAAATTTAAACGAAGCGGCGATTATTTAAATCGCCGCTTCATTTTCCTATGTCTGGTAGCCTAATCTACATGCCTCTGGTGACAGAGGCATGTAGTCTAGACGTACCCTAAGTGGACTTGTTAGTCCTGAGCTAACAGGAGTGAAATGACTGAATTGCTGAAAAGTGTAGAACTTAGTGCTGACACTTAAGCAGCTGACTCAGTGTGCCAAGATGACAGGGCCTGCTCTAGGCACCAGCAAAACAAGCAAGTATTTGGGGCGGCACATTGCCAGGGCAGCGGGGAGCACCGCAGAGGCTGCCCGGATCTGGGAGCCCCGTGCCCAGCTGCTCGGAGCCTGCGCCTGGCTCCAGGGTGCTGGGAGCTCTGTGTGGGCAGCCCCAAGGCAGGGTGATTCCTGGAGGGTGGCTTGGGATGGCCGCAGCTAGTGAGGCTGAGCCTGCTAGCCTCTTCTTTGCCTGCATGAGTGTGCCCCCCCCAGCCGGCCACCCCCTCTTCCGTGTGCTCTCCTAGCAACTCCCCTTCACCCGGTCCCCCCCCCCCCGCCTGTGTTCTGTGCACTGTAACTCCCCTGTCTGTGAACCCCCCTTGCCGGCTGTCCCCACCGGCCTGTGTGCCCCTGCCCCCTGTCCTGCGACCCCCCCCCGCTATCTCTCCCCTCTCTTCTCCTCCCCCGGCTCAGCCTCTTGAAGAACATGACTAGATTTGATCTGTTAAATTCACTATGGATATTTCCTTTGTTTAACACACGAATTTTAGATGCAAAATGTGTTTGGATACTTTTTTGTTTTGTGTCCTTCACATTTAAGGTAGTTTTATTTCATACAAAAATTAAATGCTGGTTTTGTTTATTTTAAATAGAATTTCCATCCAGACAGAAGTAGATGCAAATCATATGTTTTTTAAAAAAGTAGCAGCCACTTAGCAAACAATAAATGGGGTAAAACCTGTCTCTTAAGTGTTCCTATTACACACCATTTTGTAATAGAATAAAAATGTAAAAATTAAGAATCTGATTAAATGTAAGTTACACAATTATTTGGACATTTATTTAGTTGGTAGCTGTACTGAGTGTCTTCTCCTGGTAAGTAAATAGAAGCACCAAATTTGGCATAAAGGTTATATTTAGTTGTAAATAAACATGTTTTAAAGGTTGCTAATCAATAAGACTCAACCATCCTTTAGGAAAATATTTTAAAAGTATAATTTAAATGATTAATTGCTCATTTAAACCTAGGTTTTTTGCTTGCCAGTTTAAATCATGATTAAAATTAGAGATTTAAATCAAAGCTATTTAAATCAGTCCACCCTGCTTCACAGGCTGTTTGGTCTGTCCCTGAAGGAGAAAGCACAGGGCTGCGCTCATGAAATAGGTCCTACGCTAGTTTGTTGTCTGGTGCTTGTCTTGTTCTGGACAGTTGAGCTGCGGAGTTGAAACAAAAGCTTTCTTAATCCTTTGAACTGTCTCATTGTATAGTGAGGCTGATTCTTGTCCATGGACACCAAGAGTTGGACAGTTTCTGTGTTGGGGTTGGAGTCTGAGTGATTATAAGGTTTCTAATAATAAAATCTCTTTGCAAAGTGAGGAGTGGGACCGGAACTCCAGTACTAGGTGATGTGAACAGGTGCATGCTTTGGAAGTCTTTAACTGACTTCCTGTGGATGAACCTGCCCTCCCATTGTCCTCACGTGGGGAGTTCCTGGCACTCTCCTAGGAGATGAAAATGCCCCAGGGTTTGGGCTCCCCCTGAAGCATGCACCCCACCCCCCAGGAAGCTGCACTTGCGCACGCACCCCCAGTAAGCCGTGCAAGCTGCATTTGCGCACGCGCACCCTCCCCAGACAAAAAAAGGGGGGGCAGCCAAAAATATTTTTGCTTGGGGTGGCAAACAACCTAGAGCTGGCCCTGCAAGGTGATGGACCAGAGGTAGGTGCCTCCCTCTACTCAGGATTCTTTGCTGTGAATACTCTTCTGGAGTTAGGGAACTCAGCCACGTCAGCCACTCAGGCAGCCTGTGCTGAAGGAATGAAAACCCTATATATATATCCTGTAGGCCTCATGGAAGGAGTAGATCTTCAAAAGAATTTGAATGAGGAACTGGTGGAGCATGATTGAGTAGGCACTCCAGATATAGGAGAAGCAGGCATGAAAGCACCTTTCTTTTCTTAACTGAAACTTTTTTTACTGTTACATTAAATGTTTTCATACTTTGTAATGTAGAATTTGTGTGGTAGATCACATATACTTACCCCAATATGTAAAGCTGTGTAAAGGAGAATAAAGTTGTCCCAACTTCTTTGCTATTCTTGAAAATATAGAGTCAGAGCCTCTATATTTTGGCCCCACCAGTGGGGCTATACTGATTTACCCCAGCCACAGATCTGTCTTATAATCAAAATGTAGACAGTTATAACTTTGTTTAGAAGCCAAATGATAATTTTAAAACTTTTGAATCAGTGTTTAGAATCAACTTGCTTGCTCACTTTGGCTGACAGCATATAATATGTAACCAGAGAAATAAAGTGATCCATATGAAGCTATTTGTTTTAATAGTGTAATGCCTTTTAGCACAATTAAACAAAATTGTTTAATTTTAATTATACAAATTCAAACTATTACCAACTGTCCCTCCTCCCCCCCAAAAAAACCCACAACCAAACCAAACCTATTTCACTACATGGAGTCTAAAGCTGAAATGACACTAGTAAAGCATTAAGCATTTGGAGCCCAATCCTGTGAGGTACTGAGCATCCCTTGGAAAACTGTGTGTGTGTCCTCAACTTCTAATTAGATCAATGGGACTTGAGGGTCTCTGCATTTTCCAGGAGTACCAGAAAGGACTGGGTTTTTAGCGATGCTGTACAAAACAGTGGATTTACAGAACAAGCAATATTAAACAAGACTAAGATATCAATCATAAATGTAAGCATTAAAGCAAAAAGGTGAGTTCAGTTTTAAACCTAAATGTTTATCATAAACAATTACTAGTTATATTTCTATATTTTAAATAAATTAGGTGATTTTTTCCCTACAATATCACTCTAGCATATATACTATACTATACTATACTATACTATACTATACTATACTATACTATACTATACTATACTATACTATACTGGGTGAATTCATATATCCTGAGTTTAGAAAAAAATAACAACAAAGCAGAAATTCCCTGCACTGTTGGCCTGACTCTTTGACAAACATTTAGGCATCCAGTATTTCTCTACCTGTTTGGCTTAAAAAAACCTAACAATGATTTAAGGTTGAATAATCATTTTGTCTTAAGAAAGATTTAAGAAAGTTAACACAGTGCCTCATAAAAGCCAAACAGACAACTTGCTCACAACTATGCAATAAATATGTTGAAAAAAATCTAAATATACATTTTAAAAGTATATTTGGGCTATTTTAAATATCCTGCATTTACACAGGCGTTATGTTAACATATCATGTGTGTATGAATTAGATGGATATTATGTTCCCGAAGGGTTAATATTGTTTTGCTTCATTTCTTACATGTGGTAATTTAGCTCTGAACAAAAGCAGCTCCCCGCTGGTTACCTTGGCTAAAGGAAACACAATGAACTGGTAAAAACCAGTTTTATCTTACTGCTGTTGCCTAGGGCTACAGACAAAATGAAGTAAAAAAATTCACAAGCAGAGTATTAGGTGCTTATGAAAGATCCAGCAAAGCTGTTGCCTGGTGATTCAGTAAAGAATCAGTATAGGCCAATGCTGTATATTGATACTGAGTAGCATCCCCAATGACTGTTGTTTTACATCGCCTGTAATTCCGTCATACAACCCCAGGACTTTCCAGTGGTAAGAATCACTTTCAATGGGACCTGTCAAGAATTAAACAAACAAATAAATAGAAATGTATAGCAAGAATATTATTTTTGCTTCTCCTTTTGGAGGTCTTGATTGAGGATACGAGTGTCACTTATTTGAAGTATCTTTAATATCTATCATTATTGAATTATCATTGAAGTCAATTCCTAATTTAAAAGCTATAACATTTAGGACCACACTTTGGGTGTGTCTAGACTACAGGGTTTTGTCGACAAAAGTGGACTTTTGTCGACAAAACTATACCTGCATCTACACTGCTGCTGAGTTCTGTTGACATAATGTTGACAGAACTCAGACGTTTTTTCGACGGCTGAAAACCTTATTCTACGAGGAATAATGCCTTTTGTTGACAGAGTTCTGTCGACAGAAGGAGTTATTGTATCTACACTGTCCTTTGTGTCTACACTGTCATGTCGACAAAGCGGTTTGCTTTGTCGACAGAACTGGATGTAGTCTAGATGCTCTTTGTCGACAGAAGCTTTGTCAACAGTATCTGTTGACAAAAGCCTGTAGTCTAGACATACCCTTTGTCTTTGAATGTGCCCACACATCTCGCTATATTCAAAAGGAAGCCCCTGTGAATGTGCATTCAAAACCAAAAGGTGATACCCCTAAATTGTTTTTTTTTTAATGAAAAACATCATTGTTGGGAATATCATAAAGATACCATTATATATCATTTACTTTTCTGGGTTTCTGTTTTATTTACTTCAATTAATTTATAATCACTTGTACTCTGTAGGTTTGCTGACATTCTATCCTCATTAACAGAAACTGCAAATTTTGGAAAAGAAGACACTTTTAGGATAAAAGCATTTTGTCCTTCTAAAATAAACAAAAAATCTCACATCACTAAAATTGTGTGTGCTCTACTTCATGATACTTCCTTTTCAATATTAAAGGGATAATAGATTAATAGAGCATGCATATGCTATATATGCGCTGTGGCATTTTACAAAAATTTATCTTCATCATTCACATCCCAGAAGCATTATTCTCATTATACAAGATAAAATAAGTCAATAACAATATATAGACTTTTCGGTCTAGTGAGAACAGGATGTACCCTGCTAGATCAAACAATTAGTCCATCAAATCTGATATGAGGCATTGATCCAAACCTGATGCTTCAGGGGAAGGTGAAACACCTTTATGCTGCACTTAGCCTATTGTGAGAAGGGAGAAGATCATCCTGAATCCCTCAGCTGATGTCCTGAAGGAGGGGATGTTGATTACTCTTACTTTAACCAGATAAAGGTTACGTCTAGATTGCACTCTTAAATCAGAAAAAGATATGCAAGTTGCTCTATGCAAATTGTGTATCTTTTTTCCATTTAATTTCGAAAGAGGCTTTTTTGAAATTTGGCATGTCTACACAGCATCAAATTTTGGAAAAAAGTGCCCTTTTGAGCCATCCCTTATTCTTCATAGAACAAGGTTTATAGGGATGATGAAAGAAAGCGTCCGTTCTTTTGACATTTTTTCCAAAAAAGTTACGTTCCTTGGACATGGCATTGCTTTTTTGAGATAGTTCCTGTATCCCAAAAAAGCAATGCAGTCGACACATAGCCATATTTACATACAGGTATATTAATGGCCATAAAAATGCTCCTAATTAAAATAAATTTCACTCAGCAATTTCAGCGAAGCCCTCGGTATGACCATTCTTATGTTCTTATGAACCATTTTAAGGCTTAGTGTGGGGTGGGTACTTCATTCTTGTAAAAAAAAAGGATCTTCTTTTATTAAAAGTCGCAGTTCTCCATCAGTATAAAAGTCAGATGCAGCATAAGCAGTCATTTAACTTTCTGTATATCATGTTTAGCATTTATTTGAACCATGGCTTGGAAGCACACATTCTGATGCAGTGAAATGCCCAGCAATTGAGTCTGTATCTTAGCTCATAAAATAAAACCTGAGCTTTTGCCATGAAGAAACTGTTATATGTACCAAGCCATGTTGATTTACTGAGTAATTTTTGTGGTTTGGATCTAGCTGAAACTGACTGAGGAAAGATATTCCGGAATAGATTTTCAATAATACTGGATGTCTAAGATACCATTTAGAAAGTCTTTGTAGGATATAAATGAGTTCTCATTTCATTTTTCCACTCTAAACAGGAATGCCACAGCAATGAATGACACAGATGTTAGAGCTATCACAGTATAATGTTGACATAAATGTCAGTATCTGGACATGGCTTTGCAAATTTAGAGGGGTGTTTTCAGTGAGTTGTGATTTGAAGTTTTTACTGTGATTTTAAGTCTATATTACTTGCAGATATGAAATAGAAACCATGGTGTGACTTCCAAAATAACTGTCTATCATTCTTTGAAATAATTAATGGTAACCTGCGAAAGCCAGTATGATAGTGTCTTCTGAAGTAACTGTAATGCAGACCAGAATTATTCTTACCTTTAATGGCATTTCTAAGGCTTTGATTTGCTGCAGGGATTCCATTGTTCTTTTTACAAGTGCTATAGTAAAGACAGAAAATGTTGACTATATTCATCTTTGATTTATAATTTAAAACAGTTATATAGAAAGAAAATACCATAGTGTGCAATACTTAATTTGTGTCATGCTGAATGACATCTATATTCCTAGACTGTATATACATTTAGCTATTCAAAATTTACTCAGATTGGTTCTTGTATATCTAAGAACATAATGGAAATGCTTTTCTATTGTGTAAGACTCCATTTACTAAATTTCATAGAATTATAGAATCCTACAACTGGAAGGGTCCTCAAGAGGTCCTCAAGTTCAGTCCCTTTCCCTCACAGCAGGACCAAACACTGTCTAGAATCATCCCTGATAGATATCTATCTAACTTGCTCTTAAATATCTCCAGTGATAGAGATTCCACAACCTCCCTATACAATTGATTTCATCGTTTAACCACTCTGATAGTTAGGAAGTTTTTCCTAATGTCCAACCTCAACCTCCCTTGCTGCAAGCTAAGCCCATTGTCTCTTGTCCTATCTTCAGAGGCCAAGGAGAACAATTTTTCTCCCTCCTCCTTGTAACACCCTTTTAGATACTACTCATATTCAATTTCCATTATAAAAATGGCAATTTTAGCCAATTTTTGTGATGTTGTGAAGGCCAAGACTATAACAGGGTTCCAAAAAGAACTAGATAAGTTCATGGAGGATACATCCATCAATGGCTATTAGCCAGGATGGGGCAGAGATGGTGTCCCTGGCCTCTGTTTGCCAAAAGCTGGGAATGGGCAAGACAATTACCTATTTGGTTCATTTCGTCTGGGGTATCTGGCATTGGATGGACCTTTAGTCTGGCCCAGTAGGGTCATTCTTATGTTCATGTTCTTATTTATAGTATTTGCAATTAAAATAATTCTTTAAATTTGAAACTCAAAAAATATCAAAGTACAGCACTTCTAAGAGACATGTGTATGTAGAGAATGTCTGATTGCTATATTTCTCACTTGTATGGGTTGGCATTTCTTTCCTAATAAAGCATGAATAAATTTTAAATATGAGAAACTGTATCTAAACAAAATAAAAACAATAATACATGTCACTCAGGACTTGAGCTTTTTTATTCTATAAACCAGAGAGACCAACGTCAGAGAAATAATCCTCTATGTGAGGTACTTGGGCTATTGCTGTTACCACTGCTGCAACACTGTCTTCAGTCTACATCTAGTGAAATCCTTATCCATGTATAAAGTCAATAGATGCTGGTCATCAGCAAGGGGGACTGAGTCTGGGGCCTTAGGGGCTAATATTATCATATGAGCTAAAAGCCAACTGGCTCTCTGTTAATGGTATGTCTACACAGCCAAGTTTTTTCAGAAAAACAGCTGTTTTTCTGAAAAAACTTCACTTATGTCCATACTGCAATTGCATTCTTTCGAAAAAAATTGAAAGAACAGAGGGTTTTTTCCAACACTGGTAAACCTCTTTCTACAAGGAAGAAGCCTTTTTCTGAAAAAGCTCTTTCAGAAAAAGGCATGTGTGGATGGGGAAAAGAGAGTTCTTTCGAAAGAAGAGGAAAGAAGAAAAAGCACAGGTGCCCTGGTGGCCACTCCATCCATAGTATTCACAGCTTAAATGCGAGATAGCATCCATTCAGTGTGGACACTAGTTTTCGAAAAAGCAGATCACTTTTTTGATGCATTTGCTGTGTAGATGCTCTCGTTCAAAGATGTTTTTCGGAAGATCTCTTCCGGAAAAGCTTCTTCTGAAAGAAGTCTGCAGTCTAGACATAGCCTAAGGCTCTAGAGCAGACTTCACTCTCCCTTGTAAGTGGTCTCTGCTTAATTTTCTGTCTCTGTAAGGCTTGGTCTAACTACAGAATTAGGCTGACATAAGGCAGTTTAATGTTGACCTATCTATGTCAATGTCTACACTACAAACTTGCTCCTGTTGATATAAATGCCCTACTACACCAACATAATAAATCCACCTCCACAAGAGGTATAGGGTTTAAGTCAGTGCAGTTAGTTAGGGGAATGCGGTATCCATGTAGACTTTGAGTTACTTTCATTGGCAGTGGGCTAAAATTTTGGTTAATTTCACAGCTCCCTGCTAGAGCCGTGTAATTGACAAAGGCTGGTAAATTCCCTGCTGGGAAGCTACACCTGGCTCACAGCTCAGTCTGTCACTTTAGGGCAGGTGAGGGGCTCCACCTAGAGTCCAGCTGTGCCCAGAGGTTCCAGATACCTCACTCCCAGTAGGCTGCTGCTTGGGCTTCCTCTCCTCGCCCTGCTGATCTGCTGCCTGGGTTCTCCCCTGGGAGTCCTGCTTTCCCCCAGTTCCTGGCTACCAGCTCCAAGTCCAGCTGCTGAGCACTGAGACCCTGGACTCTTAGCTCTCCACAGAGCTTCCAGAACTGTCATAGTGCGACTGCTCTGAGCAGAGACAATAGCAGCACGTAATTGACAAGAATGTCAGTGTCACTGGTGCTGTGAAATTGAGCTTGCTTGGAGCTTGCAGCTGGAGATATCACCTAGAGTGGATGTGGGGGCTTTAGCCCATTTAGCTGTCCATATAGCTGTCAGTGCCCCATAAGCCTCTACCAGTGCTTCAAAATGGCCCACTTCAATTGGTGCAAAATGCTGTACTCCACTGGCAGAAGAAGTATACTGTGGACACCAACCGCCAACAGAATTACTGCAATGGCTATAGGCTGACAACTTAAGTCAATCTAATTTCATAGTGTAGAAGACAAGCCTTTTCTCTATTGTCTCCCCTAGTTTGAACTCTGAAGACTCTCATATGTCCAGGATGCCGCTGCTTGATTATTTACAAAATTAGAAGTCCAAAGTGCCCACACGCATGAATAATTTTCACTGGCTCCTCATTCACTTCTACAGCCTGTTTAAAATAACCCTCTATGGACTTGCACAGTCTAATTCACAGCTTTTCTTGTTTCACCTCTGCTTCTCTTTCCATTTTCTCCTCTGTCTCTCTACAGAGTCCAGCCGTGGAGACTCTTCACTTCAGCGATTTAAAGTTGCCTTGCTATATCTTATAAAATCAGACTCTTAAAAAATGTTCTGAAAAAACATTCCCTTGCCTACCATATTTCAATTTTTTTTAAATCACAACTGGTGTGGAAAAAGTGAATAAAGGAAAAGTTATTTATTTATTTCCACAATATAAGAACTAGTGGTCACCAAATGAAATTAATAGGCAGCAGGTTTAAAACAAACAGAAGGAAAGTTTGTTTCTTCAAACTTCAAAAGAAGTTTTTCTTCACTCAGCACACACAGTCAGCCTGTGGAACTCCTTGCAAGAAGATGTGGTGAAGGTTAGAACTTTAATAGGGTTCAAAAAAGAGCTAGATAAATTCATGGAGGTTAGGTCCATCAATGGCTATTAGCCAGGATGGGTAGGAATGGTGTCCCCTGCCTGTTTGTCTGGAAATGGGTGACAGGGGAAGTATTACGTGAGGATTACTTGTTGTGTTCCCTTCCTCTGGGGCATCTGGTATTGGCCACTGTCAGCAGACAGGATACTGGGCTAAATGGATCGTTGGTCTGACCCAGTATGGCCATTTTTATTGTCTTCTGTTATTCATTATGTAAATCTGTAAAGCATTTTGGTGTACACTATACAAAATTTGTGCTGGATTTTATGGTGTTCTTGTCTCTGGGTGCTGAGGTATTGCTGGGACTTCTGAATGAACCAAGTTCTACAAGAGAAGTCCATTATTGTGCCTTGATTAATTTGTCCACTTGACTCTAATCACTACATTTATGTTCCTAGCCTTTCAAGCTGCCCTACAACTTTTGAACTGTTTCACTGGTTCCTCTACCTCAGTTGCTTCAAATTCAAACCTCATCTTCTCACCTTCAAGTTCCTATATAACTCTGTGTCATCACACTTTTTTGAGCTCCATTTAGCACTACCAGTGATGCCAGAGTTAATGCTCTCCATCTATTTTTCTCTCAGACATCTCTGCACCTTTTTTCATACCATCCCTTCCTTTTCTGGCTCTCCTCTTTAAAATCCTCTGAAAACTCACCTCCCCATGCCCATAATAAATGGGGACAATACCCACCCCTAGCTTTATCTTCCTTATCTTTTATACATTACAAGGCAACATAACTGAACCATAATGTTGAAATGTCTACACTAAATAACCATGCAATCATATTGCTGTATTACTTTATAATTCCTTGTCTCCTCTTCTCCCTACTGCTCATTACTTCCCTCACTGTGATGTATTTAATACATTGTAAGACTTTGAAGGCAAGGACTGTCTTTCTCTCATTGATATGAAGCACCTAATACATCTTTGGGCATTACATAAAATAACAATAAAAAGTTACTGTGCAGGCAGACATGTCCTGTCATTTCAATAATGTCTTTAGAATGCTACTCCAACCTCTGCAACTTGATCTATCTTTTCATACAATACAGTTTATAGTCAGGAATTACAGCATCCCATAGATAATTCTTATTCCAGCATGCTTCGCAAATGACAGTAATATCATGTTTACAATGTTCTGTCCTCTGTCACTACCTAAAAAGAACTGTTGGAGGTGAGATGAGGTGGAGGAAATCAGAGGATTGAAATATTAACATCTAGTGGCATTTTCTGGGTAATGACCAGAATAAATATACTTACAGAAGACATTGTAAATAGGTACAAAGAAAAGGAATGAATGTCTTGTTTGTACCAATTACACTGAAGAATTTGTTCAAAAAAACCCCAAAACTTTCATTCATGAGAAAGTTTGACCAATAAAATTCTTAGAGCAGGGAAACTGCAACTCTTGTGAAGGCTAGTTCCTCCTTTTCTCCTTCAAAGTATAGTAGATCTCTTTTGGATATGTGCACTTCCTTATGTAGCTGGCTCATTTCCCAAGAAGTGCATCAAATTATAGCTACGTAAATGATTTCACAGAACTTTGCTATAACTCTACTATTTTAATTCATATTAAAAAAAATCCAATATGCTGTACTTGAGGTCTGTAGTAATTAAAGACAAAGTATAGAGCCATCAAACCAACTGTGCTTTAAAAGGAGTTGGCTGTGTTCAGTATGACTTTTTCTGGTATGCGTTGGTTTGATGGTTTTACACTGAAAATAAATATTTTTGTTGAAAATTATTTATCTTTTGAAACATACGAAGTATTAC
This sequence comes from Pelodiscus sinensis, assembly GCF_049634645.1. Classification (NCBI taxonomy): domain Eukaryota; kingdom Metazoa; phylum Chordata; order Testudines; family Trionychidae; genus Pelodiscus; species Pelodiscus sinensis. Next base: position 118,177,805 of record NC_134715.1, on the reverse strand, counting down.
CCAAATCTACAAGTATTGTACTTCAAATATAATAAAAAAAATGCAAGGACAAGGAATTCCTTAATTCATACCTTCGATCAAAAATGCACAAAGACTGTAATTCTAAAAATTGCCATACAAGTATGTTAACTTGTGCTATTGCACACCACAGACATGGTTGCAAAACAGAGAAGTTTATACCAAAAATGGTAAATGCCCTTCAGATTAATTGCACTGCTCAGTAATGGATGTAATGAGGTATGAATAAGAGCTGTGGGGGCAAGCAACTTAATTAATTTTAAGAGAGCTGAACAAATTTATGAATGCAATTGTATGTGACAGGGTTGCTTGTGATGGTAGAAGGCAGAGCTCAGGAGCCCTGAGGTTCTCTATAAGGTCTTACTTCAGGTTTTCTGTCCTCCACTGTCAGGAGTCAGGAAGGTATTTTTTTCCCCTGATAATTTATTCAATTTTAAAAAAATCTCTTTCCTTTGAAGCGTATGAAAGAATCATGGCTGGAGATGGCACATTGGGCATGATGGGCCAGAACTCTGAGGTGGCACTTAGGGTGTAGCTACATAGCAAACTTATTTTGGAATAACGGCTGTTATTCTGAAATAACTATGTGAGCGTCTACATAGCAATTCCGTTATTTTGAAATAATTTCAAAATAACGGATGGCTTATTCCAACTTCTGTAACCCTCGTTCTACAAAGAATAACGCCTATTCCAAAATAGCTATTTTGAAATAAACCATGTGTAGACGCTCCACGTCAGCTATTTCGAAATAGCCCTCACCAGGGACATTGTAAGTTATTCCTCCTGGGGCTCTAAATCAAGATAGCACATTTACATTAGGGAAGCCTGCCTCAGACAAATGATGAGACTTCCCTGCAGTGTAGACGTGCTATTTTGAAATAAGCTATTTCGGAATAACTATTCCGGAATAGCTTATTCTAAAATAACTGTGCAGTGTAGACGGAGCCTTAGGTATATGGCTGTCTGTTTCTGGCTCACATGCTCAGGTTCTAAGTGACTGCCCTATATGGGGTTGGGAAATAATTCTCCCTAGGGTCAGATTGGCAGGGAATTGTGGGAGTTGGGGATTGCCTTCCTCTATACAATGTCAGATCACCTGCCAGAAATATTTACATACATATATCACTTAAGGAATGCCCAGCTATTGCAGGGGCCTTGTGGACTATGCACCTCATTCCTTCTTATTCTTTGCCTATGGCACACAATAGTCTAATATGTTATAGCCACAGGATACTAGTCTAATTTCAGGAGTTAGATTTAGTGTGAATGTGCTGGGAAGAGTCGGTGGCCCATGATACACAACCGGTCAGACCAGATGATCTGGTGTTCCCTTCTGGCCTTAAACTCTGTGATTCTATGATACCAAGAGGAAATACTCCTTATTATTAAAGAAAAAGCTCACCTCTCAGACAATGCTCCCTCTAATCTTTTCCATCCGTGTGAGGATTTTTCCAGCCATGTGTGGAATAAATTTTTATGTGCACTAAGGCATGTGCAAATGAGCACTATCACTACAAACAAGCCACTCTGCTGTGGGTGCTCTCCTAATCAACTGGAGATAATTTATGCTATCATGTGCCGAAAGTGTCCGTCTGCTATGTACATTGGACAAACATCTCAGACACTTCGCCAAAGGATTAATGCCCACAAAACAGATATCAGACAAGATCACAAAGAAAAAACAGTTTCTTGCCATTTTAACCAGAAAGGACACTCTCTCAATGACTTAACCACCTGCATTCTGCTACAAAGACCTTTTACATCTGCACTTGAAAGGGAATCCTCTGAACTGTCATTCATGTTAAAATTCGACACTCTCCGGGAAGGAATGAACAAACACTCAAACTATCTTACCCATTACCAAGATAGCTTCCCCAATTATCACCTCTAATACCATTAGCTCACAGACATCCCACTCTCCCCACCTCTAATATCATCAATTCACAGACATTACCTTCCTTCCTCCCCCTCCCCCCCGCATCTCCCTCCTGTTCTGAAATGTGATTTGTCCTTTTCATGTGTGTTCACTTTTTTTTTTAATTGTATCCTTTGGTATATATGGTTGTGACTATTTTCTTCCACTATTTGATCTGAGGAAGTGGGTCTGGCCCACGAAAGCTCATCATCTAATAAACCATCTTGTTAGTCTTTAAAGTGCTACATTGTCCTGCATTTTAATACATTAACCTAATTCACTTCGCTACATTGCTTCCATAAAGTGGGCTTAAATATTTCTTATATTCTTTGTTTTGATTAGGGGGACATTAACAGTTCTCTTTACAAATTAATACTCATAGGGGAAATCATGATGAAGTAGGACTCATATGGCAAATAACATGGCTTAACTTAAAACAACAAAGGATAACTTCATTTTATTTGTAAGTCTTAAGTTATTGTGGAAAATATTTCTTTTGCCAATTAGTAGAAAGGATTCATGATGTTATATGGATTATCTTACTTAGTCAAGGGTCTTGCTCAGCTTCAAACTAGACTGAAGATTGTGAATAAACATTTACTAGTGTCTTACAGAAATAATTTCACCACTCCTCATTGGAGAAGAAATCCTGAACCAGATGCAACAATGCTTGAAAATATACCAGGAAACAATTCTAGGCAGGAACTCAATTTATCCTTACCTGAGATCCACCAAAAAGTTATCAGTGTAAAAAAGCAGAAAACGCCAGAAACTAATTGAAGGATTTCAGTATTTCTTTTGTATTGGATCAATCTTACTATTAAACCTTATATTTGCTGGAAATTTCAACAACTGTTGTTCGTTTCTTCTATTGAAATCACTGATTTCAGACTTATTTTTTGTCCTTTCTTTTCATGTCTTTTGAACCATGACAGAAATGGTTACTATCTCATTGTTTTCAGGCTCCACACTGTTTTTTTTCTCTTATCAGGGTTTGTTCACTCAAATCAGTGGTGTTTTGATTAATTCCAGATAAGCTGAAGTATATCAGGGTATGTCTACATTACAGCATTATTTCAAAATATCTAATTTCAAAATAGTTATTTTGAAATAACACGTTTACACACAAAATATACTTAGATATAGCTTTTTGCTATTTTGAAATAGCACGTCCACACTGACTGGACACTGAATCGCATTTAAGGCCAGCTGGAACCAGATCCGGCAGGGCATCAGATCAGGAGTCACTTTGTGGTGGCTGCTGCCTGAGGCTATCTGAGGCCTGTGCTTAAAGGTACCCCCCTGAACAGTCAGTTCTCAGTTTTCCCTGTTTGCTTGCCTACCTCGATGAATGACAGCAAAGCATTTTGTCTCTGCGTGCTCTGGTTGCCCTCATTCGGGACACCACAGCACTCTGCAACATGGAGCCAGAGCTGCCCTTGGGCACTCTGGTGCTTCTCTTGGACACGTAGCTGTGAGCATGGCTGCGCTTTCTGCAGGGTGTCATCCGGGAGGTCCATCAGTATCCAGGAGGCCCTGCGAGAAAGCTTCCACCCTGAGGAGCACTAAGAGCTCCCTGGTCTTCCCCATTGGGGGCTTGTGCCTCATTTCTCCCTCATGTCCTTCCACTTACCACTCCCTAACCCCCCTTCCCGATGTAAAATAAAATACACGTATTTTCAAGAACACACACTGTCTTTATTTAACAAAACTGGGGGGGGGGGAATGAAACTCTGGTGAGACTGGGGAAAGGAGGTGGGAGAGGGGAAGAGAGAGGGTGGGAGAGGGGAGGGGGAAACCTGAGAGAGAGTGCTGGGAGGGGGAAGCAAGGAGAAGAAGGGGGAGGCAAAGATCAGGGCTCAGGGTTGGGGGTCTCACTGGACCAACTTGATTTTCATGAAAACCTGCTTCTGGGTTCGCATGTGGCCTTTCGTGGCCAGGCTGGCAGCTATCCTGCCATAGACAGCCACGTTCCTCCATCTAGTGCAGAGATCATGGAGGTTGGGGGAAACCCCCCCCAAACCTGAATAAGGTCCATGATCTCCACCCTGGATCAGGAAGGCACCCACCTTCTCCAAGCCCTGGCAGACTCCTGGGAGCTTGCAGACTGCTCCTGGGGAGCGCTGGAGGGCTGGCTGCCAGTGGCTTGCTGGCTCATGTTTTGGGACCCCTGGGTCAAGAGCAGTGACTGCTGGCTCTGGGCTGGCAGGCTTGGATCTGGCACAGGCACTGTGGCCAGAGTCTACCCCTTTAAAGGCTCCGGGGAGGGGAGGAGGGAGAGGAGTGTTCTCGGTTGAGGCCAGAGCGGCCACCAGGGCACCCTGGGAAGGCTGGAGGCCCCTATTTCAAAATAGGTGTCTACACAGCACTTATTTCGATATAGCAATTTCAAAATTGGTGTTATTCCTCGTGGAATGAGGTTTATCAATTTCAAAATAAGCCCTCCGCTATTTTGAATTAATTTCAAAATAACGGAATGGCTGTGTAGACGCTAGGATATTTATGCTGTGTAGACATACCCTAAGAGATTGTATATCACATAGATGGCACTGGAAAAACCTCAGAAAAGACTGCACTGTACACGTTTTGTAAATCATGAAGAGAAATATGGTTCCAGATGCTTGCCAATGTTTTATACTCACAAATTGGAAAGACTCTGAATAGAAAAAGTTGTAGATTGTACTGACCTGAAAACTCCTGAATTTGAGAATCTTCTACTTCAAACAATAATTCATCATGAATCTGGGCAAATAACCTGAATAAACAAACAAAAAATAACGTTAGTCACAGAGCCTTTAGATTTCTTTAATATTATGCTCCTGCCTTAGTACAAAAGAATTCAATTCGTACTGTCATAGAATTGTTGCCATGTGCTGGACGCCAACATTAAACTAAATGCAATCATTCCTAAAAAATAAATGCATTATTTACTAAATGAAGAAGGTAATTTTTGTTTTGTTTCTTTAATTATTTTTCTGAAATATAGTGGCAGGTCCACAATATAAACTTTTGCCAGCATAATTATGTTGATCAATGGAGTGACAAGGGCCATGTCTACACAACAAACTTTGCTCAACGTAAGTTGCATTAGTTGCATTGAATCAGTCACTATTAGTATATCGTTTGTGTGCGTGCACACGATTCCTTGCATTGGTGCTTCTGTATTCACCAGGAACCTTCGTGTCAATGACGTGCAGTGTACCATGAGTAGATATCCCATCATGCAGCTCACAATAGTCTGGTGCACTGCCTTCTGGGACCATAGTGGCAATGCAGGATTGAGCAGAAACGAGTCATGTGGGGGTAACTAAGAGCAAGAGCTCAAGTTTCCATCTGCAACTTTCTCAGTTCCATAATTTTCATGTGCTCTTTAAAAAATCCTACAAATCTCTGAGGGATGATGATTTTGAGGAGAGCATACTGCTCTGGGACATGGTGAAATCCAGTTCATGGTTGTTGGTGGCATTCATGGAGCAATGCAGACAGAGGAGTATCACTTCTGGACCCTGAATATGTGCATTGACTGGAGGGACCACATTATAATGCGGGTTTGGGATGATGAGTCATGGCCTGTAGTCGCTTTTCCCCATAGGCCCAAGAGATGCAATACCACATATCTGATTTAGACAAGAGCACATGAGCCTGTAGCAACATGGCCAGTGGCACAAAAATGGAGAGTTGCTAGTAGTGCTTGCTAAACGGGGCAGTCAGAGAAAAGAGGGAGGGTCTATCAGCAGGAGAAAGGGAACAACTTTCAGCCTTTGTGACCCTAGGGCAGTGGAATTCACAATTGTTATCAGAGTTAAGAGTTGGGCATACTGGACATCTGCTGGAAAACTGTTTAAGACTGATATATGTCATGCGGTGTCTACACTCACACTGCATCAACGCTCAATGCCCATTTGAGGAGGCGATGTTATATGTAACCATAATGGGTGTTTACAACAGCAAGGAGACAAATTTGAGTGTTGACAGAATGAGGTCAATGCAAGGTTACTTAGACCTAACATTGTAGCATACACCAGGCCAAGATGTGATTTGTAATCTATATAGCTGTGCCAGCCAAATTTCCGAGTCTTGAAACATTTATAAATGTCAAAATTGTGTGTTAATACTTATCATGTTGCTTTCAGGAGATCCAGAGTGGATCAAATAAGCTATGTCAACATAAGAAGAATGTTGTGGGTAAAAGACACATCCATAATAAGGTGCTTTGCCACTATAAGCTACTTGTAAAGCTCCACTGGCAAAGTGCTCCCAACGTAAATCAGCTCATATATACTGGAATTCTTTTCAGGAAAGAAACCTTTGACATACAAGTGCAAGGCAAGAATCCACATGCTAACACATTAGTAGAATAAAGGGACTCACCAATTTAGACTCCTGTTAGAAAAGCAGATGCAAAACCTGCAGACAAATCTTCACTGCTACAATAATCAACATCCCCTACAATACATCTTTCCGGACACATTTGTCCTACACATGCCCATCACAGCACATGGGCATTCATCCAGTGCACTAAGTGCCCCAACAACAACTATGTGGATTAAACCAGGTGCTCCTGAATGAATTCACACTCAAAAATGATAAAAGATAAAAACTGCTACTTCTGAGAGAATTTGACACTAAACAAAACAAAACAAAAAAACTCAAACCAAAACAAAGAAAAAAAACAATTCTAAACATTTTAAAATTCTGAAAATTTTATTTGTCAATAAATAAATGTGGAAGCTTTAGCATGGCCATGGGGAGCATTGGCTGCAAAGAGGTGAGAGATAGCCCTTCAGCTCCTCTTTCCCACTGGGACACAGACTCAGTGGTAAGGCTGCCTCCAACCCTGACACTACACAAGTGCAGGTGTTGCAAAACGGAGGGAGATTTCTGGCGGTGAGTCTGATCCAGCTCCATCCCTGTTCCAACCTGGCTACTCTGTGCAGGGGAACTAGGCTCCTACTCCCAGCTCAGTCAGGACGAGCAGCTCAGCCTAATACAGGGTAAGAGTCACTGGTGGGGTGGGGCTGGAAAGGGCTGGTTGTGGGGGTATTGGAGATTAGCAGAGGGTCTGAGTAAAGGAGGCTCTGGATACAGTGGGTAATGCTTGGCTGGTTAGGGTCTGGGTGTGAGGAGAGTGGTGGAGTATTTCTGGGGGTGGGAGGGTGAAGCTTGGCAGGAGGATCAGGATATGGGGGAATCCAGATGGACAGGAACTGGATAGATAGGGGGTGGATCAGACTAATATGGATATAGATAGAGAGTTTGATTTTATAGTTAACTGTGAGACTGAGTACCTTTCTGAAAAGCTTGGCATAGCTTGAAAACTTGTCTCTCCCATCAACATAAGTTAGTTTAGTAAAAGATATTAGCTGCCTTGTCTCTCTAATATCCTGGGACTGACTCTGCTACTACAACACTGCATACAAGACTTGCTCTTCCACAGATTCAGCCATTGCTATGCTCCAAAGGCTTATTGTTTCTTCAGCCTTTTCAGGCTCCTAGGCTGTGTCCACACTCAGGGGTTCTTTCGAAAAAAGTAGCCTTTTTTCGAAAGAACTTCCCCTGCATCCAGACTCAAGCCGCGTTCTTTCGAAATTATTTCGAAAGAACGCGGCTTTTCTTTCGACGGCGGTAAACCTCGTTTCACGAGGAAGAACGCCTTCCTTCGAAAGTTCCTCTTTCGAAGGAAGGCGTTCTTCAATGTAAAGAGGCCGTCTTCGAAAGAGAGCATCCAGACTCGCTGGGTGCTCTCTTTCGAAAAAGCGGATTTCCTCTATCGAAAGATCCGCCTGCTGTCTAGACGCGATCTTTCGAAAGATGCTCTTTCGAAAGATGCTTTCGAAAGAGCATCTTTCGAAAGAAGCCTGCAGTCTAGACACACCCCTAGTGAGAGGTTCTTTCTCTTTCTTAATAGCTCATTTTCCAAGCTCACTTTGCCTTAAAGCAGAAGTCTTTGTAGTAGCTGCAGGTATGATTAACTTCCTGTGACTCTTCGCTCCTACATGAACCCCTTCTTTATCTTCATAGCATATTACATCTATATACACCCTATCAAGGAGCAGCTGAGAAAATCAATAGGTATGAAGTCTGCAGAAAACTATCCAACACAGAAGACTAAACAACTTACACAGGATATGTTGTAGACATCACAATAACAATTGTGTACTACCATCTGGGAAGCACCTATAACTACTGTATTTACTAAAAGGTAATAGATCCATCTCCACTCCTACCTTTTTCTCCCACCTCCATCACTCCAATTTTGAGTTTATCTCTTTCATACTCTCTAAATCTTAGTTTGCGAGCTCTCTAGGCCAGGTACTGCTTTTGTATTATTTGTTTGTACAGTGCTGAGTACAGTGGGTCCCTGATCCTTGTACAAGGATACAATCACAATAGCAATAATTAATAAATATATACATTCTACTGAATAATTTGCAGTGCAGAATGCATGGAATTTGTCATATATTTTCCTTGAACCAAGTTCCCACTCACACGCCAGATGTAGAAAGTAATGTTACATATGATCATATTTTAATTTAGTTTAATTTATTCTATTATCTACTTTATTATACCTCTCTTTAAAAAGGACCATAAAATACTACCGGCTACTTCTGAATTGCTGTGCAATTTACATATTACACTTAAATGCAATGCTTATTTGATTAATATTTAACAGTTTGTCAGGTGTGACTTTTTTTTAGAAATGGATGAAACATCAGAATAGTTATTAGTTTTAACTTCTTACAGCTCTGGAGAAAATAGCCATTGATAATTTCACACTGCTTTAAATAATAATGTGACATTGACTAACAGTGTGGGGTGATCTAATAATAGATCTTAAATTATTAGTCACTTACACACCATGATCAGAGGCAGAACGAAACAGATTAACATATTTCTAACAAAACTGGGACACAGAATACTGAAAGAAATGAACGAGGGCAGTATTGTCTGTGGCAGCAGAACAGTGTCAGATGAAATGTTATGGATTCTAATAAGTAGATAAATCATTGTATGAGCTTCCTCCCCACCATTCAAACGAAATATTAAAAGGTCACAAATCACAAAGAATTGTAAACGTTCTATTTGTAAATCTTCTAGTCATATTGTAAAGCAGTACAATAAATGAAAACTACTAACTTTATTGATTACATAAATACAGAAATTATGTGGTATTTTGACTATTAATATTATTATAGTGCCTAGAGCCCCAATCAAGACTGGAACCGTATTCTCAGCATATTGAACCTATACTTTATAAGAAACAGTGCTTCACAGAAAAACTTACAATCTAAAGGGAAAGAGTATTTTCCCATTTTACCAATGGAGATATGAGGTTCAGAGAGACAAGATTATGATATTTAAAGCACTCGGTTTTCGTCAGCAGCAAAACTGACTTCAATGGGATGAGATTCAATGGAAACAGAGTTAGCTCAGTGATAACTGCTTTAGAAAAGTTGAGCCCAAATGATTTGTCCAAAGTCACTCAGAAGACCCGAGGAAACACCAGGAATTCAATCCAAGCGCTATTGCTTTCCTGTGGGCACATGGCTCCAGCTTGACCTGGGTTCCGGAAGTCCTCTAGATCCATCCTAGAGTTCCTTGGAGCAACTTTCTTAATCCTCTCTATGCTGACAATCTGTGGTGCAGTCTGTTGTCCTGCAGGGATAGGCAGTGACAGGGCTCCCAGCTCAGGATGGCTGGGGATGGATTATCCCTATCCCTGCTGCTCCCTCCCCCTGCCTGCCAGGCACCTGCTTGGTCCCCTTTCTCTCTTTGGTTCCTCCTGCTTGCCCTGGGGCTGTGTACAGGCACGCCCAGACAGTATGCTCTGTGAGGGAACTGCGTGGGAACCAGTCTCCAAACCTGCCCGTGGCTCTGGCTGCTACTGGCTGCTGCATAGAGCTTGCTCAGAGCAAGGAGCAAAATTGACAGGCAGGAGGCTGGCACCAGGCTGCCAAGATATTGAGAGTCATCCCTCCCCCAGCCCTGCTCCACTTTCCTGTGTGGCACCCTCTTGGTCCCCTTCTACTCTCTGTCCTTTGCTCCTGGGCTCTCTCTGGGGTAGCATGTGCAGAAGCACTTGGACAGCCAGCATTGTGAGGACAGTGAGTGGGAGTAAGCCCCAAAACTTCCCGGCAGCCTCTTGGGGATCCCTACACAGTGCTGGAGCATACTGCATCCCACACCCAGCAATGACAGGCTGGGATGTTCTTCTTTTCCCCTCTGAAACCTACATTTTACATCAAACTCAAAACAAACACAGATAAATAAATAAATAGCCCAATGAGCTTTAATAAGGCAAGAATTGAGAAATATAAATCTTCAGCAGTGACTCAAATTTGAAGGCAATGAACTCTTGAACTCATTACCTACTACCCATAGAGACTATATAGCAAACAAGGATTCAGCTAGAAAGCCTGCATATGACTGAACAAAAGAGTGGTCTACATCAGACTTCAACAATTAGATGCAGATGGAAAAGACATAATCACAAGAAGACAGCAATGCATTGTCAAGTATGGGTTCCACGAGGTGTACCGATAGTTCGGAATAGGAATCCTAGTCCGAACTACCTAGTTCGAGCCCCGTGTAGCCACGCTGCACGGGGTTCGAACCAGTGGGGTTTTAAAAATGGCGGCTCCCCGCTTATGCAAATGAAGCCCGGGAAATTCAAATCCCGGGCTTCATTTGCAAGTGCGGTATGCCTACATTACCCTCCTAGTTCGAACTAAATGAGAGATGAATCCATTGAGGACAACATGTGCAAAGATCTTCTCCACTATAGACAGTGCTGAGATTCCATGATGGTTGTCACAGCTAGACAGTCTTCTCTTTCTTTTGAATAGAAGGACTATGAAGGCATTCTTATACTCCTGGGGCATGGTGACCTCTTCCCATGTTGTCTTGAATAGGCTGGTGAGATTTCTGACCAGGTGGGAACCATCATATTTGTATACATTATGTGGAATCCTACCAGGGACTGGAAACTCACCCAGGGACAGTTGCTTGATGGCCTTAGTTATCTCATTTAAAGTAGGATCCACAGACAGCTTCTCCTATACAAGATGTTGTGGGAATGGGTTAATGGCTTCATTGGACATGGTTGATTGACATTTCAGGAGATTATCAAAGTGCCCAGCTCAATGAGAAAGAATATTGCTCTTGTCTGACCTAGGAGGTATCCATGTTGTCTTATAGCTGTTGGCCTGTTGGACAACTATATTGATAATAAGAAGACTGAACCTGGCACATCTGGAGAGAGTTTGAACTTTCAATGCCACAATGTCATAGCAACCTGCTTCCCATGTTACAGTTGGCTCCCATGTGAGCTTGAAAGCCTCTAAGAAAAATGAGTTTGTTCTGGTGTGGCACCCCTCAGATTATCATGCTAAGATCTTCATGAAAGGCTTCCTTGATCTCAATCAGTATGAGTCACTGTTGGGGCCTAGGCATGGATAATGGAAGTGTACTGGTCTGTGGACAAGTTCATGTGGAGCACATTAAGTCAGACTCTCTTGGGGAGTGAGACAAGCTCCCAAGCATCGTGAGACTATATGGTAAACCCTACACATGACTGTGTTGGCTCATATTCGGCTTTGCCAATCCCATTGTAGGTGTAGCCCACTCTGAACTTCACAAGATGGAATTAATAAAATCATAGAAATGTAGGACTGGGAGGGACCCTAGAGGTCATCAAGTCCAGACCTCTGCATTGTGACAGGAGCAAGTAAACCTAGACCATTTCTGACAAATATTTGTCTTTTAAAAAAAAAAAAAAAAAAAAAGCTTTCAATGATGAGGAATCCATGATCTCCCTTGGACACCTGTTCCAGACCTTAACTATCCTTATAGGTTTCCTAATATCTAATCTCTATCTACCTTGCTGCAGATTAAACCCATTAGTTTTTGTCCTATCATCAGAAGATGTGGAAAAAAATTGATCTCCATCCTCTTTATAACAGCCCTTAACATATTGGAAGGCTTATTAGGCTGCCTCTTGATCTTCTTTTTCAACTATTCCTCATAGATCTGGTTTTCTAAGCCTTTGGTCATTTTTTGTTCTTCTTTGAACTCTTTCCAATTTGTCCACATCCTTCCTAAACTGTGGTGTCTAGAACTGGACATAGTTCTCCAGTACCAGTGCTGAGCAGAGTGGGACAATTACCTCATGTGCCTTCCGTACAACACTCCTGTTAATACACCCCAGTCATACTTGCTTTTTTTGCAGCTGCATCACATTGATAACTATTATTTAGTTTGTGTTCCATTACAGCTCTCAAACCTCTTTCAGCAGCATTACCACCTAGACAATTATACCCTGTTTTGTAGTTATGTAGATTTTTCCTTTCTAAGTGAAGTACTTTGTACTTGTCTTAACTGAATTTCAACTTGTTGAAATTAATACAATTCTCCAATTTGTCAAGGTTATTTTGCATTTTAAACCTGTTTCCTGCAAAGTGATTGAAATCTCTTACCTCAGTGTCATCTGCAGATTTTAAGATCATATACTCTATTCCATTATCAAAATCATTAATGAAAATATTAAATAGTATCAGATGTAGGACTGATACTCTGCAGAACCTCATCCAATTCGACAGCACATTGATAAATACTCTTTGAGTGTGGTCTGTCAACCATTTGTTCACCCACCTGAAAATAAATTCATCTAGACCATATTTCCCTACCTCACTTATGAGAATGTCATAAGGAACTGTGTCAAAAGCCTTACTAAAATTAAGCTATTTCACATCTACTGTTTCTCTTCCACTAGGTGACTAGTCCTATCATCAATGAAATTGGTGCCCAAGAGCTATGTTATACCTCTCACTATTTTGGCAATAACTGCTGTTTTTCATTCTGGTCTTTGGTCATAGTCAAAAAGAGTTCTGACATTCCATTTTTCTAAATGTTAGTCTGTGAATCTTTTATTTTGACTACTTAGCTGGATGACCAACTAGGAACAATAAGTAGTCATACAGGAACAGAAAGGGCTAAGTAATTTGAAACAAATATCAACTGATTTTTTCTTTCTGTTCCTTTATTGCAAATATTTTTTTTCGACATCTGTAATTCAAAATGATCTGACAAATCATTTAAATTATTAATAATTGGTCTATAGAACATTTATTTGCGCAGCACTGCGTATTTAAAATGCAGACTGTGATGGTTAGATATGACTGGACACACTGAATATATGGTACTGTTTCTGTTCTCTGAATGAATTAGTACAACTCCTAGGAATATATTTCCAGTGCAAATACTACATTTACAAGTACAGAATTCATTTTCAGCAAATATTTTCTGACATTTTTTTCAAATGTGTTGTTTCTGAAAAGCCACATGCCAGTAAATTAATTCCTTAAATGTTCACAGAAAATAAACACTACAGCCTTGCCTTCACTAGGAAGAAAAGGTGTCTAACTCCATCTACTGAGATAAAAACTACCTTGTCTTCATAAGGCTTTTTTCCCAAGTTAGTTAACTTAAGAACATGGATTTTTTTCTAAGACCAAAATGGTCATGAATTCAGCCAAAACTAACAATATTATCATTTATAAAATTCTTTTTAAAAACTGCATCTATATTATTTTCAAACACAATTTAATGTTCACTTTTGCAAGCCAAGAAATCAATCTCAATATGTAAACTTTTCTATGCAGAAGAGGATGCATATTCTGCCATGTTCCTCTGTCACTGAACATCATCCTTTTTTTCAATATGATAATCCTCCTTCATTCAATTCCCCTTTTAACATCTTCCACGGAGCTTTTTGACAATAATTCACCAATGAGTTGGGGAAAAACAAAACATTACTGCTTTGAAATGGGACCTTTTAGTCCTTTGTCGCCAGGGGCCTGGTTATCCTATCATTTGCATGAATGCAACTTGTACTGAAGTCAAGGGCAACTAAACATGAACGAATGAGGGAATAATCAGGGAACAGCCTTTGGTGTTGTAAAAGACTACTTTATAGTTAGTATTTGTCAAACTGAGGCCCTGATTCAGGAAACCATCTCTATTCAGGCCTACATTTAAACATATGCTTTACTTTAAGAGTAACTCTTCTTGACTTCAATAAAGTGCTCTCCTGAAATATGATTGTGAACTTACATAGTTAGTATCTGTCAAACTTAGGCCCTGGTTCAGGAAACCATCTCTATTCAGGCCTACATTTAAACATATGCTTTACTTTAAGAGTAACTCTTCTTGACTTCAATAAAGTGCTCTCCTGAAATATGATTGTGAATTTACATGGCTATTAGATCTTCTATCTAGCATTCAGATTCGGGAAAATTCAGACACAGCAATAATCCCAGGAACTAAGCTAAGAGTTTTTTAAATATGTCACAGATTTCTTGTATTATTTTACATCTGAGTATAATAACTGGAATGCCCTTAGGCAAGTAGTAAAATGCTAAGAGAGAAATTTTGAAACTGTAACTACTACTTAACTAAGACTCTGTGGACCCTCTCCAATGCTTCCGTGAACTTTTCTGGTATTTTAAGACTTTGTAAGAGGCAAAAATAATTTTAAATATAGGTTAGGTTTTATTCAGTATTTTATATGCTGAATGCATTTATTAGCCTGGTTACATTCAGTATATATTGCTGCAGTGAACAACATTTATAGTTTTTATTTGCACATCACCTTTTAATGCTAATGCTAGATTAAAGCAACAAGATGAATACTGGTCACTGTGAAGTTATTTTAATTGCACTTTATGCTCTGTATTTTCTGTATAATGAGGGAGGTCAAAATATCCATCAGGTCAGACAGTCTTTCCAGTATCAAATAACACGTATTACATTACATTTTCCAAAGCCCACAATTTAAATCAGAAAGTAAGTTTTTTTTTTCTGAAAAGTCCTCTTAGTCTCCACATGAATTTATCAAGTTTATATATTTAATATAATTATAATATAGTAATTAAGTGTTTGATTATAACTAATTGTGTGAAAGGCAAAACAATAGCATATTGAGAAACCTCCAATTGTGCATGGTAAGATAATGTTTCTTATACAGAAATTACTAATTCTGGAGATATTTTAAAGCACTAGAGTGAAATTTGAACAAAGCTGAAAAACTTATCTTTATAACCTTAAACACCTACTGCTTTGGTACACATTATTGGTAATACTGTGTGAAAAATGTTATTTCTGTTAATAATACACCAAAATATAAGATTACCATCTGCATTTACTCATAGATTTAGGTGCAGACTACACATAGCAAATATCTGAAAATTCCTGAGGACTGACCACACAATAAGTTCTTTGACTCCTTAGCTGGCATGCTGTTCTGGAGCCAAAATGTTGATTTTCCATATTGGAGAGTCCACGGGGGCTCTGACACAACACAGGCAGAAGTGTCCCACAATACTAGAATGTGTAGAAAAGGCACTGAAGCACAAACACTTCCCTGACCTATTTCCCTCCTTCTGTATCTTGTTTTTTTGTTCAAAGTTTTTATTTTATTTTGCAGAATGTAAGCAGATACAAAGAAAAATAATCACTCTCAAACTCCAGTGCAGTACTGTGGAAATTTATGTAGGCACTGTGGAAATGTATGTAGGGAAAGCTTATATAACAGTGAAAGTTTAAAATCTCTCAGATTTTTTTGCAATACTAGAACAGAAGCTGAATAATAATATTTTCTGTTTCTTTTTGTCTTTTGCCATAAGAACTTAAGGAAATAAAAATGGCCATACTGGGTCAGACCAAAGGTCTAACTAGCCAAGTATCCTGTCTTCTGATAGTAGCCAATGCCAGATACCCTAGGGGGGGTGTACAGAACAGGTAATCATCAGGTGATTCCTTTTCTGTCATCCATTTCCAGCCTCTGACAAAGGCTAGAGACACCATTCCTACCCATCCTGGCTAATAGCCGTTGATGGACCTTCATGAATTTATCTAGTTATTTATTGAACTCTGTTAAAGTCCTGGTCTTCACTACATCCTTGGTCAAGGAGTTCCACAGTTTGTGTGCTGTGTGAAGAAAAACTTCCTTTTGTTTGTTTTAACACTGCTATCTATTAATTTCATTTGGTGACCCCTAGTTCTTATGTGATGGGAAAAGTAAAATTATTTTCCTTATTCACTTTTTTCACACCAGTCATGATTGTATAAACATCTATCATATCTTCCCTTAGCCTTCTTTTTTCTAAGCTGAAAAGTCCCAGTTTTTTTAATCTCTCTTCGTATGGGACCCATTCCAAATCCCTAATAATTTTTGTTGCCCTTTTCTGAACCTTTTCCAATGCCAAGATATCTTTTTGGGGATGAGGCGACCACATCTGTATTCAAGATGTGGGCATACAGTGTTTTTATATAGATGAAATAAGATGTTCCCTGTCTTTTTCTCTATCCCTTTTTTAATGGATTTGCTTTTTTTGACTGTTGCTGTACATTCAGGGAATGTTTTGAGGGAACTATCTACAATGACTCCAAGATCTTTCTCTTGAGTACTTATAGCTAAATTAGTCCCCATCATGTATGTATAGTTGAAATAATTTTTTCCAATGTGCATTACTTTACATTTATCAAAATTAAATTTCATTTGCCATATGTTGCCCATTTAATTAGTTTTGTGAATTCTTTTTGAGGCTATTCACAGTCTGCTTTGGTCTTAACTATCTTGAGCGGTTTAGTATCATCTGCAAATTTTGCCACCTCACTGTTTACCCCTTACTCCTGATTATTTATAAAAGGGTTGAATAGGATTGGTCCCAGTACAGACCCTTAGGGGACACCACAAGTTACCTCTCTCAACTCTGAAAATGTACCATTTATTCCTACCCTTTGTTTCCTGTCTTTTAACCAGTTATCAATCTACGACAGGACCTTCCCTCTTATCCTATGACAACTTAATTACTTAAAAGCCTTTGGTGAAGGACCTTGTCAAAGGCTTTCTGGAAATCTTGGTACACTATATCTACTGGATCTCCCTTGTACACATGTTTGTTGACCCCCTTAAAAAACTCTGGTTGATTAGTAAGGCATGATTTCCCTTTACAGAAACCATATTGACTTTGCCCCCCAAAAATTATGTTCATCTATGTCTCTGACAATTTTATTCTTTACTATAGTTTCAACTAATTTGCCCAGTACTGACGTTAGACTCACCGGTCTGTAATTGCCAGGATCACCTGTAGAGCACTTTTTAAATATTGGCGTTATATAGCTACCTTCCGGTCATTAGGTACAGAAGCTGATTTAAAGGATAGGTTATAAACCACAGTTAATAGTTACATAATTTCACATTTGACTTCTTTCAGAAATCTTGGGTGAATACCATCTGGTCCTGGTGTCTTGTTACTGTTAAGTTTATCCATTTATTCCAAAACCTTCTCTAATGACATGTCAATCTAGAACAATTCCTCTGATTTGTCACCTAAAAAGAATGGCTCAGGTTTGGGAATCTCCCTAACATCCTCACCCGTGAAGACCGAAGCAAAGAATCATTTAGTTTCTCCACAATGACTTTATCATCTTTGAGTGCTCCTTTAGCATCTTGATCGTCCAGGAGCCTCACTGGTTGTTTAGCAGGCTCTCTGCTTCAGATGTACTTTAAAAACATTTTGCTATTATTTTTTGAGTTTTTGACTAGCTGCTCTTCAAAGACCTTTTTTACTTTTCTTATATTTTTACACTTAATCTGACAGAGGTCATGCTTCTATTTTCCTCACTAGGATGTAACTTCCACTTTTTAAATTATGCCTTTTTATCTTTCACTGCTTCTTTTACTTGGTTGTTAAGCCACGGTGGCACTTTTTGATGTGTGTTTTTTAATTTGGGGTATACATTTGAATTGGGCCTCTATTATGGTGTCTTTGAAAAGTTTCCATGCAGCTTGCAGGGCTTTTACTTTTATCACTGGACATTTTAATTTCTGTTTAACTAACCGCCTCATTTTTGTGTGGTTCCCCATTCTGAAATTAAATGGCACAGCGTTGCTGCTGAGGTGCTTTTCCCACCACAGGGACATTGCATTATGGTCACTATTTCCAAGCGGTCCAGGTATATTTACCTATTGGATGAGATCCCGTGCTCCATCTAGGACCAAATCAAGAATTGCCTCTCCCCTTGTGGGTTCCAGAACCAGTTGCTCCAAGAAGCAGCTATTTAAGGAATCAAGACATTTTATTTCTGCATCCTGTCATAAGAACATAAGAACGGCCGTACTGGGTCAGACCAAAGGTCCATCTAGCCCAGTATCCTGTCTACCGACAGTAGCCAGCACCAAGTGACCCAGAGAGGGTGGACCGAAGACAATGATCAAGCGATTTGTCTCCTGCCATCCCTCTCCAGCCTCTGACAGACAGAGGCCAAGGACACCATTTTATCCCCTGGCTAATAGCCTTTTATGAACCTAACCTCCATGAAATTATCTAGCTTCTCTTTAAACTCTATTATAGTCCTAGCCTTCACAGCCTCCTCTGGCAAGGAGTTCCCCACAGGTTGACTACATGCTGTATGAAGAAGAACTTTCTTTTATTAGTTTTAAACCTGCTCCCCATTAATTTTATTTGGTGTCCTCTAGTTCTTCTATTTAGGGAACTAATAAATAACTTTCTTTATCGGCCCTCTCCACACCACTCATGATTTTATAAACCTCTATCATATCCCCCCTCAGTATCCTCTTTTCTAAACTGAAAAGTCCCAGTTGCTTTAACCTCTCCTCGTATGGGACCTGTTCCAAACCCCTAATCATTTTAGTTGCCCTTTTCTGAACCCTTTCCAAGGCCAAAATAACTTTTTTGAGGTGAGGAGACCACATCTGTACACAGTATTCAAGATGTGGGCGTACCATAGTTTTATACAGGGGCAGTAAGGGTACGTCTAAACTACATGCCTCTGTCGGCAGAGGCACGTAGATTTGTTTGTTCAGCAAAGGTAAATGAATCCGCGATTAAAATGATCGCGGCTTCATTTACATTTACATGGCTGCCGCGCTGAGCCGACAAACAGCTGATCAGCTGTTTGTCAGCTCGCCGTTAGTCTAGACGTTCCCCCTGTCGACATCAAAGCCCTTTGTCGGCAGCCCCGGTAAACCTCATTCCACGAGGATGGAGAGGGTCCAGAGAAGAGCAACAAGAATGATTAAAGGTCTAGAGAACATGACCTATGAAGGAGGTTGTGGAATCCCCATCTCTGGAGATATTTAAGAGTAGGTTAGATAAATGTCTATCAGGGATGGTCTAGACGGTATTTGGTCCTGCCATGGGGGTAGGGGACGGGACTCGATGACCTCTCAAGGTCTCTTCCAGTCCTAGTATTCTATGATTAAAGGCAAAAAAGCCCCAATCACGAAAATGGTGATCGGGGCTTTTTTGCGCAAAAGCGCGTCTAGATTGGCATGGATACTTTTCCGCAAAAAGTGCTTTTTCAGAAAAGCGTCCGTGCCAATCTAGATGCTCTTTTCCGCAAATGCTTTTAAAGGAAAACTTTTCCATTAAAAGCATTTGCGGAAAATCATGCCAGTCTAGACGTAGCCCGTACGTTGGACTCAGTACCAGAGTCATAAAGGGAGGTGAAGCAGGAGAACTCATCTAAAGATGAGAGTATGTTTAAAAAGGGGGCATTCTCCAGAGCTCAGCTCTAAGCAGAGGAGTTCATTAGTTCCGGAGACCAGTACGAGCCTGTTGGAGCCAACTCCTGAAGTACCATAGTTGGGATCTCCTCATACCCCAGAACTGCAGAGCACTTTCTTGCTACCATCTTCTCCAGAGGCATCTGAGACTGCAGGAGAGTTATTGAGTGTCTGGGTCCCACCATCCCTGCAGTTCAGGCATCTTGCCTGGCACAGGCGCTCAAGGCACTGCTGTTAATGGTTTCACCTCTGCACTATGTAGGTCCAATGGATTTGGCCATTAGCACATCATTTAAGATGTACCATCTAAGGGAAAGGTGCAAATGATCTCTCCAGCTCCCTTTCTTCAGAGTCTACACCTACCTCACCTAAACAAACATGGGGGGGGAGGTCCTAATCTTCACTGCTCTGCTGGAAGCAGTTCTGCGTTGGGATTCTGCATTGTCAACTCTACCTTTGAAGGCGACTTACCTTCCAGGGACCCAGAATCTATTGGCAGATTGCCTGGGTAGGTTATTTATCAATAGTGGTCCCTTCAGCCTGACATAGCAAGGTCCATTTTTCAACTCGGCAGAACTCCCAAATTGATCTGTTTGCAACAGAATTCTGTATGCTCCCAAGCAGCTTGCAGCCCAGTTTCATTGACAGACCTGACAGATGCCTTCCTGATGCTGTAATCGGAAGGTCTCCTTTATGCTTTTCCATTCACACTTCTCTACCCAAAGTTCTGTACAAGGTCAAGCAGGACTAGGACCATCTTGTACTGATTGCTCTAGCTTGGTCCCATCAGAACTGGTTTTCTGAGCTCTTAGACCCCACTGTCACTCCTACTTCCCACAGACTTGATTTCACAGAATCAAGGCTGCCTCCTTTACTCCAGTCTTCAGGCAGAGTCCTGCTATAGGGAAATTCGGGACGTGCTGCTGAATAGTAGAATACATTAACAAGGAGTACTTACCTGGCCCATACTGAAGGGGGGTTTCCCATACCTTGCTTCTAGTAAGCACATGTTGGACTACCTTCTGTCCCTAAAACACCAAAGGTTGTAAGTTAGCTCAAGCAGAGTGCACCTAGTGGCTGACTTCTTGCTGACCCTCTTCCCAAAGCTTCGTGGTCAGAAGAGCCTGAATCTTAGAAAAGCTTTAGCTTTTAATCTGGTATTGACTTTCAGGTGTTTCAGGACTTGGCTCAATTGTTCATTGCAGTTGCAGACAGATGTAAGGGCAATCCTGTATCCACTCAAAGGATCCCATTTTGGATAGCCAATTGTGTTCTCCTGTATTACTGTTTGGTTAATATGAAGATTTCAGATAAAGTGTTGGTTTATTCAGCTAGGCAAGATCCCAAAAAGGCTCCATGGCTTTTCTGGCTAACATTTCCATAGTATACTTGAAGAAGAACAAACTGTTTCTACTATAATGCATATTCTTTCACCCCTCTTTTTGAGCCTTTCCATGAGAAGGAAGAGAGGGGTATTGGAGACAACATGGCTTTTTATACCCATGTGTGGTACATGAGGCAACAGAAAGTGTTTGTGCTGCCCCAACAAGTACTACTAAGGTGAAACACTCTGACAGCTATACACTGGAGTGTATGAATTCATATATTAGAATGGACATGTGCAACACACCTCAAAGTACAAGTTATGGAAAAGCTAATAACCATTTCTTGTGTATTTCCCCCCATTTTTTGCTAGCCTGTGAAATGGCCCTGAGAGTTCCATGACAACCCATATAGCCTCCTTTAATCATAGTAAAATTACCTGTCAAGTGTAGTCCTCGTGTTAATGAGGCTAATTGAGTGGGCTGGAAGTGTCCCATACTTAGATTTTAATGACAATATAGTGTTGAATGTAAGGAAAGATAGTTTTATAACATGTTAACCAGTTCAGGGAATTTAGTTTTCTAATAATGTATTTTGTCACAAGGGATAAGTGTCAAGATAAAGTTGTAGAAACTGGCTTATGTGACAAACTGCCAATACTACTCATAAAGAGGCCATGTTGAGCTGGGAAGAGGGCTTGAGGAATCAAAACCAGATGCTAAAAGATAGAGAAGTATGAGGGAGCTGAGAAAAGAGAGGACCAGCACCTCAGGTCTTAAAGCCTGTGGGCCCAGCTAAACCCGCCCAACATTACTTGCAGCCAATGCCAGACCTGGAAGGGGGAGAAAAGGAAGGAGCCTGCCTCAGTTTGAGGATGCCTAGCAAGAAGGCAGGAGTGTGGTTTGAGGACCTAATTTGGACCCTGCCAGCAAAGCAGTCATGGGAGCAAATAATTCTCACCTCTCCCCCTCTTGACAAAAAAAAAGAGGGAAACCTATAGAGAAATCCCGAGTAAGAGGAATCTGGACATCTGGGGCCACACCCTAAACTTAAAGACTTGGATAAGGAGCAATCTTGGGCCCCTGGGACAGAAACCAAAAGGGAAAAGGGGCCAGTCTTCCCCTCCCTCCAACCCATTCAACAGTCTAGCCACTAGGGTACCCGGCTTTCAGGGACCTAGTCATGGTGGAGAATGCAAGCATTGAGCACTAGCCCTTGCTGAAGGAATGTCACACACACACACACACACACACACACACACACACACACACACACACACACACACACACACACACACACACACAGAGCAGGTTTGAATGGAAATAAATGGAAATGGAACCACTGCTAAAGTATATGGCTGAGCAAAACACTCACCATCAGTAGCAACTGCAGCACCTCCTGCAGTAAATGGCCACACAGTAGCAACTAACTGATGTGCTAATTAGCAGCTGATATGGTCTAACACATGTCCTCCTGGGCCTATCAGGCTTGCTGAAATGGGGCCAGATGATGATCCAGAGGCTTTTCTGGAGACATTTGAATGGGTAGCCATGGTAGCCCAGTCAGCTCAAGAATAGTGAGTGATTGTGCTGGCCCAATACCTAAGTGTGGTAGCCCAAATTGCCTATCATGCCTTAGACCCCACCACAGCTCAGAATTATCCCCAGGATAAGGTAGCAATCCTCAATACTCTAGACCAGTGTTTTCAAAATAGTGTTCCGCGAAGTGAAAATAAGGGTTCCGTGAGAAAATTCCATTACGATAACATTTTATTATTTTTAAAAATTAATAATTAATACTTAATGCATATCAGTTTTTGAGTTTCATTTTTTTGTATACATTAAATGTGATTTTTGTTTTTAAATATGTGCAGTTAAACTAAATGTTGATCTTATGACCTTGTTTAGCATTCGTTTATTATTATCCTTACTTATTTGTAGTCTACTTTTTCAGCTCCATATATGAGACTGTTATTAGGGGTTCCGCAAAATTCTTTCACGTTTAAAAGGGTTCCGTAGCCAAATAAAATTGGGAAACACTGCTCTAGACATCTCAGAAAAGTTGTTCCATCAGTACTTCTGGGGGAAGCAACACTCATTGGCTGCCTGGCTCCATCTTGTCATCCAGAAACTTCATGTCTTCTGCTGGAGATGACTCAAGTCAGAGGCAAAGACAGAGGCACAAGTCACCAAGGAGATTTTGCTCAAACAGTTTCTCCAGATCCTACTCCCTGGGGGACAGAGTGGATCTTGCAGCAGCACTCTGAGATCATGGCTGATGCCATCCAACTTATGGAAAACTACCTAGCCACCAAGTCCCCAGGGAAAACACCTTCTTCAGGCCTGATTGTGACTGAGAGCCCCATGATCCTGACAGTTGGACCTACACTTAGACCTCAAGGCGGGGGGCAACTTCAGCATCTTCTCCCACGCCCTGGCCGTGGACTCGTGGGTTCAGGGGTACCCACATATCTTATCTCCATAGCCCCAAACTGTTTTCCAAGACCTCAGTTCAGGAGACCACAGATGCATCTATGACTAAAAAAGGACTACTACTCAGTCTGGAACCTGAGGAAACCTCCTACGATCAGAGGACCCATATGCTCAAGCAAGAAATCTCAAGTGCTAGCAATATGCAAATAATACACAGTACTATTTACTTGCCACCACCTATGATCACACCACTAGTACTAAAATGGCCCAGTACTTGAATAAGATTTGCTCTTGAATGAAGAGCAGCTGGTTGAAGCTAAACACAAGCAAGGCAGAAGTGAGACTGGTGGGCAGAGGAAAATAGCTTTAAGACTTGCAGCCACAGTACAGTGTCCATTTGTTGAAAATATGCACCCACAATTGGTCATGTCATAGTCTAGGAATAGTCTTAGATTCCATGGTAATACTGAGAGCAGCAAACATGGGTAAAACTTCTATCATCTCCACTTGACTAGGAGACTCCACACCATCCTGGCAGACAGGACTGGTCTACACTGTGCTGTAAGTGTATCTAAGTTACACTAATTCAGTCATAAATAGCTCTCCCATTGACATAGGCTTTATAGCTCTCCCAGGGTATGTCTACACTACCCCGCTAGTTTGAACTAGCGGGGGTAATGTAGTCATGCGCAGTTGCAAATGAAGTCCGGGATTTGAATTTCCTGGGCTTCATTTGCATGAAACCGGACGGCGCCATTTTTAAATGCCAGCTAGTTCGAACCCCGTGCCGCGCGGCTACACGCGGCATGGAGTAGCTAGTTCGGATTAGGAAGCCTAATCCAAACTAGTTACTCCGTGCCGCGTGTAGCCGCGCGGCACGGGGTTCGAACTGCCGGCATTTAAAAATGGCGCCGGCCGGCTTCATGCAAATGAAGCCCAGGAAATTCAAATCCCGGGCTTCATTTGCAAGTACGGTATGCCTACATTACCCTCCTAGTTCGAATTAGTGTAGACATACCCTCAGGGAGGTAAAATACAGATGTTGACAGGAAAGCACTCTTCCGTTGACATAGCAATTTTTCACCAAACCCACTAACACGACACTGATTCATCTACTGATTTAGCTGGTAGTGTAGACATGGCCTGAGATCTGGTCTCAGTTATTTGTGCTTCAGAGTATCTGCTCAGCAACACAAGCTACCATAAAGATATAAAATCTGTCTTCTATCCACATGGCTTCCTATAAAATTTCAAATCACATCCACATACACATTGGCAGCACTTTATGGCATCACCATAGCATATTCAAAAGACCATATAAAATTCTGGGACAAAGACCATGGTTGACAACTTTTCTCCTCCATCACAGTGGAGCTCTCAACAGCAAGAGTAAAACTATTCTGTGTAGAAGTGTTGCAATGTATGCATACCCCATCCTGTACAGACGTGGCTAGGAGGGGTGCATAGACACAATGGTTAACTGAAGGGACTTACCGCAGAGCAGCTTAGCCTAATAGCCAGAGCCAGTATAGCACTGTCAACAAGAGTCTGGTGGCCCAAGTAGGGTTTCTCAACTCAGGGCTCAGGCAGTGGTAGAGAGGTCCACCACTGGCTCAGCAGGGAATCCCGCCAAAACATGTTGAGTTCACCCAAATGGGGGATACCACTCACCCACCCTGGGTTGCTTCCTACCATAATCTGTGATGTGTCAGTCCATGAAGCCTCAGGATCTCCAGGTTCTTCAGCACAGGCCAGTCCCTGGTGCTTCCATCACACATCTTTTCTCTCTGGTGTTCCTTCTAGACTGAGCTGAGCTGCTTCCTTTTATACTGGCCCTGCACTTGGATCATGCTCGGTACAGCCAGAGGGGCTGGAATTCCTCCATCCACAGTGTGGTGTTAACCTTTTCTGCCTAGCGCAGGATATGCTGACCCCATCACAGGGTAAGAGAACCTTCTGTAGATATGGTCCGAGACTGTGGAAGGACCACCACAAACCTCACCACTTTCTGCTTCAAATACAAGGCACATTTCTTTAACCTTGTCTTCTGTCACATAAACACATAGCAGCATGTATATTTATATTAAAAAAACTACAAAAGAGATACTCCATTGCTCACTCTTCTCCCTCTGGGGCGAGGATGAAAAAACAAGCAACATGTGATAAATGTTTCGACACATTGCTTACTGCACAACTGGAAACTGCTCAAATACTATGGTGAAGAGTGCAATACAAAAATTGTATGTAATAAAACAAAGTACCTGACTAAATTGAGGCCTTAATCAATAAATAGGAGATCTTATAGCAATTGAGAGAGTAAGCCACGTGAAATCTGTGTTTTTGCCTTTTTTGCGCAAAACACATCTGAGCTGTCTACACTGGCCCTTTTGCATAAAAGCTTTTGCGCAAAAGGACTTTTGCCCGAATGGGAGCAGCATAGTATTTCCGCAAGAAGCACTGATTTCTTACATGAGATCGTCAGTGTTCTTGCGGAAATTCAAGCGGCCAGTGTAGACAGCTGGCAAGTTTTTCCCCAAAAGCAGCTGCTTTTGTGGAAAAACTTGCCAGTCTAGACACAGCCACAGTGTCTCTTAGTACCAGTGATGCCAATCTGCCTCTTGACACCAGTAACACTGAAGAGCGTGGCTGACTGAAGACAAGGCACTTGGTACCTGGACTGAAGTAGATGGTTCTAACGGAGAGTGGAGGGTTAATTCCAGCAAAAGACATTTAAGTCTGGCTGCCCAATTATTCTTGGAGTAGGGCTTAAAGACATGCTTCGTCTGTCACTTACTGAGACTTCCCTAGCCACCAAAGGCAGCTGTGATGAAGGTCACTGTTGGGCACTGCCTTACCACAAGAGTGGCAGGGCTTGAAACCCAGAGAATGTGGCTTAGCTCTGTAACTGTGTTCAGTACCCAGATTGGGCACTGGAGTATACAAATAACAAATTTTCAGAACATTAATTAAATTACATAGAATGTGAGATGGAAAATGTTGACATGCTAGATTAAAAGATGTACAGAGAGAAGGAAAGAGACCTCAAAGAATCATGTACAGCAGGAAGGAACTGAGGAGAATCAGGAGCATCTTGGCCCTTTATGCCTATATACAATGCACAAGGCAGCCAAGAGCGCTCATGCCACTCTGACAGGTACTGCCAAGGAAAAAGCACTCTGACAACTGTGGAGGGAGTGCAAAAACACCTACAGTGGAATAGACATGTGCAATCACTCAGGGAGGAATAGGAGCACACAGTTTTGCCTCCAGTTATCAAAGGCAGTCTCCCTGTCAAATGTAGAAGCTTAGACAGTTGCAGATATACTATTCTCTATATTCAGCAGAATGACTTGTTCCACAATTCACTAAATATCAGGGACATGAAATTTGACACCCCCCCCCCTCTCCTAAAATGCGTTTTGGACAAGTGTGGGGTAAAATGTTGAAGTCTGTGCCATTTTGCCCTGAAACAAACAGATTAGAGAAAAGAGCCACTGGAACTCTTAAACCAATGCTAATAATCTACGTGGCAGAAAAGCTGGAAATTGGTAGGTATTATTTGCTTACAGGGAAGTACCCCAAATGAGGGTTCATCTCATTTGACCCCTTTATGGAACAAAGACCAGCTGTCTCTTGGATCTTATTTAGGGACCCTTTGGAGGAGGGCTCTGAATCATAGAGTGCCCATAACTGACTCAGCAAATCATTTAAAGATGAGTACAGGCTGAACTTCTATAGTCTGGCACCTCAGGACCGTACCAATTCCAAACCAGAGTTTTCCGGACCATGGGAGATCAATATTGTCTAGCAGCATTACCAACACTTTCACCGCTTACTTGGCTCTTAAAAGATATTTAGGGGTGAACTAGAGCTAAATAATAGCACAGAACACTGAAAGCCAGGACTGGTAATTGTAAACAAAATTTATGGGACTGGAACCCCAGGAAACTTGGTCATTCCCATGTAAAGTAGACATCCAGCTAATTAAATCATTCTGGATTATGGAAGTCTCCAGACCACAGTTCTGGATTAGAGATGTTCAACCTGTAGTACAACAGAAATGACTGTGAAATTTAGAATCATAGAATCATAGAACTGGAAGAGACCTCAAGAGGTCATCAAATCCAGACCTCTGCCCTCAAGGCAGGATCAAGCACTATCTAGATTATCCATGACAAGTGTCTGGCTAACCTGCTCTTAAATATCTCCAGAGATGGAGAATCTATAACCACCCCTGCAGGCAATTTATTTTGGTGTTTAACCACTCTGACAGGAAGTTTTTTGTAATTTCCTACTTAAACCTCCCTTGCCGCAATTTAAGCCCATTGCTTCTTGTGCTATCCTCAGAGGCCAAAGAGAACAAGGTTTCTCCCTCCTCTTTGTAACACCCTTTTAGATACTTGAAAACTGCTATCATGTCCCCTTCTTCGTCTTCTCTTTTCTAAACTAAACCAAGCTCAATTATTTCAGTCTTCCCTTATGGCTCATGTTTTCTAGATCTTTAATCATTCTTGTTGCTCTTCTCTAGACCTCCAATTTCTGCACATCTTTCTTGAAATGTCTTGTTCAGAATTGGATACAATACTCCAATTGAGGCCTAATTAGCACAGCGTAGAGTGGAAGAATGACTTCTTATGTCTTGCTCACAACACTCCTGTTAATGCATCCCAGAATCGTGTTTGCTTTTTTTGTAATAGTGTCACACTGTTGACCACTAGTTAACCACTCTGACCCCTAAATTCTTTTCAGCAATACTCCTTCCTTGACAATCATTTCCCATTCTCTTTGTGTGAAATGATTGTTCCTTCCTTCATTTGATGTGGTAGATTTAGTGTTCAGTCCCACTAAAAAAAGATGCAAAATTCTTGAGAAGAACCTTTTGAGATTGTGGAAAGTTACATATGAAGTTACATCTAACATGTAGAAACTTCCAACAGGCAATTACAACCCTTCATTGGCCTGGCAAGTTGTTATTGTGGGGTTCATAAAAAGATTTAGCGATATTGTATCAGTCACCCAAAACTTCTGTAAAAACAATAAACCAGAAAGAGTGGTTTAGACTCAGGCTTGTCAAAAGGTCTTTCATAAAGCAATAAAAGGTTCTGTCTGAAAAGCAAGCTCTGACAAATCCTAATTTTAATAAAAGGTTTGAACAGTGTACAGAGGCATCCAAAACTGGATTAAAGGCAGTTCTAACACAAGCCAAGGAGAGTAACAAGAAACACCCCATTGCATTCATAAGTAAAAAATCTGACCCCCAATTAATAAAATTATTCTGTTGTAGAGTAAGAATACTGTGTGATTGTATGAACAGTCAAAAAGCTAAAATGTTATAATCAGTGAAACAGAAATTGTAGGGTATTAGCAGACCATTCTCTTTGTATGCTGTGGTCACAAAGACCAAAATATACCAACTTTAGGCTGTGGCAATGGAATCCAGCATTAGAGGAATATGAGACAGAGGCCATGTACATGAAGAGGAAAGAAAATGTGATAGCTAACAACCTGTCCAGGAAAGAGCACTCAAAACTGACACTTGAACAATAGCCAGCAACTGGCCCTACTGTGTTAATGCCAGATAGGAGGGTTCATTGTTCTTCTAAGCAGCATATGCCTCAGACCTGACAAACCCACTACACAGAATATATCACATTTCATTTAGCCGTGAAAGGTAGCATGTGAAGTCTACTAAAAGCTTGTAACTTATTACTTATTCATACTCATAATCATTGTAAGCTATATGTATAGGTAAATATTTAAGGAATAATAAATATAATATATAAAAATCTATGTTATTATGTTCATAGAAGCCCTTGTCATGTTTACAGGTGATGTACAAATACAAAACAATAGGACAGCCATGGTCCCATACAGTTTATTTACAGGGCCAAATCCTGGGTTGTTTTGATTCTATGAAAAGTCCTGTTGAATTATTTGAGGTTATTACCACAATTGAGATTTTTTTTAAAACAAAAATCCCAATATCATATAGAAACATTCCAACAAAGCTTTGATATTTTGCAAACCTCTGTTCTCTGCTTTTATCTGAAATTCTATCTGACCTCATACCACAGCATTATGAAAGACCAGGATTCATTTCTTTTCCCCCCATGTTTGTCTTCAAAGCTTCTTTCTATTAGAACTAATAATAGAATCCTAGGGTTGGAAGATACCTCAGGAGGTCATCGAGTCCAACCTCCTGCTAAAAGCAAGACCAATCCCAACTAAATCATCCCAGCCAAGGCTTTGTCAAGATGCGACTGTGACCAGGTGCGACCCAGTCAGGGGGCCCCTCCTAGGTTCCCTGTCCTGGACAACTCTTATGTCCCTTATTCGTCCGTCCACCGCACCCACAGTTCAGTCTTACAATGGCTTCCTTAGCCGGTAGCTTGGTGGGCCAGAGGACAGTTTCTCCTCTGGCTCACTCAACACGCCCTTCTTCGAGGTTACAGGATGGAGAGGGGGGCCCAGGCTCAACCTCACTCATGGGCCCCAGCCCAGGGCCCTAATGACACGGACCTCCAGCGGTCCCGTCCAGCTGGCGAGGATCTCTGCCGAAACTCGCCAGCCCACGGGCTCCGAAACACCCTGCCCTGCTTCCTCTCCCCCGCTGACGCTTTGCCTTCTGCTCCTCTAGGGTCTCAGTTGCTCTCAGCAGGTTTCACTTTGGGACCCGGTTGCCTCACCAGAGCCCTGTAGGCCACTCTCCACTCCGGGTGAGCCTTCCCCTCTGTCCGGCGGTGGGCGGCTTTAAACCCCGCGCCACCGTGGCACCCAGCATGATGCCGCCTGGACATCCCGAGGGCGGCTCTGCCCCCCTCCTGTCACATCTGAGCTGCGTCAAGGCAGTGGTGCCTGCCGCAGCAAGGCACTCCGTGGCCCATAAGCACTCGATGCAATGCCGGTGCCCCATCCCCCGCACGGCAACCAGAGTGCTCACAGAGGGGGTTACAGTGTGGGGCTGCGGAGCCCCATCACAGGGACTTAAAAACCTCTGGGGATGGAGATTCTACCACCTCTCAGGATAACCTATTCTAATGCTTCACCAGCCTCCTACTGAAATAGTTTTCCCAATATCCAACCTAGACCTCCCACTGCATTGAGACCATTGCTCCTCATTCTACCATCTGTCACTACTGAGAACAGCCTCTCTCCATCCTTTATGGAACTCCCCGTCAGGTAGTTGAAGGCTGCTATCCAATCCCACCTCACTCTTCTCTTCTGCAGACTAAATAAACCCAAATCTCTCAGCCTCTCCTCATTAAGCCTGTAGCAGTGCTTGGGATTCTTTTGTCCTAAGTGCAGAACTCTGCATTTGTCCTAGTTGAACCTCATTAGATTTCTTTTGGTCCAATCCTCCAAACCTCACTCTGGACCCTATCCCTACCCTCTAGCATATTTATCTCTCTCCTTAGCTTAGTGTCATCCACAAACTTGCTGAGGTTGCAATCCATCTCCTCATCCAAGTCATTAATAAAGACATTAAACAAAACCGGCCCCAGAACCAATCCTTGAGGCACTCCACTTGATGTTGATCATCAACTAGACATCAAGCTGTTGATCACTACCCATTGAGCAGGAAGATCTAGCCAGCTTTGTATCCACCTTACAGTCCATTATCTAATCTATACTTTCTTAACTTGCTGGCAAGAATAGTGTTTAGTGACTTTCTGCACCAACAGTTATATCTTTTATGACTAAAAATTCACATATATTCTTCTTCTTAGTGGTAGGTAAGAATCTGGAGATTGTCCTGTTATATTGCCCAATTGTGCAGTTATATTTACAAAAGTAAATTGTGATGCATTAGCTTTTGATTCCATTCTATAAGATATTTCCATTTTATAAAATATAAATATAATCAATAATATAAATAAACATTGCCTGCTGAGAAGCAAAACTTGTTCATATATACACTTTGTTTCATTAGTGGTGTCCTGACTATAATAATTTCCCTTAATACAGCGTTTCTCAAACTGTGGGATATGACCCCTGGGGGGGGTCGCGACCAACTTCAGGGGGGGTCGCAGTTGGATTCAGGTTTTTTGGGGGGTTAGGGTGCCGGGCTGGGTGGGAGCGGAGCGCACACTGCTCTGGCCCACCTGACTAACAGAGACCGGCAGCTTGCCATGTCATGCTTCCCCTACAAGCTTCCAGCTGAGGTAATGGAACGGCGGCAGAAGCAGACACTTTAAAAAGTAAGATTCTTCCTCCATGCCTGGATCAGTGGGGGGATGGGGGAGATTTGATTGGAGTGCGGCTCTAGACGCTGAGGATGCCTGGCTCAGGGGGAACGGAGGAGTGCACTGGGATGGGGGGTGCTATGGGAGCCTGATTCAGGGGGAGAGGGGAGTGCACTGGGATGGGGGAGCACTGGGGGGGGCCTGGCTCGGGGGAAGGGTGGGTGTAGTCCCAAACTGGACAAAGTGGTGCAACTTTTGCTTTACAACTTTGGTGGGGGGGGGGGGGTCACACAAATTCAATTAGCATTTTAGAGGGTCGTGGTATCACAAAGTTTGATAACCCCTGCCCTAATACATTGAATGTGCTAGTAATTTGCATAAACTTTACACAATACATTCAAAATAAGTAAAGAGATGATTAGTGGACTCAATTTTTTTGAATCTTGAACATCTAATGATTTCAAATGAAATCGTGGGTCCTCATGTCTGATGACCAAACACAGTAGATATGGATAGATTTACACAGAAATCTGCCTGGGCACAAAAATATAAACAAAAAATTTGCAGGGAATATATAAAGCACAAGCTGAATGGAATAATGTGAAAGAAAAGTCACAGTTAAAATACAGATGCAATTTTTCATATTACCTGGAATAAGAAAGAATAAAATCCCAGAAATGCCTTCATTTCAGCTACTTCTATGATAGAATGAAAAATACTGTATGGTTCGCTTACTAACCTGGCTGTTAAAGTTGGAGAAATGGCAACAGAGGTAAAAATCTCAACCATGGCCATTTTACAAAGGTCAGCTGCAGATCCTACAAAAGAATGTGATCTGTATTTAATATAAAATATGTGGAAAGCTCTTTAGTCCTCTGAACTGCCCAAAATGACAGCAGGTCTGAAACTGACGTCATAAAGTTCACGAAGAACAAGCTCGGTATTACCAAAGACACAAAAATATTAATAAATACTGTTGTCAAAGGTATGAATTCACCTTACAAATCTTTAATTTTGATATGGGATCATAGGAATTGCCAGATTAGACCAGACCAATGGTCAAGTACCAGTGGCTAGTACTAGCTCTTTCAGGAGAGGAAGAGGTAAGAAAGCCTTAAGTAAGCAGTTATGCAATAGTCTACTCCCCTAAGAAATTTTTTTTCTGTGCTATCATTAAAGGTTGGCTTATACCCTGAAGCATAAATTATCCAAAATATGCATATACACAAACTGCAAAAGCGTGTGTGTGTGAGAGAGAAAAAGTTTATTAACTTATGAACTTTGATTTCTTTTTGTCATGAATAATAGCCTAAATAACCTAGAATTTAGTTTTGGTAAGGCAGTTCAATGAGGTAAAGCTATATTAAATCCATGGACTAGAGTTTGAAAGAATGGCATAAGCTCAGTTAAGAAAGTTGAGCTATGGAATGGCTAGTAAGTCAATTTTCTTTAAAAATAATCATGTCAAAGCCAATGACAACCACTTTGGATTGGCACACCTACATGCCTTACACTATTAATGCCATAACAAATGTTGCCTTTTGAACATCAGTTGTCATGAAGACAAAGATGCTACCTTAGTACATGAAATCACAGTTGTTGTGTCTACATTGGCATCCCTTTCCGGAAAAGGGATGCTAATGAGACACTTCGGAATTGCAAATCTGCGGGGGATTTAAATGTCCCCCACGGCATTTGCATTTACATGGCTGCCGCTTTTTTCCGGCTCGGGGCTTTTGCTGCAGAAAAGCACCAGTGTAGACGCGATTCTCCGGAAAATAAGCCCTTTTCCGGAAGATCCCTTATTCCTACTTTCAAATCCCCCGCGGATTTGCAATTCCGAAGTGTCTCATTAGCATCCCTTTTCCCGAAAGGGATGCTAATGTAGACACAGCCAGTAAGTATAGTCAAAATAAAATAGAGGAATTTAATATGGCATTTAAAAATTATCACACAGATGAAATTCTGAAAATAAAATCACAGCCTAGAAATGAATTTTTTGGTAAAATATATAAACAATTGAACATTTTAAAATTATAAACCCCATTTAAACTCTTCCAGTGGAAGAGTTTTCAACCAGAAAATACTGATTCAACTAAATGCAAGATTTTGTGGGAACATAACAATTTCACAGAAATTTTTGACAGTAAGTTGCTGAAACGTTTTATTTTGATAAGGTCAGAGTGCTTTATTTTGGTTGTGTGTCGTGTTTCATGTGTCATGTTATAGATTATAATATAATATCAAAATGAAGCACCCTGACTATCAAAATGAAATGTTTCAGTAACTTGCTTTCAATATATATATTATTTATTATAATATTTATAATACAATGCAATAGAAAGCTACAATAATGTCATTTCAATATTTCCAAACTTTCAAATTTCATTCAATTTAGGAGAAAATAAAATTTTGAAATGTCAGAATTTCCTATGGAATGGAAATTCCAAGTTTCAACCAATTCTACAAAGTTCTCTTCTGTTGTTTCAATAATGCAAAATCCAGATTTATCATCTGAAATTTGGGATTCAGTCCTGAAAGGAACCAAATGTCTTCTGAGAGGTTCTCAGTGTCCATAATTCCCAATGACTTCCATTACAGATGCTCTACACCTCCTTGGAAGATAAGGTTGCCAATGGGCAACAGTCTGGAATACAATATAATTAATTTAGCTGTTTTGAAAGCAAAACATTAAAATAAAAAAATGTCTGGAGGAGCAACAATATCACCTTCATCGATCATTTCTAAAGGAAAATTCAAGCCACTTTTATGAGGACTAGTTTTATAAACCTGTCTAAATGTATTTTTTCATTTGCATGATAGGGTTCACAGCTCCACTCTAACTTGCAAACATTATGCAAATCATTCCATCATCAGCTCTTTAAATAAGTAAAAATTTGTAGATCTTTCATGCAATGTCTGAAAGTAGCAGAAAGGTCATTGTAAAGATGCCAAGTTACTTCAAATGAGGTGTGAACTCAGCAGACTGACAAGTAAATTATGTAGATTTATTGGATTTTATTTGGCAAGTTTGCTAATTTATATTGTGAAGATAACACCTGTTTAACTCTTTTTCTTCCTGCACATGACACACAAAGAATGAGCCCTGGTTTCAACAGAAATAATAATACAATACAAAGTATCTTACAATAGCTATTTCTCAAAAACAGAAATTTGAAAAAATAAAAATTTGAATCTCTTAGTAGTAAAACTATCAAAACCCTGGTTTCTGTGCCACAGACTACACTATAAAACTATGTCTGAATTATTACAACTCTAAGATGTGTGGAAAATCCACCCAGCTCAATACACAGTTATACTGACAGAACTCCCAGTGCTATATCAACTGGACGGCTTTTGTTGACATAGCTACCACCTTTTTGATAGGTATAATATGGGTGTCTCCGGTTAGCATAAGTAGCATTTTTACTAAACTCTACAGAAGAACCAGTGCCATTGTACTGATACAACTGCACCACTGCAACTCACTAAGGCCAGGTCTACACTAGACTCAGCAGCTCAGCTTAAGGTACACAACTACAACTATATAGAATATGGGGCTGGAGTTGGTTTACCTTAAGCTGAGCTTGGCAGCGTCCCCATAGTGGGAGCATTTGCTCCCATTGGCTTCCCTAACTCCTTGCAAAAGCAGGAGTACTGGATGCTGGCGGGGGCATCCTCTGAGTTCAATTCAGTGCGTCTTAACTAGACTTGCTAAATTGAACTCTGGAAGCTCGCTTGCAGCAGTGGCCATCTTCCATTTAGTGTAGACAAGGTTTAAGTCAGGCACTCAGTCGCAATCTGACAAGGTTCTTGGATCTGGACTTCTTATACTCTAGTCATCTGAAGAAGTGGGTTTTGTCCATGAAAGCTCATGACACCATCTACATGTTTTGTTAGTCTTTAAGGTGCTACTACACTATTTGTTGTTTTTAAGTTTTTCCTTACAGACTAACTCGGCTACCCCTCTGAAGGAAAATACTGCATTTAAAGCGCTGCAGCAGTAATCTTCCACCTCATATAGCTAGCTACCATAGAGTACTGTAATATTCCATTGTGCTTTTGTTCCCTACTTCATACTTTCGTTACTTGAAGCTGTAAAATACAACATTAATTCATGCTACCCATTTATTATTTCTTGTTTGTTGACCTCATTTGTGAACCTCTATCTAGTCAGAGGAAATTAATTTTTTTTTTTACCTTGGACAACAAAGTTCACAGCTTGCCTCTCTGCTTGAGTACGTAGTCTGTAGTCTTGAGCACTGATGTTAGGCAGGTGTCTTTTACGACCCATGATTGAAACCACATATCCTAAATAGAAAATAGCAGTAACGGAGTGCTAAATAGGAAATTTGAAACAAATCTTCCAGTATGAAGTTGATACATACATTTGTTAGCAGTTACCTGATGAATGTGTCCAATATTACTGAATATTTAAAATAGGCTAAGTCACTTGATGCACAACATTTGTCCTTTGATTATTTAAAAGTGGTGACTGAGAGAGTGAAATGTGGATGCAACCACATATCAGCAGTGTCTCCATTAGTCTCATCATGCAAGGTGTTAAGCAACTCATTAGAGACTGAAGTTACTCAGGTCTGGTCTAAAATTAAAAGTTTTGTTGCTAAAGCTATGTTGGATAGGACTGTAAAATACAGGTTGAACCTCTTTCAACACAGACTCCCTGGTCTGGCAACAACCATGGTCCAATAGGACCATGGATGTTGATGGACAAGAGAGATTCTATGGAAGGACAGAAGCAGGTGCACTGCAGGGACCAGGAACCCAGACAGGCTGGCTACTGAGGCACCAGCAGCTGAGAGCTTTGCCATGGGAGTTCCACAAAGCTGGTGGCAGGGCAGCCAGAATGCCAGCAGGCTCCGGTGAGGCAGCGGTCTGCTGCAGTGGGGCCAGGAGCCCCAGCAGTGGGGCCAGTGCTGCCCAAGTAGGACTGGTAGGGTTGGGAACTATGGCAGCTGAGCAGCAGTCTCCCATGGACAGGGAGGGGAGCACAGCGGGAGTACATACATGCACATGCTCACACTCTAACCAACATGCCAATTACAGTAAAAACTCCAGTATAGACTCAGCAGCAAAACAGTCATTTTACTGGTATAGCTTATTTTATTCATAAAACAGGTATAATCTGTACAGGCAAAACAACCCTTCCCAATAAAAACTCTCTCTTCTAGGAGGGTTTGCTGGGTTATAACACAGCTGACAGCTCTTGATAGACAGAAGTAAAAAAACCCACATGTTCTATCCCTGTATTGGCTCACAGCCAAGGTTTTTAGCAATGGGACTTTTGCTGATTATATACACAGAACATGGATTCCTTATCACAGAAGTGGGGATGCCTTGTGACACATCTTTCAATAAATAAAAGTTATATTATTTTAAACAGATCTAAACAAAAATATATTGTTGGAGTAGCTCTTCATCAAACAGGATGTTTAGAACTAATGTATGGATTTAAAGAGTTTCAGTAATTCACTACTCCTTCATGGAACTAACTTATGGAATGCAATTATGGTATAAAATGACAGCCCGTAGTCATGTACAGTCTTCTTTTGCCTGTATTGGTCTCTGAATTTGAGAGAAACAAGGTGGGTGAGGTAATATCTTTTATTTGACTAATTCATGTTGGTGGAGGAGGAAGTGATCTGAAAAATAGCTCTGGTATATTGAAAGCTTGTCTTTTTCACCACAGAAGGGGTTAAATTAGCTCATCCCCTTGTTCCATGGTTTCAGTAATTTTAGCAGTACTGGAAAGAAAAAATAAATAAGGAAAAATATGTCTTCTGTGAGTAAAAGTCTGAATCAATTATATGCTGTTTTAAAAAGAGACTGAAAATGCTGTTCTGAGAAAATTATACAGGAAAATGATAAAATAGAAAAATACTGTGTCATCTGTGGGTTAACATTTTTCACAAAGCAATCACTCTCTCTTTGATCCATCAGTCCTCATCCTCAAAGGAAACCTGCACATCTTCAAAAGACGAAGGAGAGAGCTTAAATTCATAACTTTCCTAGAAACTAAAAATCATGGACTGAATAGTGACACTGGATTGATGGTTTATTACAAAAAATCTATCACACGCTAACAACCCCCCACCTCCAGCTGTTTCCCCCACCAATTGTTTCCTCTTTATGATTGGACTGGTGTTAACAGGCCACTTCACCTTGAATGGTGCCTTGAAATATGTGTTAAAAACTACTTATGCTAGACAATCTGTTCCGTACAATTTAGCTGTGTCCCAAACCTGAGGAAGAGCTCTTTGTAAGCTTAAAAGCGTGTTTTACCGATCAACAGAAGTTGGTCCAATAAAAGATATTACTGTACCCACCTTGTTCTGAGAAAAGTAATTTCCCTGACACAGCATTACACTTGCAGTTAATAAAGTCAGAAATTGGATGACCATGTACTCTTTGTCACTGTGATTGGTAATACAGTAATAGACTGCAAATCTGTTGGGGGGGTTTTCTACAAAATGTCTGCACTGAAAAGTATGTTAAATACTTTGGGGTGAGTGTACATATTCTTTGACAATTTTGATAATACACTGACAAAGAAAATGTCAAATATATACAACTTCACCACAGGGGTATAGCCATGGGTGGGCCTAAGTGGGTGGGCTCTAGCCCACCAACTTAGCATCCGGGCCCATCCCCACCAGTCTAAGTTCCCTTTAAACTGCACAAAAGTGCAGATGCCTAATAAGCTACATGCAGGGGCTCAGGGCTGCTATGCACAGAGTTGCCACAACCAGGAAAGAGGCGCCTTTCCCCTCGTCATAGCAAGTCCTTACTGAGGCCAGAGGAGCATGCCTCTGCCCCGGCCATGGCAGCTCCCTGCTGGGGAGATGGTGGGAAACATCTCCTCATCCCTTCTGCCCCCATTATTGTCCACACTCCTGAAATCAGGGCCCACACCCAGATGTCCCATCCTGGCTATGTCTCTGCTTTGCTCCGAGGATATGGATACTCACTAAAGATGAATGGGGATGTGCAGAGGGCACAGGATTTAATACGAGGTGAGTCTGCAGCTGTTGGCCCAAAAAAACATTCTCCGTGGTCCTGCAGCCAGAGACTAAATACAATTCAGGAACACAAATGCTGACCAATGCACAGCAGAAATATGTAAAAATTTTGACTCTTGAATTGGATTGTGGCTTTGTAATGCCAAGGTTGTTTTATGCTGGAGCATACCATATATCAATATAATTTGTAATTTGACATGAGCAGGATTCATTTTGGGAACAGGGGTTTTATTTAGCAAATATCTTAGATAGAAAATAGGACAGGTTTTAAAAATTTTACAGCAATTTGTAATAAATAATGATACAATTGCATCACTCGGGAGTGGAGAATCCACCCCTCTGGGTGATGCAGTTATGATCTAGCCCTAATATAGTCAGTGTTTTGTTGACAGGGGGCTTCTTCTACTGACATAGCTGCCACCCCTTTGGGGGGTGGAATACCTATGCAGATGGAAGAAGCTCTCATGTAGGTAGCATCTTTCCTAAGTACTACAGCAGCAAAGCTCACCAAGAAATCATGGGGTAGCAAGTGCAGAATTTCGGGCCACAGGAGAAATGCGCTGTCTTTGTGAAACAGGGCTTACTAACCAGGTTATGTGGTGCTGTGGCAACAACTTCTAACTAGTTTGACACTATGGTGCTATGTATATTGTATTGCAAGAAGTTAATCTCAAAGTGATTTTTAATTATGGGTAACTGGACAGTGAGAGCTATATCCAAAAGAAAGAGACTTCTTGCCAATCATAAATAATAAAGAGTACACCTGGTAAATAACAGTATCTGGGAAGAAGGAGCCATGGTGGATACACTCAGATCCTGCCAACCTAACACAGGGAGACTACATTCATCAGGATAGGATATTTTCTTCATTTCTTTTTTGCTCATCCTACATGCATTCTGTGAGTTGAGTCTGTGGCCTCATTTTAAAATGTAGCATAGCAGCTGAACAGCAAACAAGAATGCATCTTACAGGTTGTATTACCTTCATTGTGGCATTGCTCAATGGTTTTCTTTGTAAAGTCATGGATTTTCTTGTATTTCACCAGAAAACTCTCTATAAATTGACCTGCTTGAAGAGGAGTAATTCCTAGACATCCAGCCAGACGTTCTTTACCTTGTGCACAATAATGAAGAACAGGACATCATTTACATATTGCTTCCTATAAATATTAGTACTGAACTGTACATTGACTAGTGGAATACTACCACAGTAGTTATTTTCATA
This sequence comes from Pelodiscus sinensis, assembly GCF_049634645.1. Classification (NCBI taxonomy): domain Eukaryota; kingdom Metazoa; phylum Chordata; order Testudines; family Trionychidae; genus Pelodiscus; species Pelodiscus sinensis. Next base: position 118,138,079 of record NC_134715.1, on the reverse strand, counting down.
GATGACCACATACATCAAGGTCCTAATTTAGCAAACTATTTACGTATAGGTTTCATTTTAAGCATAAATGTTTTCGCCTAGTAGGAAAGGACTAATCTCATGCTGAAATGCCTTACTGAATGTGAGCATAACTCAGCAAAGGCATTCCCTACTTAAGATCTTAAAAATAAATTTTAAGATAATATCTGTATTTTAGATTCACATTATGTATCTTCTAATGAATTTTGTTCACTTTTATTCATAAACAACGCAGGAGTAGATATATGCAGAGCCTTGATATGAGGACAAGGAGATTGAATTTAATGTTGAATAAGTAGGAAAGTGAACAAGAGGTGAGGCTGGTGATGGAGCCAAATGATTTTAGGTAGGGTGTTTTGGACAAGCTGAGAAGTGGAATGCAGTGAAGTAACCAAGAAGAAGAATTTGATAACTGAAATAAGAGATAACCAAGGCATGGACCAACATTTTAGCAAGAGGGATGGAAAAGAAAGGATAGATTTTAAAGAAGGCAGCAACAAGACTTGTCCAGCATGTATATATGTATTATAAGTAAAACTATATCCAAATGAATAAACAATATAAAGCAAAGGAGTATGAGAGAAAATGAGGTCAACGTTTTTCATGGTATAAAATTAAAGGCTAAGAGATACAATATAAAGAAAATGTATGAACCTAGTAGTACCAGTGCAAATAAAACCATACATCAACATTAGAGTTTTTAGCCTTCAACGACAGATATTTAAGTGTCAGCTACATAGGAACAAAAACAGCATTGTGTCTGCAAATAGCATTTGCTTAAAGGCAATGTCTTGAAGACAGATATAAAATATTACTTGTCACATTAATAATGTCAAGAGAAGCTAGCTGGCGTTTTTGAAAGATATAAGATTTCAGCCACCCAAATGCCATCTCTGTCAGTCTGATGTGCATTTCATAAAATTCTGTAGCATTTTGTACTTAGTTAGGTCAAGAGCTGCACTGATGTCTAGAAGAACAAATCTAGGCTCAGAAATTTACAAGACATCTGGGATGACTCCCAATGGAATAATTCCAGTGATGCATTATTGTTCAATTACCAATTAATTTAACTCTCCTCTACTTCCCCAAAATTTCTCATTCATTGTTCAAAAACCTGAATTACCACAGTCTGTCTAAACCAGTTAGGGAACTGTTGGTGGCTTGGCTTCACAACTGTTAACAAATATGTAAGTTGGCCTCATTTCCCATCCAATGAACATTTAATAAATAGGTTAAAATATCACATATGAAAATGCAAATTAATCAGCAATAGCAATGGAAAAAATGAAAAAGACAGAGCGTCAACAACTGCTTTACATGATTAAAAATCATTTTAGACTGAAAATACGATTTCTTTCTTTTTGTCGCCTCTTACTCCACCCACACACTTTGACATCTCTTTGTGAAATGCTTAAGACTATGTTTACACTATAACCTATGTTTGCAAAATTTATGTCATTCAGGGGTTTGAATATTCCACCTGTCTGAGTGACATGTTACACTAACATAAGCACTTGTGTCTGCACTGCTACATAAGTGAGAGAGCTTCTCCCACAAGCATATTTTATGCCATGCATGGAGGTGGGTTCTTTGTGCCAACAGGAAAGCTCTCTCCTGTCAGCACAGAGTATTTTCACCAGCTGCACAAGTATCAGTACAGCTATATCAGTACAGTTAAACCACTGTAGTGTTGTACGTGTAGACATGGCCTAATTTTGGACTAAATTAATCAATTGTCTAGTATATGGGAAACCCATTTTATTAAAACAGAAATGCCACCAAAAATAAAGGAATTGTGGTATGTATATTTTTGTGAGAAAGAGATTCTGAGCTCCAAAGAGCAGAGACCTCTTATTTTTCTACATATTTTGTGAAGTACTATATATACTGATGGTACAGTACTGGGAGGTGAATACAAATAACAGTTTTCAAGGTCAAATTCTGCCCTTGATCCATTAACAACTTCTTTCATCTTCTATGTGTACATCCAGCAGTAGAATGCAGAGGATATTCAACAAGAATTTCACTAATTTTAAGTAGGTAAAGACAGATGCTTTAATTACATTGACTCATGAGTCTCCTTATAGTAACTCAGATATACATAGAAATCAAAATGCAAAATAAACACATCAACTTAACCAGGGAATAACTTTCCTCTTATGTTAATGTTGCCATGTTATTTGGAATGATTTTTATAAGTAGACTATTTATGATAAGAAAAAAAATCAAGATGCAATATTCTGAGATCACTTTCTTCACCTGCAGAAATTCAGAGCATGACTAGCTTTTAAACATTCAAACAAACTCAAATCCATTGCAGCTCTAATTAAGAATCTTAAATAAATAAATATTAGTGAAAAATATTTTTTTCTGGTTTTATACAGATCCCTACCTGCTCCATAAACTATTGAGTAGACAACACGCTTTGCCTGTTCTCTATCTGCATGCTTCACTTGTTCACGTGGAATACCCTTCCTAAGCACAAACAGAATATGATTTTCATTTTCTATTTCTAGTTAAAAACAAATATATATTCCCCTCATCATAGAAAAAACATTTTAAAGTCAGTAACAATTTAATAAGTGCAGACATACATACAGCATATAAAAAGAAGCTCAGGGAGGCATTAGTTTTGGCTGTGAACCCACAGCTTTTTTATCATACAATTTGGTGGGGGATGTTTTCTCTAATTAACCAGGTTAATCTGGGTCCTTCATCTCCCTTTTAACCGAGGGCTTGGTTGGAATAACATCTGCTTTTAAAAGATTAATTTACCATTAGAAATGGAAGAATTGGGTCAGATAAAATAAGAACTAACCAAACCCTTTGATGTTCCTTGACCTGAACATAAACCAAACCTGAATGTTTGAAGATTGGAAAAGTTTGTCTGAGGACTAGAACTGTGAAAAAGATTTTGATTCCACAAACGTTCTGTGAAAATTCAGTAATGTGCATGGATTTTCCTTGCAAGTAAAAATGTTGAAGATTTAGAATTAAGGTTTCCACATTTTTGTCTGGATTCTTAGGTAAAAATTCACAGCATGACTTTACAATGTATTTTCAAGTTGAATTGGTTGGTATTAGTCGCATAAATTAAATAATGTAATAAAGCTCCAATCCTGCAAACACTTATAAATGTACTTCACTTTACTACCATGAATAGTCCAATTAAAATCAACAGGAATACTCATATTAATAAAGTTAAGAATGTGCTTACATATCTGCCTCCAAATTAGCTTAACCTACCAGTGAAGCCTGAAGAAATTACTTTGACTCACTTTTTCAGGGAGAGATTGTAGATAAAATGCTCTATGTGAATTAATAAGAAGCCATTTTTGGCTGTGGTTTTTTTTCTCCGCTTCCTGTCCCCCAATACATAAGTAACCTATGGTAACACTCGGGTGGTGCATCACCTCCCTATGCCCCCTCCAAAATTTTAATTTAATTGTAATTGCTAAATGGGGTTCCCCAACATGCTCCTTCCCTGTCTCTCCATGCCATCCCTGCACCCTCTTCTCCCACAGGCACCTGTCGTCTATGCCCTATATATGTATTTCTCCTAGGAATGGATTGCTATTCAGGTATTTTTGAAAATACATAAGTCTCCTACTCTTAGTTTTATTAAGAGTTTTAAAAGGAATACTCCAGACTGAAAACTATCATTAAAGCCTCCAGTCCTTAAAGTTACTTTGCTTTCTTTAAACTCATGATTTATGCAGCAAGGAAAAGGTAGGTTCTTTATCGAGGAACCATGTATTGCATTTCCCTCTTTCATGTTATATATGAGACATTAAAATAGAGATACAATTTTAGTAGTGCTTAAGGGATTTAGGAACCTTAATCTCATTTTCAAAGTGCTGTGGCACTTAGAAGTTTTCATCTCTTTGAAAATTAAGGACTTAACCTTCTAAATCAGTAGGGTACTTTTGAAAAATCCTTGCCTAGATGTATGACATATCTTACAAATATCTCTTAATTTACCACTAATTATGTACATATATCCATATACACACACAAAGTCATAATTACCTAATCCACACAACCTGCAATTCTCACTCAGATAATAATACTCACTCGTGAGAGTTCAGTTACGGTTTTCTAGCAGATAGATGAAATGAGATCTAACACTCACCAATTTCACTTCTGTTGATTGCCTTAGCTCAAACAGTCCATGCAGTCTACACTCATGCCAGTCACACATTGATAAATTTAACATTTTCTTATCTTTATTATTCAAGAAATATGGATATGTCATCCCCCAAATGATTAAACTCTTAGTACTTGATGTTAAACATTCCTTTTAATATAGTGCTAAAACAATATGGTGAGCCAACACTTGTGTTAGTGTGTTAAACCTGGAAAACCCAGTATTTGGCAGCAAGGGATTAAGTCTAGCACTCTATGCAAGTCTGAATGTGTGTGTATCACACTTAGGAATGGGGTATAACAAAGCAAAAGGCAACAGCATAATTCACAAATGTTCGAACAAATGGTAAGTCATGAGTCACTTAAATACTGATTGTCATGCCTAAAAATGAAAATAACTTGTGTCTCTGCCTGTCCTCATAGTATTTGGTTTTATTAATAGCACACTTGATTCCTTCTGCATTTCAGAGTAGTATTCCTGAGATGAGAGGTTGGCAGAGGGATGTTATTGCTTTGAACAATGAAATTACATTGATAGGTCAGCTTCTCCTAAATGCAGATGTCAGGTGAGAAATCCCCCTTAAACACACTGCCAATAGAAAGGAGGTTATTTTTTGTGTTAACAAATATGATTTGTCTTACAAGGTATTATACAACTATTTCTAGATAGCACCTTATTTTAATTTGAGTTTCATCTCTCATGTATGGAATATTATGGCATGTATGGTAAGCTAATGCTATTTGTAACTGGGATAATGGTGTTGTAATTGTTGACTAGAAAGTGACATACAGATATAGCATAAAACATCATTATATAACTGAATTGTTGCATAATGCAAAACAGACAGAGCCAATGGAGTTGCATTTTCATACACCAGCACTGAATTTTGCCCACACTGTAATCAGCAGTATAGACTAGATGCAATTTTTAAAATAAATATGAGCCTGAGGGAGGAAGCTGATTAGGCCTAAATGGGGCTCAGCTGTTAAGCCTAGACATTCAGATGAAGACAGACAGCAGTTAAGTCAGAACTGTCTGCATCTGGAGGAGGAGGTGACGTAAGTATATATGAAGGGAGCAGAGATAAGTGCAGGGGAGACCTCAAAAGAAAGAATTTGCTGGAGGCTTTGATTTTTAACTTTAGCAAAGAGATTCAGGGGTCCTTCCCTGAAAATACAAATTGTCATTACAGTACTTTTGACATGAAGCTTTTGATACTTAGCTTTTTTTTGTTTCTTCCTCTCAATTTTTAACTTTGCATTGTCTAACAGTTCAGATTTTCTATTATTTCCCCCCCTTCTATCTCTTTTTTCTGTTTCCTGGTTTTCTTCCTCTTCTTTCCCTCTTGTACCCTCTCTTTCCTTTCATCTATTTTCTACTGCCAAATTCATACTCTTCATCCACAGTCTCACCCATCCCCACTTCTTCTCTCAACTGTCCATTGCCAACATCTACAACACTTTCCCATCTGTGCCCTCATCTTCAGAGTCCCATTCTTGCCTTAATATCCATCTCATGCTATTTGCACAACAACAGGTTGCTTGATACTGCTTTCTACTTTACCTACTGTTAGACAGAAAAAAGAATGGAGTCCTTCTACTAAAAAAGCATTTATGCAGTTAACGTTTTACAGATCTCAACAGAAAAGCTAAGTGCTTTAAGGAGCCTATCAGGTCAGCAAAATCCCCAGTGCAGAAAACAGGTAAGGAGAACAGCAGGTTGAGTTGGGAAACGCAAACTCCTTAAAGAGGAACAAAATACAGGACTATGTAGCACTTTAAAGACTAACAAGTTGGTTTATTAGATGATGAGCTTTCGTGGGCCAGACCCACTTCCATCTGAGGAAGTGGGTCTGGCCCACGAAAGCTCATCATCTAATAAACCATCTTGTTAGTCTTTAAAGTGCTACATAGTCCTGTATTTTGTTTCAGCTACACCAGACTAACACGGCTACATCTCTATCACTATTCCTTAAAGAGGAGGCTCTTCTGACACCAGAGCTGCAGGCCAAAACCAGCACAGCTTCAGCAAAGATGCCTAAATCCATCAGAAATAGACATGGAGGGGGCAGTATTACAGGAGCAATGAGAGAAGGGAAGAACGACCTACCTTAAAAACCTAAAAATTATATAATTTTTCAAGGTCAGTGATAATATTTCCCACTATTCCTCCAAAGAAAGCTTTAACTTTGCTGATTCATTAATGTAGTCAAAATGGATAGTCCATCTCAGAATCATAGAATATTAGGACTGGAAGGGACCTCGAGAGATCATCGAGTCCAGTCCCCTACCCCCGTGCCAGGACCAAATACTGTCTAGACCATCCCTGATAGACATTTATCTAACCTACTCTTAAATATCTCCAGAGATGGGGATTCCACAACCTCCCTGGGCAATTTATTCCAGTGTTTGACTACCCTGACAGTTAGGAACTTTTTCCTAATGTCCAACCTAAACCTCCCTTGTTGCAGTTTAAGCCCATTGCTTCTTGTTCTATTCCCAGAGGCCAAGATGAACAAGTTTTCTCCCTCTTCCCTATGACACCCTTTTAGATATCTGAAAACTGCTATCATGTCCCCCCTTAATCTTCTCTTTTCTAAACTAAACAAACCCAATTCCTTCAGTCTTCTCTCATAGGTCATGTTCTCTAGACCTTTAATCATTTTTGTTGCTCTTCTCTGGACCCTCTCCAATTTCTCCACATCTTTCTTGAAATGCAGTGCCCAGAACTGAACTCAATACTCCAATTGAGGCCTAACCAGTGCAGAGTAGAGCGGAAGAATGACTTCTCATGTCTTGCTCAAAACACACCTGTTAATGCATCCCAGAATCATGTTTGCTTTTTTTGCAACAGCATCACACTGCTGACTCATATTCAACTTGTGGTCCACTATAACCCCTAGATCCCTTTCTGCCATACTCCTTCCCAGACAGTCGCTTCCCATTCTGTATGTATGAAACTGATTATTCTTTCCTAAGAGGAGCACTTTGGATTTGTCTTTATTAAACTTCATCCTATTTACCTCAGACCATTTCTCCAATTTGTCCAGGTCACTTTGAATTATGACCCTATCCTCCAGATTAGTTGCAACTCCTCCCAGCTTGGTATTATCTGCAAACTTAATAAGCGTATTTTCTATGCCACTATCTAAATTGTTGATGAAGATATTGAACAAAGCCGGTCCCAAAACAGACCTCTGCGGAACCGCACTTGTTATGCCTTTCCAGCAGGATTGTGAATTGTTAATAACTACTCTCTGAGTATGGTTATCCAGCCAGTTATGCACCCACTTTATAGTAGCCCCATCTAAGTTGTATTTACCTAGTTTATTTGATAAGACTATCATGCGAGACTGTATCAAACGCCTTACTAAAATCTAGGTATACCACATGCACCGCTTCTCCCTTATCCACAAGATTTGTTATCCTATCAAAGAAAGCTGTCAGATTGGTTTGACACAATTTGTTCTTTACAAATCCATGCTGGCTGTTCCCTATCACCTTGCCACTTTCCAAGTGTTTACAGATGATTTATTTAATTACTTGCTCCATTATCTTCCCTGGCATAGAAATTAAACTAACTGGTCTGTAGTTTCCTGGGTTGTTCTTGTTTCCTTTTTTATAGATGGGCACTATATTAGCCCTTTTCCAGTCTTCTGGAATCTCTCCTGTCTCCCATGATTTTCCAAAGATGATAGCTAGAGGCTCAGATACCTCCTCTATCAGCTCCTTGAGTATTCTAGGATGCAATAAAGTGTACCACTCTCTTTTTAAATGAACAACTCCCATTAAGTAAGATATGAACAATTAAAAACACCCTGGAAACAAATATTAACACAACATGTAAATTCACTACTAAATAAAATTTTGCAGTATAAAAGAGGCAAGACCTCATCTCTCAGGGGCATGTCTACCTTAGGAAATTATTTAGAAATAACTTACTTTAAAATAAAATTCCAGAAATAACTATTTTGCAATAACTGTCTACGCTATAGGGAAGCCTTGAAATTAGTCTGAGACAAGCTCCCTTAATGTGGATGCTCTATCTTGACTTAGAGCCCCAAGAAACACTGGGGAGTAATTTCTTTGAATGACTCTAGGGAGTAGTTATTTTGAAGTAGCAGCAGTGGAGGGTCCACACTACCACTATTTCAAAATAACCATTTCAAAATAAGCATTATTTCTCGTGGAAAGCAGGAGTAGTTATTTCAAAATAACCAGCCCCTTATTTCGAAATAATGGGCTTGGTAGTGTGGACACTCGCCTTGTTATTTCAAAATACGGGGAGTTATTTTGAAATCACTCCCTAGTGTAGACCAGGGCTCAGAATGTAAGCCCAGCCAGCCTATGAAGAAACCTCTTTTCCACCATTTCTACCTGCAATCTCTGTGGGAGCATGAGACCAAATGGGGGTTTGGTAAGGCGGTAGCAGTAGTGCAGGCACTGTACTGGTCCATAGTCATGAAGCAGGAGCTGAGTTCTTGACCTAAGCTCTTGGTTAACAGGTCGATCTACATTTCCATTCTCAACTATGGCATGTACTTTGGGGAAAGACTGAAAGGATAACTGTTACCTGTGAAACCTTAATTCTGCCTCCTTGTGTGTGTATTATGATACAGTGTTTCACTACATATCATATATTATTTCCCCCCTTACACACGCCCCTCATCATCAGTGTTTGAATCTTCCACTTGAGTTAAAGGAGCAAACTGTTTACAAAAGAAGGCTGTTATCAGCCGGGTGGAGCAGCCTCCAAAAGTAAACTCAGCCCCACTATGATTTGGCTTCTAGCTACCTAATTAAGGGAGCAGCAAACTACCCGTCCTCTTGTTAGAGTTTACAGAAAGAAAATACTAGGCTCTTAATATGAATCCATTTTTTAAATTGAAAATAGTCATTGTTTCGGAAGGGTGCTTTTATTGGAGATCTCATCACACCCAGATTTAGAGCTGACTCTTCATATTATTTCTGGATTATCACTAATAAAAGCACTGTGTTTCAACAACATGAAATTCCTCCCTCTTTCCTGCTCACATATGTTGTCACTTGACTGGAGGCTATTTAAGTTGTCAGACTAGTCTAGCACCAAAGTACGTATGACTGTAAAGACTACACATCAGTTCTCTAAAAAGTGTATTTCCGTTATTTCATAAGAGTGAAATGTATACTATATATGTGGGGGTTTTAAACAGCTGTTGCTGTTTAATATAGGTTAAAGGTTGTTCATATTGTATGTGTAGGTCTGGAATGTTGGCACATGAGTTTCTGATTTGGCTGGAATTCTAAATAATTGGTGACAGCTGGAAGGCTTAGAAATTATTCCAGTTTTATGTGGATACTGTTATGTTGATTGCATAAGATAAATACTGTACATTTATTCCTCAAATGATGTAGATAGGATTAACATAAGAACATAAGAACGGCCGTACTGGGTCAGATCAAAGGTCCATCTAGCCCAGTATCCTGTCTACCGACAGTGGCCAGCACCAGGTGCCCCAGAGAGGGTGGACCGAAGACAATGATCAAGTGATTTGTCTCCTGCCATCCCTCTCCAGCCTCTGACAAACAGAGGCCAAGGACACCATTTTATCCCCTGGCTAATAGCCTTTTATGGGCCTAACCTCCATGAAATTATCATGCTTCTCTTTAAACTCTATTATAGTCCTAGCCTTCACAGCCTCCTCTGGCAAGGAGTTCCACAGGTTCACTACAATTACACAGGTGATTACAATTACAATAGGTAGAATATATGAGCCACTATATACCTTAGAATGACAGACATCAGAGATGGAAAAATATCTATTACCTCACCATATAGTCCATCTTGCTGCTAATGTAAGTCTCATGCCAAAAAGTCCATTTTATGAAAGTTGATATACAGTTTCATGGCTAAAACATGATACTAATATAGCTCCGATGAAAAATGTCTTCTATTAGACAATTTAAATATGGTATCTAGCAGATAAAGGAACCAAGAGTGCAGGTAGTCCAGTATAACCATATTCCCCCTAGTTTACATTTAGATTAAATTTAATTATCCTTTTTATTCAACTTCTACAGTGAAGTATCAAATACAGTTTCTCTGATTAAAAGGCTAGTGTTCCCAACCTTCAGACCAACCAGAGGAGAGCTGGTTCTGCATCTCCTCTCTCAACCTACTTCTTTTCCTCTTCCCAATTCAGTCTGTCATCTGTCTATGATCTTCATTCCCAGTATGCTCACTTAACTATTCTTGAGCTACACCCATCTACCTGTCATCTGTCCTTCGTAATCTATCTGCTATAGCAGAAGGTTAAAATGTTTTCCTTGATCTGTATTGTATCAGGATTGATATCTTTATTCTTAAGGTGGGCGAAAGTCTTGCTTTCAATATTTCACAACTTCATCTCCTGGTTTGCAGCTCCCTGTACTGCCCAGTTCTCTTCTTACCAAATTATGGGTCAAGAGAAATGCAGATAAGGAGACTAGATCCCAGGCCATGTCCTATATTATGCTAGTGTTAATTTCTGAAGCATTCTTTGGGGAGTCGGTGAAACTTGTGAACCACCTTGAGAATGAGATTTTCACCATGAAGCTGAACCCAAGGACTTTTAACATCTAGGAGACTAGAATGCATTGGGAAATAGTTATTCCGCACATTGTTGGGATAAGCGAGCACTGAACGATTTCTGTTGGAAGATCAACAGTTCTGGAGTTTTTCCAGTTAAGAACTTTAGATTCTCTGTCATTAACTGAGAAACCTGAGAATGCTCTTGTCTCCTCTCTAAACTGATGCAGGAGTGGGACTGTGGCTCTCTTCTCACCACTATAGCTGTCTCAGGTTTGCCAAATGATCTGAATAGGCAAGATCTATTTCCAAGTCCTTGGACGAATTAACTAACCAGGAAATTATTCTCTCACACTTTCTTTGGCTGTGAATGGAGAATAATGGGTGAGATAGCATCTCTAAGAGATGGCATCTCTGACATGGTAAACAGACCAACACTACTAGAACATTTTCTTTGCCTGCCACACCTACAGTAATTAACTAGCTTTGTTACGGAAGCTCCAGCCAATGAAGAAAGAATGGAAGCTATTCGGGAAATAAGACAGCACCTCCAGAAAGGGCTATATCAAATCACTTCTGATCTTGATGCAAGGAGGCAGATAGTACAGGAACTCTGCAGATGCCTTCCCACAGGGACAAAGTAGGCTGCTTGTGCAATGGTGAAAGATGATCTTGGCTGCATATCCAAACCCAGACCATGGCGAGGATGAAGAGAGGAATGAAAGAACAACCCTGCCTCAGATGGATGCTATAATACAGGGATTCCCAAACTTTTTGACACGGAGGACCGGTAATATTCATTTGCATATTTGCATATTCATTACACAAATGATGAATATGCAAATCCATTGTTTTTGGTTCTCCCAAAGCCCCCAGGGCCAGCTTTAGCAAAGCTTTTGATAAGGCCACCCACAACATTCTTACCAGCAAGTTAAGGAAATATGGATTGGAAAAATGGACTGTAATCCAATAAAACCCTGCACCACTACATCGTGTATTGAAAAGGGGCTCATTTGTTTTCAGAAAGCTGACATCATCTTTGGAATTTTGTATCCATATTCTCATTCTGGATGGTGAATGCACCAGGTTCTCTCCATTCTGACACATTGTATTGCCTTTAAACCTCACTGTCAGCAGTGGGGATATTTAAAAGGCACTGCTTTAAAATTTTTATACAGGATCCACGTGCGCCCTGATCAGTGCTGCTCCCCGCTGGCCGATTCTCTCCCTCCACCCCCCCCCCCCACCTTCCCGGGCCAGCCCCGCTGTCCCTGCCAGCCGATTCCCTCCCAATCTCTCCTGGCAAGCCCTGCTGCTCCCGTCAGCCCTGCTTCCACCAGCCGGTTCCCCAGCCAGCCCCGCGATCTCCCCCAGACAGCCTCACTGCCCCTGCCAGCCGGTCCCCCCACCCTGTGATCTCCCATGGCCAGCTCCACTGCTCCCACCCCCCCCCAGCCAGCCCTGCTTCTGCCAGCTGGTTCCCCCCCCCCCCGGCGATCTCCCCTGGCCAGCCCCACTGCTCCTGTCCCCCCCGCCAGCCCTGCTTCTGCCAGCCAGTTCCCTCCCACTGCCATCTCCCCTGACCAGCCCCACTGCTCCCAACCCCCCCAGCCAGCCCTGCTTCTGCCAGCTGGTTCCCCCCCCCCCGGTGATCTCCCCTGGCCAGCCCCACTGCTCCTGTCCCCCCCCAGCCAGCCCTGCTTCTGCCAGCCAGTTCCCCCCCCGGCGATCTCCCCTGGCCAGCCCCACTGCTCCTGTCCCCCCCCCCCCCCAGCCAGCCCTGCTTCTGCCAGCTGGTTCCCCCCCCCCCCGGCGATCTCCCCTGGCCAGCCCCCCTGCTCCTGTCCCCCCTGCCAGCCCTGCTTCTGGCAGCCAGTTCCCCCCCACTGCGATCTCCCCTAACCAGCCCCACTGCTCCCACCCCCCCGGCCAGCCCTGCTTCTGCCAGCCAGTTCCCCCCCCCCCCCCCCAGCCAGCCCTGCTTCCACCGGCCGGTTCCCCTCCGTATCTCCCCCGCGCAGCTCCACTACCCCGACCCTGCTTCCTTGTGGCCCATATCTAACCTCTCCTCCCCCCTCCACAGCCAGCAATAAGAGCTCACCTGGTAACCCTCACTATGCCTCTTCCAGGAGCCTGAAACATACGGCTGCATCCGCCCAGCCTGGCTGAGGGCTTGGGGAACCCGGCACTGCACAGACAGTCCGGGAGCCTGGAACACCCTGGCAGCCACACTGAGGCCTGATATTTTTTTCCCGCAGCAGCCCATAGTTTGAGAAATGCTGCTTTAATACATCTGTATAGGAGGGGTAGCCATGTTAGTCTGAATCTGCATAAACAACAAGAAGTCCTGTGGCACCTTGTAGAGTGACTAACAGATTTATTGGAGCATAAGCTTTCATGGGCAAAGACCCACTATGTCAGATGCATGTCATTTATAATACATCTGCTTTCTCCCAGATTTCTATCTTGGGGGAAAAAAACACCAGATAAGCTCACATTCTGTTCAACTACAGGCAAAAGAAAAACTGGAATGTTTAGATGAATGTTCTTGAAAAGGATTGTGTTTGAAATCAGAACTCCAACAGCAGAGTAGTTCTGCTACTTGTGCAAGGTGATGGCCAAGAAGCATACAATTACTCCCAGATGAAGCAGTAAAAGCTTTATAGCTCTTAAGATTAGAAATATACACAATATAGCTGTATTAAATAAATATTTAATGTATTTGACATCTAGTCTATGTAATTCAGGCTATGTCTACTGCAATGTTTTGCGCAAAAACCTGTGGAGCGTCCACACTTCAAATGAAAGTAAATCAGCAGTAAAATGGCAGAACAGAGGGCTTTTGCTTGTGTAGGTAAACCTCCTTCTACGAGGCATAACTCCCTTTTGCGTTACAGCTATTGCACAAAAAGGCAAGTGTGGATGCTCCATTCTGTGAATGGCAATCAGAGCTTTCTTGCGAAAGAGCGTCCATGCAGTGTGTACAATCTTTTGCGCAAAAGAACATCACTTTAGTGATGCGCTTTGAGGTGTGGACATGCTCTCGTGCAAGAAGTTTTTGCACAAAAACTCTTGTGCAAAAGGCTTCTTGCGCAAGAAGCCTGCAGTGTAGACGCAGCCTCAGAGTATTAGCGTACAGCATACACCCATTAGCTCATCAGCTTCCATTTACCAAAAAAAATCTAAGAATATAAATCTCAATTTGATGTGGCAGTCCCAAGATGCAGCTGTTTTTAAATTGTGTGCAGCTGTGCTTTAACTTGACTGGTTTCAAAAAGACATGGATCAATAACATGTTCATTCTTAATTTTAGCAAGATACAGCTTGACCCATCATTAAGGTATGAAGAAGAAAGGGTTCACAGAATAATGAAATAAAATGAATTATAATCAAGGCTGTGTGTCAAACTATGTTCTGTTCCCATACAATATGCTATTTTCTTAAAGAAAAAGAAGCATCAGAATAAGACTATAAGAAGATGGCCTCTTTTATAGATATCTGTCTGTGGAATTAGTAGAGTCAAATACTGATGCTAGGATAAAGCATTGTTGGGGTGGAATTGTTCTATTCTATTCACAAAGCTCACTTATTATGTTGCATGCCTAATAGAGGAAAAGTATTAAAATTATGGCTTCTTTTTCAGTTGTTTTAGATCAATTAAAGGAAACCAAATATTGTACAATAACAATAATCCTCTGATTCTGACATCAAATTAAGCTATCTTGTTAAACTTTTGGTTAAAATATTGTTTCACTAATGCTATTGTTTAACTCATCTAAAAACAGAAGCAAGTATTCTTCTCAAAGACTTTTTCTCTGTGCCTTATCTGCTAGTCTAAACAAATGTCACAGCTGCATATCTTCAAGGGAATTGCAAGCAACATGGTGAAACTGCTGTAAGCTGGCATACAGACAGTCTGTCAGAAATGCAAAGCAAGACAACTGTTACATTTCATTAATATCAACTACCACTTCTTGCAAGGGAGTTTTAAAAATAGACAGAAATTGCTCTGCTGCAATAACAAAGCTGTTAATATATTCTAGCTCAACAGACGTGTTTATTTTGAAATCATTAGGGCTTAAAAATATCTTTCAAATTCTGATCCTGAGGTCAAAGAAAAAATATATTTTAGTATTTACCATAGTTATTTGTGGATGCACTATCCAATGAAAATATTTCGGGAACATTCACTGAAAAATTCATGTAGGAATTAAAGATGTGGTTTAACCAGAGCCCAAGATCTAAACTTCATATTCTGTAAGAATCTGAATAAAAATCCAGGATTGGAACACTCCTGGAGTTGGGGTTTCAAAATCTAGATTTCAGTCTTCCCAAATTTAAGAGTGTTCTGAAGAGTGAACAATAATCCCTGATTTAAACTCATGGTTTTGGTTCATGATATTCTCTAATCATAATGTCCTTAACTAATTGTGCAATTTATCAGGAGGTGAAGAGAATTCATTCCTAACTGCTGCAGCTGCTCACCAGAGCGAGGCCATCCATTTTTCCATTTTTGAGTATTTTAATGCCTCTTCTTCACAAAACCTACCACTAACAAGAGACTCATCTTTTCGGAACACTTAAGATAGTATAGGGCAGGTGTTGTTATGTCTTCTAAACTTCATCCCAATCAGTCACTCATTAGGACATAGGAAAACATTGTCAGTTCATCCTTGAAGCCAGGGAGACTGCTTATTACTCTCTTTTGCAAATGTGTCATAAATGTATTGATGAAAGGCCACTTTGCTACTAGAAAAATATTCTTGCACTCCCTGAAGCAAGCCAACAAACAATAATAAAAGGATATGTTAGATATATTAAAAGTATGCAAAGCTAGTCATTATGAATTTTGGGTTTACATCTCACCAACATCAAATTCCAGATCCCTTCCTTTAAAAGTTTATCAGGCTTTACCTTACCTCTCTGTAATTTATAGCTTTTATTGTGTACATTGTGCACAACACATTAACAATTTAAATAACTACTTTAAATACCACAAGCAGGGTTTTGAAAACAGCTTTAAATTTTTCTTAAAAGTACAATTAATTACAGTCTCTGTATGTTTATTACAATATTTTAGTAACATGATTTCAAAACTCTGATTACAACTTTTAAACACTTCAAAATTATGTGAGAATCCAGTGTTTGTAAACTACCTATATCTGTGTTCTATTTTCATGCTGTATTTGTGATAAAATATCAAAATATTCAGAACAATTTTTTAGATCTTCAATTGTAATACTGGATTTTCCAAGATAAGTAGTACTGACTACATTACATTAGAGACAAAAATATGATCTTTTTCAGTAGAATGAAAGAAAGAAAAACAAAAGGAGCACATATTGGTTCCAAAATTGCCTCATCTGAAAAGGAGGCATTTCAAAGGTGAAATAAGTACTTCAAAGAACATTACACATAATATTTTTACAATAGTTCCATTAATGCTTTTAGGCTTGTTGAAAGATTTCAAAGTGTTCCATAGCAGAAACTTTCATTCTTGTGAAGAGAATGTATAGCTTCTTGCACTAATGCAAAATCCAATAGCTACCTGTAACTACTAATTGGAATCAGGTATGTTTTCAGAAGAGCAGGTTACTCACCTTTAGTAACTGATGTTCTTCAAGATGAGTGTCCTGTGGGTGCTCCACAACAGGTGTCAGTAAGTCTCAGCACAACAGACCGGATTTTTCACAGCAGTACCTAGAGGAGCTGTGCATGTGCAGCAAGCTTGTGAGCATACATGGCCACCCTCCTCTCAGTTCCTTCTCTACCCGAAAACCCAGCTTATAGGGGAAAAAAAAACGGTCTCTGAAGTAGAGGGGATAAAGGGAGGGTAGTGGAGCACCTACCAGGGTGCTCATCTCAGAGAATGTTAGTTACTTCTAAAGGTGAGTAACCTCCTCTTCTTCTTCTAAGGTACTCGACAGCAAGTGACTGCAAGCAGTATGTCATAAGGAGGTAGAGACTTCAGATATGGCAGGTAAGCTGTAGATAACACCACCTTGATGACGCTCATTGAGGACAGAGGTCCACAAGAAAGTGAGTAGTGCTTCACAAATTTTTGCTCAGAAGCCCACGTGGCTGCTGTGCATATATTCGAGAAGGATCTTGCAGAGGTAAGCCACAGACATGACCACCGCCCAGGTAGAATGGGCTCAAATGGAGGTAGGTGGCATAAGTTAGTTGTGTTGTTAACACAGAGCTATGTGCTATAGATATAAAGAGTCTGGGCAAAGCTCTAAAAGGCCTCGTTCTGTGGATGTAAAATGAGAGAGTGTCCTGTGGATATCTAGGGTATGCATCCTTGTTTCAAAAGTATTAGCATGAGATTTTGGAAAAATACACATAAGTGGATAGTTTGGTTTATGTGGAATGAGGAATGCACTTTGGGGAGGAACTTGGGATGGGTCTGTAGTGTGACTTTATCCTTTAAAAGGTGGTGTATGGAGGATCCCCCATGAGGGCGGCAATTTTCCCACCTAGCTGGTGGATATAATTGCCACTAAAAATGCAGTTTTCATAGAGAAATTTAGAAGAGTGCAAGTGGCCATGAGTTCAAATGGAGGGTTGGTGAGGGAATTGAGAATCAAATGGAGGTCCCACGGCTCCCTTGGTGGAGTTACATCAGGATATAGCAACTGGAGGCCATTCATAAAACGTTTTGTTATTGAATGAGCAAAAATTGTGTTATCTAGATTTGTATGGAATGTGGTTATAGCAGCTAGGTGCACCCTGATAGAACTGACAGAAAGGTTGGACTGCTTTAAGTGCAGGAGGTAGTCAAGGATGACAGGTAATGGGGCATTGTCAGGAGAGATGTTACAAGGGAGAGCCCAGTGTTTAAAAAGTGTCTATTTATCAGAATCTGTTTTACATGCCAAGGCTACTCGGCTGTGCAAGCATATGTAGTGTACTTGATCAGAGTACTGTAATTCTATGAGGGAGATTCATCCATATACCAAACCTTCAGATGGAGTCTGAAGAACCATGGGTGTTGGGTCTGTTGAAAGGGTTGGTAACCGCTATGGGGTTACGTGGCAGGGAAACTGGCAGAAACAGAACCATTCTACTGAGGAAGGGGAACCGGGGCTGTCTGGGCCAGTATGGAGCTATGAGAATAACTCTGACCTTGTCCCTGCTTATCTTGAGTATTGTACAGAGGAGGAGGGGAATGGGAGGGAAGGCGTAAAGGAGACAGAGACTCCATTTGATGGTAAGAGCATCCCCCAGGGTATCTTTGCCTATGCCCACTGTGGAACAGTACAGAGAGCACTGTTTGTTGGAGCTTGTGGCAAAAAAATTCTATCAGGGGATATACCTAATGTGTGAAGATGGGCATTGAGCCATTATAGGCGGAGCAGCATTTAAATCCATTTCTGTCCAACAGGGCAAAACCAAAACAGTGGGGGGAGGGAACAACTTGAGTAACAGGGTGGTTTTTTTTGTTGGTAAGTTTTTTTTGGGGGGTGGGGGTGGCAGGGGATGAACTTGGATGGAACCAAAGGGAAAAATAACAAGAAATGAGTGAAATTAATTACTTACCTACAAAAAACAATGCCAAATAAAGAGAACTGCAGTGATCCGTCTTAAGAGGCTATGTGTACACTACAGGCTTCTTGCACAAGAAGATTTTTGCAGAAGATATCTTCTGCAAAAACATCTTGCGCAAGAGCACGTCCACACTGCAAAAGCGCATCGAAATAGCGATGTGCTTTTGCACAAGAAAGCATCCAGACTGCATGGACACTCTCTCGAAAGGAAACTCCGTTTGCTTTTTACAAAATGGCCACCAAGGCATCTGTGCTTTTTTTGATTGCCTCTTTTTGCACAAAAAAAACCCTATTCCACATCCACACACACCTTTTTGCACAAGAGCTCTTTTGCGCAAGAGTCTAGAATGAGAGGGATCCCTGTTGATTCTGGTGAAGCACCTTTTTGCTGAGCCTGTGATGAAAAACATCACCACATGGCCCAGTAATGTCTAGAGGAGTCTTTTTTGCTGCTAGAAAGGATGTTCTGAACTGTTGAAGATCATATTCATTCTAAGGCCGATGCCCATCCAAATACCGTGCTCAGGTGTTGTGCAGAGTGGATTGAGGTATCTGATCTTGCCTTTGCATTGGTTCAACAGATCTGAATGGATGGGGATGGGATTTGGTGGGTGGGATGACATGCGGAGAAGACTGAGGATCCAGAATTGTCTGGGCTGGTGAGGTGTGATCAGAATGATCATGGCTCTGTCTCCTCAAATCTTGGGTAGTATTCAAGTTAAGAGTAATAGTGGAGGAAAAGCATAGTGGAGTTGGTCCGGCCATGGGAGTAAAGGAGGGTATCACCATGAAAGCAGTGGCTAAGACAGGGGTGGGCAATATTTTTTAATGGGGGGCCACTCCAAGATTTTGGAAAGTGGTCAAGGGTATCACTCGTCCGTGGTATTAATGGAGAAGGTGTGGACTCTGGGATGGAGGTTGAGTGCAGAAGGGAGGTTGGGGTAAGGGATTGGGGTGCAGGACGGAGAATGGAGTCTGGGAGGAAGTTTGGGTGAAGGAGATAGTTGTGACCTAGTGCAGGGAACTGGGGTGCAGGATTTTGGGATATGCTCTAGGGTAGGAGGGGATTGTGATTTTGGGCAGGAGATTGGGGTGCCAGATCTGGGAGGTGGTATAGGTGCATGTGGAGTAATGAGGCAGTAGTGGGAGGACAGAGGGTTGGGGAAGGGATGCCAGAGGCAGGTTCTGGCCAGGAGGCTTACCAGCCAGCAGCCAAACCAGCCTACCTGCAGAGTTAAAGGCTTACAGAGCTTAAAATGTTTCTGCCTGCTCGGCCATGTGCTTGAGTGAGTAATTGAGCAAGAGGGTTATGCTTTGTGGCTGCTTGTTATTCAAACAGGGATTGTGCTGGGGGCAGGAGCAGCATCTGAAACTTTCCCCCTTCCCTCCAGACTCAAAGAGAAAGCACCCCAAAGCCATATTTTTGAGCAGTGTGCGGGACTGTGGGGGTAAGTGGAGGACCTTGCCTGGGGCTCCTCACTGCCTCCATGAGCCAGATACAGTGGCTTGGTGGGCCAGATTTGGCCCACAGGCCATATTTTGTCAAGACCTGGGTTAAGGACTCCCTTGGAGCAGTATGTTGTGCATTTACTGTTCAGCTGTGAATTGAATAGGTCTCTGATCAGGGTCCATCACTGAGCAAAAATGTTGAGTACTATCAAACTGTGAAGTCAACAGTGTCAATCACTAAATATCTTGTGGTTAACCACTAAATATCTTCTGAGTGAGTACATGAGTACATTCTGTTTCCCAAGAAGATAAGCTGCAGATAAGAGGATCAGATGGTTGATGCACAAATGCTAAAGATTGATTTCCTTTGCACATAATAAAGATGATCTGGTTCCTCTCTATTTGTTCACATAAAAAAGTGACAGTTATGTCTGACATGATGAAAACATGTGGACAACAAGCTAAATACGAATCAACAGTGTGACACTGTTGCAAAAAAAACAAACATCATGCTGGGATGCATTAACAGGAATGTTTTAAGGAAGACAGGAGAAGTAATTCTGCCGCTCTACTCTGTGCTAATTAGGTCTCACCTGGAGTACAGTGTCCAGTTCTGAGCACCACATTTTGGGAAAGATGGAGAAATTGGAGAAGGCTCAGAAAAGAGCAACAAAATAATTACAGGTGTAAAAAACATGAGCTATGAGAGAAAATTAAAAGAATTGAGTTTATTTAGTCTGGAAAAGAGAAGACTGAGAGGAGAGTTGATAACAGTTTTCAAGCACCTAAAAGGGTACACAAGGAAAAAGAAAAACTATTCTCCTTACCCTCTAATGATAGGACAAGAAGCAATATGCTTAAATTTCAGCATGGGAAGTAAAAGTTAGACATTAGGAAAAACTTCCTAGCTGTCGGGGTAATTAAACACTGGAATAAAATGCTTAGGGAAATAGGAGTCTCAAGGTAGCACTTAGGAAGTACACCACCTCCTCTGTGCCAGACCAATTGCTAAATGGGATGCCTCCTAATATTCCTTCCCTGTTCCTCTTGATGATCCTTTCTGCACCTCCTTCCTCCTCAGGTACCACCTATGCCTAGAGGGATTATGGAATCTATATAATCAGATATTTTAAAGACCTGGTTAGCTTAACATCTGTGAGAGATGATCTAAATGGTGGCTGGTCCGGCTGTGAGTGTGGGGGACTGGAGTTGATGCCCTCTTGTGGTCCCTTCCAATTTTAGTATTTTAGGATGGGAATGGATGTGAAGGAGGAAGGACTGGCATGCTCTTCTCACAACTTGGAGCGCCAGGACACATATGTGCATTCTGGATTCTCCACCTTTCCCTGTTCTGTGAGCCATGTGGCTATCAAAGTGAACCCACAGGGGATGCACTGGTGATAATTGTCTTGTCGTGGAAGAAGGGAAGAAAGGGAACCCCTGCACAAATGTCACACGGGACTGTCCACTATTGAAGAGACGATAGTACCGTTGCTGTAACTGTGGGCATGGAAGTCATGGAGTGGCATTTTGGTGAGTAAACAGATTGCAGCCATGTCTCAAATCAGTGAAGACGGATGTGGAAAGGGGGTCACATATGTACATGAAATCACATGGTTAAGGAGGGACAGGGAAATCCTGGTTGGTACATATAGATCGTGAGTTATAATGTTGCTCATGACCTGGAACCTATTTGATCTTAAATAGGCACATGCTGTGACCGAATTTACCTCTTTTGAAGTACAGAGACTGCATCGGGGCTAGGACTGATTTCTTGATGTTGACATTGACCCCAAGGGATGAAACAAAGTTGAGTAACATAGAGGCTGCTGTGTGGGCTTTTTGCCTGGGCTGCACAGATAGAAGCCAATTGTCAAGATATTGAAACATGAGGAGACTATTACATCTGACATGGGCTGCTACAATGGAAAAATCTTTGGTGAAGACTCTTGGAAGGGAGCACTCTGTACTGGAATTGGTGGGTGCACTCTGTGACTCTCAGGAAAATCTCTGGACTGGATGGATATGAACGTGAAAATAAGCTTCCCTCATTTTAAGAACCATAAACCACATGCTTTTCTTTAATAATGGAATAATCACTGCTAGTGTGACTAAGCCAGCTTGAGTCGGAGGATAGCAACTCAAATACTGGAGACCAAGGATTGATCTCTACCAGCCTTTCTTCTTGGGTACTAGGAAATGAGTTGAGTAAAACCCCATTTCCTCATGTCCCAGGGGAATGCATTCTACTACTAGCCATTGTAATAAGGAGTTCACCTCTTGGACAAGAATACTGTTGTGAGAGTGGTCCCTGAAGGGGAACAGAAAGTAGGGACTTGGAGGAGGTAAACTCAACTGTATAACTGTGGTTCCTGACAATTCAACATCCGAGATGGCAGATACTGCCATAGACATCACAGTCTCCATGAAGGTGCATAGGGATGGTATGATGTTGTGAGTTCTTCTCACAACTGATTCATGGTACAAGGAGAAGATAGACTGTAGTTCCAATGTCAGTACCATTTTAGGCAATGGAAAGGTTTGGAGTATTGATATGGATGATGGAAGACCAACAGACACTATTTTCAAATCTCCACCTGCAGGCACATGGAGTATATGCGTAACCTCTCAGTGAAATACAGTAGGGGGCCATCATTTAAAAGAGAATATGTTGCCTTGCT
This sequence comes from Pelodiscus sinensis, assembly GCF_049634645.1. NCBI lineage: Eukaryota > Metazoa > Chordata > Testudines > Trionychidae > Pelodiscus > Pelodiscus sinensis. The sequence continues at coordinate 118,115,688 of NC_134715.1, read as the reverse complement.
AATAAGGCATGTCAGCCATTCAGAGTACAAGGATGTTGAATAACACAAGATACAGAATTAAAGATATTTTGAATACAGAAATCAGAACAGAAATCAAACTTAGCTTATACAACAATGGGCAAGTAGTAATCATTCTTAGCTTAAAAAATACTGCAGCAATTATTTCTTCAAATCTGTCTCAACAGAAGAAAATGACCAGAGGGCATACAAATAATTTAAAAATGATTAAATTACTACCATGCAATCAGTTCTTCCAGAGTTAGTAAAAGGAAAGATTAGAATATATGTAATGCGATATGCCCCTCAATGGGGGTTGCAGCAGCTAGGATCAAACCTAAGACCTCTGAATTTAAAATGAATCTTTACTGTCTGAGCAGGGAAAAAAAAAGATTTTACATCTCAAAGGCTGCAGCAGACTCATCAAATTCTATATAAGGACTAACCACTGGAAGGGGAATTCAGTGTCATAATGTTAGTAGGCCCTAACAGGGGAGAAGGTGTGGCACAATGCACAGGATGCTGGAATGGGACTCAGAAGACATCAGTTCCATTCTTTACTCCACCACAGACCTACCAGTGATCTTGAGAAGGTCACATCACATCTCTATGCATCTATCAGGTTGGTGTGGCTTGTCAGCTGTGGCAGGTAGCACAGAAAATTCGAATTTCAAACCAAGTATATCAGGCCTGGCCAGCTGATATGCAAAATTTGTGCCAGTCACACAAGCTCTGTGGGACTGTAGGTTACATATATGATGCATAAGCCACCTTCCAGCCTATCTCTTCAAAGGGAAGAGTCTAGAAACCTCTACAATGTTGCAACATACACTGGGGCAGAGAAGTTGTAGCTTGTTGTGATGGGCTGGACTAGGCCCCAACAGCCCCTACAGGAGGCTAGAGGCCTTGCTGCACCCCATCCTAGCAGGAGCAGCAGAGAAGAGGTCCTCTAGGCACTATAAAGTGGCTGTCTCTGCGGCAGCCAATCAGGACCCCCGGAGAGGGGCATAAAAGAAGTTGCAGAGCTGGGGATCAGCAGTTCCCTTCAGGAGCTTGACCAAGCCAGGTCTATACCCTGACTGGGAGATCAGCACTACGGCTAGCTCCCAGTGTGAGCTAAGCCTAGATCTGGGTAAGACCAGACTAGCCCTGTCCACGATGCTAAGTAAGTCTCTGCTTGTGGCTGGTCTTTGGCCAGTTAGGCCTTGGTTCCAGACTTTGAGGCTATGTCTATACTGCAAGTCTCTTGCGTAAGAGCACATACAAATGGGTGCTCATTTGCATATGCAGCACTCATTTGCATTTCTTCTTCCTTTCCCTTTTGCGCAAGAGATTTTTGCGCAAAAAAGCGCTGTGTAGATGGTGCCTTTTTGTGCAAAAAAACCCTTTTGTGTTCTTCCTCATGTTTTTGAGAGCTCCATTTGCATTTGCTCTTCCACAAGAGGCTTGCAGTATAGACATAGCCTGAGGGCGACCAGACAACCAGGCAAGGACCCTGCACAGTGCCACTTGGCTGCAGCGGGGCGCTCACCAGTGGGTGGACCTGTTACACTTGTTTTACTAGTATGATGTTTAGATTTCAAGCCCTATTTATGTCCAGTACTGGAAAGACAATTTCATTGCAGCTCTAAGAAAACATGTTCTTTGCATCTTTAAAAATGAAGGAATTTAACCTAGTATGGGAAAGAAAGTCATGAACATTTGGTGCCATTCCTCACCAAAATAACCAGTGCCTCATTCAGAGAAGGAATCCCTTCCTCCTTTAATATGCAATGGCTTGACCAGGATTGAAGTAATCCAGTCTGGATTCTTCAGTACTACCCAATTAGCACCCAGAGCAAGCTTATTGAGGAGTTATCAAAAAGCAAACTACATTCTCATTTAATTGAAGCCAGAATCTCAGATGCAGCACAATCTAAATTTAGTTCAGGACACAGAACTGAAACTACTTTCATTGAACTGATGATTTCCTCTGCTAATGGATTCTTCTTTCTGTCCATTCTCATCCTTCTGGATCTCTCTGCAGCATTCAACATTGTTGACCATAAGACACTGCTCTTTCACCTGACAGAAGTGGCAGGAATCCAGGGTAATGCATTAAAGTGGTTTGAATCCTTCAAGCAGGGATGCCCCCAAAGAGCAGTAATTGGAAATTGCATCTCGCCACCGCTAAATGTCTAACTTATATGGTTCCATATGGATCAAATCTCTCCCCAGTCCTTGTTAACATCTATATTCAGTCAGTAAGTGAATTTGATGACAAGGGGTTAAGTGCTAGAAATATGCAGATGACACACAACTCTTCCTACCTTTCACTGCACATGATCTCAACACTACCACCAAGATGGCCCAGTACTTGGATGAAATCTGTTCATGGATAAAGAACATCTCGTTGATGCTGAGCTCCAACAAAAGAGAGGTGATGCTGGTGGACAGGAAAGCAGTTTGAGAAGTTTGCAGCCATAGGCTGTGTCTACATTGGCACCCGTTTCCGGAAAAGGGATGCTAATGAGACCAGTCGGAATTGCAAATAACGCGAGGGATTTAAATATCCCCCGCGGCATTTGCATGAACATGGCTGCCGCTTTTTTCCGGCTTGGGGTTTTGCCGGAGAAAAGCACCAGTCTAGACGGGATCTTGCGGAAAATAAGCCCTTTCAAGTAGGAATAAGGGATCTTCCGGAAAAGGGCTTATTTTCCGCAAGATCCCGTCTAGACTGACGCTTTTCTCCGGCAAAGCCCCGAGCCGGAAAAAAGCGGCAGCCATGTTCATGCAAATGCCGCGGGGGATATTTAAATTCCCCCCCGGCATTTGCAATTCCGCACAGCCATAGTGTAGTCTCCTTTGATTGAATGTTCATATCCACAATTGGTCACAGAATTGGAAGAGGCCTCAGGAGGTCATCAAGACCAGCCTCCAGCAAAAAGCAGGACCAATCCCAACTAAATCATCCCAGCCAGGGCCTTGTCAAGATGGGACTTAAAAATCTCTATGGATGGAAATTCCACCACCTACTTCGGTAACCTATTCTGGTGTTTCACCACCCTCCTAGTGAAATAGATTTCCCAGTATCCAACCTAGACCTCCCCCACTGCAACTTGATATCACTGCTCCTCATTCTGTCATCTGCCATCACTGAGAACAGCCTCTATCCAACCTCTTTGGAACCCCCCTTCAGGAAGTTGAAGGCTGCTATCAAATTCTACTTCACTTTTCTCTTCCGTAGACTAAATAAGCCCCAATCCCTCAGTTTCTCCTTGCAAGTCATGCATTCCAGCCCCCTAATAATTTGTTGCAATCTGTGGGTATGTCTATACTACCACCCTAGTTCGAACTAGGGTGGTTAATGTAGTCATACGAACTTGCAAATGAAGCCTGGGATCTGAATTTCCCAGGCTTCATTTGCATGTTGCCGGGTGCCGCCATTTTTAAATGTCCGCTAGTGCGGACTCCGTGCCCGCGGCTACACGCGGCATGAACTAGATAGTTCGGATTAGGCTTCCTATTCTGAACTATCTGTACGCCTCACTTACCTAGCATAAGTCCACAGCAACAGGTAATACTTAACAATCCCCCCCAAACAACAATCTACTTAAGCAAGACACTCCACTCTTTTCCTCTGTAAAGAGGATGTGAGAGCAAGCAACGTGACAGAAGTATAATCACATTGCCTCATACACTATGGGAATGTACTCAGACACAATGGCAATAACCAAATTACTAAAACCTACGTTGAATAAATGTAATTTGAGCTGAGCCAATGAGAAATTGGGCAACCACATTCAGGAGACAGTGTGCTCTAACTGATTGAGTACAAGTAGCACATGGAATAATCTGTGACTGCCTGAAAAGCTGTTCACAAAGGTGAAGCCCTAGGCTGGTATGTCTCATCCTTGAGGCAGTGAAGAAAGCAATGACTGATTCTCTAGACTATCTGAACAGAGGCCCAGACAACATCTTCTGAATAATATGAGACACTGTGAGAGTCTGCTGGTAATACATTTATAAAATAAATATAGGGAAGCACTCGTAATAGTTGCTAGCTTTGGAGCTATCATCAAATATTTTCCTGTATGGAAAAATGATTTTTTCCTTTGTAAAACCTACATATGCCATTTCTATTGTGTTATCTACTTTTATTTTTAGCTTCCAATTTTTAAGCATCAGAATTAGACTACTCTTAATTTTGTTCACTTTGTGACCAATGTTCTCTCTAATTTTGTGCTCTATGTGCAGAATAAAGTTTGTTATGTGCACCAAGGCATGTGCAGATGTGCACCACCAGTAGAAACACATGCTGCTAGCTGTGAGTATCTGTGGATGCTCTGCTAATCAGCTGGGCAGCACGTGAATCTCCCTTGGGAGGGGAATATTGCTTGTGACTGATGTTTGTAGTTATAAGTAGGAGTAGGTGGATCAGCCTAAAAGGACTGCCATTAATATAGGCTACTGTAAATTTAGAGAGAAAAATTATGGAAATAACTAGGATTGTGCAAAAAGTCCAGTAAATACCCTTAATTAACCTGAAATAAGGGTTGGCCAAAATTTAGCTGAATACAGATACAATGAGCCTAGTTCCACAAACTATGCATACTTACACTTACCACTCTCATACTTGCCGATCCCTGGCACCCTACCCATTACATCTCAGCATTACAGTCTGCTCATCAGAGTTGGGTGAATATCTCTTGAAGTGTTCCTTAATAGTCCTTGCTTCAGCTTCTCTCCAAAGTACTTTGGAGGCTTTTTCCTTAAGCTCTTTCCCTTCAACCACATAAGTGCACCTGTCTCTTAACTCCTCTTTTCCAGACAGATTCACAGCATGTCTGACCACTGCCCTGGTCTGCCTCAAACAGAGAAAAATCAAGCCTTTATAGCCCTAATGCTCTGGTAGCAGCCTATAGTTCGCATGATTGCTGGATTCCATGTCCTCAAATTCCTCTGGTTTTGGCAGAGGCCATTTCCATAGAAGTGAATTAAACATTGGTTCTCTTAAAGGTCCAACCAAGTTCATCCTGTGATAAGATATAAAGAAACACTCTTTGAAATCACTAACTTTAAAGAGAAGTTTTATAGATTCACTTGGATTCCAGAGCAAACAAGCTATCCTAATTATGGGGCACTTGCTACCTCTGCTGCTTAATCTAACAGTAGTACAGAAGGGAAGAGGTCTATCCCCTTCTTACTGGATGCGTTTGAAGGGGAAAGATTGTGGCCATATCAGAAGAGACATGGTAAAGGAACCCTCATTATCCAAAAAGCAGGAATCTATAACTATCATTCCTTGCTCCATTAATGGGTAGAAGAGGTGGCTCAGGGCTGGAATAGGAAGGAACAGATGGGAGAAAGGGGTACCTTCATGTGGGCTTAGATTTCATAAAACTCACACCATAAAGCAAAACATTAGAAGTTGGGCCATGGGTAATCCCTTTAGAGTTCTCTCCATTCTGGACTACCCTAACTCTTAAGCACACTATGCTGACACAAAATTACATCTTCTTTCATTTTTATAAACAACTTCTATTGTACCCTTCAGAGTCACACATCAGTTTTCTTGTTAGTGTTAGTTTTTGAGTCAAGAGGAGCTAGTTGCTTCGATTACACTAAAAGAAATTCAGGACTGAATCCTGACCTAAGCCTTTTCTAATACAGCCTAATCAGTCATATCCGGAATCTGGTTAAATCATTAAACTTTCCATCTTTATATTTTATTATAGCATTGTTTTGCAGCATCAACGATAAATAGTAGTTAAGGACAAATGCATCACTGTACATATGGAAAGAGGTTGTTATTATAATGTGCATAGGTTAATTATACAGTGTATTTACTGGCGATAATTTATTGTAATATTAGACTGGGGGCAGTTAGCTACATCATTCAGTTATTTCACTTTCACTACACATCACATATGAAACTGGAATTTCATTAAAATTTTCTTCTGTCATCATGGTACTTATAATAGAAATAGTTAGACTTTGTACTCATGCAATTTCTAATCTGTAAAATATAGTAAATAATGTATTGCACATACAAGCAGTCAAAACTTTTCCTTTGCTCACAGATTTCAGTTGCTAAAACTCTGAAATGAAAGTGACCTTGGGAAGAGTTGTAAGTATTGCAACTTGTCTAATGAACATGACAGTTGCCAAACAAACTATCTTCATTAGTTGTGATTAGGTGCTTCTGATGCTACAGATATATAGAGATTTATTTAGAGTAGATCAACAAACTTCATATGGAGCAGCATATATAAGGGGGCATAAAGAGATCTGTAGTCACTTTCTGAAAATGCTTAAATATAAAGATAATTATCTTTCTGACACCAGAGTCTGAAATGGAAATATGCATTTCAGGGGAATAGAGTTATTTTTGCAGTTATATCACATTGTACACATGTTTAAGGAGCTTCAGGAATTGTTGCTATCCTCAGATAACTTGAATAACTTGGAGAAGGCCCTGAAAAGGTAATATTTATGGAGATTGCTAGGCAGATGTCACTATTTTATCCAGGAAGGAAGCATGATTGTAATTAAAATAATTTCCTGGTTTTACATATTGAGAATGCATTCCTACTAGCTAAATAAGCAAGGATAGTAATTGTAAAAACTATTACTCACCTTCTCATAAATATTATTCTTCAATATCTGTTGCTCACGTCCATTCCAATCCAGTGTGTGTGTGTACTGCATGCAAGAGAGCTAGAAGATTTTCCCTGAGCAGTATTTGTAGGGTCAGCCTGGATATTTCCCTGGTGTCGTGTCTTCATAGCGCCCAATATAGGGCCCTACTGACCTGACCCCCTTCAATTCCTTCTTGCCAGCTACTTTAACCGAGGGGTAAGAGAGAGGGTATTGGAATGGGCATGAACACCACATTTTAAGGAACAACAGTTATGAAAAGGTGAATAGCCATTTTTTCTTCTTTGAGTGCTTGTTCACATCAATTCCAGATCAGGTGACTCACAAGCCCAAATTCAGCAGTAGGAATTGGAGTTATCCACTGACTGGAAAACCAATCTAACAAAGACTGCCTGCTGGATGATTGTGTAGTGTGTGGCGAAAGTAAGTATAGAGGACCTCATCACTGCCCCTCCAATTTCCAGTATAGGAATCTATGCCAGGAATGCTGTTGAAAAGGCTTGTATCTTGGTAGAGTGCCCAGTAATTGGAAGAGCAGCAACTCCGGCCATGGTATCGCAAGATATGATCCATGATGAAATCCACTGAGAAGAGAAAGGAAGACCTTTCATTCTGTCTGCAACAGCCACAAATAGTTGAATGGACTTTCAGAACAGCTTTGTTCTGTCAATGTAAAAGGCTAGTGCTCTGTAGACATCCAATGAAGTCTCTGCTTGCTGGTGGTTGAGTGCAGCTTAGGATATAACACTGAAAGAAAACTGTCCTGGCTGATATGAAATTGAGAGATAACCTTTGGGAGGAAATTTGGGAAAGGTCTGATCTGAATCTTTTCCTTAAAGAACATAGTGCAGGAGGCTCTGATGTTAGGCTCAGACACTTGAGTTCAGATACTCTCCTGGTTGAGGTTACCACTACTGGAAACACTACCTCATTATGAGAGATAAAGCCTGAAGCACATTGTCAATGGTTCAAAGGGAAGATCCATCACTTTGGAGAGGACCAACTTAAGATCTCAACGCAGGATCAATGGTCTGGCATGTGGATATAGCCTGTCAAAGGACTTTTTAATAAATGACTTACCACAGGATTGGCAAAGACGGACTGGCTTGCTCTGCCTGAACGGAAGGCTAATATGGCAGTCAGGTGAATAGGGGTGTTAAGACCAGAACTAGCATCCTGTTCACAAATTCAGAAGCATAACAAAGCTCCAGTTTATATAAAAGAAATCTGCAGTCATAATGCAGCAAAAAAAAAAGAAGAAAACATTGCACAGAACATCATTTATTCTTTAATCCCAGGCTATCTTTGATGGAGGATTCATAAACTATTGATCCCTCTGTCTAGATTGGACTTATATGGCACTTTGCCTTAATATCTGAACATCTCACAAATTTAATTAATGCTCTCTCTCTCTCTCCCCCTCCCTCGCTCCTTCTCAGTAGAATTTTTAAACAAAATACTTTTTATTAATTTACGGTGGAGAAGGCTAGGTCAGAGAAATCAGATTTATATTTTACACGGAGTTTGTTGTCATTTGTATCTCTTGTCACAGTAAATGCCACAGTGCTTGGCAGCTGCCAAGAAAAGTTTCATTTTTACCCTTGAGATTCTCAGTCTTGTGGTGACAGTTCTGTTCTTCCAGAGGAATGAAACTGTCATGGGAGATCATGATTATGAAGAGCTATGTGATCTTGCAGGTTACTTGGGCCAATTATATAAATGATTTTGAAGATTAGGACCAAATTCTTAAACTTTTATTGTGTATTTGATGATGAGAAGAACACTGGGACAATGTACTCTTGTATGATAGCGATAGTAGTACTAGTTGGGAATTTTCCACTGGAACTATTTTTTACCATAAAATGCCCTTTTTGTAAATTTAATGCAGGTAAATATCTATTTTGACAAAAAAAATCCATCCAGAATATTGCTGGTAATTTTAAAATCAAGATTGGATTTTTAAAAAAATATATGCTCTAGTTCAAACAATTTATATTGGGGAAGTTTTATGGTCTGTGCTAGACAGGAGGTCAGACATTATCACAATGGTCCTTTCTGGCCTTGAAAGCTATAAATCTTTCAAAATGGAGCTCCTAGCTGCCAGCCTCTAAGGATCTTATGAATTTTACTTTCAGACATCAGGTAAAAAGCACAATTGTCAGGGGTTTTTCAAGTAGGCTACTGGGGTACTGCAATAGGCATATGAGGGAGGCAGGCAGGCAGGATGTATGTGCCTCCTCCCTTGCCTCTCATGGGTACATAGGATCTTTCATTAAGTTTTAATTTATTAGTATGGAATTTATTCCACTTGAATCACAATCAACTTAAAAGGGGAAATTCATATAACATTTAATTTTTAAGGTTACTGTGACTCACTGATTTATATAGTTATAACATTCTGCACTTACATAGCACTTTAAAAATGTAAAGCAAAGTACAAACATTAATTAACTTTGATAACACTGCTATGAGCTAAGATTTATTATTCCTATTTTACACAGGGGAGACAAAATATTTCTACCGGGTGATTTAAAGGCCCAAACAGAGTTGGGGCAGAGGAGGAGTTGAAATATAGGAGGAATTCTTGTTCTTGATGCAAGTATCTCCTGCTAGTAGATCATGCTGCTTTCTCATGTGGGTAGTGTTAATTGTTAATCATTGCAGTTTAGCGCCATCAAAGGGCAAAACAGTGGCTGCTGTCTTTGATTGTGTAACTATACATGACAACCAGCTCACTTCATGTAATCTGCATTCAATTCCTTCAACAAGCTCTTGACATATTAATTACCATAATTTTATTTCTATATAAAAACATTTATTTGCTTATTTCTGTGACTACTGCACTTAATACACAATGACCCAATGTTGTGTCTTCTAACTTGTGTTTGGTTTTAATAACTGGATAAATGTTTTATTGACTAGATAATTTTGGTTAACTAGTTTTTGTATTGACCGTTTAAACACAGTATGCTCAGAGTTTTCACTAATGTGTTTTTCTCATTGCTATTTTGTTCATTTTAAAAATCTGCTATGTTTTGTCATAGAACAGGGGTGGGCAATAATTTTTGACTGGGAGCCACTTCTGAATTTTTTTAAGTGGCCCTGAGCCACCCCAGAAGGGGTGGGGCCTCAGGCAGAAGAATCAGGATACTTCCATGCTTCCCCACCCACAGACCTTGATTAGTCTGGGGATGGGAAAGCGCATAAAGTCTTTGCCCCTGCCCAGCCCAGAGAGAACTACCCGCTGTTCTGAATAGTTGGCAGTTCCCTCTAGCAGCCATGCCCCTGGCGGTAGGAGGAGACTTCACGCGCTCTCCCCACCTGCACCCAGGTCAATCAGGGACTGGGGGTAGGGGGAGCATGCAAAGTCTTCCCCCATCCTGCAAGGGAGTGCCATGCTTAGTCACCTTCCAACTGAGCAGCAGCTGGAAGTTTACTCTAAACGGCAAGCCCCTTGCAGGGCAGGAGGAGACTTTGCATGCTTCCCCCACCGTACTGTCAATTGCCAGGGTTGGCTTTAAGCACTGTGCCCTCCCCTGTCCATGAACCCTGATTGTCCTGGGGGCAGGGAGTAGCAGGACCTCTGCAGGCCAGATCAACCCACTTGGCAGGCCGGATCTGGCCCGCAGAGGCCCTTTTGCCCACCCTAGCACAGAACTATCATGCATGATACACCCTGGAGTATGGAAGTTAAGGTATTTGTAACACATTCATAAGCTCAGTGTTTCACATGCAGAATTTAGGGCATGAATTTTAAAATATGTCTCTAAAAGTTAATTTGATCCATATTCATAACTCCTCTTAAACCATAAGTCTCTTTGCAATATCATAACCGTTTCCACAGTAGCTAAACACATGTCATGAATTAAAGATTCTGACTATGAGAGGTGAATAAGAATTAGGAATAATAAAATATTCTAAAGTTCTTGTTTCTAGTAGAGGATGTAATAGTCCAGGTCAGCGGGAAGCTATGCTGACTCACTACACTGCCCGGCTAAATAGCAGTTTTAGTGTCCCGGCCCTAGCTCAGGGCAAGGCTCTAAACCATGGGTTCCCAAACTGGGGGGCATGAAGAAATTCCAAGGGGGGGCACAGGGTGACCCAGTCTCCCCCCCATTAATAATTCTCCCCCCCCCCCCAAGTTTTGCTGCTATTTTTGTCCTTCGGCCCTTGTCAGTTCCTTTTTTTTTTTTTTTGCTCAACAAGTTTTGCTGCTATTGGGGGGGGGGGGGGGAGGCATGAGGGTTTCTCAAAAATCAAAAAGGGGGCGTGATGCCAAAAAGTTTGGGAACCACTGCTCTAAACAGTTCAAGGGCTCATGCTGCAAGCTGAGTCTCAGTCATTGAAGTTAAACCCTTGACCAGGGCAGAGCAACAAAGCAATCTAGAAATAGTTTAACAGGTAAGGCCCAGGCCTGTCTGGTGACTGAGTGCGGCTGTAAATAGGCCAGGACCCTTACTCAGGGGGAGGCTGCAAACAAGTAATCAGTAGCATAAATCAGCATGTTCAGGCCTGACTGCAGTCTGAGCAGAAGTTTACAGAGGCCACGCCCTTGGTCAGGGTGGGGCAATAAACAGTCTAGGCAATTTAAGCTGTTCCATGCTCAAGCAACAGGGACTCAAGCCTCTCTGCGAGCTGAGATGCGTTTATAATGCCCAGCCCTTGGTCAGGATGGGGCAGGCAGACAAATAGTAGAGGCAGTTTAAGCTATTCCATGCTCAGGCTGGTCTGCAGGCTAAACGGGGGTCAGGTTTCCCTTCAGGTGGAGCGCCAACAAGCACAGGGATTTTCTCCCTGAAAGGGGAACTTGCCACCCAAGGTGAAGATTTGCAGGGAGGACGCAGGCTCATCCACTCCACTGCAGCCCAGCCTAGGGCCCTAAGGGTACGTCTACACTAGCCCCCTAGCTCGAACTAGGGAGGCTAATGAGGGCGACCGAAAATGCTAATGAAGCACGGGATTTAAATATCCCACGCATCATTAGCATATTTCTGGCAGGTCGCCATTTTGGAAACTGACTAGCCCGAAGTAACTGCCCGTGTCTACACAACGCAGAGAAGCGGGATTCCGAGATAAACCCTTTAGTTCGAATGAACTGTTACTCCTTGTGGAAGCTCAAAAGAGCATTTTCTTGAAGCTCAAAAAAGGAAGCAGCAGCTGTCTGAAGAATCATTATGTAATACTTTTGTAGATACATCATCACACTCATGTCTGATAAAAATATTTGACTGTAACATTTCACTGAACTTAAAGTTCCTGTGTAGCAACTGTAAGAGGTTGGCAGCTGCCAAGAGCTGTGAGATGACTGTCTAGAATAACATGTCTGATGCCCTGCTAGAACAGAGACAAAATTTGATTCATGTTCATGAATATATTTACAATATACCTCCAAAATGAAGTAAGTATTTAATTCCATCAAGAGGTTCTAATGTCATATGTCAAATTTAATTATGATATCAGCAAATGCCCAAAAGTGATTCTATCAGTCTAATAAGCGTGATCTTCTCAGTCTAGAACTACACTTTTGAGGATCTCTGTGTCCTTGAGTCTTGTACCGTTGGTCTACACACATCCTCCATTGATTCAAACACTGTAAGGTGGGAAACCACATCTTTAACTGCCCTCAGTTTCTTTCCACTACATCAGAATTCATTGGTGAATACTCCAGAGAAAGGGAGAAAGAAGCTGAGAAGTCTGTTGCTTCAGAAATAGGGAAACTATAGAAACTCAGCAGTAGAGAAAATAAACAGAAGTTGGGATCGATGGTGAAGTGAGGTAGGTTGGCCTCCCAGAGTGCAAGGACCCCATCACTGAGCCCTGGTGGGCAAAGCCAAGAGCTCATTGAGCCTGGGAAGCTGGTGGGAGGAAGAAAACATTAAGGGTGTGTCTAGACTACATGCCTCCTTCGACGGAGGCATGTAGATTAGCCAGATCGGAAGAGGGAAATGAAGCCGCGATTAAAATAATCGCGGCTTCATTTAAATTTAAATGGCTGCCCCGATCTGCCGATCAGCTGTTTGTCGGCAGATCGGGGGAGTCTGGACGCGATGCCCCGACAAAGAAGCCTTTCTTCATCGACACAGGTAAGCCTCGTGAAACCAGGCTTACCTGTGTCGATGAAGAAAGGCTTCTTTGTCGGGGCATCGCGTCCAGACTCCCCCGATCTGCCGACAAACAGCTGATCGGCAGATCGGGGCAGCCATTTAAATTTAAATGAAGCCGCGATTATTTTAATCGCGGCTTCATTTCCCTCTTCCGATCTGGCTAATCTACATGCCTCCGTCGAAGGAGGCATGTAGTCTAGACACACCCAAAAGGTGGTTCCAAAAGTTCAGTTGAAGTCCACGCTCAGACCTGAGCTGAACACTCTTGCAGCAGGTGCCACTAATTCCCCATGATGAATGTTGCCCTGAGACATAGTAAGGAGGGTCAGGCCTTCCATGGACCCAACACAGGTCCTGGAGGGGGAGGAACTCTGCCTCTGACCCACTGTAGGTAGATTCTGATGATGTCACCTGTGCCTGACTGGTTTTACACTCTTTACCCTGAGTGGTGTCTCTCTCTTATTTGCTAGTTGGCAATTTACTTCTATTCTATCCTCGCCACTCCATCATAGTCTCTATTTCAGCCTGGCTCCGCCTGCCCTCCATGTGCCCAGTTTCCCTTTTCCTTTAACTTCTCCCTTTAATGCCCTTCCTTGTCTCTTTTTTCAGGGTACGTCTAGACTACAGGGTTTTGTCGACGGAAGTTTTGTCGACAGATACTGTCGACAAAACTTCTGTCGACATAGAGCATCTAGACACATTCAGTTCTGTCGACAAAGCAAGCTGCTTTGCCGACAAAACCCTGTAGTCTAGACGCAACCCTACAGGCAATAACACCTTCTGTCGACAGAACTCTGTTGACAGAAGGTGTTATGCCTCGTAAAATGAGATTTACCAGCGTCAACAAAACTGCTGAGTTCTGTCGATGTTATGTCAACAGAACTCAGCGGTAGTGTAGACGCAGGTATAGTTTTGTTGACAAAAGTCCACTTTTATCGACAAAACTCAGTAGTCTAGACACACCCTCAGATAAACTCCTCCCAACAAAAATCACATACATAAATTCAAGAAGTGTAAATTATGTAAGTCCTGCAGACCATCATTTTATTCACTCTGCTTGTATGCTACATCCCTTCTCTCCAATCATTATTGGTCTTGTCTATTGAGACTGTAAACTCTTTGGGGCATGGACTCTCTCTTATTGCATATTTGTAAAGTGCCTAGACATAATGGATTCCCAATCTTGGTATCTCTAGCTACTACTATGTACAAATAAATAATAAGTAATACACTTGAAATAATGAAGTTATTAAAAATACACCATTTTTCTTCATTGAAATTTATCTACTGATCTCCTTTGTCTGGAGATCAACAAAGGCTAATAATTCTAGGAATAGAGCTAAGGACTCAATTAAATAAGAATTGCTCTTCCTCCTATCAGAGAGACTGTCAGGAGACTGAAATATCAACAAGCAAGATGAGACCACGTTGGAGCCACAAGAAACCCATGAACTCTGTCCTCTATGTTTCCTGTATAGATAGAACTTTAATTTCAAACACCATTGGCAGATGTCTAAAGTTTTCAATACTTGTGCTGAAATTGAAGAGAATATTATCATTGGAAGACTTGACAGAGAGAAAGGATATTTTGCAATCCTTCACGAAGCTAATTTAGGTCAACAGCTGAGCTGATCCTTTAAAAATGTATTTGTGAATAATATGCAATGAAAAATTATCAACATCTATAACAAAAAAATTACTTGCAATCAACTATTTGACCAGTTCTAGTCATCAGACTCATCTAGGACAGCCTTACTTGAGACAGGCCATCCATATTTAGCATGGTAGTAATGAAAGCTGTGAAGAAGGGGTTGAATAGAACCCCTGCATTGCTTTGAAGGATATGGGTGAGGAACTCTATGGGCACGTTTACATTGGACACTTATTCCAAAATAAGCCATTTTGAAATGTATATTTTCAACTATAGTATCTACACAGCAAATGCCCATCGAAATAGTGCTGAGGTATTTTGAAATAGAGCATCCACACTCATTGGACACTGAATCATACTTAAGGCCACCTGGAAGCACTTCAGGCAGGGCATCAGGACAGCAGTCACTTCCTGTAGCTGCTGCCTGAGGTTAGCTGAAGCTCATGCTTAAAGGGATCCCTCTGTACAGTCCATGTTGCAGGCTCTTCTCCTTTGCCTACCTCCTTGAGGGACAGCAAATCCTTTTCTCTGTGTGCTCTGGTTGCAGTTGCAGACACCACAGTGCTCCAGCCATGGAGTCGGACCTGCCTCTAAGCAGTCGACGGCTCTTATATCACATGCTGCACCTCCTGCTGCAGTTTCTGAGGGCTACTCTCGTAGCCCTGCAGGAGGAGGACCCCCAGCTCATTGTGGGGCACCTCCTCTCCTCTCTCCACATACTGCTCCTGCATCTCAGCCCCACCCATTCTCCCTCCCCTGCAAACTGTGTACCGCTGCATCTGGCAACTGGACACTAGTTCCGACTGGTGGAACTGGACCATCATTGAGCTGTGGGATGACCAGCAGTGGCTCCAGAATTTCCACATGCAGATGGACACCTTCCTGGAGCTGTGTGAGTGGCTTGTCCCTGGCCTCCAGTGACGGGACATCCGCATAAGATCCGCCATCCCCTTCCAGAAGCGGGTCACCATCACTATCTGGAAGCTTGCCATGCCAGACAGCTACAAGTCCGTTGGGAACCAGTTTGGCATGGGGAGATTGACTGTTGGGATCATGACCATGCAGATATGGTGCTCTCGTACTATTGTCCCAGAAGGGAACTGCTGGAAGGGGGTTCCCCAAAGAAGGTGGTAGTGGTGGAAGTCCCCTCCCCAGGAGGTTTTTCAGTCCTGCCCTCACAAAGCTCTGATGGGAATGAGGTAAGATGGGGTTGCTCCTGGTGTGTGGGGAGAGGGAGGAGTCGGGCTTGGGGTCCTCCCAAGGGCCCTGGCAACCCTGTGATTCTCTGTGTGTCTCCTTCTACAGCTGGTGAGGGCCATCAACTCTGTCCTGCTGTACAGGGTCATCAACCTGGGCTACGTGGACCCCATCATCCCTGGATCTGCCACCCTGGGCTTCCCCAACTGTAGGAGGGGGGCTATTGACGGCACCCATATCCCCATCCAGCCACCTTCTAGTGGTGGCTTGTGGTGGGAGGTGTCCCACCCTGGTGTCGGGAATAAGGCAGGCACAAGGGTTCTCTGTTGCAGCCTCCTGGGGCTGTGTGCTCCTCACTGGTGCTCCATGTGCACAGGCTGCTGTGCAATCCCCAGGCCGAGAAGGCCAAGCAAGGAGCACGCAGCAGCCCCTTGCCACCCATCGCCTCCACCCATGTGTGTCTGGGGAAAGTAATGGCACTTACCTGATGGGCATTCCCTGGCTTCAGACAAAGCCTGGGAGGCATCTTGAGGAGGGGGGAGACCAGCTCCAGTGTGAGCATGACCTCCTGGCTGGCAGGAATCAAGCTGGTGCTAGCCTTGTCTGCAGGGCTGGCTTTAGGAAGTGCGGGGTCCAATTTGAACAATTTTGACAGGGCCCCACAGCAATTTTGGTTGAGCAAAAGCAAAAAAAGAAAAAAACCCAGCACAAAAAAATCCCCCACCAACACACACACACACACACACACACACACACACACACACACACAGCCTCCTGCGGCACAAGAAAACCCTGCGCTAAACTCACACCTCCTATGGTGCAGGCAGCCGACGCACTCCTCCTCCAGGGCTGGCAGATTTGTATAATTTTTGGTGGTGCCCCATTAGCCACACCCCCGACCCTTGTTAACCACGCCCCAACCCCCATTAACCACGCTCCGACCGCCATTAGCCACACTCCCTGACCCCCATTAACCAGGCCTCTGGAGGTAACACACTCGGAGCAAGATGGACACATGACCAGAAGTAAAAGGTGTCATGTCACCCCTCTCGAAGGACTTTTCCCACCATCCTCCTACCAACAGGGATTAGTTTGGCCCTCACTATACCCCCCTCATGCAACTATCCTGCAATTGCATTAACCCAATATGTGTGACATTAACTCAGGGGCAGAGAGACTGGGGGAAGTGTTCCCTCTAAGGCTATGTCTATACTTGCGGCTTCTTACGCAAGTACAGCCGTTCTTGCGCAAGAACCCACAGAGCAGCCACACTGCCCACCTGCTCTTGAGCAAAGAAATTTACAGTACGGCGTGGTAAGAGAGGGTGTCTTGCACAAGAGCTACGCTCTTTTCTAACAGGTGTAAGCTCTCTTGTGCAAGAGGGCAGTGTGGATGCTCAGCAGGGATTTCTTGCGCAAGAAACCCCTATGGTTAAAATGACCATTGGAGTTTTCTTGCTCAAGAGTGCGTCCACACTGCCATGGATGCTCTTGCACAAAAGCACAGCTCGCATATGGCAGAGTGGACATGTTCTTGCGCAAGACTTCTTGCACAAGAACCCTTGCACAAGAAGCCGCCAGTGTAGACATAGCCTAAGAGTTTCCTCCCATGAGCAGAATGGATTTTGTATTGTGCACCTGTAATGAGTTCATGTGGCTTGTTTGGATGTGCCACTGTGGCACCCAAGTTATTAATAAATATTTTATAAACCTTTACCTTTTCCCTCTGCTGCCATGTCTTCTCCCCTGGCTCCATCAGCTCCCCTGGCACCTGCTGCCCCCCAACTCCTCACCCTCCTCTGCTGTCCTGACTCCTGCCCTTCTCACTGCCCTCAGCCCTCCTGTGATCTTCCCCCCTCCACTAGCCCTTCTCTCCTCCCTGTGCCCATGCCTCCAGTAGCCCTACTCTGATTATGTGAGCTACTCCTCCTCATCCCCTCTTCCAACACCTCCCTCTACACACCTGCCCTGCCTCTCTCATCTGGTGCTGGCCCCTCCCCTGCAGGTGTCTGCCCTTCTGCTTCACCCCAGAATCCCCTGGCACCTGCACCTTCCCTTAGCCCTGCACCCTCCTGGTGTTTCCTGCTTCCCTCACTGCCCCTGCCCCCTTTGCCCTCTTTTTCCCTGATGCCCACTCCCTTACCACTCTCTGCCCTGTTCCCCTCCTGCCCCTCTGTGCCCTCACACATGACTTGCTCCATCCCCACCTTTCTCATGCCCACCCCTTCTTTCAAGCCTTCTCCCAGGACCTCCCTCTCCCCACTCTAGCCCCAATGTCCTTCCCCTCTCCTCTCCTCTCCTCTCCTCTCCTCTCCTCTCCTCTCCTCTCCTCTCCTCTCCTCTCCTCTCCTCTCCCAGCATCACCCTGTCCCGCCTCCCACTGACACCTCCCCTCCTGTCCTTTTCCTTATTGTCTGCACTTGGCCCCCTGGCATTTGTCTCTTCTCCACCCTGCATCTTTCTTCCCCCTCCCCCTCCGCACAAGCCCCTTCCTCTCCCACCCCTCCTCCTCCCCACAAGCCCCTTCCTCTCCTCCCTCCCCCTCTGCACAAGCCCCTTCCTCTCCCCCTCCCCCTCCACACAAGCCCCTTCCTCTCCTCCCTTCCCCTTCCACACAAGCCCCTTCCCCCTAGTTTTCCCCTCCTCTACCTTCTGCCTTTCACTATGAATCTACAGTAATATAGTAGATGAAGATCGTTTTGTTGTTCTAGTTCAGTGGTTTTCAACCATTTTTCATTTGTGGAACCCTACAAAACTTCAAATTAAGGTGAGGATCCCTTTGAAAAGCTTACACATAGTCTGCAGACCCCCAGGACTCTATGGACCACAGTTTGAAAACCACTGGTCTGATTTAACATCATACAGTATAAAGGTACTCTTACCATTGAGAAGCCAATATAGTAAACACGTCAGTGGTTTCAGGTTCTTGGAATAGTTTCAGAAGTTCTGGATCACAGGATAGGTGTGCAAGGATTCTTAGTTCAATATGAGAAAAATCTAGCAAATAAAATTCTGCATTAGTATCCTTGAAACTTTGCTATCATTATACTTTTAAACAGCCTCTCCATATTTATTTACATTTTTACATTACAGAATTTTTTTTCCACAGAGGGTTACTTTTGTGAAAAACAAATTAAAAAATACACACACATACACACACACACAACTGCACTTAGAAACAAAGCAATGTAAAAGATTAGCGCCTAGAAGTTGAAGCATGAGGGGGCATAAAAATGTTAAACATATCTGGCATGTAAATGCTTTGCATGGCAAGCTACAACAGTACCATGTGAATGTCTGTTCTCACTTTCGAGTGATGTAAATAAAAAGCAAGCAACATTACCTACCATTAATGTGAACAAACTTGTTTGTCTTATCAATTGATTGAACAAGAAGTAGGACTGAGTAGACTTCTATTAGGTGAATTGAAAAATACTATTTGTTTTATTTATCCTTTTCCACAGTGTAAATATTTGTAATAAAACATAATATAAAGCGAGCACTATAGATTTTGTATTGTGTTGTAATGAAAATCAATATATTTGAAAATGTAGAAAATCAGCCAAAATATCTATAATATATTTAAATTGGTATCCTATTAACAATGCAATTAAACCAGCAATTAACTATAACTATTTAGTGAATTTGTTTTGTGTAAATCGCATGCATTAATTGTGATTGATGGCCTTAATCACAATTTACCATGCCAGAGGCATGAAAACTTTCTGCATGAATGATTAAAGTTTAGCAAAGTTATATGTGAGTGAAAAGATGTGCTTATAATGAAAAGCATTAGGTAGCTTTAAAGGTAGATGGTGCTACCAGCATTGCCTATAATACAGATAGTAACACTGTACTTGTGAGGAATGGACCACTCTTGAATATAACTACACTTAACATTAATGCTTTTTCTTTGCAAGGTCAATGAAGATGTAAGTAGGATTCAAAAGAGGGCTGGCAGCAGAGATCACAGGACTTTTATTAATAATGAACCATCAGAAAATAATAAAAGTATCTTACCTGCAGCTAAGAATGTATATCCTTCAGCTGAAACAAACAATGTTCTTGGGGAAATAGTTACTATTTCATTTTCTTTTCCTAGAGAAGAATGGGAGAAACACATGTTATTCACAGAAATGAAACAAAATAACAAACATTTCTTTTAAAACAGGCAAGATTACTAAGCACAGGATCTACCTGACAGAGAACTACAAATGCAAAAAACTGAAAAGCCAGGTGACAGCACTTACCCTATACATAACAAATAAACAATGAATTAATTTCCTACTGTAGATTTCCTTGGAAATCAATTCCCTTTGTACACAGAAAAGGACAGAATGATAAGTAAAAGTGAATGCATTATTGGAATCCCCTCTATTTAATGTAGGAAAGGCAACATTTCTTGAATTATAGTATATTTCCTTTATTACAGAATCTTACCAACTGATGGTAAAAGTTGCAAAAGAGGAAATGAGCATCATTAATCAATTTTGCTAGGCTAAGTCACAATATACACATTTGGTAGCACATATGCAAAACAGCTTAAATAACATGGGAAATTACAAATTACCAGGTTTAGAAAAAAGAAGTTACTCACTCTGTGAAGTAACGATTGTTCTTCGAGATGTGCCCCGTGGGTGCTCCACTCTAGGTGTCGGGTCCCGTCCCGGCGCCACGGCTTGGAGAATTTTCATAGCCGTGTCCCGCCAGCCCGCGCATGCGCGCTCCTTCAAAGCACCGTTCGCGCATTTGATCAGCCGCGCGCAGGCTGGCAACCGCCAGTTCCTCTCATCCGCTCATCTGAAAGAGAGAAGAAAGAAAACCGGAGCGGGGAGGAAGGGCGGGTCGTGGAGCACCCACGGGGCACATCTCGAAGAACAATCGTTACTTCACAGGGTGAGTAACTTCTTTTTCTTCTTCGAGTGGCCCCGTGGGTGCTCCACTCTAGGTGACTCCGGAGCAGTACCTAAAAAGAGTCCAGAGCGCTCCGAAATTAGGCTTTATGATCACGACTAAGTACTGCCGTAGCTACCGAAGAGTCCGAAGCAAACTGGTCAACTATAGCATAATGTCTCGTAAAAGTGACATTAGAGGACCATGTCGCTGCCCTGCAAATGTCCCGGAACGGGACTCCCTTCAGGAAGGCCGTAGTAGTGGAAACCGCTCTGGTAGAGTGGGCCTTTGGAGGGTTTGGCAGAGGTTTCCCTCGTATAGAATGGCACATAGATATGCATGAAACGATAAGTCTCGAAATACGTTGGGAGGTCAATGGTTGGCCTCTAGAACAGTTTGCCAATGACACTATTAAACGGTCCGTTTTCCTAAAGTCTCGCGTTCTATCGATGTAGAATGCCAAGGCTCTCCTTACATCCAGCGTATGCCATATTGCTTCTTGCACTGAGGCATGGGGTTTAGGGAAGAAGCACGGAAGAACCACTGGTTCATTAATGTGAAACTCAGATGACACCTTTGGAATAAACGCTGGGTGAGCTCTCAAAGTGACTGAGTCTTTAGAAAAAACTGTATAGGGAGACGAAGCCATGAACGCTGCTATCTCACTGACCCTACGAGCTGAAGTAAGGGCTAGGAGAAACAAAAGCTTGGTGGTAAGTACGTGTAACGGAATAGTGGCTAGAGGCTCAAAGGGAGGATGAGATAGAGCTTCCAATACTAAATCCAGATTCCACGAGGGTGGAGGGGGTCTGCGGGGTGGGTTGAGGTTCGCGAGCCCCTTTAGGAATCTTTTCGTAGTAGGGTGTGCGAATATAGAGAAGGAGTCATCCATGTGATGAAAGGCATTAATCGCTGCCAAATGCACCCATAGGGAAGGTATGGCCAGTCCATTATCCTGGAATTGCAAAATGTACTCTAATATACGAGGTAAAGGTGTGGAATAGGGGCCCAGGTTGTTAACCGCACACCATGCCTGGAATCTGGACCACTTAGCTATATAAGTAGCTCGTGTAGAATCTTTCCTGCTATGTATCAACACCTTCTTGACCCACTGGGAACAACACTGTTCGAAACTGCTAAACCAATGAGCATCCATGCTGTGAGGTGTAGAGTCTCGGATTTCGGATGGCACAGAGATCCGTTGTCCTGGGTCAAGAGATTTGGAAGGAGAGGTAGGGGGTACGGTGCCCTTACGACATCTGATGGAGCACTGAGAACCAAGGTTGACGAGCCCACGCTGCGGCTATAAGAATTACTCGAGCCCCCTCTATGCTGATTTTCTCGAGAGGCCGTACTTTACCACTTCTGGTACCCATCTGTCTGTGGTGATGTTGGACCACTGGTGGTGATATGATTTCAGTCGATGGTGGAAGAGATGAGGAGTTTCGTTTTTCTGCATTGACAAAGGGAAGCGTGCTTGCAACCTCGACGGGGGAGTCAAATCTGCTGTTTGGTTGAAGATTGATTGACTGAACAATTTTGTTGGGGCCGTTTCCGCTGAGGACGTTGCTTAGGACGCTGATTATCCGACATGCGTGTCTGTTGCCTGGGAAAATTAAAATCGTACCTTCTCTGATAAGGGTAATAGCACCTACGCTTAAAATTGGGCGTGTACATCCCCAGTGTACGTAGGGTGGCATGAAAATCCTTGCCTGAATGGAGGACTTCGTCAGTATTTGCTGCGAAAAGCTTAAGCTTATCAAAGGGGAGATCTTCAACTATACTTTGCAGCTCCTTTGGTGCTCCCGCAGACGAAAGCCATGATGATCTCCTCATTGCGATACCCGTAGCCGTGGCCCGTGCTGCTGTGTCGGCCACGTCCATTGCAATCTGCAATGCGGTGCTACATGCTGCGTATCCTTCCTGTACTATCGCTTTTAGTAGAGGTTTCTTCACGTCAGGAAGATGATGTAATAATTCCGCTAGCTTTGAATAATTATCAAAATTGTGGTTTGATAAATGAGCCGAGTAGTTTGCAATACGTAATAGAAGTGTGGCTGAAGAATAGACCTTCCTACCAAATATATCCAACTTCTTATTGTCTTTATCAGGGAGCGCATTTTTGTACTGTGGTGCTTTGGTCCTTCGCTGTGCTGCGTCAACCACTAACGAATTGGGCTGAGGGTGATTGAATAGAAAATCTAACCCCTTTGCCAGCACAAAGTATTTCTTGTCGGCCTTTTTACTGGTAGGAGTAACTGAAGTTGGCGTTTGCCATATCTCGTCTGCCACTTCCATGATCGCTTCGTCAATTGGTAAGGCGATCCTTGCACGCTGCTGTGGACAGAGGTTCTTTAAGAGACGGTGTGTCTTCACCGGAACATCTGCCAGCTGTATTTCCTGGTTGCCTGCTACTCGTTTAAACAGGTCTTGGAATTGTTTTAGATCGTCCGGTGGAGACAATTCACCTGGACAGACTGCCTTATCTGGTGAGGAAGATGCGCAGTCCGCTGGAGAGGTTTCTGGCTTGGGGTCCTCGGTGTCAGACAGCTGTCCTTCTTCCAGCTCAGAGTGATCCTGTTGGACAGATTGGCTTGTCGATGGAGGAGGTGAGGTTAACTGTTGTGGTTGTTGAGGTAAGTATTGTGTGACTGGTGAGCGGCAGTTGCAGGATGATCCTCTAAGTGAAGATAATATATGTTCATGGTGGGTACCGCCGTCGCACGAGCGATAGTAGTGCCCGTAGTAGTGCTCAGAACGTGACGGAGAAGAATGACGCGACGAACGTGCACTACTGTGTTGAATGTAATAGATGCGGTGTGGAGAGCGTCTAGAGGACCCATATCTAGATGACCGACCCGGTGAACGAGATCGTGAACGAGATCGCTGTGCTTCTAGATATACTGTGTCTCTATAATCGCGCTGCCTGTATGCGACATGGATCGGAGAGACACTATAGTCTCGATACCGTGTACGCCTTGGTGGCGATGGAGATGGTCCTGGTGAGAAAACTGGGGAGGCAGATCTGTCCCTCCCATGAGTCTTTGATAGAGCTTTCCTAGGTATTGAGGCACTGTCAGTTTCCATGGCAACTGGGGAGCTCTGCACAGAGTGAAAACAGAGCGGTGCCGGGGAGATCAGCTGTAGCTGCTCTGCTGTCAGTGCCGATAGAGTGCTCGGTGCCGACATCATTAAATTTGCCGGTGGCGCCATGTCAGGAATGTGCACGGCTGGGTCCGGTGCCGCCAACGCCGGTGCCGTCACAAGCGGTGCCGCTGGAGCCCACACCGCTGACGTTGATGCCTCTGAACCCGGCACCGGCTGGCTTGTCAGTTTCAGCGTTAGCGCTGCACCGCCAGCCAGCGAAGCTGAAGCCGGTGCCGCCGATGCCGGCACTGAAGCAGCCCGAGCCCTCGGCGTTTGCGATCCCCTATCACCGGGGTCAGTAGAGCAGCGGGACCCCGCGGGGGTCAATTTGGAGGCTGCCGAAGCCCTTGAGGCTGCCGGAGGGAGGGAGCGAGCCGGGGACGGCTTTGCCCTCTTTGAAGTCACCGGTCTGGGAGAAGCAGCTCTCCTCTTAGACTCAGAAGTTTTTGCTGAGGCTGAAGAGGGTATCGGATCAGGTTGCAGCGCCTTGTCAAACGACATCATCCGGAGCTTTAATTCCCGCTCTCTGCGGGCTCTGGACGTAAGCTTGCAGCAATGGGTGCACTTTTGAGGAATGTGCGATTCACCCAGGCAACTCATGGCCATCAGCCGCCGGCATAGCTTCGCGGCAAACTGAACATTTCTTAAAACCGGGGGATCCCGGCATTGTTAGGAGCCGAAGGGGGTGGCTGGATGCCGACCCAGGCAATCTCTGTCTTTTTGCTGTTTGTCAATTTCAGCTTTCTTTAGCACTTAGCTGTAGTGCTAACGGAGTTGATCTGAAGAGAAAAACTTTTTTTTTTTTTTTTTAACAACAGAACTGTAGAACTGGAACACAACTAACCCTAAAAGTAACTATTTACACTGAGGAAAAAATGAACTAATAATGCCAATGAGAAACATAGATCTAACAATACAGGGAGCTCCGACCGCGACCTGAGGCGGTTGAGAGGAACTGGTGGTTGCCAGCCTGCATGCAGCTGATCAAAGGCGCGAACGGCGCTTTGAAGGAGCGCGCATGCGCAGGCTGGTGGGACACGGCTATGAAAATTCTCCGAGCTGCGGCGCCGGGACGGGACCCGACACCTAGAGTGGAGCACTCACGGGGCCACTCGAAGAAGAATTCAAAGTTTTATTTCATTGCAGAAAGACATTTATCATTTTAAGAGTTTTATTGTTATTCCAAACACTGCTCCTCTTTTTAGGACACGTCTCCATTTGCTGGAGGTTCATCGCTCTGGCAATCAATCACCCAGAGTTGATTTAGCGGGTCTAATAATGACCCACTAAATTGAATGTCGAGGGTGCCTCCATCGGTGTCAGTACTTCCCAGAAAAGGAGGGTTTTTCCTGTCAACCACCTGCTGTGGAACCACTCCAGAAAATCAGTGCAAGGCAGTGCAATTCACGTAGCTGGAGTTGCGTATCTTGCACTGATTTTCATTGCCAGTGTAGACCTGGCTTCATTTGCACCCTTTTGCTTCATTATATAGAAATGTATTGTATTTCAAAGCCTCCTCTGCAAAGCCATCTCCTCCATCCAAAAACCAAAAGTAACAAAGCAGCAACAGTTCTACACAGTGGTCCTGTGCAGCTACTTTCAGGCAGAAAAGGTTATGTATGTAAGTCTCTCTAACACTATACTTCACTGTTGTGGGTCCAGGCCGCTCCCTATCATTTGGATAATGATTCCCTAGGTCTTGCAGTCCCTTCTGTACTATCCTCCTTGAACCCAATTTACATAATCCATCTCACTATTTTGGTCTTTAGCTCTCAGTTTGATTTATGTGGCCTAGTGATTCCAACACTGACATCTCCCTAGGAGAAACTTTCTGAGATGAAGGCACAGAAACACGTATCTTACTAAGGTAGGATAACTTGATTCTATTACAACCATGCAAGTTCCCAAATGTAGGAAAAGAACACAAACTGATGGTAGGTGAACTAGAGAGGAGAGCGGAGAACATTTAAATTGATGAGCTTTCTTGTATAGATCAAGGAAGAAGCAGTAAACTCACATTCTGTACTGGCACAAAGCAGCAGAAAGATTAGTTTAAAAGATAAAGTTATAACTACACAGTTAGAATGTAGTCTTTCACCATTTTTGAGATTGTTGGTATGCTTAAACAATACTTGATCACATATATTTACTCAAACACTTAGATAAATGCATATCATTTTATAAAACTACATAAACAAAACTTTTACCTTTACCTTTTACATATTGCTTTTGAATAATTTGAACTGGATGCTTAGAGATACCTTGGATATTCTGTAAATAAAATAAGTAAAAATACACAGGAATTGAAAATGTATTTTAAAAGTATAATTTTGGAGAAAATCAAAGATTAATTTGATTATATAATGTTAACATGTTCTGTTTGTCTTATAATTAAAATGCTTAATTTTACATTATACTTTACAAGTAAATATATGTTTATTGTCAAAACATAGTTCAACTATTTAATATATGTCACAAAAACCCAATTAACGGAAATGATAATTATGTACAGCATACACTCACAAGTAAGTCATGAAATATACACTAAAATGTATATGTAATTGGGGTGTTAGAAAGTGTACAGGTTGGATATTTCTGGTCTGGCACCCTCAGGACTTGACCAGTCCTGGATGAGGGATTTTGCTGGACCAGGGGAAGTCATTTTTGGCCTCACTGTCATGACCCTCCAGACCTGGCCCAGGCTCCTGCCTAAATCTACCACTAAGCCTCGCTACCCTGCCGGCTCCACCAGGAAGGCCAGCTGGGGCATGTTGGCCCTATAGGGCAGCCCAGCTAGGGTGCATTGGGCTGCCAGCCCTGTTGGGCAGCCTGGTGTCAGCAGCCCACTGCCCTGCAAGCTGCAGGGCTCCCAGCTGCCAGCCCTCTACCGGGACTCTCTGGTTCTATAACATCTGTGGTCCTACCAGACTACAGATGTTGCTATACCAGAGTGTCCTGGTTTAGAAAGGCTCAGTGTGAAGTAGTTTAAGCACAGTAATCAAATTATTGTATCAACAGATGAAAAAGAGAAGCAAGTACAGCAAAACTATGAAAATCAAAGTGCTGCTTGAAAACCATATTAACTAGAAGAGAAGACAAAAGATTTACATGATGGAGGATCAAGAAAGCCTAAAAGGCTTACTGGAAGAAAAGACATGGGATGTGAGAAAATTTTTGTTGGAGTAAAAACCTCAGTGTATGGGGGTTACTCATGCTGTCTTAAAAATCTTTACATTAGGATAGAAGATTAAATCTGGATTCTCTTAAATCCCAACACACAAAAATGTTATTTTGCTAATCTAAAATATGTTTTTAGTTAGTTAAGGAGCCATTCTGTGTACTGTATGTACTAGAATCCAATCTATTTGTGCAGGACAGGATGCTTCAGGGTGACTGGGAATAGTGGGGGAGATACATGGCTGGACGCACACTACTACTCCTTTAGAGGAACATTATTCATCTTAGCTGCAGACTGCAGCTTACATAACAAGGCCTGAGAGACGAGGAGTTTACGTTGAACTTAGTTGTACTAGGTCTATTTTCTGAAAGATGAGTCCACACCACCAAGCCAATTCCCCCGATCTTAAAGGCTGTCAAAGTAAATTTTGTTATTTCTGCTTTTCATGAGGAGTCATGTTAAATTCAACCTTGCATGGCTGACTTCTGGGTTGTGCAGATGCAGCGCTGTGAAAGTTGATGTTCTTAGCCTCCAGGAGGTATCCCATAGTACTCCAATGTGATTGCTCTGACCAGCACTTTCAATTCTGCTGCCTTCCAGGTACACGGGAAAAAGTCCAGAGCAAAAACGGTTACTTACCTCTCATAACTGTTCTTCGAGATGTGTAGCTTTCCTGTTTGGACAGTATGGCAAGCAGACCTTAGAGCAGGTAACACATCTCAGCAGCATACCTGGTTAGGAATGCTCAGGCTTGCAAACGAGCTCCAGCATAGAGAGCTCAGGATGTCCTGGACTTCACTGTGGTGCAGGGAGAAGAATCTGTTCAAGAAGAACTATGGAGCAGCAAAAGAAATGTTGGTATCTATGCCATGATCAGATAGCATGGTGGGAAAAGGATGTGTCAGGGACACCCAGCAGTACCATGTGAAAATAAAAGAGCTCAGGCAGGTGTTCCAGAAGACAAAGGAGGCAAATGGATGGCCAGTGCATTGTTGTAAAAGTTGATGACAGCCAACCCACTGGGGATGCATTACATCGAATTCTTGTGCACAGTGGGGACACGCACCTTTGACTTTACAAAATTAGGTGCTAAAAATGGACTTTGCCAAATTTGATCTTATCTCATAGTGTTGACAAAGGCTGATCAGATCTCTAACCTAGCAGATCACTAAACCCAGGGATATGGTTGGTGTACCAGCCAAGGTAGTGAGTCAGAATTCTAATCTAAATCTAGAGCAAAATCTCTCTCTGCTGATGCAGTGATGGGAAGGGTGTGGCAGGCTTAAATTCAGTTGGAGATGTCCTGAACTGAGCTCTGGCACATATTTTCAAACCCAGAGGAGCCCTGACTTGCCCTGAAGAGCTGAAGCCCTGAGCCCTATCACCTCCCTCCAGTGTTCTCTCAAAGCTGCTGGGTGGGGCTAATTAATCACTTATGAAACTGTGCTGCCCCACAGCTTAGAGGGAACACTGCCTCCCAAGAGGCTGAAGCCCCATGCTCTGGCTCCACCCATAAGACTGAAGCCCCGAGCCGCACTCTGGGAAAAACTCAATGAGAATTTAAGCCCTGGGGAATTTAAGCCTTAGTGCCAGCAGATATTGGCACTAAGATTGATAGTGGAGAAAGCTCGACAAAAGAACAAGAACATCTACAATTGCTTCATCGATTTTCAGAAGGCATTTGACAGGATAGATCAGAAAGGGTATATCTACACTACAGCGTTATTTCAAAATATCTTATTTTGAAATAGTTAATTCGAAATAAATTATTTCAAAATAACGCGTCCACACACAAAATGCATTTTGAAATAGCCTGGTCCCCAGCCTGCCAGTCTCCGGAGCACACTGCTTACTTTCACCTTTGATAGCCATTCTGATGTAAAATAATGTGGTTTGGGATATGAGTGCCAAATTTTCAAAATGATAGCTATTTAAATTGTGTGCATGAAATCCACATTTACGTGTGCAAAACAAGTACAGTAAATGGATGTCTAAGTGCTAGTTAATATGAATAATATGGAGAATCTAAGTGGGTGTGTGAGCTGCTAAACACTTAGCACTTTTGAAAATCAGGCCACTGATTCAAATGTCTACATACAGATTTAAAAGGCTAACTTTATCCAGTATTAAAAATTTTGGCTTAAAAGTTTGATAAAGTCTTCCTTCTTGAAATCCAGGAGTCTTTATTTTACTATTCTCCCTCCTACCATTCTTTAGAATCATGAACTCTTATTGTTTCATGATCGCTTTCACCCAAGCTGCCTTCCACTTTCAAATTCTCAAAAAATTCCTCCCTATTTATCAAAATTAAATTTAGAACAGCTTCCCCTACCTTTCTCTACCTTTTGAAATAAAAGAAATTGTCTCCAACACATTCCAAAACTTGTTGGATAGTCTGTGCCTTGCTATATTATTTTCTCAACAGATGTCTGAGAAGTTGAAGTCCCCCATCACGACCAAATCCTGTGCTTTCAGAGATTTTGATAGTAGTTTATAAAAATCCTCAGCCACCTCTTCTTCCTGGTTACGTGGTCTGTAGTAGACCGTTACCATGATATTAGGCTTATTTTTACCCTTTTTATCCTTATCCAGAGACTTTCAACAAGTCTTTCTTCTATTTCCATCTCAATCTCAGTCCAAATGTATTTTTAATGTATAAAGCAACACCTCCTCCATTTTTTCCCTGCCTGCCCTTCCTGAACAAGCTGTACCCTTCTATACCATTATTCT
This sequence comes from Pelodiscus sinensis, assembly GCF_049634645.1. NCBI lineage: Eukaryota > Metazoa > Chordata > Testudines > Trionychidae > Pelodiscus > Pelodiscus sinensis. The sequence continues at coordinate 118,086,153 of NC_134715.1, read as the reverse complement.
GGTCATGCATATTATTCCACTAAGTCTCTGTGATGCCAACGGTGACACATGTTTCTCTACAAGCATTACAAGTTCTTCCTGCTTATTCCCCATATTTCTCACATTAGGGTGCATCTACACAGCAGGGCTTAACTTAAAATAAGCTACGCAAATTGAGCTACATCAATTGTGTAGCTTATTTCAAAATAGCTTATTTTGAATTTGGATGTGTCTACACAGTTCTTATTTCGAAATAGAGCACTCTTTCTCTGACTTCCCTTACTCCTTGTACAATGAGGGTTACAGGAGTCAGAATAAGAAGTCCTCCAGCTTGAGAGTATTTTGACATTATTTTGAAATAACTGCCTGCTATGTAGACGTGGATTAAGTTATTTCGAAATAATGCTAGTTATTTCGAAATAATGTTGCTGTGTAGACGTATCCTTAGTGATCTACACTTCTAAGATAAAGATTGATTCCTGCCCTCCCAGTTCTGTCTTGTTTCTCCTTTATCTCTGCTATTACAGCCCATGCTTCATCACAGTTGTGTGTATAACAGCTTTATGAGTGTCAGTTTCTGGCAGTCAATACAGTTTTTGAAGCCAGAGATCCTCAATATGGAACGCATAGCTCTGAAGAAGGCAGCACAAACACTGAAGCTCTGTCGTAGACCACAAGCAGTAAGATGGGGAGAAGGGAGCAGGGCAAAAGGGGGAAACAGTGATAGTCCAGGAGACTCCTTTATATCCTCAGTGAAGAGATTAAGGGGAATGGAGGTGCACGCATGGATGAAGTGGACACTGCTAGGAAAATTCTCTGGTGGTAGGCGTCACGTTGTCTGCAATAGCTCACTACTGTAAGTGCCTATCTCTGGGCAGAATGTCAGAAAACAAGGGCAGACATCCCAAATTGATGGTATGTTCTATAATTAGATTTCTCCAGTAACAAATGTAAACTCCTGGATCACTATTCCAGTCTTACCACAGCATCACCGGCAGTCTCCTTAGCCTCTCCAATCTACTTGCCATTCAGATAAATGGAACTCTCTTATAAAGCATGATTTAAAAAAAAAATCACACTACTTCAGGTTTCTCCCAATCCCAAAAGATCAGTCATTTACCCAAATCAATTGATATTCCAGATTTTACATCAAATACAATACATCAATTCTATAGTTACCTAAATAAAGATTTATTAGCTAAGAAAAAAAGAACAAAAGTTATCGAGAGATTAAAAAAGTAAATTACATGTACAGATTATCACAGTTTGTAAGTCCAAATGAAGAATCATAGAATCCTAAAACTGGAAGAGACCTCAAGAGATCATCAAGTCCAGTCCCCTGCCCTCATGGCAGGACCAAGCAATGTCTAGATCATCCCTGATAGATGTCTATCCAACCTGCTATTAAATATCTCCAGTGATGGAGATTCCACAACCTCCTCTAGGCAATTTATTCCAGTGTTTAACCACCCTGACAGAAAGTGGTTTTCCTAATATCCTACCTAAACCTCCCTTGCTGCAATTTAAGCCCATTGCTTTTTGTCCTAACATTAGAGGCCAAGGCAGGCCTGGGCAAAATATGGTCCATGGGTTGGATCTGGCCTGCCAAGCCACTGGATCTGGCCCACAGACACTGCGGGGAGCCCCAAGCAGGTATGGGGTGTTTTTTCTTTAAAAACAGTGAGTCTGGAGGGGACGGAGGAAAGCTTTAGAAGCTGCTGCCACCCCCAGAACAATACCAGTGACTGGTTTCTGGCCAGAAACTGGCCAATGGGAGCTTTCAATAACAGGCAGCCACCAGAGCTCATGATGACAGACTGTGCGGGGGTGGAGCAGGCAGGGAGGCTGATTCAGAAACAGCACTGACTGATAAGTCTCCTGGCACCCCAGTCCTTCCCTTCCCCAACCCTCTGCTCCCCACTCCATATACCCCAATCCTCTGCCCCCTCCTGTACCCATAAGAACATAAGAATGGCCATACTGGGTCAGACCAAAGGTCCATCCAGCCCAGTACCCTGTCTGCCAACAGTGGCCAATGCCAGGTGTCTCAGAGGGAGTGAATCAAACAGATAATGATCAAGCGATCTCTGTCCTGCCATCCATCTCCACCCTCTGACAAACAGAGGCTAGGGACACTGCTCCTTACCCATACTGGCTAATAGCCATTTATGGACCTAACCTCCATGAATCTATCTAATTCTCTTTTAAACCCTGTTATAGTCCTAGCCTTCACAAGCCCCTCAGGCAAGGAGTTCCACAGATTGACAATGTGCGGTGTGAAAAAGAACTTCCTTTTATTTATTTTAAACCTGCTGCCCATTAGTTTCATTTGGTTGCCCCTAGTTCTTATATTATGGGAACAAGTAAATAACTTTTCCTTATTCACTTTCTCCACACCACTCAGATTTTATAAACCTCTATCATATCCCTCTTTAGTCTCCTCTTTTCCAAGCTGAAAAGTCCCAGTCTCTTTAATCTGTCCTCAGATCTGGCACCCCAATCCCTTGCCTCAGTGTGGTGTTTTAGATGCTGCTTGTAATTATTAGAACTGAGAGCATTGGCTGTTGAGAGTCTGGAAGCAGGAAGGAGTGGGGAGAAGATTGGCAGGGGCTGAGTGAGAGCTACTGAGGGATGCAGCAGCTTTGTAAAGAGGTTCCACTTTTGGTAAATAAAGTCCTGATGAGGTTTGTTAGTACCTTGCTTGCATGATACAACACCCAGATCACAGTCCTCTCCTGCCCTAGCTCACAAGCCAAATCCCTGCACCCCCTCCTGTACTCCAGTTCCTTTCCCTAGGTCACAATCCAACCCCCTGCAGCCCCAATCCAGTGCCCCATATCACACCTGCCTCCTTATCCCAAGCTCTGTTCTGCACCCAACCTGCATCCCAGACCCTACACCTCCACTATTAATATCCTGGAAGAGCGTGGCCTTCAACCATTTTCTCTCACAGCTCCACTAAATATCATGAAAGAGGAGATGTAAAGTTTGGACCAGTGCGCTGCATCTTACATGTTGACCTGCTACTAGAGCTGTTAAATCGAATGCTGGAAGATCAATCTCCACAGCATTGATCCTCTGTTTAGTATAGACATGACCTCAATCTAGAAAAATAAAAATAATACTTGGCTATTAACATTTCTAGAAGAACTTTGAGACAAATAGTTTCAGTGGTAATGTCTGTAGGATTTAGAGAGATACGGTAGGCAGTACAATAAATATGGAAAGTATGGCAGTGATCAAAGTCATGATGGGAAAACCAGAGCTTTGAACTAATACACATATGGAGCGTGTGTACACACAGAGCGTTATTTCGAAATTAAAGAGTGTCTACACAGCAAGCTCGTTATTTCAAAATAATTTTGAAATAATCATAGAATCATAGAATCATAGAATAATAGGACTGGAAGGGACCTCGAGAGGTCATCGAGTCCAGCCCCCCGCCCTCAAGGCAGGATCAAGCTCCGTCTACACCATCCCTGACAGATGTCTATCTAACCTGTTCTTAAATATCTCCAGAGAGGGAGATTCCACCACCTCCCTTGGCAATTTATTCCAATATTTGACCACCCTGACAGTTAGGAATTTTTTCCTAATGTCCAATCTAAACCTCCCCTGCTGAACTTTAAGCCCATTACTCCTTGTCCTGTCCTCAGAAACCAAGAGGAACAAATTTTCGCCTTCCTCCTTGTGACACCCTTTTAGATATTTGAAAACCGCTATCATGTCCCCCCTTAATCTTGGGGAAAAGCCGGAAAAAAAGCGGCGGACATGTTTATTTAAATCCGCGGGGGATATTTCAATCCCCCGCGGATTTCCCTATTCTGACTTACCTGCTTTGCATGACTATTCCGTTTTATGGGGCCAGTGTAGACGTAGCCTTCATGTTTAGATCAGTAAATACATGATCACTTTTTTTTTAGCACTGATTACTAGTCCATGAATAGGTCCTGACTTCAAGATATAGTAAAAGCTCTGTTAGCCAGCATAATTGGGGAATGGCGGGTGCCAGTTAATTTAATATTCTGGTTACTGTTACCAAAGGAATACCAATTTTTCAAAGAATTCAAAAACAATACAATGAATAAATTATAACAGAGTATACAGGTGCTCTCCAATCCAATAGTACTACTGCATGGCAGAGTAACTGATTTCTTGAAGAACTTAGATGTATACAGAAAAGTTTTCTATCCAGTATCTTATAACATTACATATTGCTATGGGCAGCGTATGGCACACATCCAGATCACTAAAAATACACTTAACACTAAAGGTATCATAAATGCCAGTTAACTAAGCTGTCCAATTAATTAATTGCCAGATAACAAAGCTTTTTACTGTATAGTGTTTTTTTTCAATAAATGGTTATATAACGATACTTATCACTCTAAAAATCAAAAGGCTGCAGACATGTTTGTGATAGTCCCTGGAAAAAAATTCTCACTGCATCCTTCTTCTCTTTTCTAGATTCATTACAATAAAGGAGGCAATCCACCCTGTGATAGTAGAGATTAGATTATTTTCTTGTGCATATGTTATGTATAGCATTTATGAAATTTTTATTTCATTATTTTCCAGCTTTACCTCTCTTTCAAATAGAGATAGTCAAGCCTTTAAATTTTCTGCAGGATGAAAGAGTTGTCAATCAATCAACAAAACAGCTAATAAGAATATCCAACTAGACTATAAAAAACAACTATTTAAATCCTATTTGTGGTATATTAATTTGGTACTTTTCATGCAGAGTATCATGACATTATAGCTACATAAGAATCAGGATGCAAGATTTACAGTCAATAGGGTCACAGGTAAAGAAAACTCATTTTTGTTTCTTCTAAGTAATATTTCAACAGATTTAAAAGGACATTATTTAGATCAACCTTGTGTTACCTTTTCCAGTACTAAATGAATAAAAATATACTAAAAAACATTCATGTAGCCATAAGCATTTTGGGTAAAGGAGGTCAGCTACTCAGAGGTGATTATAGGTTTTCACTGAGGAAGTGAATAAAGGTTACTTAGTCATATATGAAGTGGGTTTTACCCATGAAAGCTCATGATAAAATAGATTTGTTAGTCTCTAAGGGCATGTCTACACTAGGAATTATTTCAAAATAACTTATTTTGAAATAATAACTCCTGAAATAACTATTTTGAAATACCATGTCCACGCTACAGGGAAGCCTCGAAATTAGTCTGAATCAGGCTCTCTTAATGTGGACACACTACATTGGCTTAGAGCAAAGGTGGGCAAAAGGGCCTCCATGGGCCGAATCCGGCCCGCCAAGTGAGTTGATCCAGTCTGCAGAGGCCCTGCCGCTCTCCCACCCCCAGGCCAATTAGGGCCTGGGGGTGGGGAAGCGCCCTGCCAGGAACATGTAGCACTTTGAAGTGTCACACGCTCCTGGCAAAGTAGGAGGAGACTTCATGCGCTCCCTCACCCTCAAGCCCTGATTGGCCGAGGGGTGGAAGGAGCATGCAAAGTTTCCTCCATCCTCCCCCCGCCCTATGAGGAGCATGTGGCACTTGGAAGTGCCTTGTGCTCCTCACAGATTGGGAGGAGGCTTTGTACACTCCCCCGCCCCCAGGCCAATCAGAACTTGGAGGCGGGCGGGTGCATGAAGCTTCCTCTGCCCTGCTCCCGCCCTGTGAGGAGCGCGCAGCACTTTGAACTGCTGCATGCTCCTCACAGAGCAGCAGTAGGGTGGAGGAAACTTCACGCACTCCTCCTGCCCCCAGGCAAATCTGGCTTGGGAGCGGGGAAGCACATGAAGTCTCCTCCCACCCGGCCAGGAGTGCACAGCACTTCAAAGTGCTACATGCTCCAGGCAGGGCAGAGGAAACTTCGTGCACTTCCCTGCCCCCAGGCTCTAATTGGCCTGGGGGTGGGGGAGTGTGTGAAGCCTTTACCCACCCTGCCAGGGGCATGCGTGCTTAGTGAGAAGGGGGGGGCAAAGGAGCTCCTCCATCCCCAGACCAATCATGGTCTATAGGTGGGAAAGCTGGAAGCATCCTGGCCCTGCCCCTTCCATTCTAGGCCCTGCCCCTTCCGGGGCGGCCTGGAGCCACTTCAAAAATTTTTCAAGTGGCCCCCGGCCAAAAATTATCATCCACCCTGACTTAGAGCCCCAGGAAGCACTGGGCAGTAATTACTTTGACTCCAGGGAGTAGTTTTTTCAAAATAACAGCAGTGGAGCATCCACAATCCCACTATTTCAAAATAACTATTTCGAAATAAGCATTATTCTTTGTGGAAAGCAGGAGTAATTATTTCAAAATAATCAGCCCTTATTTCACAATAGCAGGCTTGGTAGTGTGGATGCTTTGCTTGTTATTTCGAAATAAATGTAGACCAGGGCTAAGGTGCCACAGGACTGCTTGTTGTTTTAAAGTTACAGACTAACATGGCTACACTCCTGAGACTGCTAAGAATGGTTATTTGGACTGAATGTCTGCATATATCTACACTTCTGAACTATGCAAGTGCCTTACGTGCAGTTTGAATGTTCTGGAAAACAGTGACTGACTGAAGGGACTACTCGTATGCTCCCTTGTGTCATCAAACAATCCAGTTCTTTCCACTTACTCAGAATCCCTAATAAAGGGGCAGCTATCCATAGCCCTTTTATGGGTTTGCATTGTAAAGGAAGAGAGCTCAAGGAGCTTTTCTCTCTTGTGACTTTTCTATAAAGATCACAAATAAACAGGGAATGAACCAAAAAAAAAATCTCTGGTACTAAAATAATTCACGTCACAAAGGAAGCTAGTTTTACTTGACTTCTGAACTGATCATGGAGACGTGTTCAAAACAGCTGTCAGACCAAATCTGCGTTCCTCTAATCCAGGGGTTCCCAACTTGGGGAACACATACCCCCAAGGGGTATGAGAAGCTTGTAAAGGGGGTATGGAGAATATTTGGTAAATAACTAGAGTATCCTAATTGAAATATTCCAAAAGTAGTAGTGTTAGTGAAAAAAGTTGTGGATTCTAGAGTCTAGAATTTATTTCCTTTCATAGTGAATAGGGGTTTACTAAAAGGTTTACTAAAAGCCAAGGAGGTACGGGGACCGAAAAAGGTTGGGAACTCCTGCTCTAACCCAAAGGAACCTCACATTATGTCAAGAGAGGGGCTTAAATATGTTAAAGGCTAATGTCTTTAGCCAGTCACACCTCCTGGTTACATCTCACACCTCCTGGTTACTTTACCTAGTTTACTTTGTGCTTTAGAATATCTGGTGATTCTTTAGAATAGTACAATGAACCACGATTTATCATAACCAAGAAGTACACATATTTATTAGGCACTATTTTTATCAAATATTTCTAGGAACAAAGATATCTAAGGAAATCACAGGAAAAAGAGAAAGGAGTATTTATATGCTTTCTACTTCTGGAATTTTATTTGTGATACTTCTTTTTGTGCTAAACAATGTGTTTAAATTCAACAATCTCAACTTGTATTGTATTGTATGTGTTTAAATTTTCATTGCTGGAGGCATTTGGCTCCCTTAGCATGACTTGTGATGAAGCTGTCTTACAGATTACCCTATGGTAATAGACTGCATTAGATTTATATAATATGGAGAAAATCACTTTTAATAGATTTTCACATATAGAGAGCAGACCACACTACTGACTGGAAGCATCAGTATTCAATAGTCTGATTTGACTATGATCTTGAAGTTCAATTGCTATTATAAACCATTTTATTTAAAAAAAACCCAACAAATGGTCTGGTAGCACTTTATAGACTAACAAAACATGTAGATGGTATCATGAGCTTTCGTGGGCACAGCCCACTTCTTAGTTACCCTACACACTCCCAAAATTAGACAGTTATTTTCTTAGTCTGTTTCATTTTATGGCATTCATAAGAAAATAACATGTATTAACCAATACATAACTTAGTAGAGTTTGGGTTAGTTTTTATTTCCTGATAAAAAAAATCCCTGGACATTTATATACAGTGCCAATGATATTTTTTGTTGGCCACCCTATACCTTTTTGTTTTTTAAACATAAGTATAATAGTTTTTATAACACTAAATGTTGCTGTATTCCTTATGGATCCTGTTTACAAAGGTTGAAAAAATAACATTCCAATCCAATCAAAATATGGTTAGTTTGTTTTACCAGTAATCAGTAAGTATTGTTCTTACAGTTTAAAGAACACTCTGATAAATAAAACTTATAACTTACATTACTTCCATGTCCATAACTTCCCTTGAAGTTAATGGAACTATTCACACATTTGAAGCTAAAATGTACATAAGTGCTTTTCTGAACTGGGGCCATGACCACGCCGAATGGAAGCACTGTCAACTGGTAATGTCTGCCAGTCACAAAAAAAGTGCAGGAACCTGTCTGTGTGCCAGGATAATGGCTATGTGAAAGTATGTTTCCTTGAAGTTGAAAGCAGAGTACCAGTCCCTGAGATCCAAGGAAGGGATAACGGAGGCCAGGGAGACCATATGGAACCGAAGTATTCATATGAAGGTGTTTAAGTTCCTGAGATCCAGGACTCCAGGATCACTCTCCAGTCTCCCTTTGGCCTTGGGGGTAAGGGAATACAGGGAGTAGACACCGCTACTCCTGAGGAACCTCCTTTACCACACCTAGCACAAGGAGTGATAGATCCTCTTGTATGAGAAGGTGCTTGTAAGAAGGATCCCTGAAGAGAGACGGTGAGGAGGGATGGTAGGAAGGGAACTAGAGTATCCCACTCCTACTGTGCTCATGACCATGCACAGTAGAAGTGGGACAAAATTCCCAAAGGGACAGGATCTGGAACTACTGTGTCTGGTGCTCTGTCCTCAAGTGCACTCTGAAAATTGAGACTTTGGACCTGGTGGCGGGGGAGTTGTTTAGAAGTGTTAGTTGGAGGAAAATAAAGGAGGTCCCCTTCTGTTATTGTGCCAAAACCTATGGTGCCCTGGGTCTTGTCTGGGAGGACTAGGGAAAAACCAGGCAGGCTTCTAAGGCTCAAAGTGTTTGCACTGCTGGGCAGGCATATGAATCTCCGGGGATTAAAGGTGAACCTGGAGTCCTGGAAAATGTGGAGAGTGGAGTCCATTTTCTCCACAAAGAGGCCCAAGACATCAAAAGGCCGGTCCTGGATGATACGTTGGGTTTCTTGTGTGAGACCAGACACCTGCAACCGTCAATTATGCCTCACGGCAATCCCTGTAACCATCATAAGGGCCAGAGATTCCACTGCATCCAGGGCTGCCTGCAGCGCCATCCTAGACAGAGTGAAGTAGATTCTCCTGCCCTGCCACTGCAAATTCCTGTCTCACCTCCAAAGGCAGAAGCTCCTGGAATTTTAAAAGGCCGTTCCAGGAGTTGAAGTCATATCAACTAAGGAGTGCCTGTTAGTTTGAGACCCTGAACTGGAGACCCCCAACAGAATACTCCTTACACCTAAATAAGTATAGCTCTTTAGTTCCTTGTTTTTGGGGATGGGGCTGGTTGCCCCTGATACTCCCTGTGTTCACACCATTCATCACCAGAGATCCTGGCTGGGGGTGGTGAAAAGGTCTTCCTAGTCCTTCCTGACACAAAGTATCACCTTTCCACGTCCATGGCCGTGGGCACAATGAATGCAAATGTCTACCACAAGACCTTGGTGGTCATCTGGATGGCCTTGATAACAGGAAGGGCGACTCATGCTGGATCCTCAGTTGAGAGGACAGCCACAAAGGAGTCCACCTCTTCCTCTGACAGGAGGCTACGGTTTTGTGCCACCTTCCGAGGAATGGCGGGGACCACCAGCGAAGATGGAGACAGGGATGTGCCCTCCATTGCTTTGTTTGGTGATGACGATGAATGTACCACAGAGTGTGTGTGGGGGAATGTCTTTCTGAGCAATAGGGTCCTCCACCACTTTTCCCTCCTGTGGGAGATCCTCCTGGGTCAGAGCAGGCCTGGAAAACTTTGGTGCCAAGTCACATGGCCCAACCTGTGCCTCCGGCACTGAAAGAAGGACCAGCATTGAAGCTGGCACTGATAATGCCACATGGGCTGACAGTGCCACTGAGTAAGCCCTGAAAGATGGGTTCTGGTGATATATGCCATTGGTTCTGGTGATATACCCATGGAGTCCAGAAGGGCCATTGTATTGGCACTGAACATAAGAACATAAGAACATAAGAACGGCCGTACTGGGTCAGACCAAAGGTCCATCTAGCCCAGTATCCTGTCTACCGACAGTGGCCAGCACCAGGTACCCCAGAGAGGGTTGACCGAAGACAATGATCAAGCAATTTGTCTCCTGCCATCCCTCTCCAGCCTCTGACAAACAGAGGCCAAGGACACCATTTTATCCCCTGGCTAATAGCCTTTTATGGACCTAAGCTCCATGAATTTATCCAGCTTCTCTTTAAACTCTATTATAGTCCTAGCCTTCACCGCCTCCTCTGGCAAGGAGTTCCACAGGTTGACAACACGCTGTGTGAAGAAGAACTTCCTTTTATTAGTTTTAAACCTGCTACCCATTAATTTCATTTGGTGTCCTCTAGTTCTTCTATTATGGGAACTAATAAATAACATTTCTTTATCAGCCCTCTCCACACCACTCATGATTTTATAGACCTCTATCATATCCCCCCTCAGTCTCCTCTTTTCTAAACTGAAAAGTCCCAGTCTCTTTAGCCTCTCCTCATATGGGACCCGTTCCAAACCCCTAATCATTTTAGTTGCCCTTTTCTGAACCCTTTCCAAGGCCAAAATATCTTTTTTGAGGTGAGGAGACCACATCTGTACATAGTATTCAAGATGTGGGCGTACCATAGTTTTATACAGGGGCAGTAAGATGTTCTGGGTCTTATTTTCTATCCCTTTCCTAATAATTCCTAGCATCCTATTTGCCTTTTTGACCGCCGCTGCACATTGCGTGGAAGTTTTCAGAGAACTATCCATGATAATTCCAAGATCTCTTTCCTGATTTGTCGTAGCCAAATTAGCCCCCATCATACTGTACGTATAGTTGGGGTTATTTTTCCCGATGTGCTTTACTTTACACTTTTCCACATTAAATTTCATTTGCCATTTTGTTGCCCAATCACTCAGTTTGGTGAGATCTTCTTGGAGTCCCTCACTGTCTGCTTCTGTCTTAACTATCCTAAACAGTTTGGTATCATCTGCAAACTTTACTACGTCACTGCTTACCCCTTTCTCCAGATCATTTATGAATAAGTTGAAAAGGATTGGTCCCAGGACTGACCCTTGGGGTACACCACTAGTTACCCCTCTCCAATCTGAAAATTTACCATTTATTCCTACCCTTTGTTTCCTGTCTTTTAGCCAGTTCTCAATCCAAGAAAGGACCTTCCCTCTTATCCCATAGCCATGTAATTTACACAAGAGCCTTTGGTGAGGGACCTTGTCAAAGGCTTTCTGAAAATCCAAGTATACTATATCTACTGGATCCCCCTTGTCCGCATGTTTGTTAACCCCTTCAAAGAACTCTAATGGATTAGTAAGACAGGATTTCCCTTTACAGAATCCATGTTGAGTTTTGACATGGAATCTCAGTGCCGAGAACAGTGCCAGGAGTTGCAGGACACAAAGGACCCAACCTCTGAGTCCGATGTGTAATTTGATGTGTAATTTGACCACATGCAAGGAGAGCCCGACAATGCTGGTGAACAGTGCCATGACAAACTCCTATGTTGGCTCATGGAAGCTGGCTTGCCACGATGCCTCAGTGCTGGCAGTGCAGAGAAGGGGCTTGGTGCCAATGAGGGAACCATATTAAGAGGTCACGGGGGGGAGGGACCATATTGGAAGCCGCATATGACATCATAGGAACTAGGGATGTTAGCAAAAGTTTATTTCTGTAAATGTGAAATTGCAGATTTTTTCAGCAGTTATAAGTTTACACATGGGGGGAGGCAGGAGCCAGTGCTCACTCAAAGGCAGCCGGGTAGGTAGCTCCATGGGATAATAATAAATATTAGATAGATAGATAGATAGATAGATAGATAGATAGATAGATAGATAGATAGATAGATAGATAGATAGATAGATAGATAGATAGATAGATAGATAGATAGATAGATTACAACTACCATACCAATAATTAAGAGCTCTCAAAGTTTATTTTGTTCAACTGCTTGTCAGTATGCTTGTTCTCTGTTAGCACACTGGAGTAGTGGGTCCAATTTTGAATAGAGCGCAAAGGAGAGTAACTAAAATGAACAAACTGTTTAGAAAACTGGGTATATTTTGCCTTAACGAAAGTCAAATATGTTAAGGACTGTTCTAAAGAGGATGGTGATTAATTGTTTTCCATATTCATTGAGGATAGACCCAGTAGTAATTGGCTTTGTTTTTTCAGCAAGGGAAATTCAGGTTAGATATTAGGAAACACTTTCTAACTACAAGTTAAGTATTGGAACAAGTTATCTAAGCAGATTGTAAAATCTCCCTCATTGGTTTTTTTTTATGAACAGGTTAGACTAATATCTCCCAGGGATAGTCAAGGTTTACATGGTTCTGCCTCAGCACAGCAGGCTAGACTAGATGACCACCTGAGTCCATGACAGCCCTAAATTTCTATGATTCCATGAATTTATTTGCTTTAAAACAAAAGCTAATAAAAACTCCCAGGAAGGTAGATAGAGCACTTTTGCCTCCAAGGATGTAGATCCCAATCCTTTCACAGTCACTGAAACCTTCATTCTAGCGCATTTAATGTTTAAAACAGCAGCAAAAGAACTGTAAAGACATTAGAAATTGACATTATACACATAAAGAAGTCTAAGACCCTTTTGGCAGTACTAATGAAATCACAGTCATCTTGTGACAGCATAGTATTAGGGCAAATAAATAAAAAATAACATGATCCAAAAGTAAAATGTGCTTTGAGCACAGCAGATACTCAAAGAACAGAAATCTTCTGTAACAAATGGCATGTGTGCCCTGACTTTCTCTATCAACATGTCAGCACATCTGAGTGATACAAACCAATGCATCACCTAAAAAATATGACACTGAATTGCTTTGATCCAAAGGTCTAAGAATATGCTTAGACAAAGTCAGTCCCCAATTTCTCATTCCTGTTAAGACAATCTATCACTAAACTATTTTAGTGAAGATGTCACAATGTAGTTATCCGAAAAATGTTTTTTGCTTCTAGTTAAAGTCAAAAGAAACCTTCCGCCTATATGACTCAAATAAGCAGGGTATAAGTGTCACTTACATGCCTCTTTCAAAGGTGTTTTCCAATAAAGACCCATTTTTTCTTAGTTAAGCTATGCTGTAACATTACTTGCCCATTTCATGATACACACATTGCTTACTCAACATTGGTATCTACTTTACATGATGGCTGTACATAATAGTACTAGCATCAACATCCAAAGTGTATTCTTTCATCAACAGAAAATGTTTAGAAAACTTTAGATTGTGTATTAATCATTGTTTATTTCCATTTCTAAATTTAAGTAAATGCTAATTATAGAGCATTAGTATCCTAGAATTCTTTCTAATCATGCATAGAAAAAGTATCATCTGTTCCTAACGAAAAGTTTTATCATACGAAGACTTTCTAAAATGTGCTACTTTCTTTTCACTGTATAACTATTATGAGGCTGTGGATGTGTATTTCTACCCTTGTCTTTTCTGCTCCAAAATAGCATTAAAAAGGATATGAGTTTCATTTCAATGGGACTTTCTTGGCAAGGTATTTTAACTGCATGGCTTATTGTGTTTCCTAAAGAAAAGAAAATGTACTTAACAGTAAATTAGCTCTTGTATATTGCTTCTTCAGAGTCACATTGTAGGGTTTGTAAACCATGCTCATAAGCTAAAGAACCACTGATAACAATGAAGCCAGTACTGGGCACTTCTGCCTTGCAAATATCTAGATCAGTGGTCCCAACCTGTGGTCCGTGGACCCCTGGTGGTCCATGACGTTACTGCAGGGAGTCCGTGGAAAGTTTAAAAATAAGGATTGGGCCACCGCAGCAGGACTACTTTTCTTTTCTCGGGGGTAGGAGTCCATGAAATTTTAATAGATTGAAAAGGGATCCGTATGCTCGAAAAAGGCTGGAAACCACTGATCTAGATAATTTATGACCTGAGCAAGGATTAAAGTAATTTACATTTCTTACCGGTATTGTTGTATCACACCTTCCTGAAGGTGGGGGGCAGGGGAGCGGAAGGGTTCTCAAAGCAGAGGGTTGGTAATTTGACAGTACCTGTAACAGTGGACTGGAAGTGGGGGGAGGGGTCAGGCAAGGAACTGAGGTTGGGGGAATGAGAGGGTCCCAGGTGCCATTTAAGGAGGGCAGGGAGGCTGAAGGCACCCCTTGCAAGAATTGTACCAGGAGGCTACTTGCTTTTGCCTTTCCATCAGTATCAGGGAGTGACAGGAAAGACCACAGTGTGGGTCACTCACTCCTCTGTCTGCCTCACCCTCCCCAGCCAGGCGGAGAGGAATACAGCAAACTTTGCTTTCTTCTCTCTCCTTAACAACGATGGGAAGGGGAAGAACAGCAATAGCGTCATGGCAGAGGTCACGGTAGGGGGTCTTCAGCTCTCCTACCCCCCCCCAAATGATCTAGGGCAGTCCCAGACTGGTAGGGGGCAGGAGTACCCCCCAGCCAGCTCCTTTGACCTACCTGCTGCTTAGTATGGCAGCCTGCAAGAGAGCACCGGGAGCCTATCTGAGAGTGCAGCTTACCTCCTACAGTGGAGTGCCCCAGCCCGCTGGCTCCTTCTTGCCACAGTGATGTACTGGGGTGCACCGCCTTACCTCTGGACCTGAGGCTAGAAAATGCTGTTTATGTATCCTTATTCAAGTTCTTTTCTGGCTCAAGGCACCCCAAAAATGTTTCTATGGATCTGCAGAATAAGTAACCTTCTTTCCTCCTTCATGGACTACCTTTTTAGATCAATACTGAATTATTCTAAGTCAGAAGTATAATGATTCAGCAGAACTGCTCAGAAGTAGTCAAACAAGGACAGAGACTTAGTCTCCATAACCAAGCATCTAATTCAATTCTAAAATGAAAGCAGGTGTCCTCTTGACAAATTTTAAGAACAGGAATATTTCTCAGACAAGCAGCTGATATATACATTCCTCTCAGGATGGATTTCTCAGTCCTGGTTTCAGCCTGTTAACAGCAGACTTAAAAACACTGAACTAAGGGTTTTGAGCGTCTCTCCAAAAGTTACAGCATGGCATAGTTCTTTCAAAATACTAATTATATCCTTTTAATAACTAATTTGTGCAATGTCATTTTCCCTATAAAATTGTGAGGTATAGGAAAAAATATAGGGAGAGTTATGCTGTTTTATACATATAAAAATCTGATACTAACTTTAGCAAGAAATTCACATGATCTTTAAAACTCATTTCATCCTTATGAAAGGTACTATACCAGGGTCAGCCATACATTCTTAGCATAGTCTTAAGACGTCCATTGAACCAATTTGATTCTGAGTGGTACGGGGCAGACTTTAGCTGTTTTAATCATAGATAAAGGTTACAACAGAGACTTGTTGTGACCTGTTGGTTTCTTCTACTTTTTATAGAACTTGTAAGTTTTACAGTACTTCTTGATTCCTGAATATGGGGCCAATAGACGCTTTTCTTAATCCTCATAAGTTCTGACTTTTCCCTACTTGCAAATGAGCAATTGTGCAGCAACCGTAAAAGCTCTGCAGGGGGCCTTTTGCACACTCGAAGTTGACTCTCCAGTTCCCCCAGGGCATCTATTCTTCCCCACTGGGGCATCTGTGTACTGTACACCCTTGTCCACCTTTATAAAGAACCTACTCTTATTTTCTCTGTTAGGGTCATCAGTGCAGATGGCCTCCCTTATGTTTTCTAGAGAAGATCAGCATTGTTTATACCCAAAGCTGTCTTACACAAAGATGATTTCTCAAGTTTCTGTTCTGAAGACCAGCTCCTGTTGGTTGCCACTAAGGGTGTAGCGCCTCACCTCCCTCTACGGGTCAGTGTTTGGGGACTCACAGTTATACTCTTTCTTGCTGAGAGTTTCAATTGTAACAGATTTAAGCAAAGACTTTTATCAAAACTCGATAGGTCAAACATTGAAAAAATCACTAGGCAAAATTCACTCCCTTTGTGGTTACTGAACCTAAGAATCACATAAATCTGAACTGAACATGGTTGGTACTTGGAGTCCCAGTGCTTAGGGCAGGGGTGGACAAAAGGGCCCTGCTGCTCCCCCACCTCAAGGCCAATTACTGCCTGGGGACAGGGAAGCACCTGAAGCCTTCTCCACTCTGTCCCCGCCCTGAGAGCAGCCTTAATTGGCCTGGGTGTAGAGGAGCGCATGAAGCCTCCTCCCGCCCTGCCAGGAGCAGATGGCGCTTTGAAGCACTGCGCACTGCTCGCAGGACGGAGGGGAGAGCAGAGGAGGCTTTGTGCGCTCCCCCACCCCTGTGGAAGCAGGCTCTTTGCTGGCCAGGCCTCTTGCGCGTATTGCCATCCTAGCAAAAGGTCAACTTCCCCTTGATGAAAACCCTTACACTATGTAACTTAAGGGTCAGCGACGAACAGGAACCAAAACCAGACATAAAAAGTTCATGTAAAGTTCATGCTGGTTGTGCTGAATGTGCCATGCCCGATAAGGCAGAAAAGGAAAAACAGGAAACCATCTCACCCCCTTACTCCTGTCACTTAACAGACAGGGTCTGCTAGCCTATCACAAAAAGCGCGCAAAAGCTCTCTATAAAACAGCTTCCCCTCCTGTATCAAATTGAGGAATCCCGAATAAACATTGGATGGTGGAATATGAGCCAGGTCCGAGGACTGATCACCCGAGGGCCACCTCCCGCTCACCGAACCAAACGAGTTCCTGTAGAGCATAACGTATACCAAACATAACGTATACCAAATATGTTGTTGTTGTAGTTTGTGTGTCTGTTAAATGTAAGTATTGTTATCTGAAATTGTTTAAAAGTATTAAGTAGTAGTGTTAAAAGTTTTAGATAAATGATTAGTCTTATAAGTAAGACTGATGTAAATGTAAGTGTTAATAAACCCTAGTCCCTTGTTAACAACTATTGGGATTTAGAGAAACCTCAAAGAATTTTCTTCACTGTATTGCATTTTGCTTATTGGACATTCTAATAATTATTTGGTGCCTACGTATGTAAGAAATTGATAAAATCATAATTTATACGTAGAAGCCCTTTAATAAAAGTTTAAAAGATATTTAGTAATAGTTTGCCTGTTTCTGCGCCTTCCTGGGACTAGCCACATTTCCGAACCTTTTACTTTAAACCACAACCCCTAGGCTGATCAGGACTTGGGGGCGGGGGAGCTGCATGAAGCTTCCTTCACCCTGCTCTTCTAAGTACCACGTGCTCCTCACAGGGCAGAAGGAGGCTTCCTGTGCTCCCCCACCCCCAGGCCCTGATTGGCCTGGGGGTGGGGAAGTGTGCCAAGCCTCTTCCAGAGCATGGGTGCCTAGTGTGAAGGGGGGGCAAAGGGGCTACCCCAGCCCAATCATGGTCTGGGGTGGATAGCCCCGCCCCTTCCCATTTAGGCCCCACTCTTTCCTGTTTAGGCCCCACCCCACGTGGGGTGGCCCGGGGCTACTTTAAAAAAAATTTAAGTGGCCCCTGGGCAAAAGTTATTGCCCACTCATGGCTTAGGGAAACTTTTATTCCTGTGCTCAGTGCATCTAAGGAATTGTCCAAGCTTACACAACAAAAGACAATACAAAGAGAGGGAGAAAAAAGTAGTGAGAATTCTTTCACTAAATGAAAATTACCAAATCAATTGATTATAAATTTACAAAAATTCCAAATGCACATAATGCCACTCAGCACAGTAAGTAGTTGCTACATGCTTGTTTACTATTATCATCATCAGGTGTTTCATTGCATATGTTCTCTGGGCACACACTACCTGTAGTAAGTATCTTCCACAACAAAGACAATAGGATCTTTTAATCATACAGTATGCTCTTGTCAATCAGTACGTATGCGTGGCTAAATTTCAGTTTGTTCATACATTTATATTGGTTTTGAAATACTCTTTGGAGACCTTATGTTATTAAAAACAGTAAATAATTTAAAATATATTTGTAAATGTTTGGAACACTACCATTTTCTCTATACTGAACATGAGAGAAGACACAAGAAAAAGGAAAAAGCAAGGAAACATGAAAAAACTAATCATAAACCTTTCATTAGTAGTTATCAAGATACATCTATTTTACAGAATCATTGCAACAGTGATATATGATAAACTAGCAACTATTATTTTAATTAAAAAGCAAGGTACTTGTATATCCCTATTACAATTAATGTTATTCCATACTAATATTTTACTAACATCCATTATGACTTTCTTTTGCTATAAATATTATTAGACTGAAAGTAATATCTTATGATAGACTGAGAAAATAGCAAGTGAATTTTTTTGTCATTGCTAGCTTAGGAATTTAGTCAGTACATTTAATAAGATGATTAACTGCAAAAGAAAAAAAACAGCAGCATGAAGAAATGGAAGATAAAATTCCAACATATAATTTTGTTCAAGAAAATAATGTATTGAGCTATAAACATATGCTCTGAAAAGAGATCCCATTAGTTCTATTTATAATAAACACAGATGATCTGCACCAGAATGAAAACAGGATAACTAGAAAAGATATGATACTATAATATACTGTTTAATTTTTAGCTTTTTATACATACAGAACGTATTCAGTCATCCGGTTGTAAATAAACATATACAATCCTACAGAAAAATCACAGTTCCAAAATGCATTCTTGCTTAAGGATGTGCTATATTACTATATATTGCTTTTTGTTATTAGTGAGAAATGAATCAGTTGTACACTGTATATTTATAGTGCAGGTGAAGAAATCATGCTCCAGAAAAACCAGCATTGAGGAAAAACAGAACAAAGTTAAACTAAACTGAGTCATGGAGCTGGAGAGAATAATGTGAGCACTACTGCACAGAACAACAAAAACACAACAAAAGGTCACATGTACTGATTACCGGCCATGCTGATCTATTCCATGTGAAGTCTAGCTCACTAAACACAAAAAAAAGGAACTTTTTGAGAATTGTGGAGCTGCCTGGAGGAGGACTATTGTAAATTACTGAAATGTAGAGAACAAAAGGACTTCGAGAGGTTATCTAGTTCAGCAGTTCCCAACTGTCGGCCTGTGGCCTGCTGTTGGGCCGCAAACCTCTGGCTGCTGGGCTGCGCTGGCTCTGAGAGCCAGGGCTGCTTCCACCACAGCTGTTGGGAGAGGTGTGTCCTGCTTGGCCTCTCAGCCAACCAGCGATGGGCAGGGAGGGGTCTCTTCCCAGACACAAAAGAGCGCTTTGCTGCGTGGCAGGAGGACTGCATGGATCCCAGCATGGTAGCCTTAGAGCAGCCAAGACCTGGGCAGCAGCACTCAGCTGGCAGCTAGGAGGCAGCACAGGGCTAGATGAGGGGAGCAGGGCAGGCACTGGGAGCTCTGAGGGCAGGGCTAGTACTAGGGAGCTCTAAGAGGTACAGTGGGGCTCTGGAAACAGGATGCTAGCAGTAGGGGAGGATCTGGTGGTTGTGGCCTCTAAGAAGCGAGGGACAGGCACTGAGGTGTTTGGGATGGGGGCCTGGCACTGGGCGGCGCTGAGGCCAGGAGGCTGGCCCTGGGGGTGTTGGGTGCAGGGGACTCTGGGGTCAGTGGCTGGTGCTGGGGGTAGTGGAGGGGTGAGGATTCTAGGGGTTAGGGCTGGCATCAGGGGGCTCTGGGAGCCAGAATGAATATGAAAATATGCAAATAAAGTGTTAGCAGACAACCAAAAGTTTGTGAATGGCTTTGCTGGTTCCAATTATAAAAAATGTTGGGAACCACTATCATAGAATCATAGAATACTAGGACTGGAAGGGACCTCGAGAGGTAATCAAGTCCAGTCCTCTGCCCTCATGGCAGGACCCAGTACTGTCTAGACCATCCTGATAGACATTTATCTAACCTACACTTAAATATCTCCAGAGATGGAGATTCCACAACCTCCCTAGGCAATTTATTCCAGTGTTTAACCACCCTGACAGTTAGGAAGATTTTCCTAATGTCCAACCTAAACCTCCCTTGCTGCAGTTTAAGCCTATTGCTTCTTGTTCTATCCTCAGAGGCCAGGAAGAACAAGTTTTCTCCCTCCTTCTTCTGATATCATTTTAGATCCCTGAAAGCCACTATCATTTCCCCTCTCAATCTTCTCTTTTCCTAACTAAACAAGCCTAATTCTTTCAGACTTCCCTCACAGGTCATGTTCTCTAGACCTTTAATCATTCTTGTTGCTCTTCTCTGCACCTTCTCCAATTTCTCCACATCTTTCTCCACGAGGAGTAACGGTAGTTCGGACTAGAAAGCCTAGTCCGAACTACCTAGTTCTTGCCGCGTGTAGCCGCGCGGCACGGGGTTCAAACGAGCAGGGATTTAAAAATGGCGGCGCCCAGTTTATGCAAATGAAGCCCGGGAAATTCAAATCCCGGGCTTCATTTGCAAGTGCGGTATGCCTACATTACCTTCCTAGTTCGAACTAGGAGGGTAGTGTAGACATACCCTGAGAATGGTTATCTAGCCATTTATGCACCCACCTTATAGTAGCTCCATCTAAGTTGTATTTGCCTAGTTTATTGATAAGAATATCATGCGAGACAGTATGAAAGGTCTTACTAAAGTCTAGGTATACCTAGGTCTTACTAAAGTCTAGGTATACCACGTCCACCGCTTCCCCCTTATCCACAAGGCTCGTTGTCCTATCAAAGAAAGCTATCAGATTGGTTTGACATGATTTGTTCTTTACAAATCCATGCTGGATGTTCCCTATCACCTTATTATCTTCCAAGTGTTTGCAGATGATTTCCTTAATTACTTGCTCCATTATCTTTCTTGGCACAGAAGTTAAACTGATTGGTCTGTAGTTTCCTTGGTTGTTCTTATTTCCCTCTTTATAAATGAGCACTATATTTTCCCTTTCTAGTCTTCTGGAATCTCTCCTGTCTTCTGTGATTTTCCAAAGATGAGAGCTAAAGGCTCAGATACCTCCTCTATCAGCTCCTTGAGTATTCTAGGATGCATTTCATCAGGACCTGGTGACTTGCAGACATCTAACTTTTCTAAGTGATTTTTAACTTGTTCTCTTTTTATTTTATCTTCTAAACCTACCCCCTTCTTGCTAGCATTCACTATATTAGGCATTCCTTCATCAGACTTCTCGGTGAGGACCGAAACAAAGAAGTCATTAAGAATCTCTGCTATTTCCAAGTTTCCTGTTACTGTTTCTCCCTCCTCACTGAACAATGGGCCTACCTCTTGGTCTTCCTCTTGCTTCTAATATATTTATAGAATGTCGTCTTCTTTCCCTTTATGCCTGTAGCAAGTGTGAGCTCATTTTGTGCCTTTGCCTTTCTAATCTTGCCCCTGCATTCCTGTATTGTTTGCCTGTATTCATCTTTTATAATTTTATCCTATTTCCATTTTTTATATGACACCTTCTTTATTTTTAGATCATGTTAAGATCTATGGAGTCATCACTCCATATCTGACCTATCACTCTTCATCCTCAAAGGAAAACTGATCTAGTCCATCCCCTCCACACTAAAATGGGACCAAGTATACCTAGACCATCCATGACAAATATCTAAGTTGCGCCTAGTAATCTGTTCCAGAACTTAACTATCCTTATAGTTAGCCAATTTTTCCTTACATCTAATACAAATCTCTCTTGCTGACTAATAAACTGATTACTCCTTTTCCTACCTTCACTGGACCTAGAATACTATAATTGTTTTCTTTGTAATGGTCCTACACACATTTGAAGACCATGATCAGGTGCCCACTTCAATCTTCTCAAGACTAACCATGCCCAGGTTTTTAACCTGTCCTCATGGGTCATATATTTTCTAAATCTTTTATCATTTTTGTTGCTCTGGTGTGGTTACTTCAACAATGAATCCGACAGACAAGAAACCCAGGGATCACCACCTTTTCCTTCATAGGTTTTGTAATCACCCCAAAACAAACCAAAACCAAAAAAATCTGTTGTCTACTGCCAGGCACTTACACCACAAAATATGCTCTGAGGAGAAAGTCTGGAATATATTCCATAACACACTCAAAACCACCATCACCAAACAAGAACAATCCAAAAGAGAAGTATATTGCATCATGGAACGTGACATCCCGATACCTTGAGAGAACTTGCTTTAATATAGAACACACATCCGTAGTTGTCAATGTCACCATACACTGGAGCCCATACAAGGTATCATCAAACTACAACCCGTGCCTGATCTTTTATGAAACTCACTTCTGACCTTCAGACAACTACCCAACCTCTCCTAGCTCATCAGCAGAAGCAAGCTCCCCACATAACAGGACACACCAACTCCAAGTGGCACAACACTGACAGAAATAACAGATGCAAACCCTGTAGACAAAACCAACGTATCATTTGTGGGTGAGCACTTTTGATAAAGTGATCACTCCATATCTGACTTATCACTCTTCATCCTCAAAGGAAAACTACACAACACATTCAAGAGATGATCCTGGGAGCTTGAATTCATCACCTTGTTAGACACTAAAAACCATGGTCTTAACAAAGACACTATATTTATGCCTCATTACAACAATCTGAAACCCTGTGACAGGGTGTACCAACCCTGCACTGGCCTGGGAGGGGTTAACCAGGTGTGCTGGGCTGAGAAGGCCCTTCCCCCACAGCCCTGCTGGGCATGCTCCAACTGCAGGCTCAATATAAAAGCCAGAGGAGCAGCTCAGTTGGGGCTGACCACGGGAAGGGAAGATGCTCCTGCAGGAACCCAGAAGCAGCTGCCCTAGCAGCAGCAGCAGCAGCCACCACCGCCACCACAGCAGCAGTAGTCACAGCAGCTGCAGCAGCCACAGCAACAGCATCCTCCTCTGCCACAGCAGCCACCCCCAACCATGGCAGCAGCGACTGTGGCAAGCAGGCAACCGGTAGAGCTACTAACCAGGAGGACACAGGTGGAGAATACGCCAGTGGGCCAGGGTAGGAAGTAGCCCAGGGCAGAGTGCTGGAGGCCTCCTCGTGAACTCAGCATGTTTCAGGTGGATTCCACACCAAGACAGTGGTGAGAAATACCTAACACTGACAGGACCCTGGGCTGGGGCCTGGTGGAGAGGGAGGGCCTGGACCTCCCTACCCCCAACTCCCTCGATCCCCAGGGGGGAGGCAAACCGATCGTGATATAGACTTGGTCGCTGGGCTTTACTGCCCCCTAGAATGGGGTGATATTGGCTTGGTTGCTGGACCTTACTGCCCCGCAGACTAGGGGCATATAAACTGCCCAATAGACTGGGGTACTGGAGACTAGGCCATCTGGCCATACGGACTGAGGGCAATACAGACTAGGCGACTGAGCCTTAAAGCCCAGCTGACAGAGGCTCAAACTGGAGCCAAAACATGGGGTGAGGCACCTTGCCTGGTCTCCCAGCAGGGACAGGCCACCCACCCTCAACAAACCCCTAGTCCTCCTTTTTGTCCTGTGACTACATGGAAGTTAAATGGGTCATTTCCCCTTGAACGGTCCTTTAGAATATGTGCTAACCACTTACACTGAATTATCTGCTCTATCTTGTTTTTAGCTATTACACTCTAACTACCTTAGAGGGGGAGGGATAGCTCAGTGGTTTGAGCATTGGCCTGCTAAACCCAAGGTTGTGAATTCAATCCTTGTGGAGGCCATTTAGGGAGATGGGGCAAAAATTTGTCAGGAATGGTACTTGGTCCTGCTGTGAAGGCAGGGGACTGGACTCAATAACCTTTCAAGGTACCTTCCAGTTCTAGGAGATAGGCATCTCTATTAATTTATACCTTCCCTAGACTTGAAAAGCTCTGTGTAGCTCAAAAGCTTGTTAGGTTACAATGTAAAATGAAATTCAGACAGACTTAAATTAACATAAGAACAATTAGCACATATATTTAAGATGTTCTAAATTATCTCTCTTTAGGTTTCTGTTTTAGTTCCTTCATTTTTTATCTTCACATTCCCCAAAGCTATTAGCAATAATTTTTGCACATTATTTTAAATACTCATAGTCCAGAGTTAAAGTTTTCTCCTTTTTCTGTTAATGTAAAATGGTAGTATATGTCAGAAAAAGACAGCAAATTTTAATTAAAGATTAATTAAAGATAGCAAAATTTACCGTATTTTCCGGCGTATAAGGCGACTGGGCGTATAAGACGACCCCCTAATTTATTAGTTAAAAGATAGGTTTTCGTCTTATACTCGCCGTATAAGACTACCCCCCCTTAAGAGGCCAACCGGCAGCGCCCCAGCGCCCCTCCGCCTCCCCAGCTTTGCTCCCGGTGTCCCTGGTCTGCTGGAGACGGTCCCCAGCAGACCAGAGACACCGGGAGCAAAGCCGAAGCAGCGGCGGGGTGCCGCGCTTCTGAGGGTTTGCTCTGGCAAAGCCTCAGAGGTGTGGGACCCCGCCGCTGCTGCGGCTTTGCTCCCGGTGCCCCTGGTCTGCTGGGGACCGTCTCCAGCAGACCAGGGACACCGGGAGCAAAGACTCTGAGGACGCCGGCAGCGGGACAGCCGCGGCGCGCCTGGACTGCCCCGCTGCCGGCTTCCCCCGAGGCTTTGCGAAGCCACGGGGGAAGCCGGCAGCGGGGCATCCCAGGCGCGCCTGGGCTGCCCCACTGCCGGAGCCCCTCCGTGGCTTTGCTCCGCGTCTTCCTGGTCTGCAGACCAGGGAGACGCGGAGCAGCTTTTCTCACCCCGGAGTACAGGGGCGGCGGGACCGCGAGGTCCCGCAGTCTGTGTCCTCCGGGGCGAGAAAAGCCCCATTCGTACCTGCAAGTCGGGGACTGCCTGTATACCCGGCGTATAAGACGACCCCCGATTTTTGGGGGATGTTTTTTAGCATAAAAAGTCGTCTTATACGCCGGAATATACGGTAATTAATTTTAACTCAAATACACTTAACATTCATACTGATAAGGTAAGATTTGCTACATATTTTATTTTGCCATTTATTGAACCAGTGAAGTTGATGTGGTCTAAGACATGAAAGTTCCAAGAATACATGCAACATTGACAGACCCTCAGTTGGTATGTGGCTCAGTGGCAGGCTAACCTATTTAGCAGAAAGATCCAACCTTCTCATTGTACTACAATTTTACAAATGGGAAAGGAGATTATGTAACTTGACCTAAGTCACAAATACATGTCAGGCTCAAGAGTCAAATCAAACTTACTATTTGCAATTTAAACAAATGGAAGATGAGTTTTGCTTATGTCTTTTAAATAAAAAAGTCACCCTGAAACAGAGACCATGCCTCAGAATTTCAAATAAAAAACATGAAAATTTTGGAAAATTAGGAGCAACCAAAAACAGGGGTTCATAATAGATATGATCAGGCAATCTACAGCTCCAGATATGAAGAATAAAGAATTAAAGTATAAAATTGAAAAGAAAAAAGAATATAAAGATGCTGATATAAAACTTGAAATTAATTAGACAAAAATTTAAAGAAAAATATCATCTTATACATCGGTTTAAAGGCATGGAGGGTTATGTTACAAAGTGTGGGTGTGATTTGCTGTCCTGGAAGAGCACAATGGTTGTACTTCAGGTCAAAAGTCTTCACTAATTGCTCTAACAATATCAGCAACCAGAAGCTACATGGCTCAGAACTGAGGATTTATAACATCTCTCTCCTATTTTAGGTAACCTAAATGATAAGCAGTGAATATAATTTTCTGTCTAAATGTAGTTGTCAGCATTACTTAATGTAATCTTGGTCTAAACTACAATTATATTTTGTTCTTATCTCCCATCTACATACAATATTGCAATTGCTAGTTCTTTGACTCTTCTAATAGATAAAGGAAAACGCTCGTGGAAATTTTTATTCATATTAAACAGCATGTAGCAAAATCATGTAAATGGAGTTTATACTTTCATTTAGCTAACTTGGAGCCCTCTATTGGACATGGCTCAAAATTAAATATATTTTCACCATAGTGTTTTTGAATGAAAATATTAAAAAAAACCACAAAAAGACTCACAGGATGCTTAGCTGAAATTCTGCCAGTCACAGTTCCTGTCTGATTCCATGTAGATGAAATAAATCCCTTTAGTTGAGTACAAAAAAATCCAAATATAAAATCATGAGATATGTTGCTGCAGAAGTCAATATGTGAAAAATGAAATTTTACTCTAAAGGCTATATACTATGGTAATAAGATTTCCATATAAAGTAGAAACAGAGATTAAATTTTTCAAAAAATATTTTATAATTTTAGAAAAATTTTAAGAATGGTTTCAAACCATCATATATAGGCATACTCAAATTGATAGGGGGAGCTTTTTTACAGTATTACCTTTTTCATGCATGAAAGCAGTCCATCCACATAGGTTGACTTTATCTTGTGAACCTAAATTAGAAAGAGTTAGGCATGTATGTGCATGTGTGGAGGAAAAGGGAGAGAAAGAGAGACAATTATCTAAATCAAAAGAATAATTGCTCAGTGTACTGACTTTAATGGTGTTCAATATTTATCTCTAATCTAAATTGCTGGCTATGCAGGTGTTTCAGTATGAAAGTTTGGAGCACAGAAATGCAGAAACAAAGGATGAAGGAAACTAAAGACTGATTTTTTTTAGTTTTACTTTAGAAACACATTTAGAGCTTCTTTACACTCCGGAGAAGATCGACGCTCTGCAGGTTGATCTTCTAGCATTTGAATTAGCGGGTCTAGTGAAGATCCACTAATTCAACTGAGAGGGTGCTCCTGTTGGCACTGGTAATCCTCTTGTCACAAGGAGTAAGGGAAGTTGACAGGAGCGCTTGCTCTCACCCACCTCCTACTGTGTAGACGACCTGAAAACAAAATGTAAGATACGCCGGCTCCAGCTACATAAATATTGCAGCTATAGTTGTGTATCTTAAGTCAACTTTCCCCTTTAGTGTAGACTAGACCCTATTGAAAACCTAACTGTTAACTGAAATGGGCAATCTGAACCAATGTTGTGGTGGACTATGAGCAGATTATTGCAAAAATAATAAATAGCAACATATCATAAAATTCACTTACAATCTTGAGCTCTTTTCTTGGTCCAGATTTTCTAATTGGCAGTACAGTGTAACTCCAAACCAATTTTATTGTAAGGTTTTCTAAAACTGTTTGTGTGCAACAAATATTTAACAAAAATGTGTGGCTTCAGCTATTAACTGAAAAAAATCTAGAGCAAACCAAACCTACTTTTGAATTCATAAGACTTTACCAACTGCTCAAAAAAGTGAAGACTATTAAAAGAAATACTGGAAATCATATGCCAACCAAAAGGTTCTCAGACAAGCTATAGTTTTGTTTTGTTAATTCTTGCTTTCAATGCAAATACATTGTTTATGAAAAATGAACTCACCCGTCGGTATTCTAAAATTATCTTAGGCAATGGATGAAGATCTTGCAGCTTATTTAACTGGGGAATAAATAAAGAATTTGACTTAATAGTGTGCTAGTTCTTCATTTAAATGTTGGTATGTTAAAAAGCTTAATAAAGCATTTAAAATACTGACTGATTTCCGGATGGCTAGAATACAATCTAGTTTAGTAGTAGTAAAGAGTAGTAATAAAGGTTGAACAGAATTTCTAGAAGTTGAGAAGTGGGACAGGCTGGGACTTTTCTGAAGATATAAACCTCATCTTGTAACCTCAGCAGAAAATCTCTGAATTGGGGCATATATTTCCAGCCAGGTGCTGATGTACATGGTAAAGAGAATGGTGTAACAACATATGCACAGAAAGACACTCAGAAATGCTAGTTTACAATGTAGCAGTTAGGAGTCAGACTGTGACTAGACTCACTAGAGTATGTTCAGAGTGGTCAGCTAGTGGCCGTAAAGTGGACTTCAGAGTTCACTTTGAGACAGGAAGATTCAAACTAGCTGATGGTAAATCTCTCATGGAAGAAATGAAAGGCAGCAAACCCATCAGTGAGAAAAGAATTACTTCAAAATTCCAGTCAAAGAGGAGAGAGAGAGAGAGGCAAGAGAAGATTACTCACCCTGTGCAATAATAGAGGTTCTTCAAGATGGTTATCCCTGTGGGTGCTCCTCCTTAGGTCTTTGGGGCTCCGCTGTGCGTCTAGTCAGTACAGTCAGTAGCAATGCCCCCGATAGGCTGTGCACACAAGGCAGATGGCACATGTGGTGCCGCTATTACGCATGTGCAACCAACCGTCCCTTCAGTTCCTTCTCATCTCCGGAAGGAGAAATCAATATGTCTGAAGCAGAGGGGATGAAGGGAGAGTGGTGGAGCACCCATAGGGACAACCATCTCAAAAAACTTCTGTTATTGCACAGGATGAGTAACCTTATTTTCTCCTCCGAGAGTGTTTCTGTGGGTGCTCCACCTTAGGTGTGTAGGATGATGGGGAAATAGCAGGAGACGCCATGGAGCTTTCCTGGATATGTGAAGCATGTGAACAATACTGTGGACACTTCCTGTTGGCATTGGTTGTAAGTAAGTCCACTGTGGGAATCCCCAGCATTTGAAAATCACATGTAATATGTCATCGTCTGTCTCCCATTCGTGGTTGGAGCTGAACTTCCTGCTCCGTGTGTCTGCCATAAGACTGTCCTTGCCCGAGAAGTAAGAAGCTTATATGTGGACATTCTGATCTATGCATCACGACCATAGGCAGACTAGACTGCCTTTCTGCATAGATGGATTTTGGGAAGGTGGATTTTGGTAAGTTCAGAAAGCTGATAGGTAAGGTCGCATAGGAATCAAGACTGAAGGGAAAAACAACTGAAGAGAGTTGGCAGTTTTTCAAAGGGACATTGTTAAGGGCCCAAAAGCAAGCTATTCCACTGTGTCGGAAAGATAGAAAATATGGCAAAAGACCGCCTTGGCTTAACCACGAGATCTTGCATGATCTAAAAATAAAAAAGGAGTCCTATAAAAAATGGAAAGTAGGACAAATTACAAAGAATGAATATAGGCAAACAACACAGAAATGCAGGGGCAAGATTAGAAAGGCAAAGGCACAAAATGAGCTCAAACTAGCTACCGGAATAAAGGGAAACAAGAAGACTTTTTATAAATACATTAGAAGCAAGAGGAAGACCAAGGACAGGGTAGGCCCACTGGTCAGTGGGTAGGCCCACTGCACTGTGGCTTAATTGTCCATAAAAATCTATATGGTGTTGCCCTGTATAAGGTGTAGGAAGTGTTGATGTGTAGAGTACCACACTGAATTCTAATACATTGATGTGCAGGGAATGTTTGTGCGGATCTCATTGGGGGACTTCTGTGGAAGGGTACCCCAGCGCAAACATTTTTGGGGTCCTCCCACAAGTTTAGTGATTGTTTGATTTTGTTTGGAATTGAAATCAGTTTGTTGATATTGTTATAATGAGGTCTGTATACCGTTCTTAGCCACTGCTGCATCGGTCTCATGTGTAATCTGGCATGTGCCACCACTGATGTGGCTGCTGCCATGTGGCCAAGTAATTGGAGGCAAGCTCTGGCTGGGACTTGTGGGCTGGTTGGAGCAATTTGATAAGGTCCTTGATAGACTGGAATCTCTTTTGTGGAAGGGAGGCTATTGCCCTCACACAGTCGAGATAAGCCCCAATAAATTCTATAGTCTGAGCTGGCTGGAGCTTGCATTTGGAAAATATTTTATTTGTAGCCCAGAGTCTAGAACAGAGCTATGGCTAAGGAGACCACTTTGTGAGCCTTTTGCCACTTTGTGAGCCTTTTGCCTTATCAGGCAATCGTCGAGATAGGGAAATATGGGTACTCCTTGTGTGCATATCTGCAATGATGTTTGAGAAGACCCTTGGGGATGTGGAGAGTCTGAAGGGTAGCATGGTGTATTGGAAATGTGCCTTGCCAAGTGCAAATATTTGGTATTTCCGATATGCTGGGTGAATGAAAATAGGCATCCTGGAGGTCTCCTTTGTTTAAAGTTTGTTTATCGCAGCTAGAGTCACCATCTTGAAGCGTTGATGTCATATGTGTCGATTGAGCCTTTTAAGGTCGAGAATTGGTCTCTACTCTCCTGATTTCTTTGTTTTGAGGAAATAATGGGAGTAGAAATCCCTTCCCTTGTATTGCTGGAGTGCAGGTTCTATGGACCCTAGGTGGAGAAGATGTTCTATCTCTTGGAGTAGCACGCTCTTGTGAGATGGAACAAAAGACAGGACTATGCAGAACTTTAAAGACTAACAAGATGGTTTATTAGGTGATGAGCTTTCGTGGGCCAGACCCACTTCCTCAGATCAAACTGTGGAAGAAAATTGTTTAGACAATGTCCAGGCAGGTTGAAATGGCAAGAAACTGTTTTTTCTTTGTGAAACTGTCTGATGTCTGATTTGTGTGCATTGATTCTTTGGCGAAGTATCTGAGAAGTTTGTCCAATATACATAGCAGACGGACACTGTTGGCACATGATTGCATAAATTATATTTCTGGATGAGCAGGAAGGGAGGGAGGGTGGGAAGCAGAGATAGTAGAAAAGGGAGTGCAGTATACACCCTTCACAACACCTAACACCCACTTATCGGTCGTGATAGAGGACAAGTGACAGTAGGAAGGTAGTAAGCAGCGATGCAATAGCAGATGGGTTTGACGTTGCTCTAGACGATCAGACTCTCATCCTGATCTTCTAAACGTTTGTCTCGAGGTTGATAGTTGAGATATAGTAGCTTGGTCAGGGGCCTGTCTTCGTCTAGTTTGTCATTGCCTCCTCCTATTGTCAAAATGACTCTAAGCTTGATTGAAGGGCAAAGATTTATATCTTTGATTAAAATATCTGTTCTGTTTCTGTTTGACTGCAGGTATATGTATGCCAAGAGTTTTCATTGTCGCCCTGGAATCTTTAAGTGAATGGCGGGACGCATCTGTGGAATCTGCAAACAGTTTTGATCCTCTACCGTGGCCTGTACCTCACATGGAAAACCTGACAAGTGAAGCCAGGAGGACCTTCTCATCCCAATGGCAGTAACAATCAATTGTGATGCTGTATTGAAAGCGTCCAGGGTGGCTTGTAGGGCCATACGGGAAATCATTATGCCCTCATTTATGTTGGCTGTGAATTGCTCTCTTATCTTCACATAAGCAAAGAGTGAAAGCTGTTCAAAGATAGGGTGGGTGTATTTTGCCAACACTGCCATGTAGTTTGATTTATGGAGCTGAAGAGAGGACAAGGAGTAGTACTTTCTCCCCATGAGGTCTAGATGCTTCCATTCCTTATCATATGGGGTGATGCGCATGGTGCTGTTTGCCCCTCTGATTAATGGAATCTACTGCTATAGAGTTAGGGGATAGGTAGGAAAAGTCCACACCCTGTGAGATCACATAATATTTATGATCAGACCTTATGCAGACCAGTGGTATCATGGCTGGCATCTGCCAGATGACCCTGGCAGGGTCCATAGGCACTGAGCCCATAGGTAAGGCAAGTTTAGAGGCAGGTGAGGCATGGAGTATGCTGGTCAGTTTGTGCTGAGTTTCAGGAAGGCTGACCAAGGAGACCTCAAGGACTTCTGCAACCTGCTTGTAGAGTTTCTGAAAAGTACGGAAGTTATCTCCTGCCACCGGGTGCGGAGGCATCAAAGTGTTATCAGGAGAAGAGTAGGATATGTGCATTGGGGAACGGGAGGAAACAGAAGACTCCTCTTCACTAGATGCTGGTTCCTCCTCTTCTTGATAGACTGACCTGTCAAGTGATGGCATGGATGCTGCTTTAGAGGAAGGTGCCATTGATGTATGGGGTTGCACCTGCTGCAGATGTTGGGCTCAATATGCTGCCTATGGTTCCCAATAGGACCAGATGCAGGTGTGCTGAACAGAGGTGTTTTGGATACTGATGATACCCTGAGCTCCTCCGTAGTGATGAATAGAACCGGTATTGGCATCTGCGGTGTTGACAGCTACTGAGACTTTTGCTGCTACCTGCGGTGCTTAATGAGGAACCATC
Organism: Pelodiscus sinensis; assembly: GCF_049634645.1. Lineage (NCBI taxonomy): Eukaryota > Metazoa > Chordata > Testudines > Trionychidae > Pelodiscus > Pelodiscus sinensis. Next base: position 118,054,192 of record NC_134715.1, on the reverse strand, counting down.
GGTGTCACATGCCTATGCTTCTTCGGTGCCAGGGGCGGCATGGATGCCTATGGTGCCATATGAGGCTTAGGTTTCTTCAATGCCAGTGGTCCTTCACCAAAGATGGCTTGATCTTATCGATGTGTGTGCTGATGGTGCCAGGAGCGCCAATTTAGACTTGGCTTCACCTGGCACCTTGGTACTCGGCTTTGTAAGGTCCTTGAACTCTCAGGAACCGTTGGTGCTGGATGGTCCTGGTACCTCCCAGTCTGGAGCCGTAGCAGGGGTTGGAGCAGAGGGTACTTTGAGGGAGAGTCACTTTTCCCCGAGGAATGAGATCTCTTCCTAGATTGACTGGAGAAAGAGTCTCTCAAGGTAGAACTAACAGACATGGCCCTTTCAGACATGATCACGGGGGATGGCTGGCACAGGGGAGAGGAGTGCTCTGGGTCTGAGAGCACTGTTTTCTTCGGCAATAGAAATTTCAGTTGAAGCTCCCATGCCTTCTGCATGTGAACCACTAACTGCCTACAATGCTGTGCAGTGCGTGTGCCTGACCCAAGTGCAAACAGTGGGAATGTAGGTCTGAAACGGGGATAGATAGGCTACAGGAGAGGCAACATTTGAATCCTGGGGAATCAGATACGTAGATGGTATCATGAGCTTTTGTGGGCACAGCCCACTTCTTCAGATGACTGGAGTTACGAGTTTAGGATGTGCAGACCAAAAATAAACAGGAGAGGGGAAGGGGAGGGAGGAGGGAAAAAAGAAGGAGGGTGAGAGACAGGGAGCTAGAGGGAATCAGTAAGTACCTGAAGATTGGGTAGTTAAAATGAAGCAGATAAGAATCCAAGTCAATTGATAGTATCCTTCCTGACATAGGAGTCTACTCAAAGAGCTGTTTGCACCTTCATCGGCTGTTAAGTTGGTAGTGCCCCAACCAACCTTCATCACGATTGAGTCTATTAGCATGTGAATAGAATTTGCGGATGAACTCTAATTCCAATGTTTCTCTGTGTATCTGGCTAGTAGAACTGGTTTGTGACAAAACAGCTACTTGAAAATCTTTTAAACAGTGATTAGTCAGATTAAAGTGTTTCCCAATAGGTTTCTGTATGTTTCCTTTATGTATATCTGATTTGTTTCCATTGATTCTTTCCTGCAGAGAGTGTCCAGTTTGCCCAATATATATAGCAGTGGGGCATTGCTGGTGCTACCAGACCATTTGTTGTTTTTTTCTGTACAGACTAACTCGGCTACTCCCTGAAGCAAGTACTAAGAGTCTGGGAGGCCAAAAAATGAGCTTGCATTTGGAAAATATTTTATTTGTAGCCCAGAGTCTAGAACAGAGCTATGGCTAAGGAGACCACTTTGTGAGCCTTTCGCCTTGTGGTTGCTCTTATCAGGCAATCGTCAAGATAGGGAAGTATGGGTACTCCTTGTGTGCATATCTGCAATGATGTTTGAGAAGACCCTTGGGGATGTGGAGAGTCCGAAGGGTAGCATGGTGTATTGGAAATGTGCCTTGCCAAGTGCAAATATTTGGTATTTCCGATATGCTGGGTGAACGGATACATGAAAATAGGCATCCTGGAGGTCTCCTTTGTTTAAAGTTTGTTTATCGTAGCTAGAGTCACCATCTTGAAGGGTTGATGTCATATCTACTGTTATTATTTCTGTAGAATCCACAGGGATGTTATGTGATCATGAAAATGAGTGAGTTCATCCATAAGACATCTCTCTCCATTATATAAAACAATTTGAGAATTTCTGAACTAAAGTAAACAGAACTATAAATGTGAATCAAGTTTAAAACTTAAAAACAACAAATAAATATTTATGAGTTTATTATGCTAGCAAATGCTAAACTAAGTATACGTTTTTTAAATCTTTCCGTTCTTACCACTACTTCAGAAGTAGATTGAAGATGCTGCATCTCAGTTCTGGGAACTCTCTCACACAGCATATGGAGTTTTAGTTTTTCAAACAATACCTACATTAACAAAAATTATATATTTCCATGTGACGGAAATGTTTGAAAATTGAAACATAATGTAGCATTACTGTTGTGCTTCTGGCCTTAAACTGCATAGAAAATAAAAAACATACTGTAGCAAAAAGGGAACTAGCACAAAATGGGGAAAATGTTAAATATTTGTAAAATTGTTGTACTTAACGAAAGCAAACAGGACTTTTCTTTAATTTTAAAGATTCCTAAACAAATAGTCACTATGTATTGCTATTACCATGACCTGGGTGAAACCTTGCTATGGACTGAGTTACTGCTTTATAATCCCTCTCCTCAGATAATACTTTATAGTGTTAATTTTTTGAAGAAAGATCGCAATCTAAACAGTACCTCTCTCAGCTGACTACTGCTGGTCAATAGGAATTGTTGTCCAGCAGCTCGATGGGCTTCCTGCTCAAGTTCTTTCAATCGCAACTATAAAATTGGTATATTATAATTATTCCACTTGCACTACTTCCCTCAATTTACAGTTACAGTCTAATTTAACAAGCATCCAGATCTATTTTTACTTATTTGCAATTTGATGACTGTATGTGTCACCACTGTGGGCTATCTATATTTGGTTTAACATAATTATTAAAAATCAGGAAAAGGGGTGAGTAATGAGAAGTGATTAGCAAAAAGTTATTAAGTAAATCAAGGCCAGAAAGGACTGTGAAGAACTTCAGGGCATGTCAACACTAGGAAATTATTTTGAAATAATAACTCTCAAAATAACTATTTTGAAATAAGCTTATTCCCCAAGGAAAGCCAGCGTTATTATTTAAAAATCACGAGCCCCTTATTTCAAAATAATGGGCTTGGTAATGTGGACACTCTGCTTGTTATTTTGAAATAAGGGAGGTTATTTCAAAATAAATCCCCAGTGTAGACCAGGCTGAGAGACCTAAGTGAATGGTAACATGATGGCAAACTAAGTTCAGAGGGAAAAATTTAAACTACTCATGGTCTTTATAAATTTCTAAATAATTGTATCAACTCAAGAAAGAGACCTGAACATTATTATGTGGGCTGCCCAGTGAAGAACTCTGCTGAATGTGCAGTGGCAGTCAAAAAAAGTAAACAAGATGTTATGATGCATAAGAAATGAAATGAAGAATAATAGAAAAAATATTACAATTCCATTATATAAATCATAGATGTGACCACATCCACAATACTCTATTGCAGCACTTACCACATCAATTCAAAAGGATATTACAAAATTAGAACATACTCACAGAAGGGCAATAAGAATGATCAATGGCACAGAAAAACTCATATGAAGAAACTAAAAAATGTAGAATTGTTTACCTTAGGGAAAAAAAGACAAATAGGAGTGGATGAGATAAAAGTATATAAAATAATGATGAATATAAAGAAGATAGATCAGGAACTTCACTTCTGTCTTATGGCCTTGCAACATAAGAACAAGGGACATTATATAAAATTAGAAGTGTAGCAAATTTAAAACTGATTAAAATACTTTTTTCACACATTGTGCAATGAGGGTGGAACTCACTGCCACAGGACATAACTGAGGCCAAAAACTTAGCAGCATTCAAAAAGGGACTGGATAAAAAATATTTTTATGGATAAAAAATATCCAGATATATCATAAATATTGTTATAAAGTTGGAAGTGATATGTTGCAGGGCTTCAACTAATCTTTATAGAATAGGATGAACCCTAATATGGAGGCGAACTAAGAAATATTTTACCTGATAACAGAAACAAAATTATCAGTTTGATTAATCACAAATGATTAATATCCGTGGACTTTGGAGGTAATCTTATGTTCTTCTGGAGGCTTCAGGACTAATGTCCAATCTTCAACTCCGGCCATGGAAAAGTTCGTCCAAAGCTGTAAAAATTCTCCAACCACCCATTATTAGCCCTAAAACAACAACTTGAAATTATATTGCCTAGCCTCAAGGCAATTATGTGTTTAAGTCCCTGTGATGGGGTATTCACTCCACACTTGCCCTGACAGAGTTAATGCAAACAGAGAAGAAGGCTAATTAACCCAACAGGCCATAGATAGGAGAAATCAAGTATCTAAGCAATCCCCTGACTGAATGAGGAATCCCAGCTGAGGAGGAATGAGCTGAGCTGGCATTATAAAGTGAGGAAATTGAGGGGGACAGCTTGGAATGTCTGCATTCATTCCCTCGGAGAAGGGATGTGCATTTGAACTGGCAAGCCTGAGAGGGGGGGAAGCCAGGCAGATAAGACAGAGATCAGGAAAAGGCTGGAATATGTAGAAAGGAACAGGCCTTGACTGCTGGCTGGAGGCTCCCTGAGATGGAACTCAGCATAGACAGTGGACCCAGGTTTCCTTGCTAGTCACTGAGGGAGTGGCATGGAGATAGTGAATGGGAAGACTGCCTAGGACTGCTAGCCAGGAAATACTTTGATACCCAGCAAAAGGAACTGACTTAGTTACTAAAGAGGCTGCAGAAGGTGTAGCCAGACAGCCCCCCCCCCCCATCTCAACCAATCTTGCTTGCCCTCTGAGATGTCTGTATACAGGGCAGAGAAGGAACAATAAGAAAATCAGCATAGCCATTAAGCTTTGATCTGCTTTGATGCGAGATCAGGATATGCGAGTGTCCTCTGACTCTGAGTAATGATTAAGGCAATAAACTGAGCTCGAGGCTGCAAGAAGTGCCCGGCTGGCACCCATGTTGATTCAAACACACACAGTCCCTGGGAGAGGAATTTCCCACTGAGAAAAAAAGAATGCCCAGTACTTCCAATTTAATCCTCTCAACTCTCTCTTACAAGTGTAAATTAAGTTCACAACTCCCTTGTAAGAATTGGTCTCACAAAAGACAGACCAGCACCATTTGCCATCACAGATAAGAAAGAGAAATATGTGACCCAATGGGTATAAAGGTGGGTACAGCAGCACACTCACTTTTGAGTGTCAATCTACCCTCTACCTGCTGGTCGGGTTAGGTGTTTTGACCTCCCGAGGTTCCACGGGGATGCCCACCTCGTATTTTCGGTCTTTCCGAGGAATTGAGGGACCGATCCTGGCCTGACACGCTGGGACCGAGTGACACAGAAGGGGGTAAAAATTGTACCCGTATGTGTCCTTTTGTTTTAGTGCATGCATAGAATAGAGCTCTTTAAAGATTAAGCTGTCATTTGGTACCATTATTTTCTATTTCCTATCTTTATTTTTCTTTGTAACCATTTTTTTAAAGATATATATACTTGCCAACAGTTAAGAAATAGAACAATAGCCATTGCAACCATATAATTTATAAGTTTCCTCAATAAACCTGTAACTGTTTAAGCTTTAACCTGACTCCTTCAGTTGCTGTAACAGAACCAGGCACAATTTAAAAGAACTTCAGCTGGTCTTAAGGGACAGATATAGGGAGAGCTTGGGCGTTTGGATTTGTGTCACTCCCAGGTGGCAGATCCACTGGGGCACCTTTCAGACTTTCCCTAAGACTGCTCGGTGTGAAGGAATTACGAATTCTAGCAGCTGAAATCTAAGGTGTTATAAGCTCTCCCTGTAAACTCATTGGGCGCCCGTCAACCTCCTCCAGGTTGCCCGCTGCAAGGGACCCCAGTCCCAGCAGTTGAAGTCTCGGGTGTATAACACGCACGCGCGCACACACACACACACACACACACACACACACACACACACACACACACAATATAGGAAGAGCTTGGGCGTTTGGATTTGTGTCACTCCCAGGTGGCAGATCCACTGGGGCACCTTTCAGTCTTTCCCTAAGGCTGCCCGCTGCGAAGGAATTACGAATTTTAGCAGCTGAAATCTAAGGTGTTATAAGCTCTCTCTGTAAACTCATTGGGCGCCCGTCAACCTCCTCCAGGTTGCCCGCTGCAAGGGACCCCGGTCCCAGCAGCTGAAGTCTCGGGTGTATAGCACATACACACTGCCCTGACCGTCGGATGACAGAAGGTCATGGAGTGAGTGTAGCCACAGAACCAGAGAAAAAGGCAGATTGATGGTGTGAAACTACAGGAAGGGACATTGACTTGGTGAGATATTAGACCCCAAAACAATCAGGAGGAGATGCCATCCTGGCAGAGAGTGGATCACCCCATCCAGGACTTTAGAGGAGATGTAGTACTTCTTGTCCACTCTCTTACAAGAGTATGGTATTGTTGAAGGAGTCTGCCAGATGATCCTGGCTGGATCCATGAGTGCCTCATTTATGGGGAAGACCATCGTCAATTAGGCTGATGGTTGTAAAATATCCAAAAGCTTGTATTGAGATTCTGCAACCTCTTCCAAGGGTATCACAAGCTCTTTTAAACACCTCTTAGAATTGTTTAAAATCATCAGTTGTCATAGGTGGTGGTCGGTGATTGAAAGGAAAGATATTTTTTAAAAACTATTAGTAGAGTTTCTTGCAAGGCACTTGCTTCCTATATTTGGACAGTCTTACAGGTTAAGTGAATCGTTGGGGTAGATAGTATGTGTAGGTATGTCTGCTGGCTGGAGGTTACCATGATATTCTGGGATTTGTCGATTACTCAATTGAAGAGGGGTAATGGTGTAAATACTTTATGGTATCCATAGCCTGATAGATGGTCCGAGAGTCTGAAAAGAACACTGCTTCTCCTCCCAAGATGGCTAGCATTGTTTTGTTCCTCATGATGAGGTGTACAAACCCCGGATTGGGTCCAAAGAGGTTAAAGGATGGGCCCTGGTAGCCCTACCCTTCCAGATCTGAGAGCATGGTCCAACTGCCTTTCTTTCTATAAAACTGCTCTTATTTCTATAAAAAGGGAAATAAGAACAACCCAGGAAACTACAGACCAGTCAGTTTAACTTCTGTTCCAGGAAAGATAACGGAACAAGTAATTAAGGAAATCATCTGCAAATACTGGGAAGATAAAAAGGTGATAGGGAACAGCCATCATGGATTTGTAAAGAATAAATCATGTCAAACCAATCTGATAGCTTTCTTTGATAGGATAACGAGTTTTGTGGATAAGGGAGAAGTGGTGGACGTGGTATACCTAGACAATAGTAAGGGATAGTCTAGACAGTTTTTGGTCCTGCCATGAGGGCAGGGGACTGGACTCGATGACCTCTCGAGGCCCCTTCCAGTCCTAGTATTCTATGATTCTACAATATGGTCTTACATAATATTCTTATCAATAAACTAGGCAAATACAACTTAGATGGGGCTACTATAAGGTGGGTGCATAACTGGCTGGATAACCATTCTCTGAGAATAGTTATTAATGGTTCACAATCCTGCTGGAGAGGTATAACAAGTGGAGTTCTGCAGCGGTCTGTTTTGAGACCGGTTCTGTTCAATATCTTCACCAACGATTTAGATATCGGCATAGAGAGTACGCTTATTAAGTTTGCAGATGATACCAAGCTAGTAGGGGTTGCAACTGATTTGGAGGGCAGGGTCATAAATTCAAAATGATCCAGACAAATTGGAAAAATGGTCTGAGGTAAACAGGATGAAGTTTAATGAGGACAAATGCAAAGTGCTCCACTAAGGAAGGAACAATCAGTTTCACACGTACAGAATGGGAAGCGACTGTCTAGGAAGGAGTACGGCAGAAAGGGACGTAGGGATTATAGTGGACCACAAGCTAAATATGAGTCAACAGTGTGACGCTGGTGCAAAAAAGGCAAATACCATTCTAGAATGTGTTAACAGGTGTGTTGTGAGCAAGACACAAGAAGTCAATCTTCTGCTCTACTCTGTGCTGATTAGGCCTTGGTTGGAGTAGTGAGTCCAGTTCCGGGCACCGCATTTCAAGAAAGATGTGGAGAAATTGGAGAGGGTCCAGAGAAGAGCAACAAGAATGATTAAAGGTCCAGAGAACTCCTGGCCTCCGAGGATAGAACAAGAAGCAATGGGCTTAAAATGCAGCAAGGGAGGTTAAAGTTGGACATTAGGAAAAACTTCCTAACTGTCAGGGTGATTAAACACTGGAATAAATTGCCTAGGGAGGTTGTGGAATCTCCATCTCTGGAGATATTTAAGAGCAGGTTAGATAAATGTCTATCAGAGATGGTCTAGATAGTACTGGGTCCTGCCATGAGGGCAGGGGACTGGACTTGATGACCTCTCAAAGTCCCTTCCAGTCCTAGTATTCTATGAACTGGAAAGGAAGCAACTTAGCTCAAAAAAGGAAGGCTGGGGAGGAAGACAGGCCTATTCTGAGGACTCTTGAATAAAGGATGCTGAATCTGGCTGGAATTTAAGGTTTAGTGGCTTTTTCTTTTCTTAGCTTATATTAGAGTTGGAGAGGTGGGGGCAGACAATGATCGGAAGCGATCAAGAGAGACAGCTTTAAGAGCATATTGTTGGCTTATGGGGCCCTGGATCAGAACTCAGTGGAGTGGGAAGGTTGGTTCCCCAACCAACTTCCCTGATTGCACGAGGGGCATAAACTTCACTTCCACCCCACAACCCTCTCTAGTATGAAGGAAAGGATGATGAAAACCCTGAGGTATAGCTATTCCATATACAAGAGGAGGGACTGAAGACATTATTACGTTCCGCAAGGATATTAACTACATCATGGAATGGGCCACCCAAATACCCCAAGAGAGCCTACATTAAATACAAAAAACAAACTCACCCATACTTCCTTAGTTGTCACTTACCACCCCACTGGACCCCAATGGGGTATTATCAAACAGGCACAACTCAGATTTGATGGGGATCACATATGAAAGAAATATTTTCCAAACCCTGCTCTTCTGGCCTGTAAACTAGGAAACACCAACTCAATGTGGTACCAGACCCTGCTATAACAACAGATGAAAAAGCATGTCTCCACTGGTACGATGGTCAACAGCCACACAACAGACTTTAAGATCCATGAGTACTAAACAAGCCTATTACAACATATAGTGTACATCCTACGGTGCACTAAATGTCCGAATAACAACTATGAGGTGAAACCAGACAACTAGTATGCTTTCAAATGAACTCACACAGAAAACACACTATCATCCATGAACACACACTTTTCACAGAAGGATCACTCCATATCAGACCTTTCAGTCATTGTCCATCTAAACATGAGCTTGGGAGCTTAAATTAATAACTTTGCTAGAGAATTAAAATCGTGGATTCAATAGAGACACTGTATGTCTCATTACAACAATTTGGTATCCATAAACCTTCTTGTGCTGTATAACGGCAGAGGTGTTAATTGCTCACTTCATTTTGAATGGTGTCTTGCAATATGTGGGCTTTTCTACACTGGCAAATTACTGTACTGAAATGGTCTTCCTCAGTGATATGAAAAATCACCCCCAAGTGCAGCAAGTTTTAGTACAGTAACTTGCCAGTGTAGACAGACTCCTAGCACAGAGAGCTACTCCTCCGATGAAAGTGGTTTTCCTACAGCACTGGGAGAGAACTCTCTCAGTGCTAGCGTCACAACTACACTGTCATGTTAAAGCACTGCGGTGGTAAGGCTTTAATGCTGCAAGTGTAGAAAAAGCCTGCGTTAACCCCTTATGTTAAACTGTTCCACCTAGTATTTAGCTGTGATACTCTGATTACCTTTCCCAGACTTGAAGAAGAGCTCTGTATAGTTTGAAAGCATGTCTCTTTCATCAACAGAGGTTTGTCCCATATAAAATATTACTTCACCCCATTTCTCTCTCAGCATCCCTTAAAGAGAGTTTTAATCCACTGTTAACCTCTTAATTTGCTTTCCAAAGGATATCGTCTGTATATCGGTATTTCTAAGCTTGCATAAAGGCCTGCCTAAATTATATTTGATGACCCTGGTGAAATGTAGAGAAAATGAAGAGCAGTGATCACATTTGGGGAGGACAGTTTAGGAAAAATAAAGGAAGGGATATTTCTTAATTAATATGAAAAGGGAAAACCACTTTGTGGGGAAATTTTCATGGAGGTTCAAAGGACAACCTTACCAGAAAAAAATTGAAGTTCAGATTCTCTGCAAGATTCTTTTCAATATTTTACCAGTTCTTCCCACTAACATAATTATATCAACAACCTTTAAAATGAAATGACTCAAGAAGTCATGTTCTACACACTCAAAAAGTGACTTTCAATATCTAACTCCAGAAATGGCAGACTATATAAGATGGAGCCTAACAGGATATTCAAGCAGGGTATTTACTGTATGTAAGAATAAGAAAATACATCAGCTTGTTTCTTAGTAGCCAAGGCCATGTCTTTATAGCAGCATTATATCGGAATAACTGACATTATTCCGAAATAACATAGTCCCAAAGTTCAACACAATCAAAATAATCATAAATACTTTAATGTTTAATTTAAACATTTTGTTTACAAATTACACATTTTAAAAGTATATTTTCTTTTGATAGGTAAGCCAGAATTAAAAGAAGGCAGTATCTATTTCCAGTAGAGCTCCACATTGCTAGAGGCTCAAATAATGCTGTTTAGAAACATGGCTATTATTAACTGTATGTTTAGAAATGCTCATTAAAAACTTTACTTTAAAAAGTATTTCATAGCCTGTACTTGCTCAGAAATGTAATACTATAGGGCAGGGTGAATTTGGTAGTTTTCTTATAAAGGATTTTCGCAAATGGATTTATGTCTTCCTTTTATATAAAATCATAAAGTTATCTTCATCATTAGTTAAAATATATCAGAGGACCCAGGACTATATTTGAACTTTCAAAACAACAAAAGTCTATGGGTTACAAGACTGTTAACTGTAGAATACATTACAAAGTCAAAATGGAAATGAACGTTAAAATAATTTTCTAACTACACTCTTGTCCTCTGACTGTCGATGGAAGATTGGTTCTTATACTATATGTTGCATAATTTCAAAAAAGGAAATGCAATAGTTTACCCCTAGGATCTTTGATGTTCTTTTTAGTTCTTCTTTATTCACATGAATTTTGTGGGTTTCCATCACTATAAATACAAGTATGTAACTGAGAACAAAATACAATTTTGAAAACAAAAATCTTATACACATCGATCCAAAATGTACTACTGAAAGGACTAAGCACCATCTTGGGAACCAGGAACTCATGGGTTCTACTCTCAGTTTTGCTACTGACATTCCATGTGACCCTGAGTAAGTCATGAGCTACAATTCTTTTAAACTTGGGTTCAAAGTTCAGAATGAGGCACCTATGTCCATATTTAAATACCTAGAAAAATGGCTTGATTTTCAAGAGATATGCTTTTGTAGTTACCTAACTATCTGTGTGCCTAACTTGAGGTACCCAAGTTTGACAGTTTTGGGTGTAGGGACTTTTTCTCCATCTGTAAAATGAGGAAAATAGCAATAGAGAAGTATTGTGAAGATGATTATGTATTATATTATTATGATTATTTAATACTTTGAAATAGGGCTTCCCAACCTATGCGTCGGGACCCAAATATGGATCTCTATTACATTTCAAAAGGGTTGCCAGGTGTCTCCCCAGGTGGCTCTTAAGGAGCCATTCACACATTTTTTGAATTGCCCATGGTCACCAAGTCTTCCTGAATTGTCAAAATGGGTCCCCATCTGGAAAAGGTTGGAAACTGTTGCTTTAAAAGGTGTAACATTCCATTTTACTATTAAGCAGCATAAATCTTACTAGAAAATGCTGTCTGAAAAAGTTGAACAACCTTATTTTCATTCATATTTCTTACCTGCCAAAATTTTTATCAAGGGAAGCTCCAAAGTACAAAAGAGTTTCCACAAGCCTTGATCCTGGTAAGGCAGAACACAATAACTTTTCAATGTAAATAATAATTAAATTATTTTAATTATTATATTGGGCCAGAGTGTGATACTGTTATTCACCATGAGTAGTACATAACTCCACAAGTAGTACTATTGACTAAATGGAACCACATGTGGAGTGAAATACTACTCGTGGTGAATAACAGCTGGGAGAGGTACAATAAGGCTAATAATGAGAACATGTGCCTCATTCTAAGTGATATATAGAGAGAAATACTCATGATAATGTAAGTTCATATTACACAGACCATTATATGCATAGATAATGGCATACAGAGTACACTTATAAAGTTTGTGGATGATACCAAACTGGGAAGGCTTTCAGATGCTTTGGAAGACAGCATTAAAATTCAGAATGACTGGACAAACTGGAGAAATGGTCTGAAGTTTAGACTCCTAATAATTTGGTCTAATTTCAGTTGTTGGACTTGGGATGTGCTGGTAGTTGTATGGTGCTGATGGCCCATGATATATAGGAGGTCAGACTATATGATCTGGTAATCACTTCTGGCCTTACATTCTATGGTTATGTCTACACAGCAGTTGGGAGTACCCCTCCCAGCATAAACTGAGAGACTCACACTAGCCAGAGAGCTAAAAATAGTAGTGAAGATGTTATGGCCTAGCAGCAGCTTACATTAGCTATCTGAGCTCAGACATAATAAGGTCAAGAGGGTTTGGACTCAGCCACTACCCAGTTTGCAACATTCTCACTGCAATTCTAAATGTGCTAGTTCAAACAGAACTAGTGCAAGCCTATTTAACCAGGGGGGAGGCTGCATTGTAGATACCCACTGTGATTTGAAAGCAGCTTCATTAGCTCTCACCACTTCAATATTGGTGTTAACCCCACTCAGCACACATCACCCTAAATCGTAGGAGCACCTCTGTTACTGTAAGTAGCACCACTCACGGATTTAGTGTCTAATAATGTTTAACACATGAGTCCTTGTCTTTGTTATATATAGATTCTAACTTTACTTTTAATTAAAGGTAAGTCACATTTTTTTATTCATTATATCATTATGTCAGTACAATTTTTATGCCATTTTGCTACAAAAATCTTGCCTGTAATTCACCAGCCAGGTCCATCATTACAGTGTAAAGTATCTTCAAGTTTAGGACCAAGTTCTGATGCTGATTTAAAAAAAACAACAACCAAGAATAATCAATTACCAATATAAAACCAGTATGATTACTTCAATACTAAGCGATTACCCAGCATGACAGCTTTTCCTTGTATTTCTATTCTATTCTCTTTCAATATTTTGAGGCACTGATAACACATTTCAAGACCTCTTTGGGAAGTAATGATCTGGAACATTTAGAACTTATTATATTCCTTACTTTATATACTGCACATGGGAACACAATCTGAGCATGAAGATTGAAGAGGTGTACTTTTAAGAGATAATATTGTAACACTGTGCTTTTGATGCTAGAGTCAAAATTCTTGTAGTAAAGTGATTATGGTAGGATTAACTGGATTATCCAGAGTATTTTGGGATGGAGCCATGCTCCTTTCCTGTGCCTAACTTCCTGTTTTACTCCAGGGAGTTTTCTCCCCACTCTGTTGGATGCAGTTAGATATGCAGCAAGTCTCCAGCCTGAAGTCCTATAAGTAAACTAAGTAGTGTCTTTACAAAAGTTCTACCATCATACCTACAAAATGGAGAGTTTGTTACCTGATCATTTCTGTTCTGCTAGCAGTGTCTGCCACAATTCTGTGACATTTGGACTGCTCTCCTCCTCTCTGAAAAAATGGAGGCAGTTCCGAGTTGTAGCATAACCTACGATGGGTATGCCCCTTTCTCCAGCTGCACTCCACAAATGCTGTGTACATGCACTTACATTATGATTAGTAACAATAATGCCAGTCAGTCTACTGTACATTTTCACTATCTGACACACAAACTGTAGACATAAAATAAATGTTGTCTTCTAGCTATTGGAATCATACCAGGGATGGTGGAATTGTGGAAGTGGCTTTTAGTAGAAAGGAGATTACCAGGTAAGGCACTCCATTCTGGAGCCTCAATTATATGATGCTTGGAAAGTAAAGAAGTAATTATAAGAATGGACAAAACCAGGCAAATAGAAAACTCTGCTTGAAAGCATATGGCAAGTTATTTTTGTATTACCACATGAAATACCTTCATTCCAAAGGAGGCCACTGCAGAGAAGAGAAAATCTATCTTCCAATATTTGATAAAACTGTTTTAACAGAAGACCATACTGCCCTGCCTATTTCCTCAGTTGAGGTATACATCCTTTCTGCCCATGGTATAGCTAGATATCTCAGAGGTCTTGAGGAATAAGTGAACTTGATGCCACATATGTCTCCATAATGCACAACTTCATCCATCTGGCTAATGATTAGTAACATTGCCCATGAAACAGTTTTACTGCCAGAATCATTTTTTCTGTGGAATGTTTCTATTGAATTAAGAATTCCAATTAAGAACAATTAAGAATTCCATTTTTTAAGAAAAGCTTCAGTAAATAAACAAAAAAATCTATTATTCTGTGTGAGACTACCGTGAGGCGTCTTGCCTGCCCTCTAAGAGGGAGGGCAGCAGGCACTTAGCAACCCTCAAATAGCGTTCCAGTCCGCATATGTTACTCTCTGGGTAGCATGGCTTAGTAGTCAATGCCTATCACCATATCCCTCTCTCTCAGGGAAGCGTGGACTAATAGCCAGAGTCTGTAATAATTCCCCTTTCTTAGAGCTGTGTGGCCTTGCAGCCAGAGTCCACAACAATGTCCCTGTCTCTCGAGGCCATGTGGCCTAACAGCCAGAGTCTGTGACAATACCGTTCTCTCAGGGTAGTACAGTCTAATAGCCAGAGTTTGTAGCCATGTCCCTCTCACTCTGGGCAGCAATGCCTAATAGCCAGAGTCAATAGTAATGCCCTTCTCTCCCAGGGCAGTGTGGCCTTGCAGCCAGAGTCAGTAACAACAGGTGTGTGCCCCCTCGGAGGGAAGGTGAGGAGGGGTAGGGAAAGCTGGGCCCACATGCTCTACTGGATTCCAGCCCAGGGCTCTGTCAGTGGTAGAATGGACCACTAGGTTGGCACAGAATCCCAACACAATGCACCAAGCTCTCAGGGTTCTATTCCCTACCCTGGGCTACTTCCTACCAGTGTCTTCCAAGTAGTTCTCTCCAGCACTTCCCTCCGTACCGGGGACCTCCCCTAGAGTCTCCCCCTGACTGACCACTGCAGCTTGGTCATTGGTGGTTCCTCTTCAGGGGTTGCAATAGCACCTCCTTCTCCGGCAGCAGAAAGTCCAAACTGAGCAGCTCCACAGACCTTTATAACTGGCCTCCAACTGGAGCATGCCCAGTAGGGCTGTGGGGGTGAGGCCTCCTCAGCCAGGTGAGCCAAGTTAACCCCCAGCCCCAGTGTGGGGTTGATACACCCCTTCACAGTGAATAACTCATAGATTGTGTTTGTGCTTGTGGTGGGGATTTGTACATAAAGTTGCCTTTGATTCTGTGACTATGTAATTTGACATTTTCCCAAGATGTCATGGAATTCAGCATTTCTGGCATGGAATTGACCATTCTGCTGCAGTCTAGTGCTCAACATCTTGTATTTTGTCACACTACCAGCATTCTGCGTCCAAATTCATCTTTCTATTCAACTCACCTCAAAAAGAAGAATTAATTAGATTATGGTGCATGTAACCTGTTCAGTTCCATGAAAATAGGCAGGAGAGCATTGGAGAGCCAGAGTTGGAATCCAGGGAAGGGAAAGGAGAGAACAAAGAAGATTTCATGGTAGTAAGAGTAATTAATGTTGATATGGAATTTAGGGTTTGTGCCCCAGGATTTAGGAGCTGGTTCCACTGGGCTGAGTGTACAAGCTCTGATTATTTTATACCAGTTCTCTGCCATATATTACTAACCAATGTAAGTCTTTGTTCTTAAAAGAAAACTCTGCACATATTTTTCTTTGTATATATTTTCTGTTGTATCTGGCATAGTATCTAAATATTTTTACTATTTCACTTTTTGTTTATTTGACTATGAGTCTCTCAAACTACTTACCAATGTATTTCTCAAGGAATCTGCATTCATATTCACTTTTCTCTCTGAGACAGGCTTTTCAAAATGCTTATGTATCAAATATTCAAAAGAGGGGACAGTGTCACTGGGGTTTATCAGCCATGCAGCAATCCTTGGGTCTAACACAACACAATCGGCCACTACAATAATAAAAAAAAAACACCTATTTTAATAATTCATTTCTGGTTACTAAAAAACATTGTATTGAGCTTTTATAACAGTTCTTCAAGATGTGTTGCTCACATCCACTCCATATTACGTGTATGTGCCCAACATGCACCATTGCCTTAGTTTTTTCCCTCACTGATATTGGTTGGGCCATCTTATGTCACATGCTTATGCGCTTGTACACGAGATCCTGCTGGCCATGCAACCACTCAGTTCTTTCTTGTTGTCTTACACCAGCAGAGGGGTAAGAAGTTGAGTTGTGAAATGGACACAAACAACACATCTCAAAAAATAATTGTTATAAAAGGTTAGTAACCATTTCTTCAAGTGCTTGCTCATATCTATTCCATGTTAGGTCACTCACAAGCAGTACCCCAGGAGGTATGCTCAGAGTTCATGGACATGCTAATTTCAACATCACTGTCCTGAATCTGACATCATCTCTGGCCTGATGGGTGATAGCATTCTGAGTGTGTCCTGAAAACCAGATTATAGCCCTGAAGAGGTCCTGGATTGGGACCTGTTCTAGGAATGCTGCTGATGAAATCTGAGCTCTTGTGGAGCAATCAGTTAAGACGGACAGAGGCAGGACATTCACCTGCTTGAGGGGCTAGCATGAAGGCAGGTGGTTATTCAGGACTGGCACAGGTAGCCCTTTCTGCTATTACTATGAAAAATTGCATGGGTTTGCAGAAGGTTCCCTCATAATATAGAAAGTGAGGGCATGCCTAATATCCAGGGAACGAAGATGCCATTCCTCAGAATTCTTGTGAGTCTTTGGGAAGAAATCTGGCAAGAAAATGGCCTGGTAGCTATGGCATAAGGGCCTTGATTTCAGAGATCCTTCTGACTGAGGAGATGGCCACTATGACAGTCACATTTCAAGAGAGAAACAGCAGGGGGAATGATGCTCGAGGTTCAAAGGGAAGGCCTGTGAGTCTTAACAGAACCAAGGTTAAGTCCCATGTGGAGGAAGGAGGAGTCGACTTCACAAGGTTGAGAAAACATGCAGGTTGAGAAAACATTCATGGGGGAGGAGGGGGGAAGAGAGGCTGAGATTGCTGCTGTACCTTGATAGATGTGAGGGCATGGTCTTGCTGCTTTAAATGGAGCAAGTAGTCCAAGACAGACTAAAGGAAACATCCAGTTGGAGAAAGAGCACTTGTTGAGACACCCACATCAAACAACGCTTCTATTTGGCCAGGTAGGTAGCCCGAGTGTACAGCTTCCTAATTCCTATCAAGACGTGCTGAACCTATTCTGAATAGACCTGTTCTTCAGTGTTCAGGCATGTAGGATGCATGCAAGGAAGCAAGTTTCAGGTGAAGCAACCAGCTGTGGTTTTGTAAAATTAGGTCCAGACAGAGTGGGAGCAAGATTAGAGTTACTACCAATAGATCCAGTGTTCACATAGCCAAGATGGGCTATCAAAATAACTCTCATCTTGTCCCATTTGACTTTTAGAAGGACACTGTGAACTAGAGGTATTGCAGCAAAAAGTGTAGGATAGGAAATCTGTCCATGGGAACAGGAAAGCCTCAGAGAAAGAGCCTGGACTATGCCCACTGACATAGCCCACTAGACCAAGAAAAACTGACAGCATTTCCTGTTCTGTTTGTTCATGAATAGTTCTAGCTGGGGAGAAACCCACCTTTGGAAGATGAACCTGGTGACCACCATTGAAGGGACTACTCCTGAAATGGAGCACCTATAGCGAAAGATCTCAAAGAAGAACTGTGCTTAACATATCCCAAATGAAAAGGTTACCCTCAGCTGAAAGAACCTCATTAAGCCAGGGGCTCAAATGCCAGACCTCTGTGATAGTAAGAGGAATAGGGACAGATGCCCTAGCCAAGAGATGTGCACTCTCTTACCTTGTTTCCAGTTAATATCATTGCCATAAACACGAAGCAGGGTTCTCAAAAAATCCTTTGCATTGAAGCAAATAACAGTACGGTGTAATATTTGAAATAGTATTTCCCTGTGCAACATAAAAAATTCACTGAGCATTTCATTTTACCATGCTACTGAATGCAAATTACATTATGTAGATTACTGTTGAACGTGATTAAGGTTTTCAAATGACAATTTAGTTGATATACTTCAATAATATTTCAGTTACTCTTGAATTTGTAAGACTCAGAAGAAATTTTTAAGTGTTCCAAAAATAGTGCACAATTTATTTACATTCCCAAACAAAAATCTATGTTAAAATGAATCCAGGTTGATGGTATATATCAGCAATTTAAAGGTTATAGGATGCAATTATTGGTTACATTATAGGATGTAATTATTACTCCAACCAGCAGTATAAATCAAGGAAATTCCTGAACTGAAAAGAAATATAAGCATATGAAAATTTGGAAATATAATTATTGCACCCAATGCAATGTAACTTTAGTGGCAGCATACAGCAATCATATAATCATGATTAAGGCATTTTAGTGTTTGTGGACACAGATTAGATTAAAAGGTATTTTCCCCCTCATGATGTCACTACAGAGAAGAATTAAGGTATGTTTGGTGTCCTAACTGTGTTCAAGCTCTTTTAAAGAAGAAACTTGCATTTAAGAAGAATCCAGTTCTCTGAATCAGAAGATGACTGTAATTAATTAATTAATTAAGGGCCGATTAAATCAGCAGTTTATGCAAGCAGATTAGTGAAATCATGATTTAAACAGTTACTGAAAGCTGCAAATAAATTGTCAATATTTTAACACTGTACAAAATATTTAAATATTGCTATAAGATATCTTAGTATAAACTCATCACACTGCTTTTCACCCTTCTTACTCTGTTTACAGTCCTGCATCTAAGAATTTATTATTCACAGTTATAAAAATGAGGGAGTTTTATGTAGGCTTTGCTATGAATCTAAACTAGTATGTTTCTAAAAGGAGTTCTCAAACAAAAAAAGATTATGGTTAAACAAAGCTTTAAGTAGCATCGGACTAATAGGTATAGGTTTTGTCTAAATACTAATGATTCCACATAAAAATGATACCCTGATTTTTATAGAGGTAGTACACTGATGACTTGCACACTTCATAATCTGAATGAAAACCTGATGCTGGGATTTCATATTAATAAAACTTAACTTTTAAGAACTCTTAAAAGAAAGGGATTCTTTTATTTTACTGAATTGCACGGAACAGTGCTCATTGTCACCCACTTAAACCATAGAGGGTTTGGAATGTGTGTCATTAAAGGGCATAACAGCCCCACAGGACACACAAAATGTAAAGCTTACGTTTTTCTGTCTCAACATCATGCCAATTTTCAAGCATGCCTACCTACATCTCTACAGATTAAAAAATAGAGCAAAATGGTTACTTGTGTTCCCTCACCTGATATACTCCTTATGACCCTGTTCCTCGTGCTCCGAAACAGAAGAGTGCTCTAACTTTAAATAAATAAACTTGTCATTTCTAGTACAGGCATCCCAGACAATGAGATTAGCAACTGAAGAGTCACTGGAAGAACAAAATTGGTCTGTCTGTCTCTTTATCAATACAACAATTCCTCTTACTGATGAGAATAGGCCCTATAGGTACAATTGATTAAGATTAGTAGTATTTTTCTCCTCACAAGCTTTTATGCAATTGTATATAGAAATCTCCATAATTTCCTAGATCCAGAGTTATATTCATTACATTTATTTAACACACAAACATATTTAGGACTATCAATTAATGGCATTTTATTCAAACGATTAATGCAACAAAAAAAAGTAGATTAACAATTTGTTGTGATTAGTCACTGCTTTACACTTAATGTAAAATAATTATAGAACAATTTAAATATATTAGAAATATACTGATTTTATTTTATTTATTACAAGTATCTGCATCATAAGAAAGATAAAAGAAACAGTATTTTTCAATTCCGCTAATATAAATTACTGTTGTGCAATCTCTTTATTTTGAAAGTGCAATATTTTGAAAGTAGAATATTTTTACATAAAAACAAAACAATGGAAAACTTTAGAACTTAAGCTATAATTAATCATGTGATTAATCATTAATCATTAATCACTTATTTTAATCTCATGATTAATCACAATTTTTATAATTGTTTGATAGGCCTATAATTGTTTGACTTAGCACCTACAAGCCCAAGTCATGGACCAGACTCTATTAGATGATTAAATCTGCTTATTCAAGATATCCTGCTTCGTGATCTAAATCATGCTTAAAATTGGTGATTTAAATCAATACACATTGTATTTTCCTGTCTAAGGTTTTCCTCACAAATAATTTTACTCAAAACATTCCTCAGTTTGGGAAAATTAGCCCTTTTGAAGCACCAAGAATATATATTACTGGTTGGGATTGTTCTCTGTTTGCCCTCATCTTGAATCAATCATGATCACTGATCTCTCTAAGCAACCACCAACTTCCAATGATTAGTTCATATTAACAGGTGTGTTGTGAGCAAGACATGAGAAGTCATTCTTCTGCTCTACTCTGTGCTGATTAGGCCTCAGTTGGAGTATTGTGTCCAGTTCTGGGCACCGCATTTCAAGAAGGATGTGGAGAAATTGGAGAGGGTCCAGAGAAGAGCAACAAGAATGATTAAACGTCTAGAGACCATACTGAAAGAATTGGGTTTGTTTAGTTTAGAAAAGAGAAGATTGAGGATGGACATGATAGCAGTTTTCAGGTATCTAAAAGGGTGTCATAAGGAGGAGAGAGAAAAATTGTTGGCCTCTGAGGATAGAACAAGAAGCAATGGGCTTAAACTGCAACAAGGGAGGTTTAGGCTGGACATTAGGAAAAACTTCCTAACTGTCAGGGTAATCAAACACTGGAATAAATTGCCCAGGGAGGTTCTGGAATCTCCATCTCTGGAGATATTTAAGAGTAGGTTAGAAAAATGTCTATCCGGGATGGTCTAGACAGTATTTGGTCCTGCCATGAGGGCAGGGGACTGGAATCGATGACTTCTCGAGGTCCCTTCCAGTCCTAGTATTCTATGATTCTATCTGTAAATATAAGTTCTGTAGAGACCCTGAACTAGCCCACAGAATATGGGAAAGGAACCAGCGAAACAAAAATGCCCACAATGAAATACTCCATCTATACCATCTAGCATCTGCTATCAAGGGAAAACCTCATGATCAGTATAACACATGATCAAATATAGATAACATACTTGAAAGAACCAGCATAAGCACTTCATTTTTTTTGACTACTAGGAGAAGATAAGCAACCAATTTAGTTTCTTCTCCATACATAGCCATATAACAAGAAGTGTAGCCATTCAAACTGCAAAAGTTTCCCCTCCACAACTTTCTCAGTGGCCTTCCCAAAGTATGAGACAGGATATTCACTGACAGCTACTTAAAGAATTAGTTTCTTGAAAGCTGGAATAACAAAGTCTTTTTGAGGAACCACCCATACCTTGTCGCCTTCAAAAACAAAATGTTGACAATCTCTGTCAACAATGAACCCAATACTACTAATCTTCGTATACTATCAGAAAGGAAAACTGTCCAACAGCCAAGCTTTAACTCATAGTCCTCCTAGCAACTCTATAACATACTGAATGATATTGACAGAAACTAAGACTCAGGAAAACTAAGAAAACCTCAACTTCGTAACTAAATGGAGAAGGGCGACAATTCACTAAGCTCTAAATGTTACAGTCTATCACAGTGAGATTTTCCAAACTCCACTGTGTGGAAATGAAAGATGAAGATCTTTAAGAAATCTGTTTGTCACAAACTGCTCACTCAGAACAAGACCTCCTCTACAGGCTCTCTTTCATCTTTCCTTTCATTTGTAAACTGCAGATCTGTGAGAGAAAAGCCCGCAAAGGGGGTGGCCATTATGAGCTAGTGTATCAGGAGCAGAAGACAAAAAACTCTTAATCATTGTGTGTAGTCATTTGGGAATTAACAATGTCCCTTAAAGGTACCTGAGAACAATCTAGGTTCAAACCAACATTCAAGGAGGACCATCAGATCAGGTCCCTCTCCAGTTAGGATATGTGTACCCCAACCTCACACCAAAGGACATCATCAGTAGCTGACATGGGGTAATATCCAACCTTCTATAAGGCACTCTCAACTAGGGCTGTTAATCACCCTGTTATAAGACTCCAGCTTCCCCTAGGCTCTACGTTGTGCTGCCCCTTTGAAATGCCACAGCAGCAGCGTTTCAAAGGGGCAGCACAAGTGGAGCCTCGGATCAGCTGTGCAGCACTGCCCCTTTGAAACGCCACAGCATTTCAAAGGGGCAGCATGTTGGGAGCCCAGGATCAGCTGAAGTCCCCGAGCACCGAGCAGCGCTGCCCCTTTGAAACACCAGCGTGGCAGCACCGTGGGAGCCTGGGATCAACTGGAGTCCTCAATTGACCCTGGGCTCCAGTGTAGCCCTTTGAAATGCCACAGTGGCATTTCAAAGGGGCAGCACTGCAGAAACATCTGCAATTAACACGCGTTAAAAAAATAACGCGTTAATTCTGCCCTGAATTAATCGCAGGCATTAATGTGCGTTAATTGACAGTGCTACTCTTAACCCAAACATTAGAGCTAGTGTGTGTTCAACCCTAAGGGTGTGTCTAGACTACCTAGTTTTGTTGACAAAAGTGGACTTTTGTCGACAAAACTATACCAGCGTCTACACTACCACTGAGTTCTGTCGACATAACGTCAACAGAACTCAGCAGTTTTGTCGACGCTGGTATACCTCATTTTACGAGGCATAACACCTTCTGTCGACAGAACTCTGTCGACAGAAGGTGTTATTGCCTGTAATGTTGCGGCCAGACTACGGAGTTCTGTCGACAAAGCAGCTTGCTTTGTCGACAGAACTCAATGTGTCTGGACGCTCTTTGTCGACGGAAGTTTTGTCGACAGTATCTGTCGACAAAACTTCCATCGACAAAACGCGGTAGTCTAGACGTACCCTAAGAGATAACCACCTGAGACAGACCAATGATTGTCAAGGCAATCATAACATTCTTAATTAAAACAAAAGAATCATCACTTATGTGGATTTCTGCAATCCTCAAGCATTATCCCAGGTTGACTTTAGGCTTCTCTGTACAATCAGCACCATTAAAACCTCTCCTTGAGAGAGCTGATCTGTATAGCCACCAACATATTTACCCATATGGTTCTATATTCCATGAGTTTTGCTTTAAACTTTTATGTTTCACCTTGTTTTGCAACAATATTTTGCAACTGCTGAAAAATTAGCCAAGTTCTCTCTAACCATTTATTGATCCTTGTCAGAGCTTAACAAAACCCTCAGATCGGACACGTTTCTCACATTTCTCACAGCTTTAGTGTAAACGTTTTCTCTCAAATTAAGAAAATATGATTAATATCCACTAACCTCATCCGAGTTCAGCTGTGAAGAACCATCTTGAAATACCATAGTAACTACCAGAGCTACTGCCTCTTTTATAATCATGATTAACTGACTTTTTTCCTCATGTTCCAAATTTCTGATATCACAAATAGTTTTTTCAGGTGATTCTGCCGGTTCAGAAGCCCAATCATACTTTGTTTTATGTGAATTAACATCTTCTTTCACTGGTAACCATTGTTCCATCTTGTATGAGCAATAAGTAGATATGTCCTGCTTCCTTTTAAGACAGGTGATTTTATTTTTTTCACTATCCTTTATTTTCTTTCTTTTTACTGAAGAGTTGCTTTCTATATGATCCCATTTTGGTAGGACTACATCCTGGTAATTTACTAAATTGCTCACACTAGAAGAAGGCAATACTGATTTCACTATCTTGGTGTCTTGATTACAGAACATTTTGTCCATCACTTCTGTACTGCCCAATTGACTACTATTTTCTGCAGTGGCAGTAGACATATTTAATGATACAGTTACAGAATCATGTCTCTCCTGGAAGAATCAAAACCTTTTTAATGGATTAACTATTATAGATCAGAAAATTAAATAAATATGAATTTAACCATTTCCTGAAAAGCTTTTCAAAATTATTTATGTAGAAAAAAACCCAAATGTTTATATTGTTTTACTTTCATTTTAAAATAAATTATGCATGTGATGAGTTCTATTAAGATAGAAAGATTCAGTTTAACAAGACTATATAACAAAGAGAGAACACTATAAAGACTAAATATGCAACCCTTTAAACATCACTTTGCTCCTTTATATTATTTGTAATATAAAATTACTATTACTTTTCAATTGTTGCTGTTGGGGTCATATTTAAGTGAATTACAGGGCTCATGAAAAGTGTGAAGTTAATTGCAAATATCCAAGCTTTTCCATCATCCATACCAAAGTGCTTTATCTATGACCTGGAAAGACAGTCTTCATTGGCTAATTTTCCATATCCATTCAATCTTTCACCTCATTTATCAAGCAGGATGCGAAACATGTGACTTTAATTTCTCCTTCTTCAAATTATTCCTCAGGCTCCCTAACTTCAAAGTTATAAAACCAAACTATTAGAATTCTTTAGTCTGAGACTACACTCTTCGAGACAAAAGTTGATAACCAAATACAAACAACAGAAAAATTTGCTTTCTTGTATGTGGCTTGGCTGCCATCAATGTAGCTAATGATTCTGACTGATGGGTATCTGGTTAGGAAAAAAAAGACAAACATAATTGGTCTGAAATTCATGGGGGTGGGAGTGGGAGCCACAAAAAAGAGTTTGCCCCAACCTAGGCTGTACCAGCATTCCCAGTCATAAGTGTTGGAACTAAGGATGTGTGGGAGGACAGTGCTGTACCCACTGGCTTGAAGTGATTTTCATTATGTAAAAGGTTAAAGTTGGCTGCATAGCTCTCAGCACTCCCCACTATAAAAATTGTTCCTGTGCCCAACAGGACACTGCTAAGGCTTAGATAGAGAGAATATCCTTAGCATGACACCCAAACGTTCAATTAGCTGATGCAGTGAATTCTATTGCCAAACAGCAAGCAGAGAGTCCTACTTTTCTGTATTCAGTTTGTGTGCATGTAAAACTGAATTATAAACCCGAAAGTATTATACATAAAATTGTGGGTGATAGTTCTCCAGTAAGGGCTAAAAAGCAGAACAGACAAAATGATTAATTTACTACATTTTAAAAATATAATTTTGGAAGTAAAGGAGGTTTGACTCATGATAGCTGAATACTTGGGGCTGGTAATCCAGACTGACCCAAATTATGGCTACTAGGGTAAGAAAGGCTCCTGCTGGATACAGGAATCAGCAGTTGAGGACACATTTCCTTTCATTCTCTACTCACTATAGTTCTTCTGCTAGTTAGAATATGCTTTTCTGCATGTGTATATTTTGCAGGTGAGATGAGGTTGACTACATATGCACAAAATAACCTGTAACACTCACCTCCAATGGCTGACTACAGCTATTCCCAATAGCCACAGAAAAGCAATGTAAAAATAGATTTCATATTACACTAAGGGTTGAAAGAAATGGTACCTCAAAAGCAATAGTTTCTTTGTGGAGAAGCAACTAGAGACAACTCGGGAGTCATTAGAATGAGCTGAAAAAGGAGATAGAACTAGAGTGTCCCACTGCTAACTGGATGAAAAATGTAAGACAGAAAGCAGAGGAAAGATGTCTATTATCTGAATGGGTGACTGACAATACACATACATACTAACATCACACACACACAGATTGTAGTAATAAAAACATAATTTGAACTTTTTCTTTAGTTTTACAGTATACTTGCCATTTCATTTTTCAACATTCTCTTCTTTTCTCTGCATTTATACTCATTCTTCTTCTCAGTATTACCTTAAAAAAAGAGGCAGTATTTGTATACTATAGCCAGAAATGGCAGCAATGCCTATCATTAAGATGTCCTAAAACTTTTTTTAATAAGACCCTATATTCATTTGCTTTGAACTTCACCAAACTTTAAGCATTTGCACTGTAATTTTCTCTGCCAGTTGTACGCTTCAGGCTGACTTAAAAAAAAAATTGTGCTAAAATTACTCAAATGTTTCCTAGGATAATTATACGGGGATATTTTTCCCCCTTAAAAAATCCTGTACAGCTTTAGCTGAGATGCACTAATGTCTCTGTGCATTGTCCCAAGGGCTTGATATTTGGCAGAGGTCAAACCCTGGTGTCAAATATATGTGTTTTCCCATTCTTGCAAAAAATCTACTCAAATTTGGGCGAGTTATAAGCATCTGAAAAATTACAATTCACATACAGCAGTGGAAGACGGAGTGACCCAGCAGCCTATTTCGCTCTCCCACCCATATGATAACCTGTTATGCTCCACTTCACCATAGCTGCAGACTGCATGCTCTCCTCTACTCTCTTGAGCCCTACATCATTTGAAGGAGCAAAGTGAGCTGGGGTGCTCCACTTCCCACTGCCACAGTAAAGCATACCAATCTGGCTGGAAGATGACAGCAAAGCGGAATAGAGTGGGCTGCTGCACTGCTCTACTTTCCATGGCTCCTGCTTCCATGGTGAGTACAGTGGCCCGACTCTTGCTGCTGCCCCATGTTAGGCTGCCCCCGGTAATCCCCAAGGTTGGGAGAGGGGAGAAACAGCAGCTTTCCCATATGACAACAAATATATTAAGTGAAATCCGGAAAGCATTCATCACATTCCAATAATAGTTTAGACAGTTTAATATGTCTGCTTTGTGTAGACAAAATTAAAAAATAGTAATGTGTAAACTTGAGGGAAGGCATAAGAGTACCTACTTCTAGTTATTACATCTACTAAGTAGGATAATATTTTGAGAGACAAAAATAAGACCCCTTGGAATTTATATATTTGGGTCAAAAGACACCCAAAACAGTCCTCATCTTATTAAAAATAATTTTAAATTATCTTTTATCCATCAATATATTCCAGATGTATCAAAATGATCTGCACCAAACCAACACAAAAATTCAACACAATGTAAATATTAATTTCAATAGTTTTCCCTCTCCACACATACATACATTTCTGGAAAAAAAACCCATTTAACAGTTTTGTCAAAATATAACATTTCCACAATATTAACTATTGTATCACTACAGTTCCACAATAAAATATACAGAATATTTGTATTTATAATGTAAATTAGGTTTATTTATATCTTGGATATCAAACTGCTGTTACAATAACAGGCAATCAATAGATAAGTTCTATCATTTATTTAGAAGCAACTAGATGGCCAAATTCTGAAGTATTTATTCAGGCAGAACTCCTACTGCAGTAAGTGGGACCTTTCCCTCATTAGGGCCAGACACTGAAAACCTAAAGCTAACAAATATTATATAAATTATATTTCATTGTTGAATTATAGAATGAAGATCACTTGACAATATTGAATGAGAAAAATTGTAACTTTAATTCTGCTAAGCATCTCATCTAATGCAATTAAGAAATAGTCCATTAAAGTTCTAGATTTTATTCCAAGGGAATCTCTAGTTTTGCACCATTTGCACCTTCCTCATTGTTCCGTGGATCTCACCTATATCTGTTTTATATATCTTTTCCTGCAGTTTGAAAATATGTCACTAGATGGCAGTATACACCTATCTTTGCTTTCACAGATTTTGGAAGTTAGAATTGTGATAATCTATTCTCATACCAGAGGCTACAGAATTTTACTTATATCAAGCCCATAATTTCTGGCTGAAATAGAAGATATATTTTAGAAAGACACACAATATTTCCAATAGACACTTCCAAGAGATTAGCAAAATCACATTCAATTCCACATATATTGTAATAAAATATGATCTAAAAGTCTCTCCATAGAAGGAGTTCTCAAAGGCTTATCTCAGAAACTGAACTGTGTGTGTCTTACAGGAAAAACAGTTAAACAGAAAATTGTGATTCCTCTGCATCTCAAGTTGACCTGCTCATGAGAATTGACTTCTTTTTTAAATATGATACAAATTAACAGGCTTGAACATAGGAAATTCCCAGAACAGAACACAACTTATAGGCTTATTTTTACAAATTGAGGAATAGGAATAATCAAGAGTTTGTTTACTAAGTTGAATGTGGTTTCACAAAATGTTTTATTTTCTGTAAGTTTGCTTTTAAAATTATCAAGGTTTAGGAAGTAGGACAATACTAATTAGAAGTAGGTACTCGATTTTTGTTTTTCTTCAAGTTTACAAGTTACTGTTTATATGTCCAATGTCTCTTCTTCACTTACAAAAAAATTCTGTAAACTGTCTAAATTTGCTAAAAAGTAATTCCATTAATTTCTCATTTTAAATATGGAGAGAAGAGAGTGATGACAGAAACTGGGCAGCCAAGCAACATAATATCACAGAAAAATGGACCTATACTAGAGATGTTATAAAGCAGGTATCTCTTTAACTGTTGAAAATGAGGAAGTTGTTCACCTTGGTGCAGTAACGAAGGTTCTTCGAGATGTGTCCCTCCATGGATGCTCCATTGTAGGTGTTGGGTCATCCCAGTGCCTCAGATTGGAGTTCTCTTGCGCAGTGACCTGCTGGACCGCGCATGCACAGCATGCACTTTGCTCCATTCGCATCCTTTTGATGTCTTATGCGGTCCGGTTCCCATCAGTCCCTCAAGTCCGCACTGGTATCTGTAAAATATAAAGAGAAATCGGAAGTGGGGAGGAAGGCGGGTAGTGGAGCACCCATAGAGACACACATCTCACAGAACCGTCGTTACCGCACCAAGGTGAGTAACTTCCTCCTCTTCTTCGAGTGATGTCCCCGTGGGTGCTCCACTGTAGCATAGCAGTACTCAGTCTAAGTGGTAGGTGGGCCTCAGATTATGGCTTTAGAATGGCAGATAAGACCATGGGGGCCACAGTAGTGTCATTATTTTGCGTCTTCTGAAGTGCATAATGCTTCATAAATGTATCATTGGTAGACCACATAGCCACCCTGCAGATATCCCTAAAGGGAACCCTGTGGGGGAAAGCTGTAAAAGTGGCCGTTGCTCTTGTGGAGTGTGCTATTATTGTTTGAAGCAGTGGTTTATTCCTCAAAAGATAACATTGTGTGATTCATGACACTATAAGCTTAGAAAGGCGTTGTGACGAAAGCAGGCATCCTTATTGTGGTCCACTATAGAGATGAGCAAATTACCCAATTTGCAGAAAGACTTAGTCCTGTCTATATAGAATACAAGGGCTCTCCGTATGTCCAGTAAGTGAAATATTGCATTCTTTGCTGTGGAATATGGCTTAGGGTAGAACGAAGGGAGTATGATAGGTTTGTTCATGTGAAAATCCAAACAGACCTTTGGAATAAATGAAGGATGGGGACGTAGTATCACATTGTCTCTGTTAAAGATGGTATAAGGTGGAGTCGCCATCAAGGCTGCTAGCTCGCTAACTCTATGGGCAGAAGTAATTGCCAGTAGAAAGGCTACCTTTAGTGTCATGATCGACAGCGAGCATGTAGCAAGGGGTTCAAACAAGGGGAGTAAGAGTTTCTAGCACCATTTCTAAGTTCCACGATGGTGGTGGTGGCCTGTGTGGTGGGTATAGATTACCAAGGCCTTTTATGAATCTCTTTGTGATGGGATGGGCAAAGACTGACCATCCCTCCACTCGCTGGTGAAATGCAGTGATGGCTGAGACATATACCTTTAAGAAAAACAGAGCTAAACCAGAAGTCTTAAGGGACAGTATATAGCCCAAAATTTTGTGTGATGGTGCCATGTCTGGATCTAGATTTTTGTTAGGGCACCAGACAAGGAATCTACACCATTTCTGGAGATAATGTACCTTGACTGCCTGTTTTGTGCTACGCAAAAGAACTTCTTTCACCTAATCAGAGCATTGCTGTTTCTCCTGGCAGAACCAGCAATGAACCATGCTGCAAGGCGCAGGAGTTGTGCCTGAGGGTGGAGTAAGGTTCTTCCGCTCTGAGTCAGGAGATTGTGCTGAATCAGAAGGTGGTAAGGAGGCAGAGGAGACATTAGATAGAGATAAGGGAACCATATCTAACGCGCCCAAAATGGTACTATAAGAATAACTGTTACCTTTTCTCTGGTGATCTTCTCAAGCACCTTGGGAATTAGTGCAATAGGAGGGAATGCATATAAAAGAGGGCCCTTCCAATTGAGAAGAAAGGCGTCCCCTAAAAACCCTGACCCAATGCCAACTCTTGAGCAATAATGTTGACACTTCTTGTCTTTTAGGAAGCAAAGAGGCCTATTTTCAGAAGGCCCCAGCTTTGGAAGATGGATTGGAGGACCGAGTATGTAGTTCCCATTCGTGGTCCGGGGCAAAGTGTCTGCTGAGGGTATCTGCTGTTGTATTGTTTACCCATGGCAGGTATGAAGCTACAAGGGTGATGTTGTTTTGTATGCACCAATTCCATAATCGGACTGCTTCTGTGCATAGAGCGGGAGATCGGGCACCTCCCTGTCGGTTGATTTAATACGCTGTTGACGTATTGTTGGTTAATACTCTGATGATCTTTCCCTGAATGTGTGTTATGAAATGCTTGCATGTGTTGATTACAGCTCTAAGCTCTAATAAATTAATGTGCAGAGAAGTCTCGTGTGGTCTATCGTCTCTATATTAACATGGCACTCATGTGGGCACCCCATCCAAGGAGCGACACGATAGTTATGTGCACAGAGGGTTGGTTCCCCTGAAAAGATACACCTGCTATTAGATTGCCAGGATTTGTCCACCATGCGAGAGATTCACAAGGTGAAGGAGACCCCCGCATGTGCAGTAGCTTCTTGCAATGAGCAAAGACCATCGCAAGCTAATGCTGACAATAGTGAAGGTGCAAGTGAGCATAGTCAACCACATAGGTTATAGCATCCACATGACCCATAAGTTGTAGACAGGTGAGTATGGAAACTATAGGGCTGATGGTAACTGTAGAAACTGTATGGGGAGGTATGCCCTTGCGGATACAGAATTTAGCTGCATACCTATGAATTCTAGAGTTTGTATAGGTTGCAGCATTGATTTTTGTATGTTGAGTATGTTGAGTAGAAGGCCAAAAAATTGAATGTTCATTTGGTTGTCATGACCATGCGAAGCGTGTCTCGTTCCGATGTGCTTTTCACTAAGTAATTGTTGAGGTACGGAAAAATTATCACGGATTGTTTGTGAAGGTAAGCCATGACAACAGCTAATGTCTTTGAAAATACTCTGGGAGCCGAGGAAAGGCTGAATGGTAGTACTCGGTACTGTTAATGATCTGTGCCCATCATGAAAAGGAGGAACTATCTGTGCGTGGGGTAAATAGTTATGTGGAAATAGGCATCCTGCAGGTCGAGGGCTGCAAACCAGTTTCCCTTCTCTAACACTGGGATTATTGACGCTAGGGTAACCACCTTGAATTGTTGCTTTCATAAATCAATTCAATCTGCAGAGGTCTAAAATAGGCTTCCATCTCCCATCTTTTTTGGAGTGAGAAAATAATGGAAATAAAACCCCTTGCCTCTGAAGTCCTTGGGTACTATTTCCACTGCTCCTATGCTTAGCAGTCGCTGTACCTTCTGCTGTTAGTAGGTCTTTGTGAGAGGGGTCCCTGAAGAGGGACAGGGAGGTGGGGAGCAAATAATTATTGTTTGTCAAAAAGAAGATCTTCGACCGCAGCTCAAGAGGGACCCCCGCCAATTGTAGCCAGGAGGTTCTCCTCATAACTACTAAGATCGCAGTAGCCCTGGCTGCTGCATCTGCTAGGTCAAGAGCTATTTGGAGGGCTGTCCTAGAGGAAGCATAGCCCTCCTGAACTATGGACTTTAGTATGCGTCTCTTAGAGTCAGGTAAGTGCTCTAATAAGGAAATGAGTTTGGTATAATTATCAAAGTTATGATTAGAGACCAGCATTGCATAGTTGGCTATGCGCAGGAGTAAGGTCGAGGAAGAATATAGTTTCCTGCCAAAAAGATCCATGAGTTTATTATCTTTGTCCACCGTGTTCTTGTATTGAGGTAATTTGGACCTATGCTGGGCAGCGTCGACAACCAATTGATTTGGTTGAGGGCAGGAGAATAAGAAGTCAGCTCCATTTGGAGGGACAAAAAAACTTTTGTATGCGTTTTTGTTAGTTGGCGTTGCTGACGCTGGAGTCTGCCAAATTTCATCAGCTGCTTCCATGATGGCCTTGTCAATCTGTATTACAATTCTTCCCCGTTATGTTGCTTGAGGATTCTTGAGCAACTTGTATTGTTTTTCTGGTACAGTACTTCCTTTAGGGTGATATCCTGGGATACAGCCACCCTCTTAAAAAGCTCCTGAAATTGCCTAAAATCATCAGGAAGGGATTGATCACCAGGTATGACCACTTTGTCAGGGGATGATGACGATTGGTAAGTTGTGATACATCTGGTGGGTGCTCCTTCACCTCGACCTCTGATAATGGACCCTCTTCCGGTTCAGAATAGTGAGTCGTAAAGTGAGCATTGAGTGGTGATCTTGTGACTCCGTGACTATGTGAGGGTTGCAGAGAAACTGAGGGAGCACGGGAAGCCTGATGACTGTGACAGCAAGAATAGTCATAGCCAGAGTGGTGATAAAGTATGTTGAGGTGGGTTGTGTCGAGAGTAATACTGTAATATGTTGGGCTATGTCGTCTATGATAAGACTGCACCAGAGAAACATAGTGGGATGGATGGCTGGTCCTGTAATGTATCTGGTGGTGTACGGGTAGATGTAGAGACCACGGTGAGTGTGGTGATCCCCGTGAAGAAGGAAGACGAGAATGATGTAGGTATCTTGTGTAAGGGGACGGTGATAAATGGTATTCGATGCATGATGTCTAGTTTGCTCATGAGGGGAACAACCCCTGTCATCTGTTGGTAGATGAGTAGAATATGGATGGTGCTGAGGATGGTGCCGGTGAAAATAAATGTCAATGGTTCCAGGCTCATTGGTATTATTGTGGATTTTATAGGGTGCTTTCTTCAGTGCCGGAGATGTGTGTGCTGATTCTGACAAAGCCCTTGGTGCCGGCGAGGTTGTCATATGAATGGCCGGTGCTGAAGCATGTGGTGCCGAGGACTGCGGTGCTGATGTCATCTACACAAGTAGTTGATGCTGATGTCGCCGGTGCCGATGTCGTCAGCACATGCGGTTCCAACGCTGATGTTGTCAGCACCAAAGTAGCTAGTACTGTTGCTGGTGGTGACGACTGACAGACCATTATGACTGTTGACAGTGCCATTGTGGGTTTTTGTCAGGATTTTAGCTCTGAGAGCGACTTGTGCTTGGGCGCTGCCATGCCAGATGTGCCTGGCTTATCGCCAACACTCACACGTGTTGACGGTAAAGAGCGACCTGGTGATGCTCTTTTTTGGGATAGTCGACGGCGGGCAAACGACTTTTCTTTTCTCTGCCCTTGGAGACCGTGGAGTGGAAACAACGGGAGAATGTTCTGGCAGTTGAAGCGCCTTGTCAAAGAGGAACATTTTTAGTCTTGTCTCCCTTTTTCTTACGCGCCCTGACTCTCATTTTGGCACAATGGACACATTTTTGAGGCACATGAGCCTTGCCGAGGTACTTAATGCACTCGGCATGGCCATCCGATGCCGACATGGCGCATTTCTTAAAACCAGGGGAACCCAGCATAGTTAACTATAAACTACTTGAAGAACTTTTTTAACTATATTAACTAACTGTAACTATAAGAATTATGACTAACTCTAAGAAATATATACTATTCCTGTCAGGATTTCCCTGAGGAGAGAAGGTTCACTCTGTCTGCAACCATGAGCGGCAAAGAAGGAACTGATGGGAGCCAGACTGCACAAAACATCAAAAAGGTACGAACGGCGCAAAGCGCATGCTGCGCTTGCATGATCCGGCAGGTCACTGCTCAAGAAAACTCTGATCTGCGGCACCCGCATGAGCCGACATCTACAGTGGAGCACCCATGGAGACATAACTCGAAAAAGAAAGCAGTTTCATGGTTACATGCTGTGGACTCTGCAGAGCTGGCTGTCCCCACTCCGCAGAAGCAGGCTGCACTGCAGATTCTGCAGTATAAGCTTCATCCCGCAGCATGTAATCATGTTTCAAAGGCTCCCCAGAAGCTGGTGTTCACTGGAAGACTGCTTTTAAGCCAGCTCCCTGCGCATACCAGCTCCCAAACCTGCTCTGAAAGAGCCAGCTGCTGTCCCACAAGCTCTGATACAGTCCAAACTGCAATCTTTGTCCAGGGACTATTTCTTTTAACATTTCTCAAATTGGAAACCTAGATGCTCATCCAGTTTGTGTAAATTATATTACATACATGTACAACTACAATTAAAACTACTTCTGTAGCTTTTTCTTAATTATGATTTTATAGTTCTGACAGTTTAAGAAATTGAGAGATATGTATACAGGTTATAACAAGCAATAATATGCAAAGCATGACTTAAAAAGGCCAACTTAGGACAGAATAGATTCATGTAGAGATGTAATGTTTTGGAACAAATCACTACCACCCTAGACTTACATCCTGGATAACAAATGAACCTTCCAGCTACTACTTCATCATATATAAGATACAATTTACCAAGTAGCCTAATGGTTTTCTCATTGAGTTTTTGAAGCATGAGTCAAGAGATATTACTGATGACCAATCATGATATTCTTTTTCCAAGCACAAATTTCCATATTGCTTTAGTTACTCCTGAGACATCTTTTTCTCAGATGGGTCAGTCACCTGCCCCAGAAGCAAATAACAAAATGGAATAGACAGTTTCATTCAAGCATGACATGGGGTTACTGCTTCAGTGCACTATGGAAAGGAAAACATACACAGGAAAGGCACTTTTTAAAAAAACGTTAAAAACTAGAAATGTATGGGTCAGAAACAGATCTTCACTACCAGCTGTTGGCCTGGAATCAATAATATGTTTTCGTCAGTCCACCTCATGGCAATGCAACATTCAGATGATGTTTGTGTCATGATTATGGTACAGTTCCTAATGTTTTATTTTTCTTTGAGTAAGAACTCTATTGATTTGGCTGTCTTTGAAGACAGTGCTCAGCTAGGGAACTCCGTTAAAAAAGTTCCAGAACAACATCATACATAACAAGATTACATGTATATATAACAGAGCTGGGCAAAATACGTCCCGAGGACCAGATCCAGCCAACCAAGCCACCGGATCCAGACCACAGAACGCCCTGCTGTGACCCTCAGGCATGTAGCTGCGCATTTTAAAGCTCAGTCCCTTAGGCTCTCTTCTCTGCAGGGAGGGGGAAGCTTAATATGATCTCTCCGCCCCCAACCCAATCCTCAGCTCCTAGAGACCAGAAACAGGCTGCCAATAGGGACTGACCCCAGCCAATCTCTCCGCTCCTATTGGCTGGAAACAACCAGCCAATAGGAGCTGAGAGATTGACCTGGAGGATGGGAGCAGCACAAGTCTCTTTCCTCCTCCCAGAGCTGACAGCCAAGTGGAGGCAACAGCCTGCAGTTTAAGTGATCTGGGTCTGCAGCGCGCAGGGAGCCTTGG
This sequence comes from Pelodiscus sinensis, assembly GCF_049634645.1. Taxonomy (NCBI): domain Eukaryota; kingdom Metazoa; phylum Chordata; order Testudines; family Trionychidae; genus Pelodiscus; species Pelodiscus sinensis. The sequence continues at coordinate 118,018,860 of NC_134715.1, read as the reverse complement.
CTGCTTTCTTAGGTAAGCACCTCCCAGCCAGAGCCTGTCTCTGGCAACCCAGCCCCTCCTGTACCCCAACTCTCTCCCCCAGGTCACCATCCAAACCCTCCGCACTCCTGCCCCGCACCTGGTCACAATTCCTTCCCAGACCCTGTACCTCCTTCTACACCCCTGCTCCCAGGTCACAATTCCGTCCCAGACTTTGCAGCCCCTTCTAGTGCCCCTCTCCCAGGCCAGAAACCTCTCCTGCACGCATACCCCTATCCCCTGATCCAAGTCACAATGCCCTCCTTTGCCCAAATTTCCTCTCACCCCAGTCCCTTACCCCATGCACCCTTCTGCGCCCAACCTCTTGCACTCCTCCACAGAAAAGTGCGGTCCTTGACCACTTTCCAAAATCTTGGAGTGCCCCCCCCCCAACAAAAGTTATTGCCCACCCCTGATATACACTGACCTTGCTTGCTTTTTTATGCAAGACAAGAGAGGTAATTGTCATGCTCTGCTCAGCATTGGTAAGGCCTCTGCTGGAGTAGTGTATCCAATTCTGGGCATCAAGCTTTAGAAAAGACATGGACAAAATAGAGATGGTGCAGAGGAGAGCAACAAAAATAATAAATGGTTTACAAAACCTAACCTCTAAAAAAACCCATGTATGTTTATGTTAAGAAAAGATGACTGAGGGAGAACCTGATAATGGTCTTCATGTATGTTAAGGATTGATATAAATAAGTTAGTGACCAATTGTTCTCCATGTCCACTGAAGGTAAGAAAAGAAATAACAGAATTAATCTGCTGCTAAAGAGATTTAGGCTAGATATTAGGAGGACCTTTGTAAACTGTACAGGTAGTCAAGCTTTCTTATAGGCTCCCAGAGAGACTGTGGAATCCCAATCATTAGAAGTTTTAAAGAACAGATTGAACAAACATCTGTCAGGAATAGTCTATGATTACATGGTCCTGCCACAGCAAATGGGACTAGACTTCTCAAGGTCCCTTCCAGAACAACAATTTATAATTCTAAGCTTTAACAATACAGGCAGTCCCCGACTTACGTGGATCCGACTTACGTTGGATCCCTAGATACGAACGGGGTGAGGCAACTCCCGCACATGCGCAGCAGCATTCCCGGGGCTCGCTCACCTGGGTCCTAGGATCCTCCTCCTCCTCGGGCCGGCTCCGACTGGGGTCCCGCAGAGCTGCCGGGCAGAGGAAAAGTGCCTCCCCACGCCCGCTGCCCCCCCCCCACCTCCCTGCCAGCAACAGGCTGCCCCCTCCCCTGAGCAACAGGCTGCCGAACAGCAGACAAAAGCAGCCTCTCTGCCCCTCCTCCCCTCTATACATGCCAGGCTCCCGGAGCACAGCAGCGTCCCCGGGGCTCGCTCACCTGGGTCCTAGAATGCACCTTCTCCTCCTCTTCGGCCGGCTCCAACTGGCCTCTGCCTGCAGCAGCTGGCCACAGGGACAGGGATCCCGCAGAGTTGCCGGGCAGAGGAAAAGTGCCTCCCCACGCCCGCTGCTCCCCCTCCCCCCGCGGCCTCGCATCCTGCACGCCTCCCCCCTCCCCCCTGCCAGCAACAGGCTGCCCCCTCCCCTGAGCAACAGGCTGCCGAACAGCAGACAAAAGCAGCCTCTCCGCCCCTCCTCCCCCTATACATGCTGGGCTCCCTGGGCAAACAAAGACTCCACCAAAACAAACAAAGTGCTGGCCTCATTGTGTTAGCAAAAAAAGGACCCTCCTCCTAGAACCCTGGGTGGTGTGTGGAAATAAAGCTATTAGCTCAAAGCATGGTGCAGAGCTGTTTGGTATTTGATGAGTTACTCCTTTAGTCCTGAGTTTGTCACAGGGACAGAAATAGATGTGAAATCTTCTGAACAGGGGAACAGACAGCAAAACAAACATTAGAGGGGAGTTAACCTTTCCCTATGCTATCCAAAACTAAAAAAAATGTTTGGCTAGAGTTTCCCCTACAATATGTACCAGTTCCGACTTGCATACAAATTCAACTTAAGAACAAACCTACAGTCCCTATCTTGTACGTAACCCGGGGACTGCCTGTATTCTTAAATTGGATCAAGATATACAGTTTTAAATGGTTAACTGTGAGTCATTTCTCAACAGCTCTCAGTAGTGCCATGAAATTTGTAAATACTTTAAAGCAAGTGCAGTCTTACTTGAGAAAGTGGTCAGTGCACACATTTTCAGCTTTGACTCCAATGTAATTCCATTACTAGATCTACCATTTTTGGCTTGCACATTGACTTCCAAGGAGACTTGCATATATGGGGCCAAATTCTACTCTGTAATACTGGTGCAACTCCTCAGTAAAACGATTGAGGTTGAACAAGTGTACCTGTATAGTTCCAGTCACCATGAACAAGAAAGCTGACCAAAAAGGCACCACCCTAACTGCTTTCTTTGTCCAAGCTCCTAACATGAAGTTTTCAGATTAGTATGGTTAAGTGTGAGGGCACATTACTTAGTGCAGTATGCAGTACAAGAGGCCCCCGACTTGCAATGCGATTGGTTCCGGAGGAAGCAACGCAAGTCGGGGGTGTTGTAACTTGAACCCACATTTAGAGTAGGCGCCATGGCCATTGTAAATGCAGGCCGAGGACGTAAACCGGGGGGTTCCGGCCCCTTCCACACTTATAAAAATGGTTATAAGTGCGGGGTTTGGAACTTGAGCAGTCACATCTCGGAGGCCTCCTGTAGTCCCAAATAATGTACTTTCTACATCAACAAGTTTCTTCATATTAAACAATTGCATTGTTTTTCTCCTCCCTTCCTCTTCACCAAACCCGAGCAGCTAAATTTGGAATATAGGGTAGAGCTGAGATAATCTCATGCTCTAGGCCAGGGGTTCCCAAACTTTTTTACATGGGGACCAGTAAATCTATTCACAAGCTTTTGGAGGACCGGTAACATTCATTTGCATATTTATTAAACAAATGATGAATATGCAAATAAGTTGTTTCTGGTCCTCCCAAAGCCCCCAGTGCCAGCTTTAGCAAAGCTTTTGATATGGTCACCCACAATATTCTTGCCAGCAAGTTAAGGGAATATGGATTGGATAAATGGACTGTAAGATGGAGACAAAGCTGGCTAGACCAGGGTTTCCCAAATTTTTTACTATAGCTGGAACCCGTTTTTTTTTCAGTACTGTTTTTTGCAGCCCAAAAATATAAACGCATATAAAAAAAAGAATGAAAAATGAATACATTTTCAATGTTTCACCCAACTGCATCCTCCGCCCAGCTCGGGCCCAGGGGACCCAGTGCCACACAAGCACTCCGGGAGCCCAGAATATCCAGCTGCATCCTCTGCCCAGCCTGGGCCAGGGCTTGGGGGACCTTGCGCTGCACTGGCACTCCAGGAGGTGTGAGCAGGAGCAGACTGGGGATAGGGTATCTGGCTAGGAGGGAGGGTGCAAGGAGGAGACTTGGGTAGGAATTAGACCTCCCTGGTCTGGCACCCTCTGGACCTGACTGGTCCCAGATGAGAGATTTTTTGTTCAAGGGGAGGTCATTTCAGGGCTCCTGGCTCCCCCTCTTCCCACTAGGCTTCTTTGCACCTCCCTCCCCTGCAACCCAACTGAACTGCCCACCTCCACAGGTTCCCTGCACCTCTCCCAAAACCATCCCCCACAATCCAAGGGAGTGCAGCACCAGTTCTCTGCAGTCCCTCACAGCCCAGCTGAGCTGCTGCCCTTCTGTTCCCTCTGCCTTCTCCCATCCACCTCAGCCCAATTGAGCCCTGCACTGGTTCCCTGCATGCCTCCCCCACAACACAGATGAGCTCCATTTCCCTGCACCTCCCCACAAGCCCCACAGAACTGCTGAGCCCAGCTCTGATTTTCTGTCCCTCTCTCCCTCCCTCCCTCTCCTTGAGTCTAGCCCTGGGTTCCCAGCACCCACCTCCTCCTGCAGCCCAGGTAAGCCCAGCACCCTGCACCTCCCCTCCCATCCCAGCCAGGCGCCCCCCTAGCGTGGTGCCTGGAGGCTACTCCCCCCACCTCCCCGCTTCCTCCCCTCCCTATGCCTCTGCCGGGAGCCCAGAACATCTGCCTGCATCCTCAGCCCAGCCCAGCCCAGGGCTTGGGGAACCCAGCGCCACACGGGCACTCTAGGACCCAGGAACACCCCGGCAGCCATGCTGAGGCCTGGTATTTTTTCCCCACAGACTGGTACCGGGCCTTGGCCCATAGTTTGGGAAACACTGCTCTAGGCTACAAGGCAAAAGCAAAGTCTCTACATAGGTGTTACAGGGCCCTAAATCTACAATATTGCTGTTGCTCTGGCATTTTTGTTGAAAGAGAGGCAGTAAGTGATGGATCCATCTGGAACAAATCACCAATCCCAATCCCCAAACACTGGGGTTGACAGGGAAAAAGAAAGGATAGTTCAGTCAATAGGACATTGACCTAGAAACTCAGGAGACTTATGATTCTCTGCTTTGCCACAGATTTTGTCCTAAGTGAATTTTGGCAGTTGCTCTCCATCTCTCTGAACCTCATGTCGGTAATACAGGGATATTAGTATTTCCACCTCAGGAATGCTCAGAACCAATATTGTCTATAATTCTATCTATATAGTCTGTGTGTCTAAGTCCATTTGTTCAAGAACCCGTCCTAAATGGTAAGAGCTAGGGCCACCAAACTTGGTATGCAGGTTTCTTTTCTCAGGGTTTGGTTGTGCCAGGACAAATGGAAGCCTTAAGAAAAGGATTATTTTCCATAACAAGAAAAGAGAGGGGTTGCTGTTCAGAGGGATGTGCTATGAAAGTGGCCACTGGGGGCAGTGAGTCTGCAGGGGACAGCTAGCCTTACAACCAAGGAACTTGCTAGCAGGGCTGGGGCTTCGCCATCTTGCCTGCCAGCACACTGGGTAAGTAGCCCTCCTGCCCCAAACCCTTTCCCCTCCCAGCTCTTGGCCATAATGCCAGCGGGGTAGGGCGGGGAAGGCCCTCGGCAGGAGAAAATACCTGAGAGTCAGAAGGGGGAATTGAGGAAAGGGGAGAGAAAATGCCCATGCTGGATGGGACCTGAAACCTAAGTCCCTCCTCATTCCCAACTTTCACTCTCACATACCCCCAGCCCCTGCCCTGACTCCTGCACCCTCCACACAGCCAGCCTCCTGCCCTGAAGGATCTGGGCAATACCAGGTAAATCTGCTTCATGTTCCTTGTCCAGCTTGCCACAAGTACCCTGTCCATAGATATTCAAGGTCATACAGCTTGAGCAAGGTTGAGACTGCATTGCCTCCTCTCCCCACCAACCTAGAAGGTTCAACAGCTCCGGTTTACTCCAGGTGGAAGTGCCATCTGTTGTGGAAAGCGACCTGGGAAAATGCTGTATGAACAGTACATAGCAAGAAAACAAGGCCTTTAAATGAAAAAAGGGCTCATGTTTGTGTACCTACAGGGGAGCAGAGTTCAAACTGATGACCAGAACCTTCATGATGGGCATTTTGGGACATCTGAAGCCAACTAGAATGACATTAGTAAGCACTCTATCAATCCTGATGCTGCATCACATACAAGTATCTCCACTGAAACTGTACTTCAATCCTCATGAAGCAAAAGTATTTAGAAAGGTAATTTTCCCTTAAGTCTTTCTTTCATTTTCGGGATCAATTTTCAAAAATTCATAATATGCAGCTAAGTTTAAAAACTGAACAAGTTACTCACTCTGTTCACTTTTTCTGCTATTCTGGGCTTCCTCTAAAGGAACAGACCGCATAGCTGACATAATCCTTTCAGCAATATTTGATAGTGGCACCTTACAAAGCTCATGTCCTATGTACTCCTTGCAACTCTTCATTTTTCTCATCAATCCTGAACACAAGATATCACATGTATATTATATTAGAGACATTAAGATAATGAAACAATTAACATCTACTATGTAAGACTAAATATAGAATGTATATAGGGTTGCCAGATGGTTGAAACAAAAATACCAACCCCCCCTCCCCCAAAAAAAACCACTGGGAAAAAATTCTGTCGAAGGGAGAAAAAAACTGGGGGGGGGGGGGGGGGTATGGGGGGAGACCAAAGTTGTTGAGGAAAAAAAAAAAGACTCCAAGGACTTATTAAGCCAAAAATTTTTTTTAAATAAAACAGCATTAAAATAGCTTGTCCCCTTTAAGTGCAGGGATAGGAACAGGGGAGCGGTTGAGCACTAAGACCCAGGGGAAAGCATTGCTTCCCCTAGGTCTTTTGGCCGGCAGCCATTCTGTGCCGGCACCCTTGTGAACCAGGTAAGCACGGGGGCTGGGGTCAGGGAGCTGGGGGTTTTGGGTGTAAGAGGGCGACTTGGGGCGGAGGGGAGGCTCTGAGTGTTTGTAGGGTGGCCTCCTGGCCGGGGAAAAATTCAGAAAATACCGGACATCTTAGGTGTCCAGTATTCTCTGAATTTTTTTTAACAGACAGTTGAAAATACCGACTGTCCAGGTGAATACTGGACACCTGGCAGCCCTAAATGTATAATGTATACAGTATATCACCCTATACCTAAAGCAGTGGCTCAAGCCGTGGCCTGCTTGCAGCCCAATCAGCACACAGTAGCCACCCATGTGACATATGTATATTGCCTGGATGCAGCCCATATAACACAGAGAGCTGTATATGCAGTCTGCCCAAGTGTACCTGTGTATATCCCAAGTGCACTTGAGTTGTATATCCCAAGTGCACCTGGGTTCTTGGCTACTGGGATCCCAGGCACAGGCAACAAAACATAGGCATGCGGCTGGCAACCAGGCTGGCAGCGGGGAGCCTTGGGTGTGGCACCAGCAGTGTGGAACCCAGGGAAAATTATGGGGTGTGCCACACCACCACATTCCTAGCTCCCCAGTTAAACATATAACCATGTAAACAATAGAATTTTAATGTTACTCAATTACTGATTTTACACTTTATTTACATCCCTAATATATGGTCCAAAATGGTTAATAAGTGGAAAACACCTGACCTAGAGGCTTTAATATCAATATTCAAATTGATTTTTCCCCTATCACCATGTATGAACATTGGTTTGTCAAATGGTTTCTTACGAATATTGGCATCTGCCAATAGTTTAAGAGAAGCTAGCACTGAAACAGATTGAAACACGTTACCAACAGATTTTCAATAAGAGGAAGTGAAAGCCTGTAAAAGATGTATTCAGTGATGCACAATGCCTTTAAGAATCGGTGACGAGCACTAAATCAACGTCACATGTCTTTGAAAAATCTCCCAGGCTGTGTCTACACTGCACCCCTTTTCCAGAAAAGGGATGCAGATTAGACCAGTTGGAATTGCAAATGCCGCGGGGGATTTAAATATCCCCCGCAGCATTTGCATTTACATGGCTGCCGCTTTTTTCCGGCTCGGGGTTTTGCCGGAATAAGGGATCCTCCGGAAAAGGGTTTATTTTCCGGAAAATCGCGTCTAGACTGGCGCTTTTCTCTGGCAAAACCCCGAGCCGGAAAAAAGCAGCAGCCATGTAAATGCAAATGCTGCGGGGGATATTTAAATCCCCCGCGGCATTTGCAATTCCGACTGGTCTAATCTGCATCCCTTTTCCGGAAAAGGGATGCAGTGTAGACACAGCCCCATTATTTTCTAGTGAAGATCTAAAATTAATGCATGCATATATTCATTACTTTCTGTCCTTACAGTAAAGCATAAACCCCCTATAAAAACAGTATTTAAGTGTTAAGCCTAAAAGCAAAAAACACTCAGAAGGTTGAAACATCATTAAAAGACAAAGAGCTGATTATCTAACAAATGGCATGTCTACACTACAGAGAAGATCGATCCTCCAGCCTTCAGTTTAGCAGGTCTAGTGCTCCCAAATCAAATGCTGAGGGCAGCCATCACCTGTGTCAGGTATTGCTCATTTTATGTGGAGTAAGGGAAACCAATGGGAGTGTGTGCACTCCTGTGGGCCTCCCAAAGTGTAGACACCACGGTGACTCTTAAGATAAGCTGAATTTAGCTACACATTTTGCATAGCTCGATAGCATACCTTAAGCCAACCCACATGGTCTAATATAAACCAGGCCACAAAGTTCATCATTTTTCCTAAAATAAAGATCACTAAATATAAACACCAAGGCTAAGTCTAGACTGGCATGATTTTCCACAAATGCTTTTCACAGAAAAAAGTTTTCCGTTAAAAGCATTTGTGGAAAAGAGCGTCTAGATTGGCACAGATGCTTTTCCGCAAAAGCACTTTTTGCGGAAAAGCGTCCATGCCAATCTAGATGGGCTTTTGCGCAAAAAAGCCCCGATCGCCATTTTAGCCATTGCTGTCTACACTGGCCCTCTTGTGCAAAAGCTTTGCGCAAAAGGACTTTTGCCCAAATGGGAGCAGCATAGTATTTCCGCAAGAAGCACTGATTTCTTACAGTAGGAAGTCAGTGTTCTTGCGGCAATTCAAGCGGCCAGTGTAGACAGCTGGTAAGTTTTTCCGCAAAAGCAGCTGATTTGCGGAAAAACTTGCCAGTCTAGACACAGCCTAAGTGTTGGTGATGTGATCAACTGCCACCAGAAAAAAGAACAAATGTAAAGTATATTAAACTCTGCTCTTAACAAGAAAATTATTTTCAGTTCTTAGTGATGTTAAAATCTTCACATATATTAACTACTGAGTTTGGAATCTTATCTTTCAATTCACCTGTATTTCATCACATTCTCTAATATCTGGATGCAACACAATTACAGAATGTAAATCACATAGCCCATGGGGAAGCATCAGAAACAAAATCCTTCATAATTCAGTAGAGAAGATTGTTTTGGTGTAAGTTATACCTGGAGACTCAGATAACATAATAAAATCCCCACCATTTGCAGTGGATGCATTCCTGACACCACTGCAAATGGCGAAATCTGTGAATCCTGGGGCGGGGCTGCTGCTCCCAGCCCCTGCCCGCTGCAGTGAGTGTGGGGCAGAGGCTCTGACCGCGGCTGCCACCCCACAAGAAGCCCCACCCCAGACATGTCTCCCTGCTCCTAGAAGAAAGGATAGAGTACAATGAGGGGACAGGGGATGGAAGAGACCCACAAATATGTGAAATTGTGAACAGCAATTCCATGAATTGCAAGGGTCTCCTGTATATATAACATTTTTAAACATATACAAGATTGATACTAAAAATATTTATACAGCACGCTTTACAGTATTTCTAGGGTGTCAAACTCTGAACTGGGGTTCAAACCCCAGTGTTAGTGGATACAACTGGCAGTTCAGTAGTGGTTAAATGGCATATTCCCCCAAGACTGTGGTGTCCAACCAATTCAGAATTAGCCACACTCAACAGGCCAACTAACCACATTGTTCAAGCCAACTAGCCACACACAACTGGCCAAATATCCACATGTGGCTATCATATTGGACACTACAGTCCTAAGAGGTCTTAACTGTTCATTGGCCACTCTTAGCTCCCTTCACATCACAAGTACATTTCCAAATCAAATTCTATAACCAGGGCTCGCCAAGTGGCGGTGAGCCCTGCTCGCCAGCTGCGCGGTTTCGCGCAGTTCTGCACTCTGCGCATGTGCAGATCGCTTTGCACCGGCCCTTCCGGGTTGTAATCTACTTGTCACAGGCAAGTAGATTACATTATTTGTCGAGCCCTGTCTATAACCATGTAATATCTTCTCCCTTGTTAGCTCATCTAAGCTCATGATTAGAAAAATGTGTCTGAGGTCAAGAATACAGTCACGACCGAGCCTCTTTTCCTACCTTGGGTAGGGAAAAAAAGGTCAAGAAATTGTACCTTAGGTCTGTAGCTTCCCACTAGAGGAAGAGGTTTTTTTAAATGCAGACTTTTTCCTCTTGTGGGAGGGATCAGTCTTGCCTGAGGTGGCAGATCTAGATTAGATTAGAATTTGGAAGGCAAAAAGATGCAAGATACCCTGGATCAGAATATATAAAGTTACTCTTGTCACAACCAATCCCGTTGTAATGTAGAAATATTCTTATGTTTGTGGATTTAAAATTCATCCTTAATATTAAATGAATGCACGCATTGTGGTTTTTCTTTTTTTTATAAAGGGTGTAAAAGGATACATTCCTTTAATATGTAATGTTTTACCCTTGATATGATTTATTAGTATAGATGGCCAACATGATTAAATGTTTTATAGGGTTCAAAAAGACAGAGTGCAAACATTCAAATATCAAATATTTTAATATTTAATTTCTTAGACATTTAAACATTAAAAGTAATACCAAATAATATTCTGCCATTAAAAACAAATTTAAAATGTTATTTATACACTAAAAATGTTACTTGCTGTTAAAAAATTGTCAGGCTTAATTTGCTCATATTTATCCAACCAACATTTGTAGAAGAAATCTGTATATGCCCTGAAAGCAAACAGAATTGTTGCTCCCATCAGGATCTAGATCCAGTGAACACAGTAGAAAAAAAGGCACAACTGTATGAATCACATTTAATTCTCTTTGCTCTATAAGAAGTTTCTTATATTGTTTGATATATAGATATAAAGGGCTCGACAAATCAGGCATATAAAAAGATTTTTGACTCAACAAAATATATATACATATATATATATATTGTTGAGTCAAATATCTTTTTCTACTACATATTAGGTAAGTCTGGAAGAATTATTAAAAGATTCTGAAACTGATACGTGTTACTATAAATGCTAGCATGAGCCAAAAAAGAAGTAGATCACAGCAGAAAATCTGCTGAACACAAACATCCTTGGAACATTCTGATACAAAAGACATGTTCAAAATTCTTGCTCTTGCTTCAGGAGTCTAGGACATTTTTGGAAGAGTAACACAAACGGGAAAGAAAGGCAATCTCAGAGACTTTGAACAGTTTGTAGACAAAATGCAAAGTAGAGATGTAAATGAGTAGTCGACTTTTCAATACTCATAAGCTTATTGGGTAGTTGAGTGGAATACTCGACTACTCGATTCTCCCCTGCCTTGCTGCCTCTGTATGAGAGGTGTGGTGGGGCATCAGAGGCATTGGGGGTAGGAGGATAGGGGAGGCTGCTCCAGCAGCAGCCCCTGTCCGTGGGGGTCCCAGCAGGTAACTGGGCCCCCTGCAGACAAGGGCTGCTGCTGCCAAGCAATCCCTGTTCGCAATGGCCTGGGTTGGCCGCAATCAGAGGCTTCCCCAAGCAGTCCCAGATCCAGCATGAGGGAGCTACCTGTGCTATGGCTCTGCATTTTAAATATAGTAAAAGCCCAGCAGCTCTTACTACATTTAAAGTGCACAGCCGCCGCGGTCCAGAGCCAGCCCAAGCCGAGACTCAGTCCCGGCTCGAGCTGGCTCCAGGAGCTACCCCCATTGCATCTCAGTAGAGCAGCCCCCTTACTGACTAATCATGTAGTCGATACAATCTGTATCTACATGATTAGCCAAATAACCGCTCTAACATCCTTAATGCACAGACACTTAGTCTATACCCATTCATGCTGTCACTTTTGCACAACTGCATCTTCTATCCTTGCAATCTTTTGAGAGGATGAAAGTTACTCTAAAAGTTTCCCATTATGAAAACCATCTACTTCAGAAGGAAGCATCCTATATTCGGCAGCTGTTCCTTGGTTCCCCCTCTGCACTAACTTTGTAGAGCACATATGAAGAGGATTTCATAACATATGAAGGCAAAGAAAAAGCATACCATGGAGGCAGGAATCCTCATTTTACTCTGCACACTAAGTAAGAGAGGGCAATATGTAGTCTAGCAGTATCGTAACCATTGAGTAACTGAGATAGATACTTGATGCATTCTCTCTCTTGCAAAGCAAACACTCATAAGCTGAACTATAAACTCAGTCTCTGGATGTCAAAAGCTCTAAAGAAGCTTACAGTCTGTTCTTGATGAGGCTGATAAGTGCTATATTTGATAAAATAATATATTATCTAAAGTTTGTTTTTCCATTGAATCATAAAACAGTCTACACTAAATATTTCTGTATCTTAGCAGCAGAACAAAGATACATTTAATGTTTAATTCTCTAGATCAATGGTTTGAGCCCGAGACTGATGCTCTAGTTTCTCCACAATATCCTTCAAGTAGTCTTCATCTTTGAAAAAATACACATACAATTTTCTTTCCATCTGACAAAGCGTATTTGTCTCTAAAATCTTTCTCTTGGCCTTTACATCAGCAAGAAGATCCATAATAAGTTGGTTTAGTCTATTTAAATTAGTTTCCAGTTGGTAAAGTTGCTCTGTTAGTTCCTAACAAACAGAATTTAAAAAAAGAAATTATTATATTTGCATTGCTGATACGTTAATTCAACTAAAACAAAAAATATTTTCACTTTTGGAGGCATGTTTACACAAAACTTAGGAAATGCCTAATGAAAAGAAGATAAAAGCACAAGGTAATTAATCTCATTTAATTTGTAGAACTCATCTGGGCCAGATTAACACAGGGGTGAGCTATAAAACAGAGGTGGTTCGCGATAGTTAGCCCCTGGTAGGCTGCCGCTGTTTTATCTACCAGCACCTCCACAGATATGGGTGCCTGCAGCTACCATTGGCTGAGAAGGCAATCTATAGCCAACAGGATCTGCAAGCATCTGTACCTGTGGAGATGCAGGTAAATACAGCAGCGGTGGGCAAATACCATCCTACGGGATGGATGCGGTTCACCAGGGTTAGCCCATGGCAGCCCACCATCACTGTAACACCCTTATTCACACTGAGTAGTGTACAAATAGACTTAGTCAACTGAGATTACAAGCAGACACAGCTTCAGGCTGAACCTCTCTAATCCAGAATTCTTTTGTCCAGAAACATCAGTCGTCCAGAATGAGTTTAGTTTAGTGGATGTCCACTTTTCATGGTTCTGGACAAGTGTCCTGCAGTCCCATAAAGTTTGTTTACTGCCACCAATCCTAACTCTCAGTGTTCTGTGCTGTTATTTAGCTCTAATTTACCCCTAAATGTTCTCTAAGAAGCACAGTAAGCAGTGAAAGTGTTGGTAATGCTGCTAGACAATATTGACTTCCTGTGATCCAGAAAATCACTCTCATTCGGAACCGGTCAAGTCCCGAGCGTTCCATACTAGAGAGGTTCAACCTGTAGTACATAATGTGAACAAGGGTTTCACACATATCCATCAGTGTGGTATTAGATCAAAATAGTAAAAAAAAAAATTACTCATATTAAAAGTAGTTACAATTCTACAAAACAGTCCTCATACTTATATTTAAAGTAAAACCAGATTATTGGAACCTGTATTTTTCCATCTTTCATTGATTTAAAATAGCTTGAATTATCTTACTCTTTTTAGCATAAGCAAGCTATTCATCTGATTATAAGCACTCAATACAAATGTCTAAGCTACTTGTGTTATTATTTGTACTACCATGGATCCCCACCATTGGCCAGGACCACACTACACTACGCACAACACAAACACAAATCAAAGACATTCTTAGAAAGAGTTGCTGCCAGGAAAAAATATTGCTATAGGTTTTAGTGATAGTTTAGTACTGTATTTCAAGCCCATATATTTCCATCAAACCATACCACGGTAGCAGGAAAGATACATCTTAAGTTTTTCAATTAAAATTCATAGATGCAATTTATGGCATAATATAGTCTGAGGAAAAACACATAACCTACACAAAGAGATATGCACCAGTTGTTAAATTGCCACGGCTAATGAGACTGACCTACTATGACAGTTACATATTGGGAAAAAATGTGCTTTGCTTCTTTAATACTAAAGGAAGAAATAATTAGTGAAATAGATAAAATAATTGATTTGACTATATAGTCAGATCTTTTTGTCTGTATAACTAATCCTTTGTAAAATACGTTTACTAAAGCAGCAATAGATGATGTTCTACAGTAAGAACTTACCTGGTTACTAAGTAAAATCTGATTTCCTCCACAATACAGCGAATCACAAAGGGTATCTAAATCACTATCCATCTTAGACAAAAAAAGGGATTGTTCTTGACATGATACTGATAGCTGATGTTGCACTGAAGTAATGTCTTGCTTTAGTTTCTGAGATAGTTGTTCCATGCCTTCATGTGTTCTAAACAATTGTTGTTTCTGATTCTCTCCTTCCAAAAGCTGGTATAGCCTATAGTGACAAAAGTTAGAGATGCAAATGCATCTTTAAAAAAAATTCAGTACATACATATGCCATCAATAGCTCTGACTTAACTAATCACTTGCACAAATCTCTAGGAAGTCAGTCTGATGAAAAGGCAAGTACTGCCCAACAAGGTCAGAGTGATACATCTTTCTTACTTCTGAGCTGCCGCTGGTCACTTCTAGCCCACCCTAATTTTTTGGTTTAAACCTTGATTGACAGCAGTATAAAGCATTTCAAGCTGCAATTAAAAGCACTGTTAACCTGAAATCTAGTTAATTAAAAACAATTAGTGTAAAAAGCAGTTTGAGGATTACAGTTTTTGTACTTTAGCAAGCATTTTCCTAAATATGAAAAATAAATCTCCCTGAGAAAAAAGTCTTCACAAATAAGAAAAATGATTGACTGTATGGAAGGGAAACTATGAAAGTAACTGCAAATACAGTTGAACCTCTGTAGTCCAGGACCCTCTGATCCAGCAACATCCATGGTCCAGAAGCACCACAGATGTTATGGGACTAGAGAGCCCCAGGAGCAGAGGTTGCCAGTGGCTTGGAGCAGAGCCAGCTGGTGGAGCCACCAGGAGTTCCAGTAGGGTTGTTGCAACTCGTGGAGCCAGAAGGCTGGGGAGAGGAGCCAGCTGGGATGCTGCCCACTTCCCCCACCCCCGACTTCCCCTCTTGCAGCAATCTCCCTTGTCCGGGATGGGTCAGGTCCCCAGAGTGCCAGACCAGGGAGGTCCAATCTGTACTTCAAATACATTAAATAAACTGGGGGAAAAAAATCAGAAAAGTTTCTCTCTATTCAGTTATACAGGTTATACCTCCCTAAACTGGGACTCTCTGGTCCAGCAAGACCAGGGATGTTCCTGGACCAGAGAGCCCAGGGGCAGGGAGGGCAGTGGTGGGCAGGGAGTTCAGGCAATGCAGGAAGCACAGCACCACAGGGCTCAGGC
Organism: Pelodiscus sinensis; assembly: GCF_049634645.1. Lineage (NCBI taxonomy): Eukaryota > Metazoa > Chordata > Testudines > Trionychidae > Pelodiscus > Pelodiscus sinensis. The sequence continues at coordinate 118,003,828 of NC_134715.1, read as the reverse complement.
AGCACAGGGAATCCCATGATGCGGCTGGGAGCCCTGTGGCAGGGGACTCTGGTGGCTTAAGGAGCCCTATGGCAGGGGATCCACCAGTGCAGGGAGCTCTAGAAGCATAGCCAGGAGTCCCATGGGAAGGGCTCAGGCAGTGCAGGGAGTCCCATGGCACAGGGGGCTCAGGCGGTGCGAGGAGTTCCAGTGGTCTGTACAGAGCTGCTCACTGTAGCAATGTGCTATTTCGGGAGAACTTAGGGTTCTATCAGTAGCACATCACTACAGGGAGCAGCTCTGTATGATCCCCTGGGGGTGTAGCCAGGAGTGCAACAGGGGGCTCAGGTGATGCAGAGAGTCCCGCGGTGTGTGAGGGGGGGGAACCCTGCAGCAGGGGGCTCAGGTGGCGCAGCTTGGAGTCCAGGGCTGAGGGGTCGAGCCAGGGCCAGCAGCACAGCTGGCTGACAGAAATGGGAGCCAGCTGGGGCCAGAAGCAAAGTCAGCGGGTGCCTGGGAGGCCGGTGACAGGGGACCTCCCGGGTCCAGCAAATTCCCTTGTTTGGGACTGGCCAGGTCTCAAGGATGCCATATCCTGGAGTTCCATCCTGTAGTAATCTTAAGAATTATTGGTATAAAAATGGTAAAACTGATTCTGACAGGACTAGAGATGTAAGCCACTAGTCAAGTAGTAAACTACCTGATAAGCCCATGGCACCCCTCGACTACTCGATAAGCCCAGGTTACTACTGTATCAGAGGCAGCAAGGTGGGCGGGGGAGCAGAAGCTGGTATTGGGGGGAGCTGGCTAAAAAGCCATTTCTCCCCAGCACCATCTCCACCTCCATGGGGGCGGGGGAAAACACAGGGAGGTAACTAATTATTATTGACTAATCGAGCAGTCAATGGAAATGCCATCAACTACTCAATTAGCTTAGTAATGCTACTTGACATCCTTAGACAGGAGTGAATTTTAAGAAAATTCTCTAATAGCAGTAATTTTTAAGTACCCCTTATAAATATATAGTACTTGTGAATTTGTAATATGTTCCTTCTTGTAAATGGTAGAAAGCTAGATACTCAGCTTAGGGATGTTAAATTTAAATTAACGAATTGAACAGTTGATGCGATTTCCACAGATTATTCAATTGCCAATAAGGACTAGCGCAGTATTCCACCTTTGAAATTTACAAGAGCCCCAGCAAGAGTTCTTATGCATTTCAAAGATTGAAATTCCCTGCTTTCCCCGGGGTCCACGTGGCATTTTAATCTTTGAAATGCACAAGAAAAAACAGCATGCTCCGTCCTTCCAACCCTCTCCGAGATAAGATAGCAGCCTGGCCAGAGCTCTGTGCTCCCTCCCTCTCTCTACTCCTGGGTGCGCAATGAACATGCAAATAAAATGTACTGGTCCACCAAAAGTTTGTGAAGTAGTTTGCCAGTCTGTAGCATAAAAAAGGTTGGGAATCACTGCTTTACTAGACATGATGTATCTGAATTGGTACACTTTTACTATTCTATGTTAGGGATGTAAAATCCCGTTTAAAATGTTAACCAGTTAAACTATATGTTTAACTAGTTAACTGGCCATCCGCAGTATGCCGGACGCCCGGCTGGGCTGGAGCAGCTGGCAGCCCTGCGGTTAACCTATTAAAATTCAATCTGTTGTATATTTTTATACATGGTTTACATCCCTACTTAGTATCTCTGTAAATCAGACTACGTTTGGACTGGTGGCTGTTGGGCTGATACAGAGGCAGCAAGGGGATGGTGGGGGAAATGCGAGTAGTCAAGATGATTAACTAATAAGTTTAGGATTACTGGTTAATCATATACTAGACTACTCATTTACATCCCTACTGTGGACCACATCCAATACTATCTGTATGGCAATTAGGACATATGTGCTGACTGGGCCATGAGCAGCCCATCGGTCACAGGTTGAGAATCAATTTTCTACTGTATTGTACTCACTCCATCTCCAAACAGTCAATACTCATGAATCAGGTCCCCCAAAATCATAAGATAGACTTACTTATAAGACTCATTATTTTTAAGCCAAAAAATGTTCTTTTCATGTACCTTTTTGAACATTTAGAGTGCACTTTATTCTGGTTTTCAAACTTTTCTGCACAACCATGACTTTTGTTGTTGTTTTTGGTGGTGGTTTTTTTAAATAAAATCTGAAATGTTTATGTAATACTCTTATTTAAAAAGTCATGGCTTTAAGTAAAACCCAAATATCATGAAACTCAAATTGTGAATACACACGTAGTATTACCAAGAAAGCAGAATTAAAGTTGCACAGGGAACTATAAATCCAACTTTGCTTCTCTTCAGAAAGATTCACTATAACCAACATATTTCAGTTAATGTAATTGTTTTGGTATGTAAACAGGTTTTTTTAAAGAAAAAAAGTAAAAATAAGTCTATAAACAGACAATTGGAACAAAAGCCCTCAATAAGTCTTATCGGCAGAGTATGAGTCCTGACCTTACAACACTCCACCACATTCTTACCACTTGAGCTACAGGACTAGATAGCTACATTAGCTAAAGACAGGAGAATCTTCTTACTCCAGAGTGGGACTGTGAGGATGGGAGGGGTAACACCTTTTTCTGGACACTGCAGTCATTCAGTTAGCTAATATCTCTCTCAGGAATTAACTCTTAGGACCTAGCCTTAATTGCCCTTGCCTGTAAGGGTTAAACCATAGATAGTGGGTTCCTAGAGAGGTCCCAGGAATGCTAGAGAAGCAGGAAATGAGTGGGCATGAGGCCAGGAGAGCCAATGGAACTAGAGGGTGAGCTTTTGAACTGGAAGCATTGACCTTCCTGTTCTTGTGTGATGGGAGCAGAACTGGGAAACGTGCAGTAAGCCAGGAAAACAGGCATGGAGAATGCAGCAACAGCCATGGCTAGGAAAAAAACTAAAACTTGGAACTACAGATATGAGAAAAAGGGAATGTTTAGTCAGATGTGATCAGGTTATCCTCTTTATTTTGGACTTGTTGGAATTCTCTGTGCTGAGCACATCTAACTACCCCCTCAGACTATAAGTTTCCAAACTGAACCCTAGGGAAGCAATACTGTGTTTTAATCTTTTTTTTTCTTCAGCTGTGACACATAGCAACCAAGTTATGTTTGAACAAGTGCATGTTCTTTGTTTTGTTAATAAAAATCACCCTTTTAAGACCATGAACTGATTTCTGTGTCCTAGAAGGCAGGACGTTCTCTGTGCACATGCCTAAGGCTGCATGCCATTCTACTAAGGGAAATTAGAATTTTTCAACCTCTCCCCAGAGGGATGGTTAAAAAGCTTGAGGGTAACCCACAGAAAGGAATTCCTAAAACGCACCTTCTTGGCCTTTCAAGGGGATTTTTGCATTTGGGTGCTGGCAGCAATACCAATCCAAGGCCAGGGAAATTGTGACCTTGGGGACGTTTTAAACAGAAGCCTTTAGCAGCAAGGAATTTTAAAGTCTTTTACATGCCCTCATCTTCTGTACACAAAGTGCCAGAGTATTATTGAACAATCTTGACAGGAGCAGTGACCACTGGGGCTATGTTGAGCCTGGGATTAGTTGGGGAGAGCCAAACCCAGCTCTGTACCTCCTTGAGGTGGGAAGATCCTGACCTAGATGGCACCCTAAAAGGATGTGATTGCACTGATAGGGTATCATACTTGATCCAGAGGGCAATTCATCCCAGCCTAGTACTCTCCCTCTTTACACTGCTCTAGCCAATACTAGGTATGCTCAAGTTCAGTGTGTTCTGTTGCCCCACCTACAGCTGAGCCTGATATTATAACAGTCACACTCAGTTATTCTAGCATAGTACTGATGTTTTCCTGAACAACATCATGGAAAGCAGGGAAATGGCAATTTGAACAGTTAACTATTTCAGCCAGACCTAAACAGAGTTTCATAGGACAAGTAAAAGCAAGTCTCTAGCCCCAGGGCTTTGTCCCCAGTAGAGTTCAAAGGCCTGCTGCAGCTAATTAGAGCTTCTCATTAAGAGACTGCAAAAAAATTATAATGGCATATGGTAGGCAACTTATCAGTTCCTACATAATACTTCAAATAAATCAAAGTCTCACAACCACTGTACAATATTTACCTATGAGAGGCATTATCCCTTGAATCAACAGTGTTCTTTGGCACTGCATGTTGAGATATAAATGGTTCAGACATCATCTCCAGTCTCTGTTGAAGGGAATTACTGCTCTGTTTCAGATCTTGTATTATGTTTTCTAGTTGACGATGGATATCCCGATGTTTCCTCAACTCAATTTCATAAGCTAGCTGAAGAAGTTCAAATGATGCTTTCTGTTTTAGCAACTGATTACATACTGTATCTTGTCTTGATGTATAGTAATCTTGTCTAGCAATCTGCAAATCAAAATCTCCTTTCACCACAGGCATGTTCAATAGCTGTGCATTCTCCTTCACCAAAGAAGGTAATATTTCATTATTTATTTGAGTTAGCTGATTTTTTATTTTTGAAATTTCACTGTTTAAACTGGAAATTCTAGCCTCAAGGTGTTCTTCTTTTCCAAAATTCTACAAAAAGCAAAACAAAGTATTTGTAACGATATATTCTAGGACTACGAAGTTTTTTAGTCATGTTTAAGAAGTGGCGGCATCAGGGATGGAGGGGGAGGCAGGGGCACGGAACCAGCAGCCTTCTCCTCCCACCCACACTGCTTCATGTCCACACACACCCGTGCGAGGCTGCTGGAGGAGCCACCACTTGCAATGTTCTTGCACTTCCACTTGCAGTGGAAATCACATGCATGGGTGGGGGTGCAGCTAGGGTTGGGGGAGGGAGGGAGAAGGAGAGGGGAAGAAGCAGGGCAGTGCACAGAGCATGTGTGCACCCCCACCACCACAGGGAGTGGGAAGAGGACGTGTGCCTCAGCCTCTCCAGAGCACTGAGGAGGGTGGAGGTTGCCCAGCCCGAGCCTCTCTGAAGCATGGGAAAGGCGTGTGGCACGTGTCCACAGACTGGAGTACCGGGGAGGGCGGGTGCTGGGGGCAGCAACACTCCATCTCCAGAACTCCAGCCATACCAGGAAGTTTGGGAAGGCAAAGCCTTCCCCCACTTATGCTATTGGACGCCCATGATCACACATTAAGGGTGATGCTTACTGGGTAATAGGTAAACCAGTTACCCATTCACATTTCTACCAGATTCAAATCAGTATTCTGTAAAGTTCTTCATGCAAAAGGTATATGGGTATTAAAAAGTTATGCTAAATCAAGAAACAAGGCAGGAAAATATTTACTATTTTAATTTTTACCTTATATACAACAAAACATTTTAAACTCAACTTCATCCTTTCCTTGTTGTATTAATATTATATACATGCTGTAGGTTCTACATTGATTTAGATAGCTGATTTCATTAGATCTATACAGGACATAATCAAAGGACAAACGGGCTATTTAAAAATATTTCTAGAATTACTTTTTTAGAAAACTAGGAGAAATAATGCTAACAACATTTGATACCTAAGAAGTTATATTTCACTAAATGCACCAGATTCTGGTGCTATTTCATTGTAAGTATTAAATTTTATCATCACTAAAAGGATACAATTTAAGTTAAAAATTTAATAATTATCAATTATTCTTTTGTTAAATCCAGAGCAATAGGTCTGTCTTTTAAACTTTCACTAGAAAGAAAATTACATATTAAGAGCTTACCTTGTTCTTCAAGGATTGAAGATTAGTCTCTGCCCATTGTAATGCTGAGTTTATGCTTCGATCTTTAGCTTTGAGTTGAATCAGTTCATGCTGAGCACAAATATATGCCATTTGTAGCCTAGCCATCTCTACTCTCTCTTTACAGACTTCATTATTCTCATCACAAACTAATGGTTTGCTTATATCTACAAGTTGAAAATTTTCTTCATTTGAGCTTTCAATCAATTCAGCTATACCTTGAAAAAACTGTTTTTTTGTGTATGAAGTAAGTGCTGCAGTGCTTTGCTCTTCCTGACACAAATATTTATCCAAGGCAAGCTGGGATAAAAATACTGGGTGAGGACCTAAGCCTTGCTCTGAGTCTGAGGTGAAAAAAAAGGTCAGCTTCTTAATTCCATCAGTAAGAGAGTGAAGTTCATTATTTATCTTAGTATTTATAGCAGTGAAAATTCCTTGTCCCTCTTTCAGAATTTTAACTGCTTCTTCTGCTTTATCATTTAATTTCAGTGACATATGGCTGTTTATTGAGGCTATCATTTGCAGCTTATTACGACGATGAATTTTTAGGTTTTTAATTTTCTGAAGAGCCTGAAACTCCTCCTCTAGCTTCTGGACTTCTCCTTCTTCCATGCTACTGGATTTTGAATCCAAGGTCTTGCAGGTTGTAAGAACTTCATCCAAAGCTGCCTCTTCTAAAATGGGCTTGCCAGATTTAAGAAGAGCATCAAAAGCTTGCAGTTCTTTTTCAGTTAATACATGGTGCTCATTCACATTTCCACAAAACCACTCCAAAAATGATTTATCTTCCACAGTTTCAAACAACCAGTCAAAGTCTTCTCCATTAAGCTCATCAACTTTTGGATAACGAACTTTCTTCAGAGTTTCCACAAACTGATTTCCACAGTTCATGATTAAAAGCAACAGCTGCTATCAATATAAAGATCTATCAGTAGCCTTAAAAATATATCCAAATACAAGAAAAATGGTAAATAAAAAAAAGTTGTTTAAAATACGTTCTCAGTGATTTTAATAAGTAAGGCACTGCACAGAAAAAAGCAAATGTCAGATGACAAAAAGAAATACCATGATAATAAGGTTTGCATAATGTATATCCCCCCACATTTGTTAAACTGATTTATCCATTATTGAACTATAAAAATTAGTTTCTAAATATAGTCATTTAACAAAAATATTTTCAGTTGTTTTGTAGCTTTGATATCAAGTGAAATTCAAATCCCTTAGGCAAGTGGATAATTGTTTAACTTCACTACTGTGAGTATACCACTGATTTTAGAACACTACTCATGTTAGTTAAACTTAAAAAGCAACAAATGGTCTGGTAGCTCTTTATAGACTAACAAAACATGAAGAAGGTATCATGAGCTTTCGTGGACACAGCTCACTTCTTCAGAAGACCGGAGTTTTGAGTTTAGGATGTGCAGACCCAAAATAAATAGGGGAGAAGGGGGGGAGAGGGGAAGGAAAAAAAGGAAGGGGCCGGGAAACAATTAGCAAAGGGTATGAAAATACCAAAGGGAAAACAAGTAGGCAAAACTAGTAACCTATAAGCACCTAAAAACTGGATAGTAAAAGAAGCAGATAAGGATCATAGGATAGCAATTAGACAGGAAGGGTACTAATGCAAGAATCTACACAATGTTGGCACCTTCATTGAATGTTAGATTGATAATGTCCCAGCCATCCATTATCTTGATTGAGGAGGTTATCAGTGAGAGAATTGAATTTGTGGATGAATTGTAATTCCAATGCCTATCTGGGTATTTGGCTTGTAGAATTGGTTTGTGACAAGACAATTAACTTAAGCAAGTGAATAAGTATTTGCAGGATTACAACCTAAGAAACTAAAGCACTTTTATGTAAAACTGCTTGATTTAAATTCAAATTAAAAGCTTTCCCTACAATCCAGATATTCAATTAGATATCCTAGGATCACAGTTTCTAGAACTTGGTGTTCAAGAACAGATACCAGATACAGTGGTAAAATCTACTGGGAAAAGTGTAAGATGTACCAATATTTTATAATGTGATAAGACAAAAAAATATCTTTAGTTACCTTTCACTTCAGTATATTACTTTGAAAAATTTTTTCTTCAGACTCTGGAAATTTGTCCTTTAAAACCGTTTTATTATTCTCTCAACACTCCTATTTCCATCAATTATTTCCTGTTTGGAAACAGGGAAGAAGTACTTCAGTAAAGCCACTTTGAATTATTACAAATAATAAGAGCTCCGAGTGTTGGGGGCACCTTGGGAGGAGGTGCGAACAGGATCAGCTAAAAGGGACTTTTGAGAGGGAGTTCTCCAGATAAAGGAGGAGTAAATACGGGACCCTTGATGTAAGTTGCTGTTTGTAGTGTGTGTTTGTGTGTCGGGGGGATTACTTGCTATGTGCTGAGCTTGTGTTTGTCTGTTTGGTTTGTTTGTTTGTTTGTTTGAAGGAGTGTGTGCTGTGGCTTGAAGCTTTGAGCTTCTAAAGGTTTGAAATCTAGAAGCCTCTGTTAAATGGCTGAGCCTTAGTCAGGGGGAGGGGCTACCACGGCTTTATAAAGCTGTGAGTCAGCGACCAGGAAGCTTGCGACCAGGAGCAGCTAACAGGGAGTTTTGAGAGGGAGGTTAGAGGGCGCTAGTTTCTTCTGATCTTCTTTAAACATAATTTTTATAATAATCTATATTTCAGACATTTAATAAGAAGCCCAGTTTATAATTAAACTTATTCATAAGAAAAATGGAAAATTTACCATTTATTCCTACCCTTGGTTTCCTGTCTTTTAACCTATTATCAATCCACGAAAGGACCTTCCCTCTTATAACATAACTTACTTTACTTGAGAGCCTGTGATGAAGGATCTTGTCAAAGGCTTTCTGGAAATCTAAGTGTACTATTGCCACTGGATTACCCCTTGTCCGCATATTTGACCACTCCCTCAAAGAACTCTAGTAAATTAGTAAGGCATGATTTCACTTTACAGAAATCATGTTGACTTTTTCCCCAACAAATTATGTTCATCTGTGTGTCTGACAATTGTATTTTTTACTATAGTTTCAACTAATTTGCCTGGTACTGACATTAGACATACCAGTCTGTAATTGCCAGGATCGCCTCTAGAGCCCTTTTTAAATATTGGCGTCACATTAGTTATCTTCCAGTCATTAGATTCAGAAGCTGATTTAAAGGATAGGTTGCAAACCACAATTAACAGTTTTGCAATTTCACATCTGAGTTCTTTCTGAGCTCTTGGGTGAATGCCAACTGGTCCTGGTGATTTGTTACTATTTAATTCATCAATTTGTTCCAAAATCTCTTCTAATGACACCTCAATCTGGGACAATTCCTCAGATTTGTCACCTAAAAAGAATGGCTCGGGTTTGGGAATCTCCCCAACATCCTCAGCTATGAAGACCGAAACAAAGAATTAATTTAGTTTCTCTGCAAGTACCTTATCGTCTTTGAGTGCTCCTTTAACACCTCAATCGCCCAAGGGCCTCACTGGTTGTTTAGCAGGCTTCCTGTTTCTGATGCACTTAAAAACATTTTGCTCTTACTTTTGAGTTTTTCAAATCCCCTTTTGGTTTTTCTTACAGTTTTACACTTAGTTTAACAGAGTTTATGTTCCTTTCTATTTTCCTCACTGGGATTTGACTTTTTAAAAGATGTCTTTTTATCTCCCACTGCTGCTTTTACTTGGTTTTTAAGCAATGGTGGCACTTTTTTGGTTCTCTTATTGTGTTTTTTCATTTGTAGTATACATTTAAGTATGGTGTCTGAAAAGTTTCCATGCAGGGATTTTACTTTTGTGACTGTGCCTTTTAATTTCTGTTTAACTAACCTCATTTTTGTGTAGTTCTCCTTTCTAAAATTAAATGCCAGTATTGGGCTGCTAAGGTGTTTTTCCCACCACAGGGATGTTAAATTTTATTACATTATGGTCACTATTTCCAAGGATCAGAGGGATAGTCGTGTTAGTCTGAATCTAAGTCCTATGGCACCTTACAGACTATCATAATAATTGGAGCACAAGCTTTCATGGGTAAAGAAAGACCCACTTCGTCAGATGTATGTACCCACGAAAGCTTTGCTCCAATAATTCTGTTAGTCTGTAAGGTGCCACAGGACTTCTCGTTGTTTATTTCCAAGGGATCCAGTTAAATTTACCTCTTGGACCAGATCCTGCACTCCATTTAGGACTAAATCAAGAATTGCCTCTCCCTTTGTGGGTTTCAGAACCAGCCGCTTCAAGCAGTCATTTAAGGTATCTAGAAATTTTATCTCTGCATCCCGTCCTGAGGTGGCATGTACCCAGTCAATACGGGGATAGCTGAAATCCCTCACTATTATTGAATTTTTTATTTTGATAACCTCTCTAATCTCCCTTAGCATTTTATAGTCACTATCACTGTCCTGATCAGGTGGTCAATAATATAGCCCTGATGCCAGTACTTTTTTTTGAAAAAAAAAAAAAAAAAAAAGCCAGGATGGGACAGACATTGCCCTTTTAAGAGACTTGGCCCCTTTAAGACACGTGGCCCAGCCAACTGTCAGACACTTGAGTACAGAGGTGTCAGTACACTCCATTATTTCCTGGTAAGCTCTGTGTGGAGGTGCCAGTACTGAGTACCGAGCAGTACTATCACAAAAAAAGCACTGTACTGATATATTGTTATTATTAGAGCATGGAATTCCTATCCATAAAGATTCTATGGAACATTTTGGCTCATTTAAGATTTTTACTTCATTTGAGTCTACATTTTCTTTCACATATAGTGCCACTCCCCCACCTGCACAACTTGTACTATCCTTCCGATATATTTTATACCCTAATCTGACTGTGTCCCATGGATTGTTCTCATTCCACCAAGTTCCTGTGATGCCGTTTATATCAATATTCTCCTATAATATGAGCCACTCTAGTTCACTCATCTTATTATTTGGACTTCAAGCATTTGTGTATAAGCACTTTTAAATGTATGACTATCTATCTATCTATATTTCCTGATGTCTTAGACTCTTTTTCATTTGATTGTGTCTCATGTGATCTGATCCATACTTTATAATCTTTCATCCTTTCCTTCTGATTAGAATATAGAGCATCTCTATTAATAGACCTTCCCCTAAGACAGTGTTTCCCAATTTTATTTGGCCATGGAACCCTTTTCAGAATTTCAAGGAACCCCCTAGGTTTGTCAAAAAAAAGGGGGGGGGGACCCACCAATGTATGAAAATCACATTCCTTCCCCAAGACCCCACCCCTTTAAAGCCCCATCCTCTCTGTTCCCCTCCTCTCCATCACTTGCTATCCCCAGCCCTTATACACTCTCACTGGGTTGAGACAGGAGGTGCGGGCTCTGGGGTGGAAATGAGGGATTTGGGTATGTGAAGGGGTGAGAAGTGCAAGCTCTGGGAGGGAATTTGGATGCAGGAGAAGGGGATGCTGGCTTGGAGAGGGGGCTCCAGGCTGGGAAGTGTTGGGCTCAAGTCACAGGCTTGTGGATGTGAGGGTGCAGGAGTTTGGGTTGGATATGTGAGGGGCTCAGGGCAAGGAGGCTGTGAATATGACGGGCTCAGGACACAGATTTGCCATGTGTGGATGGTGCAGGAGTGTTGTGGCGGAAGACTGAGGATGTGGGCATGCAGGAGTTTGGGGATGTAAGAGGCTCAGGACAGGGGGTTCCACTGTATGATAGTACAGGCTCAGATTTGAGGTCAGGTGGTGCAGGAGTGTTATGATGCTGCAGTGAGGTGGAAATTTGGCCCCAATTGGGGGCATGTTGGTCAGGCTTCATTTTTAAATAAAATATGTCAAACTCAAAAGGTTTTAGCATTGTCTTTATTTATGAGAGGGTCAAGGAACCTGTTTTGAGTCAAAGGTCACTGACCCACAGAAAAGTCAGTTGGGGCCACCCAAGTGAGATGCAAAACCCCCTTCCCCCCCGCCAAGCCTCACTAATGTGGTCCCAACCGTACTGGTGCTACTGGGTGCTGGGGCCACTGGGTGCTGGGGCCAGGGAGAGAGTGTTGCTAGGTGGCAGGATGCTAGCACAGGTGGCGGTGTGCTGGGGCAGGATTCTGGGGTCAGGGACATGGTCCTGCTGGGCACTGGGGTGGGTGGCAGGGTGCTGGGACAAGGCACAGAGTGCTGCTGGGTGCTAGGGTGGATGGCAAGGTGCTGGGGTCAGGGACAGAGTGGTGCTGGTTGACAGGATGCTGGGGCCAGGGACAGGGTGGTGCTGGGTGCTGCGGTGGGTGGCAGGGTGCTGGGACAAGGAACAGGGTGGTGCTGGGTGCTAGGATGGGTGGCAGGGTGCTGGGGCCAGGGACAGGGTGGTGGTGGATGGCAGAGTGCTCGGGCCGGAGACAGGGTGGTGCTGGATGCTGGGGTGGGTGGCAGGGTGCTGGGACAAGCAACAGGGAGGTGCTGGGTGCTAGGATGGGTGGCAGGGTGCTGGGGCCGGGGACAGGGTGGTGCTGGATGCTGGGGTGGGTGGCAGGGTGCTGGGGTCAGGGACAGGGTGATGCTGGATGCTAGGGACAGTGCTGGTGGTGGCAGCAGACAAGGTATTTGTGGGGGGTCTGGGGAAGGGACAGGGGCAGCTGGGACCATTGCCTGGCAATCCTGCAGCACCTCTGGGTTAGGGGAAGTGTGCGACTGCACTTCCCCTCCCCAAACAGCTGGCGTGCGCGCTGTCTGAGCAGCAGGGGCTCTTGCACTCCAGCAACTTACTTCCGTGATGCAGTCCTGAGAGAGGGGGTGGGGTCAGGGTGCGGTAAGTCCCAGAGCAGAGCGCACTGCCTGCACAGTCGGAGCTGCACAGACCCGGGTCTCCTGACCTCCCTCCACCCCCCCACCACGCAGAAAGGCAGCAGAACTAAGTTGCCGGGTGCCACAGCCCCAGCTCTTTAGGTAGCGCACGCCGGCTCCTTTGGGGAGGGGAAGTGCTTCCCTCTCCGCTGTGGGTCACGTGGGGTCACTCCTGTCCGGCACCCCCCTAATGTGCCAGCCAGGAGCAACTGTTCCCTCTGGCAACGCCTCGCTATGCCTCTGCGTTGCCAGGGAGGAAGGGGACACAAGTGTGCTGCTTCTTTAAGAAGCTGGCTAGCCGTCTCTCTCTCTTTCAGAGCGGGCGGAGGACTGCGGGCTCTTCGCGGAACCCCATGGTTCCGCGGCACACCAGTTGGGAAACACTGCCCTAAGAGATGCCTCTGTCCAATTCATATGCACCTTAGCACTTGTCAGCTTTTCCCCAGCCCTTACTTTAACAACTGCTCTATGACCTTTTTAATGTTAAATGCCAGCAGTCTGGTTCCATTTCGGTTTAGGTGGAGTCCATCATTCCTGTATAAGCTCCCCGTTTCCCAAAAGTGTCCCCGGTTCCTAATAAATCTAAACCCCTGCTCTCTACTCCATCGTCTCATCCACACATGGAAACTCTGAAGCTCGGCCTGCCTACCTAACCCTGCAGATAGAACTGGAAGCATTTCAGAGAATGCTACCATAGAGATTCTAGATTTCAATATCTTTCCTAGCAGCCTAAATTTGGCTTGCAGAACCTCTCTCCTACCTTTCCCTATGTCATTGGTACCTTCATGTACCACAACCACCAGCTCCTCCCCAGCACTACACATAAGTCTCTCTAGATGTCTCAGGAGATCCACAACCCTCGCATCAGGCAGGCAAGTCACCGTACAGTTCTCCCACTCATCACAAACCCAGCTATTTACATTTCTAATGATTGTATCCCCCATTACAAATATCTGCCTTTTCCTAATAAATGGAGTTCCCTCCTCCGGAGAAGTATCCTCCATGTGAGAGGATACCAGATCATCATCTGGAAGGAGGGTCCCAACTATGGGATTGTTTCCCTCTTCTCCAATTTACAGTTCTTCTTCCCTGAGACTTTCATCCTCCTTATCAGCACAGGAGCTGTCTAACTGGAGGTGGGACAGTTCTACATTGTCCTGGAAAGCCTCATCTACATACCTCTCTGCCTCCCTTAGCTTCTCCAATTCAGCCACCCTGACTTCCAAAGCCCATACGCAATCTCTGAGGCCCAGGAGCTCCTCACATCGAATGCACACATATGCCACCCAGGAGAGTGATGCTTACCAGGTAAGAAGCCAAACTACTGATTTGTACTCTTTTGCTCACGTAAAACAAAAACCCCTTTCAGGCTTTACATGCCCTATCTATTAAAAGTATCTTAAAAGTACCAAGACAGTGTTAATTCAGGATCCTTGCTACTTGTGCTTGACTACTTATTGGGGTCCCCAGAGGCATGTACTGATTTTCCTGGGAGCTCTCCATGCCCCATGCATATACTGACCATATGTCCCATTTTTTCCAGGTCTATCCCGAATTTAAATGAAGATGGGAGACGGGACAGGGTGATGCTAGGAGAGGAAAAGGGAGGGACAATGGGGGCGAGAGGGAGGAAAAGGAGAGGGGAGGAGTAGGTGTCGGGAGAAGGGGGCTGAAAGGAGGGGTGGGCATGAGGATGGCAAGGGATGGAGCATGTCATGTGTAAGGGCACAGAGAGGAATGAGGAGAACTGGGGCAAAGGGTAGTGAGGGAGTGGGCCCCAGGGAGAAAGAAGGCAAGAAGGACAGGGGCAGTCAGGGAAGGGGGAGGCACGAGGAAGGTGCAGGGGTAAGGGAAGGTGCAGGTACCAGGGGGTGAAGCAGAAGGGCAGACACTGGCAAGGAGGGACAGGCACCAGAAGACAAAGGCAGGCCAAGTGGGTAGAGGGAAGTGTTAGGAGAGGGGATTGGTAGCCACAGATGATCAGAGTGGGGTTAAAGTAGAAGTGGGCACAGGGGGAAGAGAAGAGTTGGTGCAGGGGAGGGGGGCAAGTCCCAGGAGGGTTGAGGGGAGTGAGAAAGGCAGGAATCAGGACAGCAGAGGAGGGGTGGGTGGCAGCAGGCAACAGGGGAGCAGATGGGAGGAAACTCTTAGAGGGAACACTGTTCCCAGCCTCTCCCCCCGAGTTAATGCAGTGCAAATTGGGTTAATGCAATTACAGAATAGTTGCATGGGGGGCGGGGAGGGGGAAGTCCTGTGGGGGCCAAATCCATCCCTGTTGGTAGGAGGAGTGTGGGAGTTCTTAGAGAGGTCACATGACACCCTTTACTTCTGGTCATGTGTCCAGCTTGACCCCGGGGAACTACCACCTCCAAGGGCGGGACTTCTTATGGCAGTGGCGGAGGCAAACAGGGGCGGGGCCAACGTGCCACTAATTTTGGGCTAGGAAATATGGTCCCGGTACCCATGCGCTCCTTCCTGCACACGGTAGTCCCGGAGGTGTTAGAGAAGGTGCTGGTGAGAAGGGAGAGTTACCGGTCGCGAGGGCATCGCCCCGCTTCGCCCGCCCTGCATTGTCCCGGGGCGCCCGCCCGCCCTGCGTTGTCCCGGGGCGCCCCATCGTTCTTAGCTTCAGCCCAAGCCAGGGGGAAAACGCCGCTTACAAAGCAGGGGCCCAACCCTCTGCCGGCCCCTCTCAGCCGCTCAAGCGGCCAGGCCTCGCCCGTGACGAGCGCTGCGGGGGTGGGGTTCGCAAGCGCGTCAGGCTCTGGCGGAGCTAGGCTGAGTAAGACCCGCCCCCGTCCCAGCCGCGCGCTCCCGCTAAGTTGAAAGGCGGCGGCCCGGGAGGGACACGTGGCCCACCAACCGTCGCCCCTCAAGGGAACGGAGACACTGGCCGGCCTGGAGGTTGTGAGGCCGCCGCCGAGGCCCGAGCCCGGCCGCACCTCAGGCCGTTACTCACCGCGCGGCTGGTAGCTGTAGCGACCAACCATTCAAACTCCCGCCTCGCGCTGAAAACTGCCCCTCCCCCGCAGAGACTGAGGGCACGAGCCCCGCCTCGGCTTCGCGATGCCCCTCTGAAGGAGGAAGCGCTGGGAGGAGTCCTAGGCTGGGACAGGAGCCAGCCACAAACTTCCCGCCCACGTAGTGAGCGAGTGAAGGGGAGACTACAATTCCCAGAATGCAGCGCTCGCCGGAGGGCGGAGTAACCTGCACAGACTCCAATACCCAGCATGCCACGCTTCTCCGTCCGCCGGATATTGCGCAGGAACCGTCTTTCCCCGTATCGCGAAGGTGGGGCCGGCTGAGTTCCCTTGCGCCTCCTTTCGTGAGGCGGCCGCAGGAGAAGGGTGACAAAGCCCGAGGAGTTTGTTGGGGTCATGCCTAGGTTCCGTATTAGAGCGTAACACAGCGAGGTGAGGCCGCCCCTGCCTGTGCGATAAGCGCTTGGGCTGAACTCCCCTTGAAACAAAGCACCCCAATGCCCAGGGCACCCGAGGTGAGAGTAGATGGGCACTTTTACCGCCTCCGACTGGGTCCACAGCGATAGTCTGCAGTAACCGCCACCAGGCAGATTTGAATCTGGGACTCAGTAGAGGAGCCTCTGTCAGCTGAGCTAGAAGTCAGCTGGCTCTCAGCTTTTGCTGTAGAGGTCTCTTGTTCTTCTCTGTTGCCCCGGTCTAGATGCCACTGCCTGGGGCAGTGAATCACACTCCTTGCCTATGTCTACACTCATGGCTTCTTGCATGAGTAATATACAGATGAGGCTAAGCATGGAATATTGCTGAGCCTCATTTGCATACCTAATGAGCCCTCATTTTTTTCAGAAGAGGCTCTTGTGCAAGAAGAAGCGTCTACATTGCCCCTTCTTGTGCAAGAAAAAACCTCTTGCGCAATGCTGTTACACATATTAATTGAGAGGAAGAAAGGCATTGCACAAGAGGGTTTTTCTTGCGCAAGAAGGGGCAGTGTAGGCGCTCCTTGAGCAAGAGCCTCTTCTGAAAAAAATGGTGGCTCATTAGGTATGCAAATGAGGCTCAGCGATATTCCACGCTTACTCCCGTAAGAAGCCGTGAGTGTAAACATAGCCCTTGTGTGGGTTACATACGCACAGCTAAAGGTTTTCATTCCTGTACGTGAGGGCTAACTTCCATAGGGTTATCAGAGATGAATGTCTTTTTATCCTTTATGTAAGGAGTGCATCTGTATCTCAAAAAGATAACGTAATGTAATTGACTCCTAAATGTTTTCTTAAATATATATCAACATAATAGTTCTAGATGTGTCATGACCATTCACACAAAATGCAAAGTTGATACTCATCTTCAATGATATCGTATTATCTGAATTTCCCACCAACTGGAGGATCTTGGAACTGGAACTGGTGGAGTGAAGGCAAATTTCTCTCAGCACCTTGAAGAGGATAACACTATTAAAATTATGGAGCTGTAGATATTTATGAATCAAATGATATCTTCCTTACCATTCTGTCACTAACTTTTACCTGGAAAGAGATTTTGCTTCATTAAGCTCCCTAATAGGTTACAATTGCAAAACCATTGTGTGTTCTTATTTTAATTCCAAGTCTCATAATTGACCCTCACTACAGTTTGTAAAGAAAAATTGTCATTCATTATCGCCTTTGATAAAAGAGTGAAGATATAAACATGAGTTGCAGATATGGAGGCATGTGTATTTTCATTTAACTTGCAGCAGGAAACTAGGCAGGCAAGAAGATAGGAAAAGTTTGTGGTAGCTACTGTTCAAAGAGAAAGTAGGTTTAGAAATAATACTTTGCTGTATTCTAATACCCTATTTTGTTCAGTGCTAGATCATTATCTCATGAACATGTACACAAATGGAAAGGCATTGGCTTTTTGTTTCTTTGGAATATTTACTGTGCAAGACAATGATTAATATCAACTGAAATTAAAACATTGAAATAAGTTTTGAATGATTTGTAACTTATATAGCAACTTTTTTTGGACTTTTTCCCAACAGTCCTTTTCAAACAGGATGTGCTTTTAAGTGTTTGCTTATAAGTGCAGGCAAACAACAGTAGTTAAGGAATCCTTGAAGCAGATCCTTGCTGTATCAGCCATTCTCTCTTAATGTAACAGTGCAGAACACACCGTTAAGTGGATTAATTTTTATTATAAAGCTTTTAAGAAGTCTTTAACAAGTCTATGTTAATACATTTTCTATGTAAAACGGTTTGCCAACCAAACCACAAGCAAAATCTATAGGAACAATCGATATCCAATGCTGAGACCTTGCTGATGTTAAAAAAAATCACAATGCATATTATTTGCCATGAGCAGTGAATGCAAATTTTCATATACAAAATAAATGTGCCCTTATTTTATTAGGTTTGCTAATTCCCAATCAAACTTCAATGCAGTTGCATTAAACAAAAAACTTTTTTATAACAAATTTACCAATGCCATTCAGAATGGTACTGAGAAAATGGAGAAAGTTAGATGCTAGTGTACATTGAGATGATTTCTTGATTGATATTGGTACGTAAGCAAGCAAAATTTGGCTCTAAAATGAGTAAATAGAAAAAGGGAATGGGACTATGGCATCATTTATATTTTACTATTTTTTTCAGGTCCCTATTTACTTATCCTCTGTACCTTTTACTGCCTGTGATACTGGTTTAACTAGTATAATTATCATACATGATGCATGAAGTTTGCTTGTTTGGAGGATTAATCTTTTGGACTCTGGTCAAAGGAAAACCATAGCTGGGCTGATCAAAAATCATTTTAGCTATCCTTAAGCAGTCTCCATTTGTTACAAGTTGACTTGTTTTCTATAACACAAACTAGGAGTTAAGGCAGAAAATGGGAAATGCAATTTGCTGTCTTGCCCCTTCCCTTCTGCTTCCTTGGCTCTTCTTGCATCAAATTGTGGAGTAGCTCTTCTCCACTCTCACAATCAGGGTGATGAAAGAAGGGGCATTGCAAAAAGCTGTGCTGATGGCTTTTTAGACTCTTGCTTTGCTGCTCTGGAGCTCAGCACTTAAATGGGCAAGAGGGAAGAAGCCCCCACCACACTGACTCAGACTGCCTGCTTACCCACTCTAGAACCAGCCCTTCCTCCCTAGCTCACACATCAACCCATAATCGCCTGGGGAGAGAAGGGTCTCATTACTGCTATTCTTTAAAGCTGAAAAGAATTTTGCAAGTGAGACTATTACAAAAGCTATAGGCAGTATAGAACTAGGAGTGAAATAGTTGAATGTTCCTTTAAAACCACTGTAAACTGGTTATTCTAAAAGAAGTTGTTGGCTACATCATTATAAGAGTAATCTACCATCTATGGCTCTTGCAAATTTTAGTTGCACAGTGGTATACAATTTCATTTGCATGTTTGCCCAATTTATAGTACTTCAAAGCGTTCCCTAGAGTATTTTACCAGTGCAACAGTCCATCATTAATTGGGCAATCAATCTTACTCTGACTATAAAGAAAATAAATTATAAATACATTAAAAGATTAGATCTGTACAGTCCACAAACTACATGCTATTTAAGAAAGTATTGTCACATTATTGTTGATTACTCATTACCCCAACTCACATATATTACTATTTACCTAAACTTAGTATTGCCCCCAAAATATGCAGAGTTCAAAATAACAAATTAAGATTACATTTTTCTATTATACAGATCAATTTATTATAATCTAGTAATTTACTAAATTGCCATTTGTACCCATTCAGGGCCACCTGCATTGTCAAAGCTCTAATAAAATAATAGATTGGAAGGTTTTACTTATGTTTTTGTACAAGAATATTTAACGATTCTACAGCAGAACATAGATTTTCAGTTTGATACACAACTGATCTGAATCAAGGCTAATAGTAATTTGACAAATTTCTTGTGATTCATTACAAGTTAAAATCTAAATTCTTATGTATTGAAATACATCTTTCATAAACTTGCACAAGAATTTCAGGTAGGAATCATTATAGAACAAATACAAGTGAGATCATATTGCCAAAGTCCATATGGAATTATATATATAACTGTTGTGCTTGTGCATGATATATTGATATATTTCTATTTGTTTTCCCTCTAGAAGGCCAAATTTTAAATTTTTAATCAGGATATCTGCCACTATTGATGATCTCCATGCTTAGTTTATTAAAATACATTGCTTTCTATGCTCTTTTTCTATGTTCATTTTGGTTATACTTTAGATATAGATGGAATGATTATAAAGCGAGGTTATATTTTCTTCATACTTAGAGTAATGTATTCTTTTTTGTTTGGTTGGTTTCTCACAGAATACAGTACTGGTATGCATATTATAGGGTATTTCTCAGCATCCATGTTAAGAAAAAGTAGCCAGAGAAGAGCAACAAGAATGATTAAAGGTCTAGAGAACATGAGCTATGAGGAAAGACTGAAAGAATTGGGTTTGTTTCGTTTGGAAAGAAGACTGAGAGGGAACATGATAGCTGTGTTCAAGTATCTAAAAGGGTGCCACAGCGAGAAGGGAGAAAAATTGTTCTCCTTAGTCTCTGAGGATAGGACAAGAAGCAATGGGCTTAAACTGCTGGAAAGGAGGTTTCGGTTGGACATTAGGAAAAACTTCCTGTCAGGGTGGTTAAACACTGGAATAAATTGCCTAGGGAGGTTGTGGAATCTCCATCTCTGGAGATATTTAAGAGCAGGTTAGATAGACATCTATCAGGGATGGTCTAGATCAGTGTTTCTCAACCTTTTTTTAAATAAAGTACCCCCTTAAAAAAATTATAAGTACCCCCAGTACCTACAGTTTTCAGACCCACCAAATTTTTTCCAACATTGCAACATATTTGTTTAAAAAACTTAATCGTAGGCGGACTGGCGATGAAATTGTTGGGTGTAAAAAGTACAAAAATAATAAAGCACTGTAAAACTTAAAACAAAAATTCAGTTTTCTCCAAATTTCAGTTGTGTTGACGAAACCCCTAGACTTCTCTCAAGTACCCCTAACGGTACTCATACCACTGGTTGAGAAACACTGGTCTAGATGGTGCTTGGTCCTGCTGTGAGAGTAGGGTGCTGAACTCGATGACCTCTTGAAGTCCCTTCCAGTTCTAGGGTTCTATGATTCTATTAGCTCTTTTACAATAATGGTTCTGATTAATTCACAGTATTGACTAAAATGGAATTTGGCAGGATATTGATTTGGGCCAGTATTTTTATCAGAACTTACATTTGAATGGTAGCTTCAAACTAACAACACTATGAAGACTTGAAAGGAATTTTTACTGAGCAGAACACCCAATGAGCTTTTTATAAAATGTTTATTAATTAACCCTGGGTGAAATGAATTGCAAGGAAAAGGAAAAGTACACACATAAAACAAATTATGAAAGAAGAAAAATTAAAACTGAAAACCATCACAAATCTCAGGTATAAAAATTTGTATTTATATTACAATGAAAAAAATGATACAACACATTACTTCAGTGTGTGCTACTGAGTGTAGCATGCACAATGTATGTGTGTACAAATGAATGTTTACAGTATAATACATCTTAGAAACTATGAAGCGTTCCTTTTCAGATATATATTCCAATGGCTCTGGCACAGAATGTGCCCAGTACACCTTTAGAATTTCACCAGAAACATAACCTCCACAGCAGAAGGATTTTTTTCAGTGCCTACCATGTACTTCACACATAGTGAAATATCACTCAGTAAGACTTTTTATTGCACAGACCCTTTAAACCACATACATTGAATGTCACCACACTTTATATCCGCATTACCTATGCAAAGTTGATGGCTGAAGTTAGATTGCCTTCACTGTGATTCATTACCAAGTTATTCTATAGGTGTACTTGGGTCACCAGGAATCTTTGTTGATATTTATTTCTAGAATTTAGGATAATGACAGCCCAAATTATTTCTAGTAGTTCCCACTTATACTCTGCCTACATTTTAAGTAATTAGCACACATAACTTATTTATTTCTTTTGGAACTATCAATTAGGAATTCCTTTCATTCACTAACCACACTAACACATATTCATTGCTGGTGAAATGTCTCTCATATTTGATTAATTTTATATGTTTTGTTTTATTAGTAAATAAATGCAGCTCTCCTTTTAAAAAACAAACCTAAATTTAGTCATTGCATTCCATTTTGGAAAGGGTTGGATTGATGGATTGAATGTTTTGACACAATTTTTTTAAACACAAGGCACTAGCTTCCCACAGTAAATAAATGTAATGAAAGATTCTGAAATTTAGTTTTTAAACATTAATAAAACAAAGTCTTCACAAAACAAATATATAAAATTGGTATCTTTTGTTCAATGATTGTGCTGGGTGGGTTCATATTTGAGAAGCATTTTATTTTGCATATGCAAGTGACATCTGAGGAAGAAAACACCGTGATAATTAAATAGATTAATATTTGAATTAACATTGATTAAAGGGCCAAGAGATCACTTGTCCTACTTGTATACACTGTTTTATAAAACTGCAAAAGAACCAGGGA
Organism: Pelodiscus sinensis; assembly: GCF_049634645.1. Taxonomy (NCBI): domain Eukaryota; kingdom Metazoa; phylum Chordata; order Testudines; family Trionychidae; genus Pelodiscus; species Pelodiscus sinensis. The sequence goes on along the minus strand of NC_134715.1, from coordinate 117,981,825 downwards.
TTATATTCCACAATTGAGCAAGCTTTAGTGTATTACACAAGAGAACACTTATAGATCAAACTCACATGCACACAATCTCTTACCATTTTTTAAATGTTGTGATTAATTTATCATTTTGACTGAAAATACTAAAATAACATTAGTTTGATAGAACTTATGGTAAGAAGAAAATCAAAGCTAGATAAATATCAAACAAAAATTCTCCATTTGTCATATGTACTCTCTAGATAATTACAAACTACCTCTTTGCCAAAATTCAAGTTGCAGTTGATGTATCTGATCCAATACCCATTCAAGACAGTGAGAGTCTTTTCTCTCATTTAAAATAGGAATTGTACTATGTCCTAGCACATACTTCCAAATTTAAAGAAAGTTTTACAATAAGAAATTAACATTTAATATTTTTGTAAATACCAGAAATGAACATTATCCTTGTCACTGATTTTTTTGGGGGGGGAAGTGGGAGGTATTTCTGCACTCTTCATTCTGGCAAAACTTGTATTGAAGTCAGTAGGCAAATTACATAAGGAAATACAGGATTCATTTCTTGCATAAGATTATGCCCTTAGATCTCTATGTGGAGAGGCCCTTCAGCTCCTGATATTTTGACTCCTAAAAAGGAAAGGGCAGGTTGGTTGGTCCTCCATCCAATTGTGGAAACACAGCTGTGGAGGGGTAGGATGGGGTAGTCAGGGGATATGCATTCTCCCCCTAAATCTTGTGGGAAATATTGGAAAAATGATTGCTGCCTCAAGCATTTTGACTTTTTCATTGCCTCACCCATGCAGAGAAAACACAACAGGACTCAAGTGGAACTGAGGAGCTGGCAAACAGTAGGCACCAGAACAAGTGCAGAGGCACAGATCCTGGTTAGGACCAGGTCTCTTCCAGATACCTGGGACCTGCAGGTTCTGAAGGCAGACATTCCTCCTTGTTCCATGGGTAGAAGAACAGTCAAACCTTCTCATACCTTTATGGAACAATTTGAGAAAATTCTGCAAGGAGAATTTCATAGCAATTTTCTCTAGACCTTCTTTCATGAGAGAGAAGCTCCAGCACCATACTTCTTTCCACATTAGAAAGTGCAAAAGAAAGAAATTCAGAAATGTGACATTCTCAACTTTAAAAACATTGTAACACAACAGGGCAGGATGACTGGATTAAGTGCAGTTACTCCAAGAAAATGATTAAATACCTCTTCCCCAATTCCCACTCCGCCTTTTTTTAATCACAGCTCCAATAATTACTCACACAAAAAACAATAGCGAACATCCACTTTAAAATTATTTAAGAAAAACAGGAAACTGTATTCATCCCTAGTTGGCATGCCATAAAGTAATGTCATAATTAATATCACTGATGAATAAGGTGGAGAATAATGTTTTGGAACAGCATCATAGGGCTCCATCTGTCACCACAAAAATCAAAGGGCAATAGATAAGAGTTCTTAGCACTTTGGTATGGGAATGATATTGTTTGGGCTTTCGATCTGATCCTGTACACCCTTACTCATGCAAATAGGACATTGGTTATGCCACTGATTTCAATGGGACTACTTTTGTTAGGAAAGATTTGCAGGAATGGGTCCCATATCTGAAAGTGTTATATTGCATCAGACTTTAATTAAGACAAACACTTTATGAAAATTATGCCATATTTTTAGTCTTGATAACGGTTACTGTAGCAATATGCAAAAGAAAAAAATAAAACCCTTTTTATTTCCATTCAGATTATTGGAGTAATTTTTATTGAAAATATAGGATCTACAAAGGCATGGATACCCAGCGTGGAAGAACTCATTAATTTAGCACATTCATCTTTAAAAGGAGAAGTTCAGATCAACATGAAGTACAACAATGTTGGATTTAAAATCTCTACTCTCCTTCTGTGAGTTTCAAATCTCTTTTTATTAGGAGGTTCTGTGCAAGAGCTGCTTGTCATGAAAGGAAACACTTTACAATTCATGAATGTGTTCATTATATAATAAATGAACAGCAACAATATACTAGCCTTTTTTCCCGTTAACAGTCGTGTGTTAAAGTAAACACTTGATTTTTCCAGATTTGGAAATTAGTTACATATGCACCAAAGGAGCTAGTAATATCTGCTGCTTGTCAGCTACACACAATGAGTATATTGCTGTGTGTCTTCCCCAACAACGAGGATTTTAGTAATATGCAAAGGTGTACAACATAATACCAAAACCTGCATCACAGAAAAAGGTTAATTGTTGTTTTTTATTATTCAGCTGCCAGAGTTTATAACCTTAAGTTCCTCCCCAAAGCCAAAGTAGGGATGGCCATAAATTAGGTTATGTAACTTAAAAGTATACATTTTCCTTGTTGGCAAGTTCCAAGCAGTAAGCGAGAGTGCAAACAAGGATTGTAAGCTGCCACAAAATGTATTTTTATTTCTACTCTGTGTTGTAAGAACCAAAGGGAGGCCACATATGTTTAATGTTGAAAGAAAAACTGAATCTTTGTTTTGATCATTATGGTCAGTATGTCATGAGATCTTTATATTAGAATATTAAAATGGTACCACAGTTAGACATCCTATAGCATTATACAATACATTTATTTCCATAGCCATTTAATATTGGTCTCACAGAGACCCTGGCTCAAAAAGCTAACAAAATGTAAATCTGTGTGCCAAGGAATTAAAGGAAGGGCCTCTATGAAGCAAAATGTAATTAATGGTTAACCCTCACCAAAATCTTATAATTGTACTAAAAGCCACATGGATAGAACATGAGAGGATTCATAACTCTCTGCTTCATCTGTAATAAGATGGACAACTGACCATTCAAACAGAAGGTCTTGAAAGAAACAAAGCTTAGTTGCCTTTAAACAATGAAAAAGGAGAGACACACATAAATGGTCACCAAGGCACAATATGACAAGGGTGAAGAGTCCCTGAGACTCTGGTTTGGGTCTGTACCATTCCCCTCCCTATACAAGTAAATGAGAACATTTAGGAAAATATAATACAAAATCTCTTACAGGAAATATAGACTACACTTGCTAAAATCACCTCTCTAAAAGTGTTTATAGCTTTTTTCTTTTCTTTTTTTTTTCTTTTTTTAAAAGACCTTCTTTATACAGATAATGCAAAGACTGGTCCATTTTTTTCTTACCCAGCAAGCCAAGCTCTAATGACTTCACTAAGCCAAAGTTGTATTAAAATACATCTTCGTAGTATTGCTACAATTTGGGTAAATATGTTCTGAACAGCTTGATGAGTACTAAATAAATTTTGCTGTTTTACAGCATACACTTTATTTTTTTGCACTTTAAGAATAGAAAATGCAATCATAGCGTGCAAAAGAAGAAAAATGATTAATTATCCTCTAGCTGAATACTGTAATTATAAGCCATGCCTTCCATTAAAATGTATTGGCAGCTATAAATAGGAAAAAAAGAAACTTTAGGAAACATTCCTTGTAAGGAGAGGTTTAATTATCAAAATCTGGATCATTTTGAGATCTGTATTCTCTATACAAATACTGAAATACTTCAAATGTCATCTCTTCCATTATAACAGGTTAACACTGAAATGTTGCTGTGTGCTAGCTCTGTTATTATTGAGAGAATGATTTGCTGATGGGTGGCTGTTGAACACAAAAAGCAAAAGAAAGTTGAGAATCCCATATGAAGTCATTATTAGAGCTGGCTTTTTTCCTCCCCATTTTGAAGTACAGTAGTGACTTGTTAATATGATCTTTTTTCTAAAGATCATCTGAGATTTGGAGATTTTTTTTCTGTCTGCCTCTCTCAAACATAACTAGTAAAAGAATTTATACTCTACAGCCTGCTATAAAGCATTAATAATTTTTCATTAAAAACAAGAAAAAAGTAGTTGGATTTTTATAGCTTTCACTCACTAACACATCATAGATTCTATTTAATCTTCAATATCTGAAAATGGTTTCTGCAAAATCAAAATGATTTTATTAAACTTCCTTATGCCATCATATGCTTCCAACAGTTTGAATGTAATACTTCTTGCATGGAATGATATGATTTTTTTAAATTTGCAGTATGGCTACATCAAGCTAGCTTTAAGTCACAACTGTACCTAACCACAGTTCTCTGCAACAAAACCATGATTTACAATATCAAATATTGTGGTTACAGTGCAGGGAACCGTGGATACGAAACCTCCATTTCAGAGTGCTGTGGTTGGGGTTTCCCGGAAGAGTGGCAGTTGACACCTCTGGAATTTTCTTCTATAAGTGCTTCAGTTAGATGGTCCTGAGTTGAATTGGTAACTCAGGCATTATGAGAGCCTGGCATTAAGTCTGTGGGAATGTGTATAGCCACCATCACTTGAACTGCTTTGCAAACTGTAGTGGTCTTCAGCATCACTGGCACTTCCAATACTGTCCATTTCACCTGGTGTAAATTCCATTCCTTCAATGTCTACTTCTAAATGAAACACAAAGGGCAGATTTTCAGAAATGCAGGGAATACAGTCAGTTACTACGGACTGATATTGAATATATGATTAAAAGCCTAATATCAAACTCAAATCACGGTTAATTTTCTCAAAATACATTTTTAAATTTAGTGCTAGTGAAAAGTACCAGACTGAGAGCCCTAGAAATTAAATTCTCTACATACTTATCCACATAACAAATACAGCATGACATCAGCGCTAAGGGCTTTCTCATAACTGTCCTGAACTCTTGCGTGTTGTAGAGCTAAAAAATAATAGTTTCGTTCACAAGACCATTTAATACAGCAATCTTTGATAACACTACCAAAATGTACAATTAGTGACAACTGTGGTATAGCAATCTGTCCACTGTGATTTCAACTGATACCAACTAGGGATGTTAAATTGCATTTAATCAACTAGTCGATGGAATTTCCATCAACTACTCGATTAGTCAATAAGGGGGGAAACTGCAGAGCTGCAGTGGGGTTAGCGCCAGGCCCTGGGAACTAACCCCCACTGCAGCTCTACCTTTTAAATGTATTAAGAGCAACCAGGTGGTTAATATGTTTAAAAGGCTGAAGTGCAGCGGGGGGGGGGGGGGGGGCAGGTGAAAACTGGGACAGCTGATTCCTGGCTTGCACCCGGTTCCCCCGCTGCGCTTTAGCCTTTTACATGTATTAAGAACCTGGCTACTCTTAATATATTTAAAAAGCAGAGTCGTGGTGTCTGGGACCAGGCGCAAGCCAGGAATCAGCTGATTCCCAGCTTGCACCTGGTTCCCACTCTCTGCCTCCCCTGCCCCCCACGGAGATGGTGCTAGAGGGAACAGACTTCTAAGCCAGCTCCCCCCAGCACTGGCTCCTGCTCCCCTTTTGCTGCCTCTGACACCAAAGGCAGCATGGTGGGGAAGCAGCGACTAGTCAAGTTACTGCTCGACTTTCTGATAAAAGCTTATGCTTATTGGATAGTTGACTAGTCGCTTATATCCCTAATACCAACAATTCATTTCACAGAAGCCACTGAAAAAAGCCATCATTTGGTAACAAGTTTGAGTAATTAACAACCCAACAAGGGTGGTACCATAGAGTTGAAAGATCCATATTTTATGACTACTACTTTGAATCACACAACCCAAAATATAGTGATGAGTATCATCCTTGACAAAATCTGCAGGTATATCTAGGTCTGAAAAGTGCTTTCCACAGAAAGCACAGTTTATTAATATAATTTAAGAGAAGATATGCCCATTTTCCCAATCCTTCACAAAAAGAAGTCTAACCAAGTAATACTCAATTTTTTTTTAATTGGCAAAAATGCATGCTCTGCAAATGCTGAGTGGCAGTACAAACTGCCTAATGTATTATTGTACCTAGAATTTAAAAACCCCAGATATTGGCCAAAATTTTCAGACATTTTTAAGTCATTTTCATTGCATAGGGCTTGAAGTGGAACAATGTTTTGTTTATTTGATGTTTAATTATTTTATTAAATAATCTTTTTTTAATTTTCCTTCTGCCTTTATCCTTTTTAAATTTTGCCTGAAAGACAGGTAAACTGGGAAGGTAAACTGATTAATAAAAAATGGATTAAATGTTTTATCTTCCAGCTTACTTGGAAAAATTGAAAACATTTTAAATATAATTTCTGATTTAGAAAAGGCTGTTTTTCACTACAAGTTTTTGTTTGTTTGTTTGAAAAATGTCACTAGCTTTACTTATTGTCCACGAGAGGAAGAACATGGAACAACCAGGAGACAAGCAGTTCTAGAGGCTTACAAGCCATCTGAAGAAATGTCTCAATAAAGAGCCAGATTCTGATATTTTTGCTCACAAGAAGTAGCACCTTGTTTCACAAACAGTCCCATGTATTTCAAAGAAACCACTTTTGGGCTAAAGTGTTACTCATACTGACCAAAGATATCTGCATTTAGCCCCAAAAGCTCAATACTACTCCCAGGGTTCACAAAACTAACACTGACTTAGAAAGGTGCAGGATCAAGTCCAAGGCACCAGTATGGTACATGCATATGGAAAAGAAAATTGCACTGCAGATACTTAAAACAAAAACTGTTATCAAAACCAGGAAATTATAAGCTAAATTGGACATGCCACCCTTAAGTCACAGCTCGCAAGTCAGATCTATTTTCAAAAAGGACTTTATTAGTAACTTCCACTCAAAATTTAAAAAAGCAATACAGGAAGCAATAGACAAGATAAATTCATAGTAGGGGATATTACTCTTGATGCAGGTGTAAAATTTCCATTAATGTTGGTGGGAACTCATCACAATCAGGAAAGAACAGATCCTAAAATGTATTATTAAAATCATGGCATACAGGAATTTGTAAGATAGTTCCCAATACTCTCATACATTTCTGTATGGTTTACTGCCTTTAAAATCCTGGTTTGTTACAGTGCTGCTCACATCCTCTCATAGAAAGTGATGAATGAGCTACTAGATCATGTGCCAGATCATCAACTAGTGAAAATCAAGCTAGGTCCATTGACTTCAATAAAATCATGAAGATTTACAGCACCTGAGGTCTTGCCCTTAGTCTCAAGTACGATGATCTACAGCAGTTGGAAAATGTGATGTAGTCAAGGATTATATTAACTATTATACATCTATATTATAAAACATTTTCTAATATATTACCAATGCTCGCTGGAGTTACCCAGCGTTGCTTGGGAAAGTGGAGGAACAAAATTTAGAAAAACTAGTCCATTATCGTTTTTTGAAGGATAGAAAAGTTGCACTGAGATCTATAGGGATTAAAATATAGATGAATCTGCCTCTCTTCTACACGTTCAGGTGCTCTTGATAAAGCCATTCTTTTTGCACCTGCAGTCTTTCTTCCTAGATGCCTTTTTTTAAATGGCATAATATTTTTATAAAATGGGCTAAAAAATGCAATTTGCTGTGTACTGATACATTTTTTAGGAAAAAAATATAATCTGTTCAATAATTAAAGTGAGTTACTGAAAAACAGAGTCAGTATACATTGTTGAAATATAAGTTGACAGTTGATATAACTGAGGTGAGGAGCCTGAGGGGGAAGGGAGTCGCACACCTGCTGCCGGCACCCGAGCCCACACTCCGCTTCCTTGTCCCTCCTCCGGCTTTAAGTGAATGACTGTCCCACCACTTCCCCCGGGAAGCCGCTTCTTCCTGCACTGCCAAGCTCTGTGCAGCCCCAGGGAGAGGCGTCGGTCTCTCATCTCTTCTCTCCCACATCCCTTAAAACCTTTTCCTGGATGAAAGGTTATCCCTCCACCGGCCTTAGTGAGTGACTGTCCCCGTCGCTTCCCCCAGGAAGCCGCTTCTCCCGCACTGCCAAGCTCTGTGCAGCCCCGGGGAGAGGCATTGGCCTCTCATCTCTTCCCTCCCACAGTACCTTAAAACCTTCTGGATAAAAGGTTATCCCATGCAAAGTTTGGTTGCGGTAGCTCTTATAGTGTCCAAGTTATTAGCGCACAAACTTACAAACATTCTCCTTTATATATTAGATATACTAAAATAAACATACTTTCAATAATCTAATTATGAATACAAATTTTAATATACAATAGAGAAGACAAGTTCTTAATGATCTATCATATTGGAGTACATTTCATTTTTAATATTTGCATTGATGACCCATTTACAAATACTCTCAGCTAAATTGTATATTACCTATGTGAAGTAATAACCTTACTTTTTAATTAGTTCCACTGATGACATAAGAATTTACACAGAATTGAACAGATTCCAATGGGACTGTATGCAGAATAAGGCACTACTATATTTGAGTAAGAGTGGCAGAAGCTGGTCCAAAGTTTTAATAAACCAGGAGACCTCTCTTGTTAGATTACCTTGTTCAGAATCAGTGGATATTGTTGATCCCATACTGTCAGTGCGGATACGTTCCATGCCCTGCACAGATAGCTGTTCCAATCTGCGTTTGAGGTAGCGGTGCTCCCGCTGTAACTGTTCTTTAATATTTAGAGCTTTTCGGTCCTGTTCTTCCAATTTCTTTGGGGGTGAAAAATCCATAATTAAATAATTAATTTATACCAATTTTAAAAATGTAAGTAACTTTTTTCAAAATATTTTGATCTATGTTTCTCATATATATGTGTGTAATGTTTAACAATACAAATATATGTGATGGGCCAAAATCTTTTCTTTAGTTCCATTGACTTCAGGAGTTTCAAGCATGCAAGCCGTAGTGAGTCTGGCCCATGACAGAACACCCACACTTGGAAAATATGCCTTAGAAATTGCTAAGCAACTAGTAAGGCTCTCTCAGACTATGGCCCAATTATTGTTGCATTAGTGCAAGGAAATACTTAAATCACTGTGTCACAGGGTCCCCCCACCCCACATTACAAAAATTAGCTTATGAATATGTATAACTCAAAGATGCTTTATGCAAAACAGGTCATCTAGCCTATCATTCAAAAGCCTATGTTCCCTTGAATCTGTATAAAAGGATATACAGTAAGATGGATATATTTGAGGATATGGTCCCTTTGGGGGGGCAGTTGCATTCCTAGATGCTGCCAGCACCCTATAGCTGAGCCCTCCCAGAAGTGAGCTGGTTCAGCATTCAGTGTGTTGCTCTGCTAGTGTGTGGTTACCCCAACTCCGTGCCTTCGCTGGAGAAGACCAGAGCTCCTGGCTCAGCAGGACAGGGTGATGGAGAGCCCCAGAAGGCAGGAAGGTGAGCTCAGTGCCATGGTCAGCACACCAGCTGACAATCCCAAGGGGACTTCTGTGATCCAACCCATCACACACTATACCAATCATTAACAAAAACACATGAAAAATAGGCCATATTAGAATAATACAGAATAAGATAACAAGCAAGAACTAGTTTGCAATAGGGATGTAAGAACTAGTCAACTATCTGATAAGCATAAGCTTATCAGATAGTCGAGTAGTGACTCGACTAGTCGGTCCCCGCCCTTCTCCCACTGCTTCTATCAAAGAGAGGCAGCAAAGGGTGGGAAGCAGGAGCTGGCTTAAAAGTTAGCTTCCTCCAGCACCATCTCCGTGTGGCGAGGAGGAGCTGTGGCACAGTGGGCAAATGAAGCAAGCAGGGCCTGAAGCAGTCCCTGCTCACGTGAGTTCCTACTGTGGAGCTTCAGCCTTTGAAATGTACAAGACCTCTGCGGGCCTCTTGTACCTTTCAAAAGCAGAAGCACTGCAGGGAACATGGGCCCAGAGAGGACTCAAGCAGTCCCCACTTGCCAGCGCTTAAGTCTTTGAACTGTAAGAGTCCCACAGGGCTCTTGTACATTTCAAAACCAGAAGTGCCACTGGGAGCACAGGGCCAAGGGAGACTCAAGCAGTCCCTGCTGACACCATGTTCCCATCTGGAAGAAAATAAGGTGATAGTTAACAGCCAGAATTGATTTGTAAAGAACCAACCACATCAAGCAATCTGATAGCTTTCTTTAATAGGATATCAAGCCTTGTGGATAAGGGAGAAGCGGAGGATATGGTATATCTAGACCAGTGGTTCCCAAACTTTTTGGCATCATGCCCCCCTTTTTGATTTTTGAAAAACCCTCACGTCCTCCCCCACCTCCTCCTGCCCATAGCAGCAAAACTTGTTAAGCAAAAAACAAAAAAAAGAAAAAAGGAACTGAACAGGGCAGCAAAACTTGATGGGGGAGGGGGGAGGCTGGGTCACTTCACGCCCCCTCCCCTCCTGGAATTCGCACTAGCGGACATTTAAAAATGGCAGCGCCCAGCAAGATGCAAATGAAGCCCGAGAAATTCAAATCCCGGGCTTCATTTGCAACTCCGGTTGCCTACATTACCACCCTAGTTCAAACTAGGGTGGTAGTGTAGAAATACCCTCAGAGAGTAGTTATTAACAGTTCACAATCATGCTGGAAGGGCATAACAAGTGGGATTCTTCAGGGATATGTTTTGGGACCAGTTCTGTTCAATGTCTTCATCAACGATTTAGATGATGGCATAGAAAGTAAGGTTATTAAGTTTGCAGATGATACCAAGCTGGGAGGGATTACAAGTGCTTTGGACGAAAGGGTCAAAATTCAAAATAATCTGGACAAACTGGAGAAATGGTCTGAGGTGAATAGAATGAAGTTTAATATGGACAAATGCAAAGTACTCCACTTAGGAAGGAACAATCAGTTTCACACATACAGAATGGGAAGTGACTGTCTAGGAAAGAGTGCTGCTGAAAGTAATCTAGGGGTCATAATGGACCACAAGCTAAATACGAATCAACAGTGTGACACTGCTGCAAAAAAAAGCAAACATGATTCTGGGATGCATTAACAGGTGTGTTGTGAGCAAGACATGAGAAGTTATTCTTCCGCTTTACTCTGCGCTGATTAGGCCTTAGTTGAAGTATTGTGTCTAGTTCTGACCACTACATTTCAAGAAAGATGTGGAGAAATTGGAGAAGGTCCAGAGAAGAGCAACAAGAATGATTAAAGGTCTAGCGAACATGAGCTATGCGGGAAGACGGAAAGATTGGTTCTATTTAGTTAGAAAAGAGAATACTGACAGGGGACAGGATAGCGGTTTTCAAGTATCTAAAAGGGTGTTATAAGGAGGAGGGAGAAAAATTGTTCTCCTTCACCTCCGATGACAGGACAAGAGGCAATGGGCTTAAACTGCAGCAAGAGAAGTTTAGGTTAGACATTAGAAAAACTTCCTAGAGGTCACAGTGGTTAGACAGTGGAATACATTGTCTAGGGAGGTTGTGGAATCTTCATCACTGGAAATATTTTAGAGTAGGTTAGATAGACATCTATGAGGGATGATCTAAATGGTGCTTGATCCTGCCATGAGGCCAGGGGACTGGACTTGATGATCTCTCAAGGTCCCTTCCCATTCTAGTATTCTGTGATTCTATGTAAAATCCCATTTAATTTGTTAACTAGTTAAATGTAGTGTTTAATGGGCTAACCAATTAAAAGGAAGGCATGTGGAGTGGGCCCACAGACAGGCTTCGCCAGTGGCAGGGGATGCTCCGGCTTGCTGTAGCAGCCAGGGCCAGGCCTGCCGTAGCAATCTGGGCCAGGCCTACTGCAGGCAGGGTCTGCTCCAACCCAAGCAGCCCGGACCAGGCCCACCATGGAAAGGGTTGTTCCAGACCATTGGAGCAGCCTAAGCCAGGCCCATCCCAGACGGGGCTGCTCTGGCCAGATAGAGCACCCCTGCCTATGAAGTCTCCACAGCACTGGAGCAGCCACCTGCCCACAGCAGGTGGGAAGCTAATTCAGCCTCCACTGGTTAACCAAAACCGGTAAGCTTCACCCATTAAGGGTGAGGGTTACTGCTTAAGTAGTTAACCATTCACGTCCATATTTCAGAGTAGCCATCTTAAAACATTTGAAGGAAGGAATAATTTGCAATTTTGATCTTGGACATTTGCCTCACATGAAGACTTGTGCAAGGCCAGGCACCATTTGTATTTCTATTATACATAGATAAACACAACATTCCAGTTGGAAAAGAGATTAGCCCACTTATACTTGTTCATTTGCCAGACTACCTGAGCCCAACTGAAAAGATTTCCTTTTCTCCAGCTGCTACTGATCTGCCACAAACTTGAGTTGTTAGGAACACTTTGGCCTTAAATTCTTGATTCAGAGTCAGACTGAAAACTCTGTTTAATACTTTGATGCAAATATCAGTCTGCTGGGGAAGAAGAATGGAATGTTCAAAATCAACTAGAGTGGCTGCCATTTTAACAATATGGATGGAAGACAGGGCTCTCATATGATCAGTCATTGCAGCTACAATAGCAGACCCAGCCAGTTTTCAGAAAAGTAGTGCTGACAATCTGCAAAGCCTCTACACCTGCTGGAGAGAAGCAATCCAGTGGCAATTTGAGAAGAATAGGCTTAGTATAACTCTTTAAAGAGAAAAACTGTTCATTTTCTCAAAATGGGGGATTCATCACATATTCAGAGTGGTCAAGGAGCAAAGCAAGCAAAGGGAATTTATTTCTAGCTGCACCAACATCTGAATGTTCTTGGACTGCATTGGAGACTATTTTTTATTTCAGAAGGTTGAGAAAGCTACTGTGGGGGGAAGCTGTTCTAGATTTGATTTTAACAAATAGGGAGGAACTGGTTGAAAATTTGAAAGTGGAAGGCAGCTTGGGTGAAACTGATCATGAAATCATAGGACAGCAAAATAGAGACAATGGATTTCAGGAAGGCAGATTTTAGTTAACTCAGAGAGGTGGATGGTAAGGTTGCATGGGAAGCAAGACTAAGAGGAAAAACAACTGAAGAGAGTTGGCAGTTTTTCAAAGGGACATTATTAAGGGCCCAAACTATTGCGCTGCATAGGAAAGAAAGTATGACAAAAGACTGCCTTGGTTTAATTAGATCTTGCTTGATCTAAAAATAAAAAAGGCATCATATAAAAAATGGAAACAAGGTCAAGTTACAAAGGATGAATATAAGCAAACAACACAGGTATGCAGGGGAAAGATCAGAAAGGCAAAGGCACAAAATTAGCTCAATCTAGCTAGAGACATACAGGCTAACAAGAAGACATTCTATAAATATATTAAAGCAAGAGGAAGACCAAGGACAGGGGACGCCCATTTCTCAGTGAAGAGGGAGAAACAATAATAGGAAACTTGGAAATGGCAAAGGTGCTTAATTACTTATTTGTTTTGATCTTCACCAAGAAGTTTGATGATGAAGGGACGTCTAACATAGTGAATGCTAGTGTAAATGGAACAGGTTTAGAAGATAAAATAAAAAAAGAACAAGTTAAACATTATTTAGACAAGTTAGATGTCTCCCAATCACCACGGCCTGATGAAATGCACCCTAGAATACTCAAGGAGCTGACAGAGGAGGTATGTGAGCCTATAGCTATAATCTCTGAGAGATTCCAGAAGACTGGAAAAGGGTAAATATAGAGCCCATCGATAAAAAGGGAAATAAGAACAACCCAGAAAACTACAGACCAGTCAGTTTAACTTCTGTGCTAGGAAAGATAATGGAGCAGGTAATTAAGGAATTAATCTGAAAATACCTGGAAGATAGAGTAAGGTGATAGGGAACAGCCAGCATGGATTTGTAAAGAACAATTCATGTCAAACCAATCTGATAGCTTTCTTTTATAGCATAACAAGTCTGGTGGATAAAGGAGAAGTGGTTGACGTGGTACACCTTGACGTTAGTAAGGCATTTGACATGGTTTCACATGACCTTCTTGTCAATAAACTAGACAAATACAACTTAGAGGGCGCTACTAGAAGGTGGGTGCATAACTGGCTGGATAACCGTTCTCAGAGAGTAGTTATTAATGGTTAACAATCATACTGGAAGGGCATAACAAGTGGGATTCTTCAGGGATCTGTTTTGGGACCAGTTCTTTTCAATGTCTTCATCAACGATTTACATGATGGCATAAAGAGTACACGTATTAGGTTTGCTGCCGATACCAAACTGAGATGGGTTGCAAGTGCTTTGCAGGACAAGGTTAAAAATTCAAAATGATCTGGACAAACTTGAGAAATAGTCTAAGGTAAATAGGATGAAGTTTAATAAGTACAAATGCAAAGTACTCCATTTAAGAAGGAACAATCAGTTTCACACATACAGAGTGGGAAATTATCGTCTAGGAAGGGGTACTGCAGAAAGGGATCTAGGAGTTATATGGGTCCACAAGCTAAATATGAGTCAACAGTGTGACACTGTTGCAAAAAAAAGCAAACATGATTCTGGGATGCATTAACAGGAGTGTTGTGAGCAAGACATGAGAAGTCATTCTTTCGCTCTATTCTGTACTGATTAGGCCTCAATTGGAGTACTGCATCGAGTTCTGGGCACCACATTTCAAGAAAGACGTAGAGAAACTGAAGAAGGTTGAGAGGAGAGCAACCAAAATGATTAAAGGTCTAGAGAATATGAGCTATGAGGCAAGGCTGATGGAATTGGGTTCGTTTAGTGTGGAAAAGAGAAGACTGAAAGGGAACATGATAGCGTTTTTCAGGTATCTAAAAGGTTGTCACAAAGAGGAGGGAGAAAAATTGTTCTCCTTGGCCTCTGAGGATAGGACAAGAAGCAATGGGCTTAAACTGCAGCAAGGGAGGTTTAGGTTGGACATTAGAAAAAACTTCCTAAATGTCAGGCTATGTCTACACTCACGGGTTACTGCACAAGAACAGCCATTCTTCCGGAAAGCGTCCACACTGCCCGCCTGCTCTTGCGCAAGAAGATTAACAGTAGGGCTGGTAAGAGAGGGCTCTTTTTTAACAGGTGTAAGCCCTCTTGCGCAGGAGCTCTTGCGCAAGAGGGCAGTGTTGACGCTCAGCAGGGATTTCTTGCACAAGAAAGCCCTATGGTTAAAATGGCCATCAGAGCTTTCTTGTGCAAGAGAGCATCCACACTGCCATGGACGCTCTTGCGCAAAAGCACAGCTCGCACATGGCAGTCATAGGCGTGTGCATGGGGTGTGCCAGGTGTGCCCAAGCACACCCTAATGTCTCGGGTCGGCTAGCCCAAGCCATTTTTGCGCCCTAGGCCCCACCCAGCCCAGCAGCACCACGCGGCCTGGCAGCACAGAACGGCGGCCCTGAGGCACCCAGGAACACCCCCGCCCGGCCCAGCAGCATGCCGTGGTGCCCCTGAGGCACCCCGGGCTAGGGCCCGGCTGGCCTGTAGCTTGGCCCGGCTCTGACTCCAGCCCCACAAATAGGAAGGCAGAAGCCTAAGGTAAGGAAGGGGATGGGAGGGAAAGGGGGAAAAAAAAAGAGGAAGGGATGGGAGAGTAAGGGGCTTGTGCTGAGGGGAGGGGGCAGGTCAGGAGAAGAAAGGGGAAGACACCAAGGGGCAGGGTGCAGGAGAGACAAATGCCACGGGGGCCAAGCGCAGACAATGAGGAAAAGCGCAGGAGGGGAGGTGTCAGTGGGAGGGGGGACAGGGTGATGCTGGGAGAGGAGAGGGTAAAGGCATTGGGGGATAGAAGGGGAAGGGAGAGGTGCTGGGAGAAGGCTTGAAAGAAGGGGTGGGCGTGAGGAAGGCAGGGATGGAGCAAGGCATGTGTGAGGGCATGGGCATTATGGGGAATGGGGGCAGAGAGTGGTGAGGGGGTGGGCACCAGAGAAAAAGGGGGCAGGAGCCGTGAGGGAAGGGGGAAGCACCAGGAGGGTGCACGGGTAAGGGAAGGTGCAGGTGCCAGAAGGGAGAAGCAGAAGGGCAGACACCTGCAGGGGAGGAACCAGCACGAGAGGAGAGAGGCAGGGCAGGTGTGTAGAGGGAGGTGTTAAGAGAGGGGATGAGGAAGAGTCGCTCACATGATCAGAGTGGGGCTACTGGAGGAATAGGCACAGGGGGGAGAGAAGGGCTGGTGGAGGGGGGCAGGTCTCAGGAGGGTTGAGGGCAGTGAAAAGGGCAGGAGTCAGGACGGAGGAGGAGGAGTTAGGGGGCAGCAGGCACCAGGGGAGCTGATGGAGCAAGGGGAGGAGACATGGCAGCAGAGGGAAAAGGTAAAGGTTTATGAGATATTTATTAATAACTTGGGTGCCACAGTGGCACAGCCAAACAAGCCACATGAACTCAGTACTGGTGCACAACACAAAATTAATTCTGCTCATGAGGGGAAACTGAGGTAACACTTCCCACAGCCTCTCTGCCCCCAAGTTAATGTCACACACATTGGGTTAATGCAATTGCAGGATAGTTGCATGGGAGGAGTTGGGGGGGCCAAATTAATCCCTGTTGGTAGGAGGATGGTGGGAAAAGTCCTTGGGGGGGTCACATGACACCTTTTACTTCTGGTTATCTGTCCATCTTGCCCCCAGAGTGTTACCTCCAGAGGTGTGGCCAATGGGGATCAGGGGGATCAGGGGCGTGTTTAACAGGGGTCAGGTGTGTGGCTAATGGGGGTCAAAGTACATTTTTAAAAAATTATTTGGGTGCACACGGTAATGAAATGTGCTGCGCACACCTATGATGGCAGTGTGGACATTTACTTGCGCAAGACTTCTTGCACAAGCACCCTTGCGCAAGATGTTCTTGTACAAGAAGCCGCCAGTGTAGACATAGCCTCGGAGTGGTTAAACATTGGAATAAATTGCCTAGGGAGGTTGTGGAATCTCTATTACTTGAGAAATTTAAGAGCAGATTAGACAGACACCTGGGATGATCTAGATGGTGCTTGGTTCTGCCGTGAGGACAGGGGATTGAACTTGATAGTCTCTTGAGGTCCCTTCTAGTTCTAGTATTCTATGATTCTATGAATGATGTTTCCATGTTTATCACTCAAATTTGTCACTTTTCAAAGCAAATCATAGTTCCGTATTTTGTGGTACAAAGCCCCCTATAGGTAGTATCACTCAGACCAGAACAAAACAAGCATTCATGGCCTTTCATTCACTATGAGAGGCCTGATTTTCAGCTGGTATAATTGGCATAGCCTTATTGAATTAAATGAAGCTATAATTATTTACACCAGCTGAGGATCTGCCTAATACATTTTTACTAACAAGGATGGCTTTGCTTAACTTCATCTACAATATTTGACAACTATATGCTACGCTCCTGTTAGTTGCATTATTAATATAATGCTGTAGCAGACTTCATCTTATTTCAAATATTTTACTGTAGGGTATCATATTCCCTTTTAACTTTCTTTTTACTTATTGAACTTTGCTGTAACTTTGGAATGGACCAACTGAATGACTACAATACTGGACATAAACCCAGAATTTTTTAAAAGAAATGTTTGTTATACTCAATTAGTAAAGAAGATAAAAACTATTCTGAAAGCAGGAGCCAACTTTCAGTTATTTTTTAATGACTGTCAAACACAAGAATGTCAAACACAAAAATGACTGTCAAACACAAGATCTCTTTATCAAGTTACAGAACATATGGTGTTACAAATAGCCATAAGCCTTTCTACTGCATCAGTTATTTCAACCCTGAATAGGGTTGTATTTTACATTAA
The DNA here is from genome assembly GCF_049634645.1 of Pelodiscus sinensis. Taxonomy (NCBI): domain Eukaryota; kingdom Metazoa; phylum Chordata; order Testudines; family Trionychidae; genus Pelodiscus; species Pelodiscus sinensis. Next base: position 117,964,440 of record NC_134715.1, on the reverse strand, counting down.
CAGCCTTTCAACAAATCAGAATAGCCATTAATGATTTGTGCATTATGGTTATAATAAACCAGTTGAGACTAAACAGAAATAAGCATTTTATATCCTTGGGAGTACAAAGTCATTTTTAAAGTGTTACTTCTGATGAAACAACACTTGATCCAGAGGTTGAAACATTTGTGTTTAATAGAGACCTGGACATAGGGAAAATCAGAATTACTGTATGTGGCTGTTCTGTTAAAAAAAAAAAGAAGCTCCTTTTCAACCAATACACATTCCTAAAAGTTCTACTTTAAAGAAAACAAAGTATGGATGGCTATTTTAGTTTTTACCTTGATATGCATCTTGGCTCTTTTCAACAGACTTAGAGTGGTGTGTCTGGTGCTATCTGGCCCAAGAGGCACAAGTTGTTTTAGCTGCTCCAAATATAGCCGGAGTTTAGCCCGTCTGAAATTATTAAAAATGAAGAATGTTCTAGAGAAATTACTCTGTAATAGCATATGCTATATACAAACACCATCTGCTTTTTTGTATAGAAGCTGATGCAATAACAATGGGTTCTTTGTCTCTCACCTTGTCCAAGCTTCAGGACCCAAAGCTTCAAAAGTCACTTAAAATAACAATACTAGCACTTCTGTAGTGCTTTTCATATCTAGATCTCAAAGCAGTTTGCAAGGGTGAGTATGAATCATTATCCCCATTTTAGAGGGGGAAACAAAAATAGAGGTGTAGATTTAACCTGGCCAAGGTCACAAAGTGAATCAATGGCAAAGCCAGGAAGAGAAAATCGGCTCAATCCAACTGCTATTCATGTCAAAATGGCTGCGTGTAGACTGGCATGATTTTGCGCAAATACTTTTAACGGAAAGAATACTTGCACAAGAGGGCTTATCCCTGAGCGGGAGCATCGGAGCATTTGCGCAAGAACCAATGATTTTGTACATTACAAAGTCAGTGTTCTTGCGCAAATACTCATGGCCAGTGTAGACAGGCGGCAATATTTTGAGCAAAAGCAGTTGCTGTTGCGCAAAATCATGCCAGTCTAGATGCACCCAATAAGTTTTTCAATTGACTTAAATGGGAATGGAATTGAGCACTATGTCTCCTGACTCCCATTCCTGTGCCCTATCTAATGGGGGGAAATGCCCCTTCAAAAAGAATATGTTCTATCTTTCAGCATACATCAAGAATGCCTTTTACAGTAAAACAAAAAGGGTAATATTAAGATTTACAAATATAGCATATTCTGTTATGTTTAGTACAACATTCCTTCATAAGTAACACTTCTAACCACAACAATCTGCTTCCTACAGTAAAAAAAAAAAAAGGTAATAAGCTGGTATTCTGTGTATGTCTTTAAAGAATTCTGTGTTTTCTTTCACCAACTGGCTGGCAGTAGACACACAGAATAGTCTGTGAAATATTTTACTTTAGAACCAGATGATAAAACAAAGCAGACAATAAAACAAAGCATTCCACAAGTATATTTCTGCATTTTAAAAAATACTCCTATTTTTTTGTACATACAATTGAACAAGAAGCAATATGAAGTTCCCATGTGCCTTTCCAATAAAGTGCATATCTAAATGATTACTTAAGCAATGTTTGTAATTTTGGGCCCTTTTCTGTCAGTCTTAGTGGGAAATTAAAATTAACATTCTTCATATGTATTAACACTAATGGGCATTTTCAACAGAGATTAAAGTCTTAATGGACAGATGATCCAGAGAAGCAGTCCTAAGAACCCAGAAGCAATCAATCTATCAACCATTACAAATATGCCATCAATAATAATTTTCTGCAAAGATACATCTTTTCATTTAAATTCTGCTACATCCTGCAGTATATCAAACAGCTGTAGCTAGGAATGTAAGCGACTAGTCGACTACCCAATAAGAATATCCTTATCAGATAGTTGAACAGTGACTTGACTAGTTCCTTCCCCCGCCTTGCTGCCTTTTTCTGATAGAGGGCATAATAGGGATATTGGGTGCAAGCCGGGAAACAGTTCGCACCCAGTCCCCTTGGTGGCTCTTAATACATTTAAAAAGCAGAAGCGCAGCATCTGGGATCAAGCGTGAGCTGGGAATCAGCTGATTCACAGCTCACACCTGGTTCCCCTGGCTCTTAATACATGAGCTAAAACAGGAGCTAATTCTGCTGCGGTTCTACAGTTTCCTCCTTTATCAAACAATCGAGTACTCGATGGAAATTCCATCAACTACTCAATTAGCTGATTAAACACTATTTAACATCGCTAAGTTGTAGCGTGGTAATTGCTTCTAAAAAATTGCTTACACTTTTTAAAAATTACCATTTAGAACAAATGTTCAACATCAACATTTAACAGTCTATGATGATTTCTTAATGCATAAAAGGTCATGTAGTTTTCATGAACAAAGACAAACACGTAGAAAAACAATTTACCGTAAATTAGCGTATATAACCCACAGGTTATACACGTTTTTACAACCCCCCATCCCTCCCCACGGGGTATACATGTCCGCGGGGTATACAAGTTTATTTTTACTCACAAGCAGCTCTGCCCCATTAGAATTGGGTCAGCTCCGCTCCGCTGCAGGGAGGGCCTGATGAGCTTCCAGCGCACCAGCGCTGTGCTCGGAAGAGGGTGGGTTGCGCCTGGCTGCGGCTGCGCAGGGCCTGGGCGCGAGTGCAGCTCCCCTCCTACAGGCAGGCTAGTTTGCCTGTGCTGTGCTCCCCCCGCTGGCAGCAGGATGGCTACTTAACAACAGATGGATGGAATGCAGGACCTGTGGGTTATATACGTCCGCGGGTAATCTAAGGGGTTTTTTTACACAAAAAAGAAAAACCGTGGGTTATACACGCTAAACTACGGTAACTCTTTGTGACAGATGAACTATTAAAATGAAGATAAGTGCAAAACATGTCTATAGTACTGCATGTCTGACGTTACTTTTTATTGGTTGCATAGAGATTAATATATCAATAATCATTATAAGTGTAAATTAAAATGGCATAATTGTAAAAAAGTGCTAATATGAGATCATTTTGCCTCTTTCAGCCAATCAGGAAAGGAAAACACTGTTGAAAATTCATGTGATGTCTTTGGAGAAAGATCACCACTAGACTTCTTGCATGTGCATGAAGTCTTGTGTTGAAATTCAAGACTTGACACTCACAATCTAAAGTTTAAAAATGGGAAATGATACCATGAACAGGGTCCCAGTTTAGCAACCTGCCCAAGTACACACCTAACTCTAAATATGACTAGTCCACTACATGGGAATATTTAAGCAACTTGCTTAGTTAGGGCCCAGATTCTGGTCTTTAAAACAGATCTGAAATGTTAAATACTGATATTAGAGTCTACTTCTACAAATGCAAAAACTTTCAACCCTGGGAGAGTTCTTATCTATACATGTGTAACATTTAAAACAGGGAAGGGGAACCTCTAGTCCATTATCTGGACATAGTTTGCCAGGGTTAGCCTCTGGCAGGCCACCAGGCACTTTATTTACCTGAGTGTCTTCAGCTACAGCTGCTTGCAGCTGCCACTGACTGTGACTCACTATTGCCAGTCAGGCTAGGTCTACACTACAGAGTTTTTGCGGAAAAATAGTTGTTTTTCCGCAAAAACTCGTGGTGTGTCCACACCTCAAGCATGTTTTTGTGCAAGAAAATCGAAAGATCAGAGGGGTTTTTGCGCAATTGGTAATCTTCATTCTACAAGGAAGAACACCTTTTTGCACAAGAGCTCTTGCGCAAAAATGTGTGTGTGGATGGGGAAGAGAGGTTTTTTGCACAAGAAGAGGGAAAAGGAAAAAGCACAGGTGCCCTGGTGGCCATTCTGTCCATAGCAATCACTGCTTACTTGCAAGAGAAAATCCAGGCAGTCTGGATGCTCTCTTTCGCAAAAGCGCAACGCTTTTTTGATGCGCTTTTGCATCATGGACACTTCCTTGCACAAGAAGTTTTTGCAGAAGATCTCTTCCGACAAAAGCTTCTTGCACAAAAAGCCTGCAATCTAGACGTAGCCTCAGTGAGAGTTGTGGGATGTGGTCATGCCACTTCCTGCGGCTTCCACTGGCTGGGAACCAACAGATCGAGCAGCTAAATTATGCAGAATATACAGAATTGTTAATGAACAGGATTTGTATTTTTAATACGGAAAAACATGTATAAATATGGAACCATCTTACTAACCTTACTTGCTCTCTGACTACTCAGAAAAGTTTGCTGACTTTAGTGATAAATAAGGTTTTATAAAATTCTTCAGCATAGAAAGCTTTAAATACTAATAGAAATTAAACATACAGAAATTCCTGTGGAAATAGTTTTATTTATTTGTAAAATATCTATTATTTTGCATTATTTAGTTCAGAGATTGCAGCATATCTCTATAGTAGCCAGAAAGAGAAACTGACAGAAACCATCTTACTATTTTCACTAAGCTAAGAAAAATACAAAATAGGCAAGTGATATTAAGAGTGCTAAATTTCCATGATGAATGGGACTTCCCCACCTCACTCTGAGCCCCTCCACACCCTTCTCCCCCCCCACACACACACCCACCCACTCACCCCGCCCCCCCCCCTCCCTTGCACTGTTCCTCACATCCCCAAGGCCCTGCCCTGACTCCTGCATTCCCCACACCACCAGCTCCTTGCCTTGAAAGACCTGGGCAATACTGGGTAAGTCTTCTAGTCCTATATAATGATGTATAATGAAATGAGATTCACTAAGAAGGAATGAGTTTGGAAGTGTTACAGCAATGTGAATTTGGTCACTTTGCAAATATATAGTACATTTAACCCTTGTTAAATGTAGCTTCATATAATTTTTTTAAATGCAGGTCACCTTTAGAAATCATTCATGGAATATTTACCACGTAATGACTTACAGACCAATCCTAAACTGTTAAGTCAGTAGAAGTTTTACATGTTTCACGATCAGGCCTTTTCTTCTTTGAACCATTGTGGTCTGATCCTGCAGTAAATAGCTTTTTAATTAATAGAATTATTCTGTATAGCAACTAATATTTTACACCTGGTCACACTAATATGGTTATGCTAAGGGCTCTGCAGTAAATTGCCTTACAAGTTCTCTGTGTCTCCCTATTAAATTCTATAACACTTTTCCTGAAAAAGAAGTATCAACTATATCCTAATCATGATTCTAAAAATATTTTACAGGCTGGATAAAGTTAGCTTGTGCCTATAAAATATAAAATTATCTTGTTTAAAGACTTCTGTAAGTAAAAGAAAACATGAATCAATGCTAATAAGAAATGGTTTTAGAGAAACTAAGTTTGTGGCCTAGACCAGGCCTCAATCAGAAAGAGTCCTGATTTTTTTGCCCTCCCAATAAATATTTCCAACACACAAGTACTTTAGTGTGAATCCCAAGTCTAACTCAAATTTCACAATATGTTTCAGCTATGCAGCAATTTTGCTTTAATGAGGAGAAAGAAAAGCTCTTAGTGCTAAGGCACTGTACTATGGCAAGGCACCCAATGTGCCGTGCTTAAACATTTGAATAGCTATGGGATATGTGAAATACAGTAAAACTCCGATGGTCCGGCATCTGACGGTCCGGCACTCCTGATGGTCCGGCACCATCAGGAACCCGGAAGTGCTCCGGGCAGCCGGACCATTGGAACCTGCTCTGCCCCCAGTCTCCCCGATTCAGCCGCTGCTAAAACTGACCAGTGCTGAATCCGGGAAGCAGGGGGCAGAACAGCTGGAGTGCTGCTGGGTAGGTCCAGTGGCGCTGCCCCTCGGGGCTGCGGGACCAACCCGGCAGCACCCCAGCTGTCCCGGATTCAGCCGCTGCTGAAATTGACCAGCGGCTGACTCCAGGAAGCCCGAGACAGAGCTGCTCTGCCCCAGCTTCCTGGAATCAGCCGCTGGTCAGTTTCAGCAGCAGCTGACTTGGGGACACCTGGGGCAGAGCAGCTGGGGTGCTACTGGGTTGGCTATCTGGAAACCGGATAAGGATGAAGTGGGGATTTTTTATTTGGAAAGGTATAGTAGGTAGCATGGGTTTAAGGCAGAAGCACATTGGAGCTGTTCATATTTCCTGAGCTAATGTTTTGGGCTGTCTGCAGACTCAGGACCATGACCTTACATCAGTTAATATAAGCTTCACATTTTCAAGCTTTTCTTTGCAACCAAGCAATCAGGGTACATCTAGACTGCAGAGCTTTTCCAGGATAGAAAAGCTCTGCTGCACCCAAGGAATACTTCCACTTTTCCAGGAAAAAAATATCGGAAAAGCAGACACGTTTTGTCAGCATCCCAGTAAATCTCGTTTTATGAGGAAGATGGAATGTTCCAAAAGAGGGTTTTTTTCTGAAATTATACCCCATGTAGAAAGCCTCTTTCAGAAGTAAATTGGAAAAAGATACACAATTTGTGTACCGCAAATTGCATTTCTTTTCCAATTTATCTTTGTAGTGTAGACACAGTCTTAAACATAGACATTTGGTTTTTCTTAAAACAAAAGCTTTTAGCTTGGAGCACAGTTCTGCAGCCATAAACGTGTATAACACAAAGCATTGACAAAACTGCATCACTGAACCAGAACTACCTGTAGGATCTGGGGGCACTGGCAAACCATGGTCAACAGTGAGATGGAGAAAGAAGAGAAAAAATGTTCACCACTGACATCAAGCTAGACCTCTACTCATTAAAAAAAAAAAAAAAAAAAACCAAACACATCACACACAGAGCATAGACCAGTTTTTTGATTGTTTTTAAAAACACGATTTCATCCAAAACCAATATATCATTAACTGACTGGTAACTAATTAATCTATGTTTAGAAGGATGAAAGTCTAAACGAGCTCTTTCAAGACAATACTGTTGCCCGAAACAAGGCTTTTACAGTAGCTTTTATAGTAAGGTACTCTTCAGCTTAACAAAATGATCAGGCCTTGAAATATCCATTTGTTCATTTGATGAGCAGAAAACTTTTCCTAGTAAGCGTGGATGCATTTGATTGGAGAAGAGGGGGACTTAAACCATCAATTTCTCAGAATTTTAAGTTTTGGGGGATAGTTTCATAAGTTCTTTGTTCCTTGTGGTTGCAAATATAATGTCATAGTGCAGCATTTCTTAAACTGTGTTCCGCAGCACACCGGTGTGCCGTGAGGCAGTCCAAGGTGTGCAGCAGAGATATGGTGGCCATACGTCCCTTTTTTTCCCAGGACAGTCCCAGATTTAAAGACACCCAGTGATAGCTCAGCGTAACAGCAACTCCCCGCCTCCATCCAGCTCCTAAGCAGCTCCCTTGGTGCTTTGCATGGGCAGCCAGGACCACTGCCAGTGGCACGCAGTGTCCAGAGCTCCAAGCTCCAATGCAGCATGCACCGCTGTCCGACATACCCCTCCCCCCACCATGTGGCCCTTTTCTCCCACTGTGGGACTGCCTCCACTGTGCACTGCCAGCCCGGCACCCTCCATTCACAGGTAGCTGCCACCGCTGCCAGAGAGGGAGGGGCACTGGTTGGAGCTAGTGAGCCGCTCCTGGGGGCTGCCACCAGAGTCCCGGCAGAGACCGCGCAGAGCTTGGCTGGAGCGCTGCAGAGCGGGGTATGTCCAGGCTCTGCCAGTGTGCTCTGTACACAGCCCTTCTCCCCCCGCCCCTTCCCACTCTGCTGGGGGAGTGGTAGTGCATGGACTCGCTCGCTTTGCCGAGCTCCTCAAGCCAGATCTGTGAGGGTGGGGGCTTTCTTCCCCTTCCCCTTCCCGCGCTCCTCCTAATGGGAGCAAAAGGTGGTGTGGGGACTGGAATGCGGCACTAAAATTAGGGCAAGGGGGAGGGGCAGTGAGGGAAGGAGGAAGCACCAGGAGGGTGCAGGGGTAAGGGAAGGTGCAGGTGCCAAGGGATTCTGGGGGGAAGCAGAAGGGCAGACACCTGCAGGGGAGAGACCAGCACCAGAGGAGAGAGGGTTCGGTGGGGGCCAAACTCATCCCCTATGGGCAGGAGGATGGTGGGAAAAGTTCTTAGACAGGGTTACTTTTACTTCTGGTCATGTGTCCATCTTGACCCCAAGAGTCAGGAGCATAGTAAACCAAGGTCAGGGGGTGTAGGTTCAGAAAATATGGTCACCGTATGCGGAGAGAACAAGGGCAGGCTTCCTTTTTTTGCTCAACAAAAATCCTTGGTATTCCCCATAAAAAAAAATTGTTTGGTGTTCCTCGGTCTTAAAAAGTTTAAGAAACACTGTTCTAATGTGAACAGAAACTGTGGAGTTCCTAAATTTTCAGATTATTCCAGGGTTTACTGCTGGCCAATACTGACATGAATTACAGCCGCTCCCTGAGTTACAACCACCTCCACTTACGACCATCTGCACTTGCGACCAAAGCGGGTGTAAATGCAGCTCCGAGTTACGAACGGCAATCCACGCTTATGAACAGTGTGGTCGCCATGTAACTCTATGGGATCTGAGTTACGAACACTTCGAGTTACAAGTGTTGGTCCATAACTTGTTTGTAACTCGGAGAGCGGCTATACATGAGTTTCACTGTGCTTTTGCTCAGAGCTTTGAGCAAAAGTAGAGATGGTCACTGTAGCTGACCATGTAGGAAGATTACTCAAAAAATGGAAACTATAGAAAGGGGTAGTGTAGAATGTTATCTATTCCCGGAGTTCTTACCAGGGACCACACTGGTGAAACCCTGTAATTTTTATTAGCTTTAATTGGTATAGTTTTCTAAAAAGTAGGCAACTGGTACCTTTTCCAAGCTCTGAAAAATGACCATGAATAAACAAGAAAAAACATATATTCTATCCAGTTGATTAGTTGGTTAAAATGTAACCTCGTTCTCCAATGACCTAATTCATTACATTATTGTCAAAGTTTGCATCTTAAGATTTAAATATTCCTGCTATTAAGCAGAACAAGACGACTGAGGATTTGGAACCTAAACCTGTACTACAAAAGCATCCTGTGGAAGACAAAGAAAAAATGGGATAGTGATTATATTCAGTCTCCTGTGTATTTATCCTTTTTTTAAGAATGGTGACTTCTAGTTTGGATCACTGTATACAAACTTACATTCCTTAGTATTCAGTTCATACTTCAGGTCTCACAGAATAGGACTACATTAAATACCACCTATTCTGGGCACAGATTCAAAACTTTGAATTGGGCATTTTTCCTTCTGAAGTTTGAAGCTTGTCCATGTTATAAAATAATATTTGTGTGACACCAGAAACTATTCCTAAATCTTTTAGCAAACATAAATAGGGGAAAATATCTGTAATGCCACAAATGTATAAATTCTTGGCCAGTTCTGGAAGTTGGCACCAGCATCCAGAAAGCTGGGCTTGGAAGCAGGCTGGGGACAGGTGAACACAGACTGCATTGTTCAAGGGATGCACTTGACTCAGTAAAGAAACCGTGCCTGGCAGAAAGACTCTACAACATTTTTTTCAGTCAATTCACAGATGAGTACCACTGATGGCTGCCCTTTAGAGACAAAAAAGAATAGTCATTCCACCATGTTTCCTAAATAACACTCAAGTACTGACCCAGAAGCTAACCAGAAGAAAAAGCATTGGAGCAATATGATAGAAGAGCAGCCTCAGGGAATTCCCTAGAACACGGACAATTCACAAACACACACTATTCCCTAGCATACGGCTGCATATGCCAGAAGAGAGACATAGTAGAGAGACAAGATGGGTGACAGAGACAAGCTTTTGAGCTAAAGAGAGCTCTTCTTCAGGTCAGGGAAAGGTAATCAGAGTATCACAATTAAATGTAAGAATGAACAGATAGTTTAGTAAAGTAGTTAGAATGTATGCTAAAGGACCATTCAAAGTGGACTAGCTCATTAAAACACCTGTGATTATAGGACAAAAAAAGGGGGTAACAGATTGGTGTAATAAGCCATAAATCCAGTGTTTTTATCCAGTGTCTATGATTTTTAGTGTGTAGTGGAGTTATGAATTTAAGCTCCAAGACTTGTATTTTGAAAGTGTTGTGCGGGTTTGAGAACTGCAAGGTTAGATATAGAGTGACTGCTGTATGAAAAGTGTTTATCCCACAGGTGATGTGGTGGTTTTATCTTTTCATCATTTTCCTGTGTGAGTTCATCTGAAAGTGTAGTGATTGTCTGGTTTCGCCCACATAATTGGTTTTGGGGGATTCGGTGCATTGGATGAGGTACACCACATGTGATAAGCATGTGTAGGACCCATGAATCGTGAAAGGTGTGTTGTGGCGGGTGTTGAACATTGTAGCAGTGGAGCTATGTCTTTGCGTTTTGTATCTTTTGTTTTGGCATGGTCTGGTGCTGCTTTGAGTTGGCGTGTCCTGGTCTATAGGGAGCTTGCTGCGGATCATAAGCTTGAAAAGGCTGGGGCGCTGTTTGAACCCAAAAGAGGGGATTCATGAAAGACTTCCTCAGGATGGGGTTTCTGTGGATTATATACATTGCAGTTGTTTGATAACTCCCTGTATGGGTTCCAGTGTGAGGTGGTAGGTGACAACTAAACTCACAGAACAAGCATTCTCAAACTTCATTGCACCACAAACCCATTCTGACAGCAAACATTACTGCTTGTCCGCAGGAGGGTGGACCACAGCCTGACCCTGCCCAAGCCCTGCTGCCACAGGCAGTGGAGCCAAAGGCAACGCACCAGTGCCCTGGGAGAGGCAGTGGAGACAAAATCCAAGGGCTTCAGCCCCATGCAGCGGGGGCTGGACTTCAGCTTTGGTCCAAGGCCCCAGCTTTGGTCAGAGGCCCTAGCAAGACTAAAGCCACTCTTGGCTACCCCATTAAAATGAGGTGACAACCTACAGTTTGAGAACCGAAGGCACAGAGCAGAGGTGGGCAACCTGCAGCCTGTGAGTCGTGTGCAGCCAGTGCGGTTCCACCTGCAGCCCATGAACCCTATGTCTGGCTTCCCATGTGCCTCTCGTGCACTGAAGCCCTTGAGCCCCATGCTTCCTATTCCTCCCACTCTCTCCCAGGACTTCCAGCGGATTCATGGCGCTCCAAAAGTGCTGGAAGGGAAGGAGAGTAGGATGTGCGGGGCTCCAGATTTTCTAGATTTTTTTTGTTTGTGTATCTATTTATCTTACAGCTGGAAACAGAGCACCACCTTCTGCTGGTGTGAGTAACATTAATTTTGAAAGTTTGTGATATATATTAAATGTATAACCTGCATACAAGGAAATTCTGTTTAAGATATTCCTGATTTTAGTCCTTATTACTTTTCCTCCACCACCCCCATACTGTTTAGTACAGCTACGAGTGGTTCTACCAAAATGGTGAATAGAAGAAGGAAAGAGGCCAGCCTCATATCTGCCTCTGAAGTATAAGGAATTTTGACTCCCGGTGACATCAAGTACAATGAAAAAAAATATAGCTGAATGCAAAAGGTACATTTATACAAGATTTGTTGAGATTATTTCCTCCTCTGCGGTACACTAAAATATCCAATGGCATGCCTATATCCCATGACACCTGTGTAATTCAGGGAGATAAACAGCAACTTAGAGAACCATGCAAATTCTTGAAAATACGCACACAAATATCCATACATGACTATATACATGGGAACAGCATTTCCAAAAACAAGACTGTTAATGGGTTCATTTCTTCCAAGTTATTGAAAAAAAAAAAAGACACACCACTGCACCACAGCTTTTTGATCACTCATTCTGCATGCTAACATGGTGGCACGTTGCTCCCCAATGTAACACAGATCCATACATCTATCTGTTTTAATTTTGGTTGTATTTGTTAAATTGGCAAAGAAGAAAATCCCAAATCTCTGTAAATCAGTCTGGTGCCTCAGCAAACTGAGGGCCCAGCCCAACAAACCCCTCAGGGCAATGACATTTCCATTGCAGGACTGTATTTTTTCAGATGCTGGTACACTATGGGTTTAATTCCATTACTTTTATACACACAAATTCTGGATATATGTCTTGAAACTTGATTCTACCCTAAGTTATACCACTGTACATATTAAGAAGTAATTTCGCTAAAGTCCGTGTTGTTACACCAGTTTTATACAAGCGTAAGAGAGAACAGAATGGCATCTCCATTCTTCTAGAAATTAACTTTATTATTTTAAACAATACTCCCCCCTAGGGTGTGGGTTCAATCAACATGTACTACACATACTGTGCATAATCAGGCACAAGACACACTGTGGTTCAGCACACACAAGCTGTGTATTTATCGACTGACAACACACATCCTGGAGCAAGTTGCTGCTTACAAATCAGCTCATGGCTTGAAACCTGTTTTAATTATCAGTGTTTCCCCACATCAAAATGCTAAGCAAGGACATTGTGTCTCTGGAGTGTTGCCAAGACGAAGGGATCTAGAAAAAAAACTGACTGCAATGCTAAAAAATCTGCACTACAACACAGACTACATTGGCAATGCACAGTACAGTACAAAGCATTTTAGTCTAAGAATGTTAGAGTGCTTCTTGGGATTTTTTACTAAACAAAAAGACATTTTTGTAACACTCAATTTCCCTTAGTGCTGGTAGTAAGCTAATGGCGAGGCAGGCCCAGTTAGATATGGAGATTAATTAGGGACAGAGTCCGCAAATGCTGAATAGATGGAGAAGCAGAGAGATGGATCCACGTGTATTTTACTGTTATCATGGAAAGGAAAATATCCTATTGCAATTTAAATATTTAGATGCCAAGTATTTACTTCTAAGGGTCATCCATATGCCATGTAAATGTCACCAACAAACAGGAATTCCATCAGGATCAAGGGTAGGAGACAGCTGTTGCTGCTGTAGCAGCTAAGAACCTTGTTTTCAAACATGGGCACCCAAAGGTAGGCATTTATTTCTATAGTTAGGCAACTAACTAAACATCTATTTTTCTGAGGTGACAAGTGCCTCCAACTCTCACTGGTTTTTGTGGGAGTTGTGTGTGCCCAGCATCTCTGAAAACCAGGCAATTTTTAATCTGATGCCTACTCCTAGGCACCCACGCATGAAGAGTAGGCCCTCTGACTCAGTTTATATAACTAACATTTAGTTAATAGAAACAAATCACATTTGGGATAAGAGCTTTCAAATGCCAAAAAAAGAAGGTTTTTTTTTTCCCAATGACATTTCTGCATATGTCCAGATGAGCTTCTTTCTCTGCTGGGACCATCCTTGGGATAATCCGGTCTCTCCATCTGCAAGTTTAGCTGTCACAGGGTGCGAACAGATGGTATATGCACGTGCAATGGTGGGAACCTGTGTGTGTATAAGCAGAGTGAATCCTAGAGCAGTTCTAGCTTTTTGCCTATGTTTAAGCTGTGGAAAACTTTAATATTTATAATGCTGGGGGCAGAACAGGGCAGCTGTGATACTCCCTGGGAATGAACAACTTCCAGCAATGACTAAATAATGCCCTGAATATGGAAGCTAAAAATCCTCCTCAATGATGTGAACAGATCAATGTCCCAAGCCTCTCCTACACCACCTAAATCCTAGCTATCAAAACTTTCAGCCTCTGCAAAATAATTAATGTCAGATAGCAGTCCCCAACACAAAGAAAAGTGAAAATGTAGGTGGGCAAGAGTAAAATAAAATGAACATAATAGCAATATATGTAAGTACAAAGGATGCTACAGATTTTATTACTCATTTACAAATTTAATGAAATAAAACCCTAAACTTTCACATGTTTAATACTTCCTTCAAACTGCTGCAGAATTACCTGTCTCCCAGATTGGAGCACTGCAGATTAAAAAGGGCATTGCCACAGAATTTAGATTTACCATGTCACAGAGTATACAGTCTTCCCATAAAGACAGTTCTATTCTATTGCCCTGTGCATTTATAAGCATGAAACTGGTATTTCTTTGGACCAGACAGGGTATGGTCAGGTAAGACAGTGGAGCTATCCATCGAGGGTGGTAAGATGGGAAAAGCTTTCAGAGTATTTATTTATGCATACATGCATGCCAAAAATTGTCTTGTTTCCCAGGATATTTATGAAGCATCTGGTGATAGCAGGACAGAACCAGTTGTGAGTCCAAGTTTTAAGTTTGAGCACTGAAAGTTAGGCAGCTAAACCTACTACAGCCACGCACCTAAAAGTCTGGGTTAAGTGCCACACATTAGCACCTAAGTTTGAATATTGATAAATGCAAAAAATAAACTAAACCACGGCCTGCTTCTAGCCAACAAATAAAATATAATGAATTCAAATTGCCCTGCAGAATCAGATTAAAATCACGCCTGACTTACACCAAGCAGTACAGATAATGTCAGAGACCAACACCAAAAGGATTAGCTCAATTTTTTAGTCCTGATATAATAGATTATCTTTTTATTTAGTAATAATAATATGCATAAAAAGAAAATTGAGGTTAGCTTCCTCAGTCCATTTTAGATATTCAAAGTAGTGGCTTGCCTAATTCAACAGGCCCCACCGACTTCAATGGTGCTCAGGACATTTAAAAAAAAAAAATCAGGCAAGCGACTTATGTAAGTTCCTAAATAGAGATTTAGGAACATATGATGGAATGTACCTGTGTGACCACACCCAACACACTACGGTTAGTAACCTTTGTACAAAGCATACCTTGTGAAATGTCATTTAAAAACTCATCATTCGCTGATCAATACAATCATAGCAAAAATGCACATATCAGTTTTTTATGTGAAGTTATAAAAAAACTGAGATCATGACTAAAAGTATATTTTCCAGAGAAGTATGGGGAATGGCCAAATCAGGTCCTGAGGGACAAACAACAAGCTGACACTTCAGCCAGGTGTAAACAAGGCTGATGAGCAAAGTGGCCATTCTTTGGCAGGAAATGACGCATGAACAAAAAAAAAAAAATCTACATTTTATACTCATGTGGAAATTCTGCACCAAAATGTTTTAAAATTTTGCATATTTTCTCAGTAAATAAATGGGAGAGCTCTAGCATGGCAATGAGGAGGTGGGCGAGCACCCTATAGCTCATCGTTTCCTCCCTCCCAAAAGCTGACTCAGTGATGAGGCTGCACCTGATCCTGACACAGAATGGAGAGGGGTAACTAGTGGTGTCCCCCAAGGGTCAGTCCTGGGACCAATCCTTTTCAACTTATTCATAAATGATCTGGAGAAAGGGCTAAGCAGTGAGGTGGTAAAGTTTGCGGATGATACCAAACTGTTTAGGATAGTCAAGACAGAAGCAGACTGTAAGGGACTCCAAAAAGATCTCACCAACTAAAATGATTAGGGGTTTGGAATGGGTCCCATATGAAGAGAGGTTAAAGCGACTGGGACTTTTCAGTTTAGAAAAGAGGAGACTGAGGGGGGATATGATAGAGGTATATAAAATCATGAGTGGTGTGGAGAGGGTGAATAAAGAAAAGTTATGTATTAGTTCCCATAATAGAAGAACTAGAGGACACCAAATGAAATTCATGGGTAGCAGGTTTAAAACTAATAAAAGAAAGTTCTTCTTCACACAGCGTGTAGTCAACCTGTGGAACTCCTTGCCAGAGGAGGCTGTGAAGGCTAGGACTATAACAGAGTTTAAAGAGAAGCTAGATAATTTCATGGAGGTTAGGTCCATAAAAGGCTATTAGCCAGGGGATAGAAATGGTGTCCCTGGCCTCTCTTTGTCAGAGGCTGGAGAGGGATGGCAGGAGACAAATCGCTTGATCATTGTCTTCAGTCCACCCTCTCTGGGGCACCCGGTGCTGGCCACTGTCGGCAGACAGGCTACTGGCCTAGATGGACCTTTGGTCTGACCTAGTATGGCCGTTCTTATGTCACAGCACAAGAGCCAAGGATTCTCGGTATGGGGCGGGGGAGCGGTCTGGCTGCACAGGGGCTTGGCATACAGGGGAGCAGCTCCCCATACAGTGACCTCTCCCCTTGTGGCTTAGGAACAGAGTTGCCAATGCGGGGAGGGGCAAAGGAGACAATTGTCCTGGTGCCCAGCTATTTAAAAAGGCCTGGGGCTCCTGGCCACCACTGCTATTACTATGGCAATGGAGACTGTGGCCCTGGGCCCTTTAAATTGCTACAAGAACCCTGTGTAGTGTGCACCCAGCAGTGAAGAAGAGCTGGCTGCTGGAGGCTAGCCCTCAGCACCGCTCCTTATGCTTGAGGCTCTGCCCCTTTGGGGGCCCAGAACCAGTTGCCCCTTTCCCTCATCCCAGGCCTGGTGAAGTCTGTCCTCAGCCCTACTGAGGAGCAATGGGGGCAGGAACTGACAACTAGAGATGAAACTTCTTGCAGTCAGGGAAGGATTCTGAGGGTGGCTCTGGACCCAGCTCTGGCCCCTCCTTCCAGGGACCCCTCCTTCTTCTCCCACACAAGTCCAGCTGGGTGCAAATCCAGTGCAAGATAGGAGCCACCAGTTGGGGCATCCCCAGCTTTCCCACCTCCCAATGATTTACCTCTCCACTGACTGTGTTGGGTGCCTGAAATAATATATCCACACTGCTCTCTCTCTCTCTCTCGGCCTATTGAATTACTGCTTCAGAAGGAACAAAGGAAGTAGCTATTGAAGTGGTGAAGGAGTCTCAGCCTAAGAAGTTTGATGAGAAACTGAATGTGTGGGGAGAGAAAAACTTTGCTTTTAATTTAACACACTTTATTAAGTTAGGCACTTAAGTTGTTTCCATTTTTGACCCTTATGCCTCATAACTTGCACTCAATTAAAATATCTTTGTAGTTAATAAACTTATTTTATTGTTATATCTAATCCTGTGGATTTTAATTGAAATGCCAAGGAAACTCCATTTGGGATAACAGGCTGTGTGCACATAATTTCTATTCATAAAATTACCAATTTTATATAAAGTTGTATTGTCCAGGAGATATTTGGCTGTACAGTACATTTTGGGGGTTAGGAGAAGAACCTAAGATTGGGAGCGTACTGGTCACTGTGCAATATAACCAAAGCATGGAAAGCCAAGGTGTGGCTCATCGGCTCCAGTACACAGACAAACATAGCTAGGAGTCACTTGTATACTGGAGGCTGCTTGTGGATCATCCAGACTAGAGGCTATAGCAGAAAAGCAGTATAAAGGGTACACCCCAGGCTATTCGGCAGGTGTGACAAAGCTACTCATTAGTCTGGATTGTACCAGGGGTATGTCACAGAGTATAACATGGACCACCCACAAAACAGTCACAAAACAAAAGCAACTGAAACACTCAAGAGGCTTTGGCCAGTCAGGAAGGAAAAGGGTGTGCCCCGCCCTTTAGAGTAGCTTAGTTTCCACCAACTAGGAAGGGAAAGGACATACCCTACCCCTCTAGTAGCTCTTCCCAGCCACTATTCACTGTTCTTATATTCCTTCCAGGAGCTCACAGCCATCTCCAGCCAAGATTTACCCGTACCCAGTTCCTGCTTTCTGCACTCCTCCCTTTTGGGCCTTTTGCCTAGCAGGTGTGGAGAATCTCCTATCAGTTGCTTCTCTGGCCTTAGGTCTCCCTTCTCTGCCTAAGAGCCAGAAAGCTTTATGTGTGATTTCCTGTGCAGCACACAACTACATAGTGACATAGGACTGGAAGAGACCTCCTGGATCACTGTCCCCTGAAATCCGTGGGCATCCCCATCATATAATCTGGATCATAAATTTATCAAGATCCATCTTAAAACTAGTAAGTTTATTTGACCCCATAATTTCTACTAGGGGCCGTTTCACTCATTTGATGGATAGAAATCTTTTAGTTTCCAACCTAAATTTGTTCCTGGCCCTTTCCTAGCCATTTGTTTTTGTGCCAACATTGTCCTTTAGTTTAAATAGCTCTTCTCCCTCCCAATTTATTTACAGTGAGCTATTATATCCCATCTAGGAAAGCAGGCATGTGAATTTCAACTATAGCTCCCAGCTTTTAAAGGTCCAAGGGCCAGAGCATACAAACTGGGTCACATGCATGCCCCCCAAAGGCCAGTCCCCTCCTGCTCATCCCTTTTTAATAATTGTGGCCATTGATTGTACAACATATTTCTGGGTTTCACTGCTGTGTATGATACAATTGTCATGCCATGCTATGGGCTACCCGTAAGTAATTGTAGGAGAAAAAATAGCTATCAACACTGAAAACAAAACAGGCAATTCCCTGGAAGCCTCCTCTTCCTGTCTAACAGGACTTGGCCTCCACCTATAAAAAGTTCAGTTTAATCTATTAAAAACAGAACAAACCCAAACAAACTAATAAAAAATACAACAAAAATCCTTCCATTCTTATGAATGTCACAGTCTTTTGCAAGAAGAAAATGTGCACCAAAAGCACTGAATGAACGGATCCAATTTAAACTACTACTAAGAGATTGTTATACTTTTCACTAGCATTTTTTATTATGTGCTAGGTAAAATGTTCACATTTACCATTATTTCTGGAACCTGAACTGCATATTTCACAGAACAGCAAGCCCAATTCTGCTCTCAGATAGGCATGCATAACTCCCACTGAATTCCCTGAAACTGAGAGCAGATTTCGATAACCAGTTTGCAGCAAGCTATACCGTCATATCTGCTTCAGGGAATAAAACAGATTAAAAATTAATTGACCCTGAAAAAAATGTCATGCGATAAATTTAAGAGAGAGATTTTTGTGCACAATTCCCAGCCAACGAGAATGAAAAAGGGGTAATATTTCACAAGTGGTAACAGGAATATATATACCATACCATGCTTAGTAAGTAGAGAGCTTAATTTGGGAACAAGGTCATCCATCCATCATCTTTCTATACAAAAAAAGTTTGCAGATAAAGCCTCGTTGTTCAGAAAAGATTATTACTTGTGAAATATGTGAAGGCCCCAGTTCAATCCACAACAGCAAATTCATTAAATTGAGGGTTGAAACTTAAGTTAATCCCTTTGTCTACACTCTCAAAACAGACTTTAAGGCTGTGTCCAGACTCAGGGTTTTTTTTCAAAAAAAGTAGCCTTTTTTCGAAAAAACTTCACCTGCGTCTAGACTGCAGCCGCGTTCTTTCGAAATTAAATCGAAAGAATGCGGCTTTTCTTTCGACGGTGGTAAACCTAATTCCACGAGGAAGAACTCCTTCTTTCGAAAGTGCTCTTTCGAAAGAAGGCGTTCTTGACAGCAAACAGGCTTTTTAGAAAGAGAGCATCCAGACTCACTGGGTGCTTTCTTTCGAAAAAGCGGCTTGCTTTTTCGAAATTCCGCGTGCAGTCTAGACGCGCTCTTTCGAAAGAGGCTTGCAGTCTAGACATAGCCTAAGAAAAGGCATTGTGGAATTCCATGTTTATTGAATATCACAGATTCTGTCCTCAATATAATATTTTTTTAAAACTGTTTTTCTAATCATTGGCTCTGACAGCTCAGTCTGGGGTCTTGTGTTCTCATGCCATTATCACTAATAAGGATTTGCAGGCTATATTTTTGTTACACTTGGGAATCCTCAAAATCTTCAAATTATGCCCTGAATGACATCTAGGTAAATCCATTTCTCTTTGTAGGATTCCACACATGTTACTCATTGGGATTTAATAAACATTTCTGTTGATGCACAAGACTAAACTAGACTCCAGATTTTTAGAGCCCAGATTTCCAAAGGGATTAAGGCATTGTAACACAGAACTTTTAGGTGCGTAGAAAAATCGCAGGAATATCACTGATATCCACAAAGCCGAGGCAGGTGCCTGACTCCCTACACACTGAATGGCAATGGAGACAGACAGGCCCCTTAGGATACAACCAACAAAAGTCAACACAGAAGGCAAGGAGCCACCACAACTAGCCAACGGGAGATGTTGACAGCCAGGGTGTATGCAAAGCCCTTCCCCTCTTTTGGAGGCTAGAACCTAGATTGGGGGTATGCCTATCTCTGGTGAATGTTTCACAAACAGAAACATGCCAAATTCAGGCTTAAGCACCACAGATGTTTCTTGCAGGATGGGAGTGAGTTAGATGCCTGCCTGCCTCCACGCAAAATGACTGCAGAGGCAAGAAGTGTCCACCTTATGACTTTTAGCTCACTACTTGCCTGCGATGTGGGAGACTCAGGTTCAGTTCCCCTCTTTGTTAAGGGTGGAGAGAGGATTTGAACAAGAGTCTCCCACCTCTCAGGGATGGACCTTATTACTGGCCTACAAGATATTCTGATGTTGGCTTCCCTCAGTCTCTCCTGTTGAAACTGTTCCACTGTGAATAAATAATCAAGGAGTGCTTTGGACAGACAGGGCTGGCTCTAGGCACCAGTAAAACAAGCAGGTACTTGGGGCGGCACATTGCCAGGGGCGGCATTCCGGCCAGAGGAGGAGCAGGGCGGCGGGGCGGAGGCAGCACCAAGCTGGGAGCCCC
This sequence comes from Pelodiscus sinensis, assembly GCF_049634645.1. Lineage (NCBI taxonomy): Eukaryota > Metazoa > Chordata > Testudines > Trionychidae > Pelodiscus > Pelodiscus sinensis. The sequence goes on along the minus strand of NC_134715.1, from coordinate 117,944,195 downwards.
GCACCCAGCTGCTCAGAGCCTGCACCTGGCTCCGGGGTGCTGGCAGGTTGGGGTGGGGCAGTGCACAGTGCTGGCGGGGTGGAGTGCTGTGAGGGCGGGGCGCCTGGCCCTGGTGGAGGGCAGCTGCAGCAGGCGATGCTGAGGCCCGCGGGGCAGGCCGCGGCCACGGTGGCTGCTCCCAGAGTTCAGGGGCTCGGTGGGGTCTGGGGCTCAGCCGCAATGGGGCCCCATCCTCTGAGCAGGGAGCCCTGCGGAGGCCGCCCCGAGCTAGGAGCCCCGCGCACGGCTGCTCGGAGCATGCGCCTGGCCCCGGGGCACTGGGAGCTGTGTGGGCAGCCCCGAGGCAGGGTGATTCCTGGAGGGCATGATGGGGCGCCTGCAGCTGGTGAGGCTGAGCCCGGCGCCCTCTTCTGTGCCTTCGTGAGCGTGCCCCCCCCCAGCCGGCCACCGCCCCCTTCTGTGCGCCCTCCCCACAACTCCCCCTCCCTCACCCTCACCCTCACACCTGTGTTCTCTCCCCCACAACTCCCCTGCCTATGAACCCCCCTTGCCCGGCTGCCCCCCCACCTGTGTGCCCCCCCCCCCCACACACACCTCCCCCCTCTCTTTTCCTCCCCTGGCTCGGCCTCTGCCCAGCAACCCCACCTCCTGGCCCAATGCAACCCTGCTGGAACCCCGTCTCCTTTTCTCCCCCCCCCCCCCCCCGGATCCCTATCTCCTGTCTGGCTCTCTAAACAATCTCCCCTCCCACTACGCTCTGGGCCCTGAACACACACCCCCCCACCTCTCGCCCACACACACACCTGCCCAGGAACCCAGTCCCCTTGTGCTATGTCCTGACAACCTCACCCCTGCCTAGGACCCAGATTATTCTACCTCTCCCTTTGTCTGAGGAAGAGGAACTCTGATGTTCCCGGTACCCGTGTCCCCAGGTCCCTTCCTGTCTGGGGCAGGACAGCTTTCTTAAAATTGGAATTGTGATCCCATTTATATAGGCTTTGTTTTAAATAATATACCTTTAAAATTAAATTAAAAATTGTTATGGCCTAAATTTATCATAACAATTTTTAATTTAATTTTAAAGGTATATTAACTCGTGAATTACATTTAAAAATTAAATAGAACATGTCTCCTGTCAACTTTTAAAGAAATTCTACCAGTTCACTAGTGTAAGTACCCAGAACCAGTGTTTACATCAGCAGTAGGTTCTTCCGCAGGTGAAGAGAGAATGTTTTTATCACTTTGGTTTATTTGGCTAGTTCAATTCAATAATTAGTTCATTCACTGTTGCAAAAAACTGAGAGTTGAGGAAGCAGAAAAACTTGTTTTCCTCTTCTCTCAGTAAAATACTGGTTATGAGAGCACTCTAACATCTTGACTAGAACATGATGACTAGATTCGAACTGTTAAATTCACTATGGATATTTCCTTTGTTTAATACATGAATTTTAGATGCAAAATGTGTTTGGATACTTTTTTGTTTTGTGTCCTTCACATTTAAGGTAGTTTTATTTCATACAAAAATTAAATGCTGGTTTTGTTTATTTTAAATAGAATTTCCGTCCAGACAGAAGTAGATGCAAATCATATGTTTTAAAAAAAGTAGCCACCACTTAGCAAATAATAAATGGGGTAAAACCTCTCTCTTAAGTGTTCCTATTACACAACATTTTGTAATAGAATAAAAATGTAAAAATTAAGAATCTGATTAAATGTAAGTTACACAATTATTTGGGCATTTATTTAGTTGGTAGCTGTACTGAGTGTCTTCTCCTGGTAAGTAAACAGAAGCACCAAATTTGGCAAGAAGGTTATATTTAGTTGTAAATCAACATGTTTTAAAGGTTGCTAATCATTAAGACTCAACCATCCTTTAGGAAAATATTTTAAAAGTATAATTTAAATGATTAATTGCTCATTTAAATCTAGGTTTTCTGCTTGCTGAAAATCATGATAAAATTAGAGATTTAAATCAAAGCTATTTAAATCAATCCACCCTGCTTCAGAGACTGTTTGGTCCGTCCCTGAAGGAGAAAGCACAGGGCTGCGCTCATGGAATAGGTCCTAAGCTAGTGGGGTTTTGTTGTCTGGTGCCTGTCTTGTTCTGGACAGTTGAGCTGGGGAATTGAAACAAAAGTTCTCTTAATCCCTTTGAACTGTCTCATTGTATAGTGAGACTGATTCTTGTCCATGGACACCAAGAGTTGGACAGCTTATGTGTTGGGGTTGGAGTCTGAGTGATTATAAGGCTTCTAATAATAAAATCCCTTTGAAGACTGAGGAGTGGGACCTGGACACCAACACTAGGTGATGTGAAGAGCTGCATGCTTTGGAAGTCTTTAACTGCCTTGCTGTGGATGAACCTGCCCTCCCATTGTCCTTCCGTAGGGAGTCCCTGGCGCTGTCTTAGGAGATGAAAATGCCCCCGGGTTTGGGCTCCCCCTGAAGTGCATGCCCCACCCCACAGGAAGCTGCACAAACTGCATTTGTGCATGCACCCTCCCTGGACAAAAGGGGGGGAGGGGCAGCCAAAAAAAGTTTTGCTTGGGGTGGCAAAAAACCTAGAGCCGGCCCTGTGGACAGGGCATCCTGGCTCTCCCATCACTCAGGTAGGTGCCATAATCACTGGGCTACAGAGTTTAATATGTGACTCTGTCCCAGTGACTGTGGATAAAAAGAGATGTCACCCACATCCCAGGGCATGACCTAACCACTGGGGGTATGTCTATACTACCCCGCTAGTTCGAACTAGCGGGGTAATGTAGGCATACGGCACTTGCAAATGAAGCCCGGGATTTGAATTTCCCGGGCTTCATTTGCATAAGCGGGGCTCCGCCATTTTTAAAACCCCGCTCATTCGAACCCTGTGCCGCGCGGCTACACGGGGCATGAACTAGGTAGTTCAAACTAGGCTTCCTAGTTCGAACTACCGTTACTCCTCGTGGAATGAGGAGTAACGGTAGTTCGAACTAGGAAGCCTAGTTCGAACTACCTAGTTCGTGCCCCGTGTAGCCACGCGGCACAGGGTTCGAACGAGCGGGGTTTTAAAAATGGCGGAGCCCCGCTTATGCAAATGAAGCCCGGGAAATTCAAATCCCGGGCTTCATTTGCAAGTGCGGTATGCCTACATTACCCTCCTAGTTCGAACTAGGAGGGTAATGTAGACATACCCTGGACTACAAGTTTTAAGGGGAGCACCACCTCTTCCTTCTCCATCCAACTTCTGAATGGGACCCAGTATGGTAGGCAGGCTTTAAGCATGCCTATCCCCATTCATGAATTGCTGTAGGGCTTAGGTGGCAGAAAGGCACTTAATCACCTTGAGCAAGGCAGCAGTGCGCAAGGCCAGGTGCAGGAACATAGGCAGAAGATAACTTTTATCCTGAGAATTTAAGGACTAAGTGAGTTTAGTTACCTAAAGATCTCTGGAAAAGAGGATGAACTGTGAGATGGCAAAATGTGCAGATGATCCAAAAATTACTCAAGATAGTTAACTCCAAAGCTGATTGTGAAGAGTTACAAAGGGATCTCATTAAACTATATGCCAGGTGACAAAATGGGAGATGAAATTCATTGTTGATGAATGCAAAGCAATGTATGCTGGAAAATAAAGCAATTTATATATACAAAACTATTGGGTCATAATTCCTGCTCAAGAAAGTGATCTTAGGGATCATGTTTAGTTCCTTGAAAACATCCACTCAGTGTGCAGAGGCAGACAAAAGAGCCAACAGAATGTTAGGAACTATTAGAAAAGGGTTAGATAATAAGACAGAAAACATAATACCAGTACATAAATCATGGGATGCCCACACTCTGAATATTGTGTGCAGTTCTGGTTGCCCCATCTCAAAAACTATACATTAGAATGGAAAATATACTAAGAAGGGCAAGATAAATGATTAAGGGGACAGAACTCCTTTTACATGAAAATAGATTAACAAGACTGAAATTGTTCATCTTAGAAAAGAGGTGACTGGGATATGGTAGAAATCTATAAAACAGTGTGAAGAAAATGAACAGGAAAAGATTATTTTATCCCTTCACATAACACAAGAACTAGGGGTCTCCTGATAAAATTATGAAGGCAGCAGGTTTAAAACAAATATAAGGAAGTACTTTTTCACATTATGCAGAGTCAATCCACAGAACCTGTTGCCATGGAGATGATGTGAAGGCCAAAGTATAACTGGGAACAAAAAAGAGTTAGATAAATTCATGGAGGATAATTGCTATTAGCCAAGATAGTCAGACATTCAGTCTCATGCTCTGGGTGTCCCTAACTCCAACTGCAAGAAGCATCTGGCTTTACTCACTGTGAGAAGGTTACTGGGCTGCATGGACCATTGGTCTGACCATAAGGCCATTCTTTTGTTCTTAATTTTACACATTCATGTTTGCAAACTGGATTAAGAGTAGCTGAAAAACAGTGTAACTTTAGGGCTTACAGTATATAATTACAATTAAATATTGCTAATTGAATGCAATTAGAAGCTATATCTTCAAATTCCAATATGAAAGTAAGTAAACTGCTGAGAGAAAATACCATGGTGGCAAGTAATATTAACATGCATGTAAAAAGACGCATTGCAGAACTCAAATGAGAAACTGAAATGTGATTATATATTATATAAAAAAAACCACTCCTCCCCTGCACCTGCATGAAGTGCTAATGCCTCCCCCACATCGTGCTGCTTAAATGTGCTCAGGAGTAAAGCAGAAGGAGATACAGGAAACTATCTCCTGAGATAATAAAAGAGGAATGGGGGAACCAGATACTCATGGACAGATTGATAGTGACACAATAGGGAAGAGTTCTAGGAGACTTAATGGAACATCAAGGACAAGGAGGATGAAACAAGAAGTGAAAGCATGGTGACATGAACTTTAATACAAAATTGTGATTAAGTTACTTCATACTATTTTGAGATAGATCAGGAAGAAAATGTCAGAGTTACAAATATCACCCTTCCTTTTGGATGCAATACAGTGAGGGTACATCTACACTGCACACTTATCTAGAAATAAGCTATTCCGGAAGAAATACTCTGGAATAGCTTATTTTGAAATAGCGTGTCTACACTACAGGGAAGCCTCAAAATTAGTCCGAGGCAGGCTTCCCTAACGTGGACGTGCTACCTCGATTTACAGCCTCAGGAGGCAATTGGGGGAGGGAGGTAATTAGTTTGAATGGCCCTGGGGAGGAGATATTTTGAAATAGCAGCAGTAGAGCATCCATACTACAGCTATTTCAAAATAGCTATTTAAGAATAGGCACTATTCCTCATGGATAGAGGTTTACAGAAGTTGGAATAAGCCATCTGTTATTTTGAATGTATTTAAAAAATAACAGAATTGCTGTGTAGATGCTCGCATTTTTATTTTGAACTATCATTTATTTTAAAATAACTGTGATATGTAGATGCATCCTAAGAGTCTAACTATCATTCACACCCTTGTTAGTGTGAGGCATGCACCAGATTTGTGTGCACAATCTCACAAGCCATATTTGCCACCTATTCTATATTGCCATAGTTTGTTTGCATACTTTGCCTTCAGCTGAAGTAAATGCCTTAGAATGCCTAACCTCTTTAAAAAAAAAAGTCCAGACCTCAAAATGATACACAATTTTGCATGTGCTGCTGTTACCATAAGCATGAAGAAGCTATTACAATTATAGGCCTAAAGATTTTGCAAATCTCTTTAATTAATAAATAATAGTTTTTCAAAGCGTAGCAAACACTTCCTGCCCTGGTGTCCAGGCACGAGCAGAATCCTCTCGATGCATGAGTTTATATAAGGTAAGAGTTGCAAGACTAAATCCTCCCTCTGTAATACATAAGTTTATTTTAAATAATGTTAAATAGTAAAGTAATTCTGCTCATTCTCTAGCCCCAATTAAGATTCTCCATACATCTTAATCATGACATCTCAATTTCTATTGTATTTATTACTAATAAAACCTAAGAGTTAACAACTAGAGAAATTATTCATATTTAAATTATGCTTCTATATGTACAGTATTAATCAGCTGTAAGTGTAGATGTTTCATTCAGAACACAATTTAAACAGCATATCCCTGTCTATACAAGGTCATCCTAACATTGACAATGCTTTTTCTAGATCATTACAGTTTATTTTCATGACTCACCTATGTTTTTCTAGTTCGTTGTGTGATGACCTATTAAAAAATAGAAAAAAAATAATAATGAATATTGGATTTTAGCATAGCTAAAAACATCACCTCTATGTCTTTCAAAAGAGATGTTTAAAACTGCATTTTAAAACATAATATAAGCTAAAGTCTAGCCTTCACATGGATTTTAATGCAATTTATGTTTTAAACTGGTTGCTTTTAAAATAGCTTTTGAACATCTTCAAGCTGCCAAAATGTTTTACTTGTTTCCCTACAATACGTACCTACTCCATTTGCATGGGTAAACCTTTTTGCACAGAGAGACTACAGTTTATACAAAAAAGTTTAGTGGAGGGTATTTAGTTACTAAGCAGTATTCTGCCTCTTAATTTGATGCAAGTGGTAAAAGAAACAAACCACACAATATTTTCAGCCATTGAGAAAAGAAATAATAAAAAAACTCAAAAACAAAACAAGAGCCGCAATCAATCTTACTGATACAATATAAGAACTGTAAGAATGAGGGAGGGGGAGAAAATCATAGGAGGAAGAAACTCAAAACTTAAGTTTCTGGGAAAATCTTAGGAAAGTAGAAAAAAGCTATGTAATTTTGTATAAAAAAAAACACACACACAATAATTTGACAGCTGCAGTAACTGTGAGTATCAGTCTTAAAGCAGAAAAGATGCATCTTTATTTTCACTAAAAATCTAGAAATCTAGAACTTTAAAAAAAAGTTTAAAAAATCTTCATGAATTTAGGACTGTTTTCCCTTTGTAAAAATAATTTGAGCTACTATTGAAAACTTTGTTTAAAAAAAAACAGATTCAGACAGAAACAATAATTATATTTATTTATACAACTGAAATTAAAAACATTTCTAAGATGAAATTATTGTTAACGTTACAAAAACAGTCATTTCCTGGACCAGTAGTTCTAGTTCTCTCAGAACGGAAATAGATTTTTATTATTCCAGTATGTGAAAATCATGGATATGAAGACGGCAGCAGCTTTTATGGTGTAACACATTACAGCATCAAGATCCATGCAAGCAGATGTTGAATCAGTTTTCCAACAGTGCTAGAAACCTAGCCTGATTCTATGTACGATGTGCTGGCAGAGGCTTTTGTTCGTGCCTTAGGTATAAAGAGCACAGACCATTCAAAAATATGTAGAGTTACCAGGTGCAGTAGAGTACCATACATAGTTCCTACAGAAACATGTAACTGGCTCTTAAGCAAACCGCCCACATAGATGTTGCAGCGTACTTAAAATTTCTTATTGATGTGAACACTGCAACCAATGTACCCAGCAGGCTGCAGAAGGAAAACAAAGCAAGGATCATGTAATCACTGATAATCAGACCCAGAAATGGTTCTCTTTGGGTCCAAGTCTACCTACTATGGCTCTGATCCTGCAGACATTTACGTGCTGATTTAAATGGGACTCCTCAGATCAGGATGGAACGATATGTACACTTTTGAAAGATCAGGGTCTGTAAACCCAATCCAGACTTCCATGAAAACCCCTCCACCAATGTTACTGAGAGCTGAACAGGTCGTGTATGAGTTGTTACCTTTTTTGAATAACATTTTACTTAATATTTTAAATCTTAAACTAAGTACACCATATCAAATAAAGCAACATGATGGGAATACATTTGCACACTATTTTCTGCTCGAAATAGTCATGTGAAAACCATTTAAAAATAACCTGAGCTATAGTGGTTAAGATAAAAATGTGATCTAGATTTTTATCAGTTTATCACATAAGATTATGTAGTTGTGTTTCACCCCTCCCAAAACCAGAATTTAGCTCCCAGGGAAAAAAGCAGCCCTGTAACAAACCAACCAGTGTGACAACCCCACAATAAAACCTCTCCATATAACCATGTCTTCATCATTGCTGAACTTGCCCCTGCAGCATATTCCACACTTCTTTGAGCTGAAATTCTCTAGGATTCTTTCCCAGTCAATGGCATCAATTGCAGGAAAACTCGTCAGTTGTTCAGCAGTAACTGTGGGAAAGGTGCTGGTGCATTATCAGGGATTTCGAAGGCATGCTAGCGACAAGGTGGGCAGGTTCCAGCTCAAGTGAAAGTTGAGCCTGGATTCTAACCCAGTGTTTCCCTAATGGCAGGTTGCAACAAGATCCTAAAGAGGTCACAGGCCCAGGCCTAGAGACATTGAAAAGACAGACCTCCCTACACTTACCCCATAGCAGTGCTCCTGTCCCCTAGGCCAAGGCCCAGCCCTGCTTCAGGTGTTGCAACCCAGGAAATGGGGTCACACAGCAGTGCTCAGTCAAATTTGGCCCAGCCACTCTCTCCCGCCCCCTCCCTTCACTATGAAGACGAGGCAGCTGGGACAAATCTAAGTGGCACTGTGGCCTCCTGGACCAGGTTGAGCAGGGAGATGGGCTCAGCCTGTGGGAGAGAAGCTGCCATTGTGGGATGAATATGGGGAAGGCTTACTCTCCAACCCTCTCCTTCCCCCCAGGGCCTCTCCGCTCCACCCGGCCAGAATTAGAATGGCAATGGCAGGGTAGAGGGAACGGCCACAGGTCGCCAGTGCCCTTCTGCAGGCAGAGGAGGATGTGGCAGTGACAGGGAGAAGGACAGTGATCCCTGAATTTTGCCCTTCCCTGTTCATTTTGACCCTGTATGAGTCAAAAAAAAAAAAAAAGAAGAAGTTTGGAAACTACTATTATAATTTAACCACTAGCCAATTAAGCTAGACCAGGCTTAAAGCAACCTCCGGTGGGGGGGGGGGGGGGGGCAGAATGGCCTGTTTTTACCTCCAAACTTCAGTTAAAAGTTTTTCTGTGTGGGTGGTGGGGGGATTTCAGCTAAAACTCAGTAAGGGTGTGTCTACACAGCAGGACTTAACTCAAAATAAGCTATGCAAATTGAACTACGTCAATTGCGTAGCTTATTTCGAAATTAGGAGTGTCCATACAGCACTTATTTCGAAATAGAGCACTCTTCCTCCGACTTCTCTTACGCCTCATACAATGAGGGTTACAGGAGTCGGAGTAAGAAATCCTCCAGCTTGACAGTATTTCAACATTATTTCAAAATAACACTTAGTTATTTCAAAATAATGTTGCTGTGTGGACGTACCCTAAGAGTCCATGTTAACAGTACACTAGAGACATACATAGAGGGAAATCATCTTTCAGTAGGAAGAGATTCCCAAAGCTCTCATAAGCATGCCTACTTAAATTATGAGAAAACTGTTCACGTAAATTGTTTTACATAGCTAATTAAATGGGTGTTGGGCTACATCATCCTTACTGCACAGTAACTTTTTGGAAGTCACTAGAGTTGTGCGACCTATTACACTAGTGAGGGGCAACCTAGTGAGTGGACCACATAAATAGCCCTCCTTCTTCTCAGCTAGCCACAAGATTGTCATAACCAAGATGGTCTCCCGGGATAGGGTAATTTGGTAACTGCACTTGTGCACCTAGAATCTGAAGGATGTGCCACTTCAACAGTAGCAGCACTGGAGAGAGAAAGTGCAGAACTTGGTTTTCATTTACAAGTTTGACACCTTGACTAGAGGTTTAAACAAAAACTTGACCTGGCTGGGCTGCTACTTTTCACATCCTAATGACATAAACAGTAAGTACTGGGCACTTAGAATACTTAAGAGCCCACTCTATTAGCATCATTTAGCTTCTAATTGACAATATTTTTTCTCCATTTTTTCCCTTCCCCTCCGCCTCCACATTCCCTGTCTTTCTCTGCTATTTATTTGTACCCTGGATCCCTTAACTTCATTCATCTGAAGATGTGGGTTGTGCCTATGAAAGCTCATGATACCATCTATGTTTTTTGTTAGTCTCTCAGGTGCTGCAGGACTATTCGCTGTTTTTTAAGATTTTTCAGTTAAAGAGTAACGCAGCTACCACTCTGAAACTTAGTACCAAGTAATTAAATAATGATTAACCAGGTGTGAAATTCTAAGCTCTGATTCTTTTAAAAAGCAAATTACCAAATAAGGATAAGGGGCACATATTTTCTACTACTGTCTGAGTGAGGAATGGCAACACCTAAAGGGTCCCTGTGCAAGTAATTCTAAAGTATGGCATTTACATTCTCTAATTGTAATATTTTATAAACCAGCAGAGTTCTTAATAGGGAAGACAAAAACTCCCCTCCACATCTTTTTTTCCTATTAAAAAGTATCTTTAGAAAGTTACCTTTCAGATATCATATTAGTGTGATGTGCTAGGACTACATGTTAAAAAGCCCACATGCCATGAAATATCTAAATTAAGGTTAAAAGGCTAAAACCCCTGTTTATCAATTTGCACTGGCTCTGCAGGTGTGAGCTGAGATATGGGCACAACATTATGCAGTTTGAATGCTTTCCTGTTAGCTCATCTTTCTCCCTCCTTTCTCCACTCACTTCTTCCATCTTCCTCTTGTGTCACATCATAATCTAGCCTGTAAGTGCCAGGCACTACTGCAGTGCAAACATTGGCTGCCCCCAATATTTTAAGTCCCAAGTCTATTATAGCAGTCTCATGGACAGTGTGCTTAAAATGACGGTAAGAGATGCCTAGCAATACTGGTGTGTTGTCAGCATTGAAAATATATTTAAGAAATATTAGGCAAGGCCAAAACACAAGAACAGAGTGGTAAGCCCCACAAGATGCTACATGCATATATCCACAATGGAGGAAAAGCACACAAATAAACGTGACAATGTATTATTTAGGAAACAGCATGTGATCATCTAATAAGAGTCTGCAATTGTAACCCACACACCTCCTGGGTGTGGTGTACTGTCCCATATAGTGGCACTGAAACCATTTACAGAGACAGAATAAGCAGTCTGCTCTCCAGCCTCTGGTAGTAGACACATGTGGCAGAGCCGTGGAATCCAACACACTAGCCACATGCAACTTTTTAGCCAGTTGAGTGTGGCTAGTTCACTATAGCACAGAACTGGTTAGACACCAGGGTGGTAGAGGCTCATGTACTATGCTCCAGAGGACACAGGTTCAATTCTGCCTGCTGATGACCAGCATGTGCTGGAGTTACACAATGTAATAGACATACAGAGAGAAGGAGAATACATTTTCAACTTTAAGGTCTCAATTGGCTTTATTAGAGTTTGGTGCCAGCATACCAATCTGCAGCTGGGCACATTGCAAGACCCGGGATGAACTTTGGATTACCTGATATTTGAGTGGTTAAAACACAACCTCAGATCTGCATTCTTTGAGTCTGACTGCTCCCCTCCTTTTTTTTTCTTTAATTATCACATCATAACTCTTAAAACTATTTCTCTTTTAGTTCCACCTCAAAGCAGAATTTTGCCAATATTATGGAAAAAGGCTAGGATTCCACAAATGGATGCATTGGCGCAGTCCTGTATGCAGAACTCTGACTCTAGTGAGACTGTAGAGTTTGTATGACATATCTGTATGTAAGAGCGAGGTCTGACATTGCATGTCATTAGGTGACTTAAACAAAACACATAATGACTGCTGCTGTCATACATACTATACTTCCTCATAAGAAACTTCCTCAACTTACAAGATGTATTTGATTAATGCAGCACTAGAATCATAGAACACTAGAACTGGAAGGGACCTTGAGAGGTCATTGAGTCCAGTCCCCTGCCCTCGCGGCAGGACCCAGTACTGTCTAGACCATCCCTGATAGATATCTATCTAACCTGCTCTTAAATATCTCCAGAGATGGAGATTCCACAACCTCTCTAGGAAACTTACTCCAGCATTTAACCACCCTGACAGGAAATTTTTCCTGATGTCCAACCTAAACCTCCCTTGTCCATGGCTTCTTGTCCTATCCTCAGAGGCTAAGGAGAACTATTTTTCTCCCTCCTCCTTGTGACACCTTTTTAGATACCTGAAAACTGCTGTCATGTCCCCTCTCAGTCTTCTCCTTTCCAAAACTAAACAAGCCCAGTTCTGTCAGTCTTCCCCCATAGCTCATGTTCTCTAGATCTTTAATCATTCTTGTTGCTCTTCTCTAGATCTTCTCCAATTTCTTCACATCTTTCTTGAAATGTGATGCCCAGAACTGGACACAATACTCCAATTGAGGCCTAATCAGCGCAGAGTAGAGCAGAAGAATGACTAGCATTATTTGCTTTATACGTTCAGTAATATAGATAATTTTCCTTCAGGACTCACTTTCCTAGGGGAAAAAAATAAACAAGAAGGATACACTTAGTTCAGAGAGTGCAAAACACATCATTGTTTTTCCGCAGTCTGGATTTTGAGTTATTTTATTCTCAGACTGTCATTTAATAAATGAAAGAAAATAAGTCCCAAACTCTAAAATACTCCTTCTGGATCTAGAGGTCCATCTGCACTGGAGCTGTGCCATTTTATATGAAACACAGGTTAGACATCCCTGATCTGGCACCTTCAGGACCTGACTAGTCCCAGATGAGGGATTTTTCCAGATCGGGGTGGTCATTTCAGGGGCCTCTCCCCGCTTCCTCTCCCCACTTCCTGGTTTTCCCCACAGCCCAGCTGAACCACACGCCAGCTCCCACACCTTCCCAGCCCAGCTGAGCCACATGCTGGCTCCTGGCACTCCCCCGCAGCCCCGCTGAGCTGCAAGCCAACTCCTGAAGCCCAACTGAGTTGCAGGCCGGCTCCTGGCACTCCTCCACAGCCCCGCTGAGCTGCACGCCAACTCCAGCAGCCCAACTGAGCTGCAGGCCGGCTCCTGGCTCTCACCTTGCAGCCCAAATGAGCCACCAGCTTCCGGGTCTTCACTCCCCTGAAGCGTGCCGGACCATGGATGTTGCCGGACCAGAGAATCCCAGATTTTAGAGGTACAATCTGTACTTTAATAGCCATTGGCCAGAGACAGTAGGACTCTACAGTCATCCCAGGTTACTTCCCTATGTACTAAGCTAATGGTTATAAGAGGGACACCATCACTATTTCTGGTGTATGAACCTCGCCTGAAAAAATCAAAATGAGACACTTCAGAAATGTCAAAACGATTGCTTTTGACATTTCTGAAGGGTTTTTCCCCCTTTTTTTCCAATGCAACCAAACAATTCACCACAAAGTCAATACAAATTCACAAAAGGTTTCATTTGACCCAAATCTGCATTTTTTGGCTGAAAGAATTTTAGCTGAACAATTCACACACTTCTAGTCTGCAAAGAGCAGTGTCAGACAGAAATCAGACTGGTTTGCAGTGACAGACAAGCAATGGAGACATTAAACAATATTTTCATTTGAAACGTGCAGTTTTGACCCACCACATCCTTTTGCACATATATCCTTCACCAGAGCACAGTACATTGTTCACAACTATATCCATTGATATAAAATATCAAATATAAATACTGATTAGTTTCAATCAAGGCAGTGGGGATATTTATAAATCTAAGTTTTGCTTTCATTTTCCCCTCTTTTTCATCGGCTTCTAAATTAATAGGCCAAGCAGGCTACTTCACAGACTTCCAGTTTCCTGCTCTGCCAGTAAATCTAACTGTGCCCCAATAGTCAGGGATCGAGCACTAAGGTTTTATTCTGCATATTTACTTACTTCTTATCTTTTCATTGGCCAGAACACACACTGGGCCTGATCGTCTGCTGCTTTGTGGTCTTTTACACTCATGCGAAGATAAATTATAGTGTTTTACACCCACTGTTCAGTGATAAGAGACTGCACAAAGTACCAGGCAATGGAGAATCAGGCTTGTCTAACTGTACTGTGCTGTGGGCCACTGTCCACAAGGGGGTCAGTTCAGGCTACCGGTTTTCCCCCTTATATAAACACAAAAATGCATAGGCTTATCTCTGTTAAGTCGGCATCACAAACAGGAAACAAAACAAGAAAGCTCCAATTATCTGCAAGCTACAGTGAATTCCTATTTACAAATGACTTTCTGCAACCAAGTAATCTTCTGAACTTCTTTGACTTTCTGCTTCTGTGAAATATTCCCTCTTAACAAACTGCAGACATCTGTAATACATCCATTTTATTATACTCACTGTACTACATGGAAAGACATTTGAAAATTTAACATTGCAACCTCCAAGGCACAACTCTACTAACTGAATTTTTTCTAGCCTGATTTTATTCCAATTGTGTATTAGCAATAATTTTAACAAGCTCCACTGTATTGCTTTTAGGAACTACTATTATTACTCTATCCAAAGGAGACATTTACTACACAATGGCCAAATAATGTCTAGTTATCACCATTACAAGAGACGCTGACATGGGTTTATCTTCCCTCCCCCAGAAAAAATCAATTACAAACTTGCACCTTTTTCGAATCATCCATTCAGACTGGAAACCAAAAATCCAGTTTAATCTACTAAGGAATTTTCATAATAAGCATCTGGGGGAAACACTTCTGAACCTTAGGAGAGAATGCCATAGACACAAAGAAGTTTTTCTTAAAAAACCCTTTCAAGTCTGTTTTGTATAAAGTGGGAACATATAAATATAGCCTGATTCAAGGGCAACGGACTGGACATCATAAGGAAATGTATACATCAATCTATTAAAAACTAATATTTCTTATACAGAGATGGGGCAAAAATGTCATCAAGCAACATTTTCTGCTGTCTTCACAGTAACATGAAAATGTTTTCTATAGCAACATAAAATTAAAACTCACCGAGTGATATTTTAAACAAAAACATCAACAAACAAAAATATACAAAATATGAACTCTTTCAGTGAGCTGACTTTTGTTAATAGTCACAGCTGTGGCTGAAGAAACATTTTTTTCCCTATATGAACCTGTGTCCAATTGCCTGTTATTTTTTTTTTAAGTATGAGGAGAGATTTGAATTGAAATTTCTCATGCTTGTTCTCAGTCCAGAGGCTAATTTAATTTTTTAAATTCAATACAATTCTGTGACCCACTTTGGAGTTATCCTTGCATGAAAGAGATGCTTTTCAAGCTTTAAAAACAATTGTTTATGTGTTTTATTTGTGCTCAAATGATATAGGCAAAGGTTAATTTTCAAACCTGCTGAGACTTCTAGAAGAAATAGGATTTAGAAATAACCAAGTTACTGAAAAAATAACATTCTGCAATTTTGCAATATGCAGTCGCCCTCCCCCCACCTTTTAAAAAAACAACTCCAGAGCACAAAGAGATGGCCCTCCAGATATTCACACCCAATCATGCCTGCACCTATCCATGCATTGAGATTCTGTAAAGTGATTAAAATAAACCAGCCAAAAAAGGGTTGCCTGACTAGTTAATTTTATTCTTTTCCACTCAGGATCGTCCGAAATCTGGCCAGTTGTCTAGCCCCTTCTTAATCCCTTGAACTGCTTATAAAGATTTGATTGCATGATCAAATTGAACAATACATTCAAATTCTATGCACTCTGAGGCTGTGACCTGACAACCGAATAACCTGACATTTGCTCCCAAACAAGGGTGCTGGAACAATTTGGATAGTGCTACAAGTCATTGAACCAAACTGTAAACCCTGTATCTAATGGAAACCACTTCAAGCCAAGAGGTTCAGCAGACTCTGAGCACCCCTAGCACCAGCGCCTATGCTCCCAAAATGAATAAGAGAGGTGGTACTATTTGAATTTGGGATCATACATTTGAAATAAAGCTGCATCTGAACCTACGAGCTTAAGTAACAGATAAAAACAGGCATGTTGTAGGCAAGCACAATGTAGGACTGCTCAAACACCTCTGCCAATGCACCTCAACCCCGTATCGCAACAACCTGCTATTTCCAGCCATGGGTCGGTCTGTGTTATAGAGACTGTCTATAGAGATTGCTGTTTTCTTTAGGATGTGGACAAATATCCACGGTGAACTAAACATGGAGACTGAATTTGTGGCCTTAGCCACGGCTGAACCTACTTCTCCAGAGGTATTGCCCTATCCCACACACACTATGAATGAGCCCTTTTTAGTCTGTAACAAATAAAGCTGGTAATAAAACAATAAAAAGATCATTATGCATTTTTTTAAAAGCGTTTGTGTGTGCGTGGCAAGCATTAGAGTGAAAAAAATATTAGGAGAAATATCAGACAATCCGTCAGTAATGATGTGTGCTCTGGCTTTGATAAGCCCGTCAAACCTCTAACAAGGAATCTTTTAATTCTGCTGAAATTGATAGATTATATATCCTCTGCTAAAAATTCAAAGAACTGTTTTGCTGTGGACAGCAAGAAACCCAAGAAAGGAAATGATGGAATGAAGGTTCCCCAAGTAATACAGATTTCTCTCTCTTCCGTACAAGAAACAAGGATTGGAGCAAATCCACAAACTCTAGAATTAGAATTGAAACCCTAGAATCCTGTTTAAATAACTGCTTTTGCACAATATGGTTACTTTATCAAAAAATTCAGAGGTAACATGTATATAGATGAACAGTGTCTCAAAATCTAGGCACCTCTGTGATTCCTGGTAATTCACATTTAAAAATCAACTGATATTGTATCTTTGTAACCAATTTTACTATTACTTCCCCCCACTCCTGAATGTATATTCCCAGAAATATCAGCATTCATCGCTATTTGGAGTCAGGGATGGCCAGGGGAAGGATTTACACCTTCTATTCCCCTCAATCGTGTTCAAGCACATTTCCCTGCAGTGGTTACTGCAAACACAGCTCATTGTGATCTTGTATTTTTCTGAGCAAGCTGTTTGCTTTTTGCTTAGTTCATATCTTCAAACTTTAATATCCATGACTGGGCCGATTTCTACTTTCCCATTTCACCAGTGTAAATCCAGAGCAATCTCACTGACTACACTGGGGTTCTGCAGCATTTACGCTGGAGTAAGTGAGATCAAAGAATTTTGCCAACTTTCCTTTCATTTGAAAAATGTCATATGCAAGTTTTGTTTGTTTTAGGCTATTCTGCAGGGCTCATCATATTCAACAACAATTTTTTTAAGGAGTCATTTTGTTAAGAGCAGAGAGCACCAATGGTCTGCAGAAGGAGGGAACCATCTGGTCTCCTCCCCCCTCAAGAACATAAAGTGCAAGAAAAGAAGGAATTCCCACGTAAAGAGGAGGCGCTGTCTCTTTAAGACAGCCTTCTGCACGTAGACAGTTGCACTCTGAGCACTGCCTGGTCAGCCAAACAAAGCTGCAGGGAGGCTGCGCAGAAACCTTGAGCTAATGGTGATCACAGCACAGGTAGTGGCTGCAAGAAACAAACAAACAAACAAAAAGCAGCTGATCATAATGTAACTATGCATTGTAATAATGCTGCATGCGGAGCGACTCGCTCAGGCAGCTGCTGCACTGACCAGGGCAAAAATGCCTCAGACCGTCCGCAGAGGTCAAGTTCATTCGAAACATTTTAAAATGCATACAAAAGTCCCAGTATAATTGGAGCCACGTTTTCATCCCTTTCCCCCCACTCTCCCCTCATCAAGATCCCGGCGTTACACTGCAACTGGAGGCTGTATTTGCTCTCGCAGCAATAAAGAGATTGTAAATAAGTCCTGGGAGGGAATTAGTGTCATGCAAGGGAAGTCAGGATTTTGATTATTATTTTAAAATGCATGGGAAAACAGCGCACATTCATAAACAAACCAGGCGAAGACGCGTGAGTGCAGATGGTTCAGAAAGGCAGTGAGTGCTAAGGCGATGGTGTACGCGTGGCAGTGTTTATATGAGAGATCAAAACAGAGCCAAGCCCATACAGGGGAAAAATGGCGACTACTGGGAACTAAGCGACAGGATTAGTTATTATTTGTATACATCTATGAGCTGCACATAAACTTACACATATAGGAAAAGTTGCTAATTCACTGTAGAAAACGATGGTACAGCTTTTACCTGTTATTCTGGGATTTTCTGGCCAGGGTGCCTGCCTTTGTTTTCTTTCTGGAATAGTCACTATCGAAGGGTAACACTGATGCATAGCCATGTTCTGCTTCTAGGGACAAAGTCAGCATTAGTGGCAATATATTTTTCCATGCATTTTTTCCTCCTTTGCAGGAACGCTAGGGTAAAAAACAAAATGTTGGTTGATTTGTTTAGCTTTTATTCCGGATTTTTAAAAGAAACACAACAAAACGAAAAGTGCCAAAATAGGAGGATCATCTAAGTAAACAGTAAAACATGGCTAGATCATGCAAATCTTGAAACATTTTGACAAGGGAAAGGGGAAAACTGCAATACAATCGCAAACGGCAACACACAACAATGTAACATATATGAAAACTTCAACATACATACAATCCAAACCGATTCGAGCCATAGCTTGTTTGTTTAAAAAAATTGCAAGAAAACTGCATTTGTTCTGCCCCCTCTGCAGTGCATCTAACAAAAACATAGGGCACTTGTGCAGGTGAAGGAAATGTGGACTCGGAGAAAAGGGCGTCCGAATACCCACGCAACAAAGAGAGTTAAATGTTATAAGTGCCTGCTAGTCATTTTTTCTGAATACCTCTGTCTCTTCTTTCCAAATACTCAGCTGCTTCCAGAAGAATTAACAGAGAGTTCAGCTCCATTTTATATGTGTTCTTTGAGTTATCAAACTCTGTATCTGATTGTCTGCCTTTCAAACAGCTGAGGAAGGCAATAAGCATCAGAAACTGCACTGAGTTCACAGGCTGGGGACTTCCAAGTCCCCTATATAAACCACCTCTCTCAACCTACATTTGACACACAGGCGACAGGCGATTGACATAGCCAATCATGGACGGCATGTCTAAAAAGAGGCGGGCTTTAGCTCCAAAGTAGAACCAATCAGGAAAAACAAGCTCCCTCAGGTTTGGAAACAGAATGTTGACAGATCTGAATCTTCTCCCTGATAGGCCAGCCACTACAGTAACAATTTAGAAGCCGAAGCTTAGCAACAGCACGTGGTGGCCCGGCCCCCAGCCTACTGAGTGGCCGGCTTTATGCATATTAAATAGGCAGCAATTGCTGATTGGAGATGAGGAGTCTATGCAAATAAGCAGCTGAAACTAGCCAACAGTTTTGGAGAGGTGTGTCCTGTTTCAAGCAAGTGAAAGGGGAGGCGCTCAGGAAAGTGAAGGAGGAGGGGTCCATCTACCCGTACTGCTGGTGGATTTATTGTGTTGCTGTGAGGAAGAGAAGATCGGGCTGCAGTTCAGTTAGGGACTGGGGATAAACACTAGAGTGCTCGAATAGAAGCTCTACGGTCCCTTTCTTTCCTTCCCTAGCTGTAATCAGATGCATGACCTAAAAAAGAAAATGAATCCACCATGCAGGGAATGTTATATAGAGATAACTTTGCCTGACAAAAGATGATAAAGTACCTAAACTATGTAGTATAGCAGCACCAAATGCAGCCACCTCTGGGTGGAAGGGCTGCAGCAAGTAAGGCAAATGCATCTGGCAAAGGAGGTTTTGCTTTTACCTTACCAGGGTAAATTTCCTGCTCTTACAATAAAGGACCATAGGCTCTTCAAGCCAAAACTGTTCCAGTTTGGTGCTTTGATTTTTGGGTGACCAACTTCAGATATTCTGGATTTGATTTAAGTGTTCTCACAGAAGACACAGAACTGTTTTAAAAGTCTCACCCCAAAAACCCACCCATCTCTGTGCTCCAGAAAGATCTGAACCAATCCTGATGAAATCTGAATTTATGAGTCCACAGAGTCCCAATTTCAAAGTTGAAAGCCTTTTAGTGGCATCCACATGTGAAAACAACCCACTGTTTTTCAGAGTGGATGCTTACTCCAATAAATCAAATAGGCTTTGTTCTGTTGGTTATACTTTGTCCAAACTCTTCAGGTTATAAACTATTTTATAGCATCTTTCATCCCAATGGGCTTTTCAGATTTAATAACAGATACAGCAGTAAATAATAATTGATATGCACATAATAAGCAAATATATTTTGAGAACTGTTTTACCATTATATAAAATACACATCTGTAGCCAGCCCATGACTGGATGGCTGTTGCTGTCATAGGGGTGTTGCTAAATGGAAAGTAAAAACATCCTGTAGCAAGTAAAAGCTGAGCAGTAGCAAGAGTACATGCATTCTAACCACCCAGGATGCTTTATACTGTGCTTGTAGCATTTTGTACTTATCTAGTTTACCAAAAAAAGAAACCAGTACTGTGGAGCAGTTTACGGGGAAACATGAGTTTGCAATTTATTTACGCAACTGATGCTCCATCCTGCTTCTGCTTAGGATGACAGTAGGCATTTTCTTAACAGTGCATGGTTTAGGCATAATGTATATTTTATGCACTGCAACCAGACAGGCCTCCAGTACACAGGAGGCAAATGGCCTTTCTGCCATCTCCCTGCAAAGGCTAGGGGTGGGTTAGACGGTTTTAACACACTTTCTTTGGCAGGCTGACTACAGAAGTACTCCTTCCCTCCCCCCATCCTTTGAGGAAGATAGAATACCAGTGATCTGGTTGGTGCAATTTGTCTCTGACAGAAGCCAGTACCAGCTGCTTCAGAGGAAGGTGCAAGAAACCCTGCAGTAGGCAGTTAGGGTCCAAAGTCAAGTTAAGATACGCAACTTCAGCTACGTTAATTGCATAAGTGAAGTCGAAGTACCTTAACTCGATTTTTGGCACTGTCTACACAGCAGGAAGTCGAGGGAAGAACACTTTCTTTTGACTTCCCTTACTCCTCATAAAATGAGAGTTACAGAAGTCGGAGTAAGAAGCCTGTTATTTTTAAATTATTTCAAATTATTTCAAAATAACAGGCTCGCTGTTTAGACGCACACTCTGTTATTTCAAAATAACATGAGTTATTTCAAAATAAGCGTACAATGTAGACATAGCCTTAGAGAATAGCCTGCCTATATCAAAAGTTCTTCCTCGGCCAAAAGCATTTTAGGATGTATAGAAAAACAGATAATTTTCATTTTAGATTTAAATATTGCAGATTTTTTTCAGTCTAATTCTTTTTTGAAGGAATTAAGGAACATGCATCTGAAAAGTAACCTGTCATGGATAGACTAGGGCCTCATTACCTATTGTTTCTGTCCATTTGTGGATCTGAATATGGTACATCACATAACTTGTTAGCTAACGTGAAGGAGCACAAAGGGGGAAAAGTACATTAATAAACATTAAGTTAGTGGTACTTTCCTTCCCTTATCTTCAGGTAGGCTCTGATGCTGCACTGAGATCTCTGTAGGCACAATTTTGTGCTGCAAGGTATCCTGGGAAAGATGTTGGCTCATGCAGAATCCCATAAATCAGCTGGACTCCATATGGAGAAATGGCTTTTCTCAGGTGCAGGGGCCTGTCTATATAGCTCTTAGTGCAGAATTCATTCACTTTAACAAAAGCAGGACATATAAACAATTTTTTTAAAACAGACCATGATTTGATTTCATCACTTCTTCAGTCAAACAAGGCCAAATTCTGCATTTGTTGAAAAGTATTTATATGAGTAGTCTATTGACTTCAGTAAAACTATATGAATGATTAAGAACTATTTAGTGTAAGAAAAGGTGGTAGACATGGCCCGTCTTGTTTACCTTACGGCAAAAGAGAACATAAAAACATAGAACGGCCATATTGGTTCATGTAGCCCAGTATTCTGTCTGCCAAGAGTGGCCAATGCCACTCCCAGAGGCAGGGGCAGATGACGGTTTTGCGGGGCCCCGGGCAGCATACTTCCACGGGGCCCCCCCTTTGCCACGGTGCATGCGCAGTGACGCCATGCGCATGCGCAGCGGTGCCACGGCGCATGCGCGGGGCTTTCTGAAGTGCGGGGCCCGGGGCGGCCGCCCCGTTCGCCCTGCCGTATATCCGCCCCTGCCCAGAGGGAGGGAACATAACAGGTAATCATCAAGTGATCCCTCCTCTGTCATCCATTTCCAGACAAACAGAGACTAGGGACACCATTCCTCCCCATACTGGCTTATAGCCATTGATGGACCTAACCTCCATGAATCTATCTAGCTCTTTTTTGAACCCTGTTAAAGTCCTAGCCTTCACCACATCCTCTGGCAAGGAGTTCCACAGGTTGACTGTGTGCTGGGTGAAGAAAAACCTCCTTTTGTTTGTTTTAAACCTGCTGCTTATTAATTTCATTTAGTGATTCCTAGTTCTTATATTCTGGATACAAGTAAATAACTTTTCCTTATTCATATTTTCCACACCAGTCAAGATTTTATAGACCTCTATCATATCCTCCCTTAGTCTCCTCTTTTCTAAACTGAAAAATCCAAGTCTTTTTAATCCCTCTTCATATGGGACCACTCTAAACTAGGGATGTTAAGGACTAGTCTACTAGTTGATTTCCTCCCCCTCCCCAGCTGCCTCTATCAGCTGGAGGCAGCAAAGAGGGGGAAAGAGGTGGTACTTCAAAGTGGCAGCGCCACATAGCTGAGCCCAGGATCAGCTGTGTGGCACTGCTGCTTTGAAACACTGAGGTGGTGTTCGAAGGGGCAGTGCTGCACAGCTGATCCCCTGCTCAGCAGTGTAGCACTGTCCCTTTGAAACACTGCCTCGGCATTTGAAAGGAACAGTGTCGCACAGCTAAGCCGGGGATCAGCTGTGCAGTGCTGCCCCTTTGAAATGCCGAGGCGGCTTTCAAAGGGGCAGTGCCAGCACAGCTGATCCCCAGCTCAGTGGTGAAGTGCTGTCCACTTCTGCATTCCTCTTTTGAAACATACAAGAGCCTGTGCTCTTTGTACATTTCAAAGCTGGAACCCGCATGCAGCCCAGAGGCAGCGGGACTTCCCACTGGCCCGGGGTGCATGCGGAGTTCCCAGTAGGGGCTCTTGTACATTTCAAAGGAGGAATGCAGAAGTGCCTATTGACTAGTAAATTAACCATTACTTAACATCCTTACTTCAAACCCCTAATCATTTTTGTTGCCCTTTGCTGAACCTTTTCCAATGCCAATATATCTTTTTTGAGATGAGGTGACCACATCTGTGCAGTATTCATGATGTGGGTGTACCATGATTTTATATAGAGGCAATAAAATATTCTGTTTTATTCTCTATCCCTTTTTTAATGATTCCTAACATTCTGTTTGCTTTTTGGACTGCACTGCACACTGAGTGGATGTTTTCAGAGATTTATCCACAATGACGCCAAGATCTCTCCCTTGAGTAGTTCTAGCTAAAATAGTCCCCATCATATTGTATGTGTAGTTGGGGTTATTTTTCCATTGTGCATTACTTTACATTTCTCAACATTAAATTTCATTTGCTATTTTGTTGCCCAATCACTTAGTTTGTTGAGAACTTTTTGAATCTCTTCACAATCTGCTTTGGTCTTAACTGTCTTGAGGCTTATCAGTGCAACAAAAAAGAGATGG
Source organism: Pelodiscus sinensis (assembly GCF_049634645.1). NCBI lineage: Eukaryota > Metazoa > Chordata > Testudines > Trionychidae > Pelodiscus > Pelodiscus sinensis. The sequence goes on along the minus strand of NC_134715.1, from coordinate 117,920,821 downwards.
CAAATAAATTATAAGCTGCCTGTTTTTATTTTTATTTTTTTAAAAAAAGCCATTCAGATAAACTGAGATGTTAAATCTCTTTCCAGGATTCATTTATGCTAAATATGCAAAGACAGTAGGCCCAGTTCTTTAGTTGGTGTATACTGTGTCACCAGATATACCACCAGTGTAAAATAACTATAAAATGCTACTGAAATGGAGATACCGCATTTGACCACCATTCTATATAGGTGTAAGTGGTGACAACATGAGAAGCAGTCAGGCTGCCCTATAATTCTGATTTGGTAGCATTTTACACCAGCTTTGAACAGGTGTAAATGACTCCACTAATACCATGCTGCAGCAAATATGGTCCATTGATTGGTGGGGACATAGAATTGCTCAAAGACTTACCACTCATAGCCTGAGCCACACGGATACTTCTGCCGTTGAACTCATGGGGCTGCCACAGAATCAGGTTCTTGCTGAAGTTAGTTGTTTTAAGATAATTGAGCATTGTTTTATGTTCTTCCTCCCCAGGGCCCGTTACTCCAAATTTACCCTTTAAATATCCCCCGCGGCATTTGCATTTACATGGCTGCCGCTTTTTTCCGGCTTGAAAGTAGGAATAAGAGATCCTCTGGAAAAGGGCTTATTTTCCGGAGAATCACGTCTAGACTGGCGCTTTTCTCCGGCTTATCCCCAAGCCGGAAAAAAGCGGCAGCCATGTAAATGCAAATGCCGCGGGGGATATTTAAATCCCCCGTGGATTTTGCTATTCAGATGTGTCTAATCTGCATCCCTTTTCCGGAAAAGGGGTGCAGTATAGACACAGCCTTGGTGTGTTTCTGCCAGATTCCCTGCCGGGGGAGTGGTAGGCAGTGCTGCTGCTCACAGGACCCTGGGTCGAGACCTGGTGGAGTAGGGTGGACCCAGGTTCCCCTACCAGGATGTTAGCCCCAACATTATCAACCCTAGCCAGTGTGCCATGTTCCCTGGACTAGAGGGCTTCTTACTGACTTAGGCCATTAGGTGACACGATCTGGGGGACAAGGTCATGTGTGGGCTCGGGGTTCCCTGGAGACTGATTATTTCGTGAACTGTAGAAATGGCTAGCTACCTTGTGGCCAATCAGGTAGCATCCCACTCAGGAAGAGGCTCCCACCTGTGATGAGGAGCACATATGCCACCACAATGACAAAAAGCAGATGATTTCTATACATGGCTAAATTACCTTTATCAACTGCATTTAGCATATAAAGGGGATTCCTAAATATTTTTTACACATACTATCCTAGGAAATGCAGAATACATGATTTTGCTTAAGCAAGTTATGAGCATGGGTGTGCATGTACACATGGAAGTCATGTTGATTTTGTGTGGACTAAAGATTTCATCAGAATCATTTTGGCAACCACATGTTACTCATGATCAGTGCAGTCATGAATGTTCAGGTCCTCCCACATGAATACTGATAAACCTTTCACCACATTTATATTTTTGTAAGATGCAAGACAATAATATAAATGTTATAGGTGTGATGCTTCCCTTGTTGTAGCTCCACTCAAGTAGTGGAGATGCACAGGCATAAAATTGATATACATCTCAGAAGAATCAGACCCAATGACTTAGTCATATACAGAAAAAGAAACATGTACTTAAAACCTTTCCTATATTGGGGCCCTTACATACTGCTTTTCCATCTTCAACTTCTGTTCTATGCACTGGCAACAGGAATGACAAGGGCTTAAGAAGCAGCTGGTCTATAGTGATGGAGCTATCGTTTAGGGCAAAATTTAAGCGACTTTTTATGTAGAAGCAGAAAGTAGCTCTGGCTGCCTCTTTTCTATCCAGTATGATTCATAGTCTTATTGGTAGTATTTAAAGTCTTAAATAACATAGCCCCATTCTGAAGGGATCTTTATTTGCCTTATGTCCTGATACAGCATTTGAAAGAGTATGGTTGGTACTACTTACAATCCTGAGTTAAAACCTTTCAAGGACTGTAGAGGTAAGGTTTCTAACTCTGGAACACTTTTATTCATAGTTCACTACCTGCATCCTTTTGTACTCTGTCCTTTGCCGTAGTTTCAGGATGTGTCTCGTTGTAGCTAGATGCTATTTATCTATTTTTGTTTTCTTTCCCTGGCATTTCCCCATGTCAATACCTGAGCTTTGCTGTGACTTTGGGGCAGTCCCTCTGGGGTTTTTGGTTTGAGGTATTGTTAAGGTATTGTAATTCTCCAATAAAGAATACAGGTCTCTCTCCACACAGGAAAAGGAGTCTGCCTACAGGGATGGAAGGACAATTTTCTCCCTGTATGTGGTCAGATATCTGACATTTAATTTCACATGTTACTTACGGTACAAGTTACTACGTTGGTTTGCTCATCTGTAAAACTAAGACACAGAGAGGTTAAGGAAAACAACAGTGGTGACTGATTTTAAGTGCCAAAATTGAGACATGCTTGGTCTGATATACAGAGATGCTGAGCACCCACAGCTCCTATTCAATTCACTGCCTTCAGAAATCAGGCCCAAAGTGTCTCAGGTTTGGCAACCCCAAATTAACGGCCACTTTCAAAACCATAGGCCTCTGGGGCTTTCTAGGGTGAGTCAGCCAGGTGCAGGACTTGGAGTTAATGTGAATAGCCCTTTCCCTGCCCTGATGTTTTATAAAATTTGGCTTGTGAAAATGAATATGCATAACTCAAAGATGCTTTAAATAATCTCATGTAATCTACAATCTGCTGGCTCTATTTTTTTTTACGCGTGTCATTTTTTTTACGCGTGTCACAGTAAGAGCTTGTCTCTGGTTTGAAGCTTATACCTGAAATAAACTGTTTAAGGTAAGAATTTGCATATAACAAGTTTCTTCATGTATTAGAACTAGCTATGTATCTTCTATTTGTTTAAATTAAGTAACTTACATTGATCTGTCTTCATTTGCAATCACTTAAACACTTGTTTACTATCAGGCCTACTGTAAATAATTATGGTGGGGGAGAGCAACCAGCGTGCATCTCTCTCTCCCATTGATAAAGGGAGCTTACCTGATGAGCTTTCCCTGTATAAAAGTTTTACACACACACAGACATGAATTCTAATCCTCATTATGGTTCTCTTATTTAAATGAATGGAAAAACTTCCATTAATGTTTATGATGCAGGATCTAGTCCTACACGCCTGAATCAATACGCATTCAGGTCAGTGTGAACCTTTCCACTGCCTTCAGTGGGCTGTGCATCTGATAGTATGAGGCTAGCTTACTGCATGCACTTGGGTAGCTCTGCCACTGACTTGATGTTTGGCCTGCTCAAGTCATGTGTAGATCTCTAGTCTTTGTGTTCCCCTTCTCTATAATAGGAACAACAATTACCTACTGCACAGGGCTGGTGTGGGACTAAATTAATGTCTATAAAGTGCTTTTGATAATTTTACACTTGAAAATTTAACCTGAAAATATTAGTACTTAAAATATTTAAGTACCAGAGCCCCGATCACTCTCATTGCTGTCAGAGAAGGTTTAGGAACAATGCCTACTTCTTTGTAGACCTGAAAGCACTTTACATGAGAAACCAGTATCATTATCCCCATTCCACAGATAGAACTGAGGTACAGAGACTTGCCCCAGGTTCACACTGTAGTGTCAGGATTAGAACCTAGGTTCCTGAGCCCTCACAGATGCTCTAACTACTAAGCCATACTATTACAGGAACCTGTGTTATGGCAATCGGGCCTGATTCTCTGTTGTTCTATGGTCTCCTTCAGCATTGAAAAGGGGACTTAAATCACACTTATACCCACTTTAAAGTCCCCTCTAAGTATAATGTCAGGCTCCTTTACGTTGCCAGAGCAAAGAGACAGGGACTTAGAGCGGCTGAGAATCAGCCCCATTGTGTATGTATATTTTTGCAATAACTACTGTTTGAGCCAGCTGAAGTATTAGAAGCAATTACTTATTTCTTAATAGGTCATGTCTGAGATCAGGTGGTCTTGTTAGTTATTTTTAATTTTGTTAAGGCATATTACAGATTGTAAGTTGCTTACACAACTGTTACAACAACTGTTTTGTATAAAATGTGCTTACTCCTCTCCAGGATGCTCTTTGTTGCAGTCAGGGATATGCCTTACTGAAATTAAAGATTCTGACAATTCTTAGCCAGGCTGTGCACAAATAAAAAAACCCAGAGGTGAATCCAGTTCAGCACTACCAAGTGGAATGTTCCATTTTAATAGAAAAGGAAGGTGAGAGTGGGGGTTTTGATCAATCTTAAAAAAAGATTTAAAGTACCATTATAGTCAGAAAGCAGAAAACCATTTTCTTACTCATTATATTTGCATCCTGTGTAGCTGTGAGTCATCTCTTCTGCATTTACTGGAAAAGCTTTTTTATTACTGTCAACACTGAAAGTTAGTATAGGTATGGAAGAGCAAGCTTGAGTCTACTGTATCGTGTACATCAACAATCATCAAACTGCAGAATATTTGCCTCCAATGAGGAAATAAGAGACAAAGAACACAGCTTGATTTGCAGATCTTACAGGGAGTTTTCAGCACTGGCCATCTGGACAATCATCTTTTGGCTTGTAAACTTGCACTGAGAGAGGAAAAAAATAGGTGGAACCTTGCAATGCCATTTTTACAGTCATTTTTCTGACTCGCTTAATATATTAACAGGTTTTGTTAAATTATAATACATTTACATATTTATTTGTGGCTAGAGAATGAAAGTGTACTCTTACATTTCTTACTACCTCCAGTGGGGAATATTTATGACCAGTGTAAATATTTGACAGATGCAACTCCATTGAAGTCAATAGAACTATGCCTGCTTGATTTGCCAGCAGTGAATTTGGCTTAGTAAACATGCATTTGAATGCCCTTGTAACCTGAAGAATATAAATAACCACAGTTACAATGCTGTGCGCTTTAAGGGCACGTTTACACAGCAGCGTTATCTTGGAATAATGGATGTTATTTTGAAATAACAAAGAGCATGTCTACATAGCAAGCCACTATTTTGAAATAATGGCAAGCTGGAGGATTTACTCCTCGTGAAATGAGGGTTACAGGAGTCAGAGTAAGGGAAGTCGAAGGAAGAGTGTTCTTCCTTCAACTTCGTGCTGTGTAGACAGTACCGAAAGCTGAAGTGAGCTATTTCAACTTCAGTAACACAACTGACAGCTGAAGTTGCACAGCATAATTTGATTTTTGCCCTGCTGTGTAGCCATGCCCCAATAGTGCTCTCTATATAAGCATTTCAGAATGCTTGAACAATATTTTTAAATGTCATATTCACCCTTATTTATGTTACATAGCACCTTCATGTTAGCAAATGACATGAATGACATTGCTTAATTGAGAGAAGGACTCAGAATTGGTTCTAAACTGCCCAAGATACCTGAGAGTTAGGTCAGTATTACTCTACTATGGATGGGGGAAACTATGACGCCAATTAAATCAGTCCCTGAAGTTGCCCCCATTTTAGCAGAGAAACTAACTCTAAAGGAATGGCTAGCTAACTTGTGGTTGACAATTTTCTTGGTAGCTGGCCCAAGGCTGTGGAACTCATTCCCAGGCCATGTCAGAATGATGACCATCTTACTGTGTTCGATATCAAATGCACAACTCATTGATGGGACCTAGAATCCTTTGAGATGGAGCTTTCACAACGATGACAGTGACAACTGCCACATTCCCACCACCACCCATAAGAAAAAAGAATCACTTGACAGAACACCCCCACGGGGGACAAAGCCACATGCTTGATCATTACATTGATTGCTTTAGAGGACAAATTAGGGTGAAATCCTTAAACATCATGCACCACACTCTCTCCACTGCCTAGAAGACACCTATACAGTCCCTGAAATCCAAGCAGCAAGTAGATAGCGATTAAGCCAGCAAACAAAGAGGGTGCCACTGTAGTCCTCAACCATGATAACTATGTTAATAAGCCCAAATGACAGCTCTCTGACAACACCTACCAACAGGGCCACCAATGGTGGGGACGGGCAACTGCCCTGTTGTCTGGCAATTTAAAAGGGTAGGCAGTTCCCAGAAGCCACTGCTCTTAACGTGGCAGTGGCTGGAGCTCTTTAAATCACTGCTGGAGACCTGGGCAGTGCAGGCCTGGCCATGCTGGAGGGCTAGCTGGGGAAAACTGGTCCCCAGGCCCACCCCTTCCACGGGCCCAGCCCCACCTTGCCCAAGGTCTCAGCAATTCTGTTGGCAGCCCTGCCTATGTAACACCAACAGGCAGAACCAAACCTGGGACTTCTGGAGCTTGGTGTGTGAGCCTTTACCATCTGAGCTAAAAGACTGGTGGCTCTCAGTTAAGGCCATCGAGCAAACTCATTCTTTTTCTCTAAGAAGTCTTAAATGCCACTATATGGACACTACATTGCACCCAGTAAGAACTTAAAGAAAACCACACATCAGAATTCATCTAGGAATATAAGCATGTTAAATCCTTCCCCAAATGGCAACTTCATTCCCCAAGAACTCATCCCAAGGAACTTCTACATCATTCCCAAGATACACAGGCAGACCCAAATCTATCTGTCCTTCATCCTTTTCCTGAAGGATTATTAGGATTCACAGAAAGCATCTTCAAACTACTCACCATACAGAGGGCCAACTTGCTCTAGGACACCACCGATTGCCTCCAGATACTTCACAACATTAACTGTCTCCCTCAGAATAACATCCTTGTCACCACAGCTATCATCTCCCTAAATGCCAATGTCCCTTCCAATGCCAGCATTGCTACCTGCCCCAGCTATCTCCAAGATAATGGATAACACTCAGGGTATGTCTACACTATCCCGCTAGTTCGAACTAGCGGAGGTAATGTAGTCATCCGCAGTTGCAAATGAAGCCCGGGATTTGAATTTCCTGGGCTTCATTTGCATGAAGCCGGCCGGTGCCATTTTTAAATGCCGGCTAGTTCGGACTCCGTGCCTCGCGGCTACATGCGGCACGGACTAGCTAGTTCGGATTAGGCTTCTAATCCGAACTAGCTGTACACCTCGTTCCAGCCTAATCCGAACTAGCTAGTCCGTGCCACGTGTAGCTGCGCGGCACGGAGTCCGAACTAGCCGGCATTTAAAAATGGCGCCGGCCGGCTTCATGCAAATGAAGCCCGGGAAATTCAAATCCCGGGCTTCATTTGCAACTGCGGATGACTACATTACCCCCGCTAGTTCGAACTAGCGGGGTAGTGTAGACATACCCTCACATAACCACTCAACACACATCAACAAACTCCATTTCATCCTCAAATATGTAAATTCAACAAATACTTTGTCCAAACCAGGAAAACAGCCATGTGTACTATAATATCTCCCCAATATGCCAACCTGACATAAGCATTTCAGAAAAAAGCACCACAAAACCAATGATATACCTGAAATTCATCAATGATATTTTTATCCTGGGGACAGATGACCTAAAATCACACTCTGAATCGTACCACAAATTCAAGATCAATCCATCAAACACGCTCTAGGGTGGAACACTCCCACGCCAGCATCAAGTTCCTGGACACCAGAATCAGCTTTAACAATGGAATGCTACAGACAGCTAAATATAAGTCCACTGATCTCAACACTTACCTTCACTGATCCAGATTTCACCACTTCTGATTCACAAAGATTTCTATAGCCAGGTACTCAGACACCAGAGACTGTGCTCCAAGGAGAAAGTCTGGAATCCATATCTTAAATGTAAAGCTACTTTCACCAAACAAGGATACACCACCTGAGAAGTAAATCACATACTATAATGGACCCCCCTCCCAAATACCCCGAGAGAACATTATTTCCATACAGAGAAAATACCCTCCAACTGCACACCCTCAGTTATCTATCATCCCACAATGGAATCCAAAGTGAGTGTGTGTGTGGTGGGAAGGGGAAATCATTAAACAATTATAACCCATTCTCAATGGAACCAAATCCTGAAATAAATGTTTCATGGACCCTCTCCTTTTTGACTTTCAAACAACCACCCAGCCACACCAAGGTCATCATAAGAAGCTCCAGATCAGGCCATGCCAACTCAAAATGGCATCAGTTTATGCCACAACCACAGCTTGCAGAACTATCTCCACTGCTATAATGATCAACAACACACCTTTGAAGAATCATGGGTCCCAACCATACTGTGACAGACCCAGACCAGCTGTCTGCCACTTACTGGTGTAGGGAATACATGCTGGAGCTTGAGAGAACAGCTTTCTCTTTCCTGAGTTAAAGCCTTTTCCGAAAGGTCCCTTATCCCTCTGTGAAATAAGGCTTTATTTTCTGCAAGATCAGAGTCTAGACTGGCGCTTTTTTCCGACAAAGCTCCGTGCGGAAAAAAAGCTGCAGCTATTTTTATGCTAATGAAGCGGGGGAGATTTAAATCCCCGCTTCATTAGCAATTGCTATACATCTAATTTACATCCCTTTTACGAAAAAGGGATGTAGTCTAGACATAGCCCATGTGTATCTCATCCAGGGCACTCAAACTCCACAGCATCTGTGTGGGTGAAACCAAGACAATCATTATGGTCTCAAATGAGCTCACACAGAAAAATGATAGAAGACAAACACACCACATCACTTGTGGGGTGAACGCTTTTGACAAAGCCATCACTATATATTTGCACCCCCTCCCCGTCCTCATCCACAAAGAAAACTAGCACAACCCCTTAGAATGTGAGCACAGAAGCTTAAATTCATAACTTTGCTAGACACTAAAAATCCTGGATTTAATAAGAATATATGGCTTACTGCAACAATCTGTCGCCTATTAATCCTCTCCTCCCCTTTATCTGTCCTATGACTGGAGAGGTATTAACTGACTACTTCATCTTGAATGTTCCATTTAACTACTTATGCTAAACAATCCATTCCACCTTGTCACAACTAAATACAATCTGAATACCTTTCCCAGACCTGAAGATGAGCTCTGTGTGGCTCGAAAGCTTGTCTCTTTCACCAACAAAAGTTGGTTCAATAAAAAATAACACCTCATCCCCCTTGTCTTTCTATTCCTTCTTTTCACAGTTTCACAGATTGGGAGTATATGACTGAAAGGACAACTGCAGGTAAGTACTAATGGCAATCTCATGCAGATCATTTCCTTCATATGATTTAGCTCTACCAGAATTTTTTATGAAATTTGTGGAAGACTGAAAAGTTGTTTGCAGAAAATGAAAGAAACACTTTGTGGCTAAAGGGACTAGTGGCTTGTACTCAGGACTGAGAGTCAGGAAATCCCCATTTTATTCCCATCTGTATCATTAGCAGGCATTACTAAACCTTTGAACTTCTTTATAGCCCGTTGTAAATATTATATACATCTGTCTCTAGGTTTTTGCACTCTCCGTTATTACCATGCCCTACATGGGTGTTAACCTAGATTTCTCTCCTTACCTTTAAGGTTTTTTCTTTATTGTGGGAAAGTTAAGTCGAATAAATGAGCCGTGCATTTTATTGTGAAGACAGCAAGAGTTGTAGTCATTCTGACGTGTGCTGGAAGTGAGTTCCACAGCTGTGGGCCAGCTGCCAAGAAACCTATGTCACCCACACTCCCAAGTCTCGCCCATTTAGCTAAAAGTTCTACTGGAAGATTTGTGGGTATCCACAGCCACACACAAGCTAGAGGTTTCAGGGGGTAAAGTGGACCAGAGCTCTGGCAGGCTTTATATGCCACCAACTCTGGCTTTGAATTTTTTGTGTGTGTGTGTGTGTGTGTGTGTGTGTGTGTGTGTGTGTGTGTGTGTGTGTGTGTCTATACAGCAATACAAAACCTACAGCACCGAGTCTCAGCGTCTGGGTCAGCTGACGTGGGCTTGGTGGAGATCAGGCTGCAGGCTAAAAATTGCAGAGCTTGGGCTTGGGGCTGAGCATGAGCTCCTCAGATCTCAGGCCTAAAGGTCTACACTGCAATATTTAGCCCAGTAGCCTCAAGTCAGATGAGTCCAAGTCAGATGAATGGGGCCATCCATGGCCATGCTGTAGGTCTTTCAGGCCAGAGTGGACGTACCCTCAGAGGCCCAGTGTTGCTATACAGGCAGGAGAGCTGTTACATTTTGCATGAATGAGCAAACCTAATCATTATTCTAAGTTAATATTATCTCTATTTTAAAGATGGAGTAACTGACGTTAAATGACGTGTCCAAAGTTACACAGCATGTCCCTGTTAGATTCCAATATTGGTTCTATGTGCCCTCACTCCCTGAACCATACTTGACCTACTAAAACACAGTGGCTGCGTCTAGATTGGCATGATTTTCCAGAAATGCTTTTAACGGAAAAGTTTTCTGTTAAAAGCATTTTTGGAACAGAGCGTCTAGATTGGCAGGGACGCTTTTCCACAAAAGCACATTTTGTGGAAAAGTGTCCGTGCCAATCTAGATGCGCTTTTCCGCAAAAAAGCCCCGATCGCCATTTTCACGATCGGGGCTTTTTTGCAGAAAACAAATCTGAGCTGTCTACACTGGCCCTTTTGCGAAAAGCTTTGCACAAAAGGGACTTTTGTCTGAACAGGAGCAGAATAGTATTTCCGCAAGAAGCACTGATTTCTTACAGTAGGAAGTCAGTGCTTTTGCGGAAATTCAAGCGGCCAGTGTAGACAACTGGCAAGTTTTTCCGGAAAAGCGGCCGATTTTCTGGAAAAACTGGCCAGTCTAGACACAGCCAGTGGGATAGATCCTCAGCTGGTGTAAACTGACACAGATCCATACATTCTCTTTCATGGGGCTACACCAATGTATGCCAGCAAAAGATCCGTCCCTGTACCTCTTTCCACATGAGCCCTCAGCTCGTCCCCCACACACTCTGTCAAATACAGATTTTTTTTGTTTGAATTTCAAACTCCCATAAAGTTCAGTGTGTTCTGTTCAGAGGTTTTGGTTCAGGCTCCCTCTCTAATCAACCCTACTTTCACATAACCCAAAATGCTCCCCTTGTACCAATTCCAACATCCGTCTCTCTTGGCAGCTCCATCCCAACACAGCTACAGAGGCTGCCTCTTATATTTCCTGTTCCAGTCCTGCCCTTCTCCTTACAGGATGATGGCTGTCAATCTCTGAGGGAGGCTACACCTCTTTGCTACAATAAATCTATCTATCTATCTATCTATCTACTATTGCCACTGGCATGATCAGTAACTAATATAATTGGTGATGTTAAACTGAAGCATTGCATTCTTATCTGGCACAAACAGCAAAGCTGGAATCATTACAGGTCATCTTAGTTAATGCAAAATGTCATATGGGCTGAAGCAATCACGCTTGTTCTAGATTAGTGAGAGAGCTAAAAATAAATGGAAATGTTAGACTAATATGAAAGATTTTTAGTATGTGTGTCTGTAGGAAAAGGGGAGTGCTAAACTTCTAGACTTTATTTTGAAAGTGACACTCCAATACATCAATAATTCATTGTTTTTTTTCAAAATTTTCCTATTTTTACATGTAGCTTTTATATTGTATATAAACATTTTTAGCAGTAATATGAACAGTTGAAATTTCAATTTTTAAAGTGTCCTGTTTCTGCCTCCCTCCCCCCATGTTATATGTGCCAACTGACATTTGTGGGCAGCTGTACATTTTTTAAAAATACTTCCAATGAAAAGGTTCTAGAAACGAGAGTCTTTAACTAGATATGATGTAACACAAGAAGGTGTTGTGCAGCCTTCCCTTGAGTTGTGTGGAAAATACGTTCTAGTTCTGACAGCAGCCCTGCTATTTTGGTAGTAGGTTACTGCCTGGAGAGAGAGATCAAACCTTACTGATTGTAGAATGATTCTGAGATCTGTTGTACTTACGTTCAGAATGAATCTGCCTTGCACTTTGTAAGCCTAGGTTAATAAAGGTAGGTCACGTTTCCTAAATATTACTATGCTATTTTCATAGATGATGTGGTATGCTAGTCAGTGATTAGAGCAGTGGGCTGGGAATCTGTACTCATTGACGTTATACTGGCAAAAAAAACCTGGAGTAATGTAGTTGTGAATCAGGCACCATATTTTCAAAACTTGCATTATTAATGATCTAGAGGCTTGAGCCAAAGCCTGTTGAAGGCAGCTTTCCATTGAGTCTAATGGGCTTTGGATCAGGCTATAGATTAGTAATAACAAAAGCATTTTGGAATTCCAGATGGGCCAACAACTAACTGGAGCCTTGGATGCCCCTTCTCATACCTAGTTGTGAAGCCACCAGGCCAGGGCTGAAGCACTTCAGCGAGCACAGTGTAAGGAAGCTTTCTTTGCCACGAGGCATGAGCCTAAACATGACTTCAGTCAGTAAGGGTGTGTCTAGACTACAGGGTTTGTTTTAAAAACTGGCCTCTTTTCGAAAAAACTTTCCCTGCATCTAGACTGCTCCCGTGTTCTTTCAAAAGTAAATCAAAAGAACACTGCAATTTTTTTGACCACGGACAACCTCATTTTACAAGGAAGAATGCCTTTTTTCGAAAGTGCTCTTTCGAAAAAAGGCGCTATGTAATGCAACCTGTGCTTTTTCGAAAGAGAGCATCCAGACAGCGTGGGTGCTCTCTTTTGAAAAAGCAGCTTGCTTTTTTGAAAGTACTCGTTGTAGTCTAAACATTCTTTTTCAAAAGAGGCTTTTTCGAAAGTATCTTTTGAAAAAGCCTCTTTCGAAAGAGGCTTGCAGTCTAGATGTAGTCTAAGACTTAATCACGTAATCACTCCATTTACCCCAGTGGTGCTTCCTATGGGCTGGGTTCTCTCATACTTAGTCATTTGTTGAATAATACCTTACTACACAAGTAGTTCTGCTGAGGTCAAATAAGCTCCTGCTATGGTAAAGTGTGAGTGAAGGGAACAAAATTGATACCTGTGTGAATTAGGAGTATTCAAAGGAGTATGAATTGCAATTTGGGGTCCACTATCTGTGCAACATCTGTTCTGCCAATAAACAGGACTCAGTTCTCCAGAATTTCCAATTTGGCATCTTTGATGATCGGTACACGTTCTTCAGTGTGGTTTTCTCTACCATGAAACACTATATATGTATTTGATATCTTAATATTAAGCACATCTTTCACCTAAGAACACGTTAAGGTGTAGGGTACAGAAATCAGTGAATGCCATCAGTCATCTTATGTTTCCTCAATTCAGAGGAAAATCCTAACAGATGGAAATTGATTTAAAAATATAACTCCGTATTAAAGAAAATATAAAAAAGTTTTAAAATATACAAAGATATTTTATACTGTTATCAGTATAGGTGGAGACAATTATTAAAGCAGTTTTAAGAGATAAAATGAGCATATGAAGACTGGAAGGATATACTTGCCCATTGGAACAATAAAATAATACATTTCAGTTTCTAGGTACCATGCCTGGAGGCCTTTCGGCATCTTAACATAGAATCATAGGACCGGAAGGAACCTCGAAGTCATTGAGTCCAGTCCCCTGCCCTCATGGCAGGACCCAGTACTGTCTAGACCATCCCTGTCAGACATTTTTCTAACCTACTCTCAAATATCTCCAGTGATGGAGATTCCACAACCTCCCTAGCCAATTTATTCCAGCGTTTAACCACCCTGACAGTTAGGAACTTTTTCCTAATCTTCAACCTAGACCTCCCTTGCTGCAATTAAAGCCCATTGCTTCTTGTCCTATCCTCAGAGGCAAAGGAGAACAATTTTTCTCCCTTCTACTTACAACACCCATTTAGATGCTTGAAAATCACTATCATGTCCAATCTTCTGTTTTCCAAACTAAACAAGGCCAATTCCTTCATTCTTCTTTCATAGGTCATGTTCTCTAGTCTAGACCTTTAATCATTCTTGTTGCTCTTCTCTGGACCTTCTCCAATTTCTCCACATCTTTCTTGAAATGTGGTGCCCAGAACTGGACATAATACTCCAACTGAGGCCTAATCAGCGCAGAGTAGAGCGGAAGAATGACTTCTCGTGTCTTGCTCACAACACACCTGTTAATGCATCCTAGAATCATGTTTGCTTTTTTTGCAACAGCGTCACACTGTTGACTCATATTTAGCTTGTGGTCCACTATAACTCCTAGATCCCTTTCTGCTGTACTCCTTCCTAGACAGTAGCTTCCCATTCTATATGTATGAAACTGATTGTTCCTTCTTAAGTGGAGCACTTTGCATTTGTCCTTATTAAACTTCATCCTGTTTACCTCAGACTATTTCTCCAATTTGTCCAGATCATTTTGAATTATGTCCCTATCCTCCAAAGCAGTTGCAACCCCTCCCAGCTTGGTATCATCTGAAAACTTAATAAGCATACTCTGAATTCCGATATTTAAATCATTGACGAAGATATTGAACAAAACTAGTCCCAAAACAGACCCCTGCGGAACCCCACTTGTTATATCTTTCCAGCAGGATTGTGAACCATTGATAACTACTCTCTGAGAATGGTTATCCAGCAATTTATGCACCCACCTTATAGTAGCCCCATCTAAGTTGTATTTGCCTAGTTTATTGATAAGAATATCATGCGAGACTGTATCAAATTCCTTACTAAAGTCTAGGTATATGACATCCACCACTTCTCCCTTATCCACAAGGCTCGTTATCCTATCAAAGAAAGCTATCAGATTGGTTTGACATGATTTGTTCTTTACAAATCCATGCTGGCTGTTCCCTATCACCTTATTATCTTCCAAGTGTTTGCAGATGATTTCCTTAATTATTTGCTCCATCATCTTTCCTGGCACAGAAGTTAAACTGACTGGTCTGTAGTTTTCTGAGTTGTTCTTATTTCCCTTTTTATAGATGGGCACTATATTTGCCCTTTTCCAGTCTTCTGGAATCTCTCCTGTCTTCCATGATTTTCCAAAGATGATAGCTAAAGGCTCAGATACCTCCTCTATCGGCTCCTTGAGTATTTTAGGATACATTTCATCAGGCCCTTGTGACTTGCAGACATCTGATTTTCTAAATGATTTTTAACTTGTTTTTTTATTTTATCAACTAAACCTACCCCTTTCCTACTATCATTCACTATGTTAGGCATTCCTTCATCAGACTTCTTGGTGAAGACCAAAACAAAGGAGTCATTTCTCCCTCCTCACTTAGAAATGGGCCTATCCTGTCCTTGGTCTTTGTCTTTCTTCTAATATATTTATTGAATGGCGTCTTGTTTCCCTTTATGCCTATAGCTAGTTTGAGCTCATTTTGTGCCTTTGCCTTTCTAATCTTGCCCCTGCATTCCTGTATTGTTTGCCTATATTCATCCTTTGTAATTTGTCCTAGTTTCCATTTTATATGACCCCTTTTTTATTTTTAGATCATGCAATATCTCCTGGTTAAGCCAACGCAGTCTTTTGCCATATTTTCTATCTTTCTTCCACAGTGGAATAGCTTGCTTTTGGGCCCTTAATAATGTCCCTTTGAAAAACTGCCAACTCTCTTCAGTTGTTTTTCCCTTCAGTCTTGCCTCCCATGGGACCTTACCTACCAGCTCTCTGAGCTTGTCAAAATCTGCCTTCCTGAAATCCATTCTCTCTAATTTGCTGGTCTCCCTTCTACCATACCTTAGAATCACGAACTCTATGATTTCATGATCACTTTCACCCAAGTTGCCTTCTACTTTCAAATTCTCAACCAGTTCCTCCCTATTTGTTAAAATCAAATCTAGGACAGCTTCCCCCCTAGTAGCTTTTTTCCAACCTTCTGAAATAAAGAGTTGTCTTCCATGCAGTCCAATAACTTATTGGATAGTCTGTCCCAGTTTCCCAACATATATCTGGATAGTTGAAGTCCCCCATCACTACCAAATCCTGCACTTTGGATGATTTTGTTAGTTGTTTAAAAAAAGCCTCATCCACCTCTTCCGCCCTGGGTAGGTGGCCTGTAGTAGACCCCTAGCAAGACATCACCCTTGTTTTTTACCCCTTTTAGCCTAACCCAGAGACTCTCAACACGTCTGTCTCCTATGTTCATCTCCACCTCAGTCCGAGTGTGTACATTTTTAATATATAAGGCAACACCTCCTCCCTTTTTATCCCCTGCCTGTCCTTCCTGAGTAAGCTGTACCCTTCTAGACCAATATTCCAATCATGTGTATTATCTCACCAAGTCTCTGTGATGCCAACGATGTCATAGTATTTATTTATTAGCATTTCCAGTTCTTCCTGCTTTTTGCATTTGTATATTGGCATCTAAGATACTGATTTGATCTTGCCTCCCAGTTCTGCCTTGTCCCTCCTTTCTCTCTGCTATTTTAGCCCACACTCCCTCCCATTTCCGACCCATCTCCCTATTTTCCATGTTCTTCACTTACCCGTGGGCTTTGGTCACCTGTCCCCATCAAACCTAGTTTAAAGCCCTCCTCACTAGGTTAGCCAGTAAGTATCCAAATACGGTTTTCCTCTTCCTTGAAAGGTGAACACCATCCCTGCTTAGCAGTCCTTCCTGGAATAGCATCCCTTGGTTGAGAAAGCCAAAGCCCTCCTGACGACACCATCTTTGCTGCCAGGCATTCACCTCCAGGATGCACCTGTCTCTGCCTGGGCCCCTGCCTTTGGCAGGAAGGATCGAAGAGAATACCACCTGTACTCCAGACTCCATCACCCGTACTCCCAGAGCCCTGTAATCACTCTTGATCTGCTCAGTGTCACACCTCGCAGTATCATTAGTGCCCAAATGGATGAGTAGCATGGGGTAGTAGTCAGAGGGCCAGATAATCCTTGACAATGCCTCTGTAATGTCTCGGATACGGGCCCCCGGTAGACAGCATACCTCCCGAGATGACATGTCAGGGCGACAGATGGGCGCCTCCATCACCCCTCAGCAGAGAGTCTCCAACCACCACTACCCGACATTTCCTATTCACTGTGGTGGCAGCAGACCTCCCAGCCTTGGGGGCATGAGGCTTCTCCTCCTCTGTTGTAGGGGGTGATTCCTTATCTCCTGTATCAAGAAGAACATAACAGTTTTCTAGTACCACGGTGGGAGGGTTCGGAGCAGGGGTGGAGCGCTGTCTGCTGCCAGAAGTAACCAGCTGCCAGTGTCTACCCTGAGCCATCTCCTCCTCCACCAGTGGTGTGTCAGCAGTCCTGTGTACTGGGACAGCTCAACCTAGCCACCTCCTCCTTTAGCTCTCCCACCTGCTGCCTGAGAGATTCCACCAGCAGGCACCTTTCACATTGGATGGTCCCCCCCAGCCTGGATATCAGTCAGTGGGAATTGCAAGCCACAGTCCCTGCAAAACCACACCAGGATCTGGGTAGAGGCATCTATGTTCAGGCGTTCTGTCTGGCTACAGGTGCAGGTGGAGGAGACAGAAGCAGTGCTGCACAGGTGTTGCGGGTCCCTCTGACCATCATAGGCCTCCCTCTGTCAAACTCCCTCTTAAACTCCTCTGTCTGCAGCCCCCTGTCTGCTTCACTCCCCTGGTCACTGTGCCTCTGGCTTTTAAAGCCTGCTCGCCTAGGTCAGGCCTACCCCCTCGTGAGTCACACAGGGGAAGGCTGATCAAAGGCAATCATGAAGCAACTAAAATCCTAACTTATGTGCTACAGCTAACACAATTCTCAAGGGGAAAAATACCCAACAGTGGCAACTGAGCAACCACTTCAGCAAGCTACCTGCAAAAAATAGCCAATGAACAGGGAACCAAAAGGTCTTTCCCAGAAGGACCCTTCAGCTGGACCCTGGTGGATGCCGACAGTAAAAGATTTCCAATGGTGTAGCTTCCTGGGTTGAGCAGAGAAATTGGAAGCTTCTTCTTATCAATGTACATCGCTCAATGCTGCCAGTTCTCTCTCACTGGCAAAACAAAATAGCAAGAAATTACACTGGCATTTTAAAATTAGCTGTGGTAAGAATACATCAGGGGCTGCTTCCTGCCTGGCAGAGTCTGAGGATTATTTATTGAGCGCTATCAGTTTACTTGGTGCTAGACAAAGCATGAAAGAAAACATGATCCTGGCTGCAAAGAGGCTTTCTAAGGCTAGATTTCGAAGACTGGATTAGGGCTTTGCTGCAAACATTGGATGTGGATGGCATGCAGCTTCTCTTCCTGCTTCCCCCTTCCTGCCAAGGGATGGGAGCTAGAACTGTGCTGTAGTACATTATGACACCAGCTGTGCTGGGCGGTGCATTGCAATGCAAAGCTAAGGCTGAATTTTAAAGTGTTTTCCAGAGATGACAGTTTGAGAGCTATTTTTCCCAATTTGGTAATAAGAGTTTACCATATAAGCACTGTACTTTATCCTAAATAAGTAGGCTATGCTAGTAGGTGAGTAAATTGAAAGCACCAACATTATATCAACTGCAGTGGCGTTTTGTTCTGTAAATCCACATTTACAATGAAGTCCCATGTTTGCAGCTGGGGAATAGGAGCATGGGTGGTGGGTGAACCCCTCTTCAGGGAGACTAGACTCCTACCCCTCTCAAGGCTCTGCTGTGCCCCCTGCCTCGCCTGCATGCTCCCGGGTGGTCGCTATTTTGGAAATTGACTAGCCCGGAATAACTGCCCGTGTCTACACGCGACAGAGAAGGGTGATTCCGAAATAAAACCCTTACTTCAAATTACCAGTTAAACCTCATTCCATTCCATGAGGTATAACTGATAATTCGAAGTAAGGGGTTTATTTCGGAATCACCCTTCTCTGCCGCATGTAGATGCGGGCACTTATTCCAGGCTAGTCAGCTTCCAAAATGGCGACCGCCTGGGAACATGCTAATGAAGCGTGGGATATAAATCCCACGCTTCATTTGCAATTTCGGTCACCCTCATTAGCTTCCATAGTTCAAACTTGGGGACTAGTGTAGACATACCCTTAGTCTTTAAGGTGTCAGAGGACTCCTTGTTGTTTTTGCACGTACAGACTAGCACAGCTAGCCCTCTGAGACTTTGTTTTCAGAGTATGCTTTTTAAAATTATACATTCTCTTTAACCTGTGATTTGGCTAATTCCTGGCAGGTTTTTCCATTGATCTTCCTTGCAAGATAATCAGTGCCATTTAATAAAATAACAGTAGAAATAATAATAAATTAACCATGTGTATAACAGTTTTCTAATTCCAGATTGATAAGCACTTGCACTACTACTGCTAAGATTCTGTATCATTAAAATGTTGGACACTCTCTGACATGCAGCCTGATTATAAATACACAATGAATTCACATGATGCATGAGTACAACCCAGCCCAAAAGCTTATTTAACAGCAATTGTCTTCCTGCTATGTTTGTTACCAAAGCACTTGGAATATCATTTAATTTACAACTTTCATTTAGCTCCATTTCAATTATTCAATGATTTCACACACAGAGTAATGAATATTCGCCAATTTAGGAAGTGGGGGCAGTGAACCAAAGAGCAGTGGTCTGTTTAAGGGATTGTTGGATCTGTTTCAGGGAAGTGAAGGAGGAAACAGCTGCAGTCAAAGAAAAGGAGAGTTCTGGGCAGTCCTGTGAACTCAGCACTGACTCTCAAACCCGGCTGTAAAATTGGGTAAACAGAGACTGTTACTGAAATCTAAGAGGCTGCATCTGATTTTAGCTTTTGTCCATAAAGAAATGGGGGTGCTTTATTAAATCGGAAGTAAAGTTAATGGAAAATTAGCTTTACTAGGCCTCTTTCCATTCTCATGCCCTAAGATTAAGTGTTTTTTCTCTGAAATATCCTGAGTGCATCCCTTTTGTTGACTGTGTGTGTAAACTAAGTGTTGTGCAATGAAAACAGATTCACAATGACCATGCAAAAAGCCACTTTAGGAGAGCATCAATGTTACACAGTTTACGCTCAAATGTAAGCAAGCATTATAGTTTGGACATCTGAAGAAGTGGGTTTTGCTCACGAAATCTCATGATACCATCTACATGTTTTGTTAGTCTTTAAGGTGCTACTAGACTATTTATTGTTTTTTAAGTTTTTCCTGTTACAGACTAACTCGGCTATCCCTCTGAAGCTTTTGTACAAAGTTAAGGTTGTCTGTGCAGTCTTTTTTCTGCCCCCTAGTGTTTGTGTAGCACAATACAGTTTTTAATTATTGCATGCTGCAATCCACTCACACAAAAAGACAGAGTTCCTGCTACACAAGCTGAGTCAGGCTTTGTGAGATCAAGTAATTTGACATCACATACATAAATGCCATGAATTAGATTGTTTGGCTGGACATTATCACAATTGATGAGGATAAGGTGTCTCAGAGCAAGCTTCCCTTGTGCACAGATTCATTACAAATGGTGAGACAACCCTATGCTCAAGAACCAGGTACCACTTAAGGTCCACTTCAGCTCCCTTGTGTGGTCTTTAGTGGAACTTAAATGATGCATAGGTTTTGAGTGGTCTCTCTGCAATGAAGACAAATGTCACCCTAAGTACACAGGAACCTTCCTACTCTGCACTAGAACTGAGCCAAACAGAACCCTCCCCAGTCACAATTTTTCATGCATTCCTAGATTCTGAATTTTTTTTTTATCCAGGTCACTATCAAATTCCCACAAGGGAGTCGCAATGCACAGATTATCTTTCTCTGCCCGAGCATGGGCAGCAGGTGACTTCACTGCCAGGCTTTCAGCAGCGGAGCCTTGGGAGCACTAAACACACAGTTCTGTTCTTCTGCCTCTTCTCCAATCCCAAAGGGGCGCTGTTGTGCAGTTCTGCATATGCCCCTCCACACTGGCAGGTGGCCTATGGTGAAAGGTGAGAGAAGAACTGGGCACTCCTGGGAGGGGAAGAAAAAGCACACAGCTCTGGCAGGGTCTACAGAAACTTGGCATTTCAGATTCGGGATTCCATTTCAAGAATGGGAATTCAGCTTTACTGAAAATATCCAGGCTGGATCAACGTGTGCCAAGAGAGAGTAGAAGGGCTGTCAGCAAGCTGTACCACTTTGAAAATAAGGTTCATAACTGCCCTGCTTTAGCATTCGTATCACCCAATGGACGATGAGACATTGGAATTCAGGGTTAGTTTTTTTTACCGAAGATATTTATCACTGTTCTGCAGAATGAAAGTGCAGTGAATAATACCTATCACATCTCATACAGAGATTGATTGCCAGGTGTTGTGCAAAGGTAAGTGGGTGGGGCTAGAGTTATAGCCCAAGACAATCCAAGCTCCAAGAGGAGAAAGGAACTGCCCAAGATCAAAAAGGAAGTCTGTGGCAGAGCCAGAGCATGCTGATTTCTTGAGTCCCAATCCATTGCCCTGTTCTCTCAACCAATCTGCCTCAGTTTGTATCTAAGATAAATTCACTGTTGATGTCCTTTGAGTGTATAAAAACTTTTTATGCATGTTATCAAAATCATTCTAAGTAAAGGAGTTGTAGAATTTGCTCCCTGAGATACGCCAGTTCTGTAAAACAGGGAACACAAATGTAGAGTCATAGAACACTAGAACTGGAAGGGACCTTGAGAGGTCACCAAGTCCAGTTCTCTGCCTTCAAGGCAGAACCAAGCACTGTGTAGATCATCCCTGACAGGTGTCTGTCTAACCTGTTCTTAAATATCTCTAGTGATGGAGATTCCACAACCCCCCTTGGCTATTTATTCCAGTGTTTAACCACCCAGAAAGGCAGGAAGTTTTTCCCTAATGTCCAACCTAAACCTCTCTTGCTGCAATTAAATCCCATTACTTCTTGTCCTATCCTCAGAGGCAAAGGAGAACAATTTTTCTCCCTCCTCCTTATAACAGCCTTTTAGATACTTGAAAACCGCTATCATGTCCCCTCTCAGGCTTCTCCTTTTTAAATTAAACAAGCCCAGCATGTACCAGTGTTGTGGGAGTGTTTTCTCTTTCCTGTATGATGAAACTGAATGGTTATAAATCAAAGTTATTTGTCTCAATTTGTACTTCCCCATGGCCTAGCATGCCATCTTTCCACCCAGACAGTGTCATTGGATATCAACAGATACTCTAATAAAAAAGGAAAATGAGAGGGACAACCCTGGGGAAATAACAATGATGTTGCTAGAAAGAGCACACACTTGGAAAGCATTCTGAAAATCTGTTTGGGATGTCAGCAAATTCTACATGGAGGGCCAGCTACTACAAACAGCACACTCTGAGTGCATGTACACAGCACCCTTACCTCGAAATAAGCTATACAATTTGCGCTATGCAAATCACGTAGCTTATTTCAATATTATTTCAAAATAGCTTACAACACCAACTTTTGAAATAAGGCGCTATTCTGAAACATCCCTTATCCCTCGTGTAATGAGGTTCACAAGGACATTGGAATAGCGAGCACGTTATATTCTGATTTAACTGGCTTGCTCTTAAGATGTGGAATAGCTATTTCCGGATACCTCCGCAGTAGAGACGTAGGCTCTGGTCCTCCTACAGCTGTCACTGAGAGCTCCAATGACAGAGCACAGGCAGGACTTGACTCAGAGACACTACTACTTTATTTAGTATTCCCCTCAAATTCTATTCAGCATTTCAAGTACTTGGCCTGTCTGCTTGCAAAGCAGAAAACACTGTCTGAATTACAGCATTTGTAACCGCCATGTAAAACTTTCAGTTGTTTTCTTTAAAAGCTCACTCTATCTCTGTGGTGGGAAATAAACTTTGAACCTGCAGAACAAGTCCAGCTGTACAATCTCCTGGAAGCTGGGAAAGCTCTGTTGTGTTAAATAACTCAGCCTGGTGGAGAGCTCTGAATTCCATCCTGCTTCTAGGAGCCACTGGAGACCTGACACACAGGTGACTTCATGGAGAAAATCACAGTGCAAGATTATTTGGCAAGCCACAGGAACTCTTTTCTTCTGAATAGCAATAAGTCCAAAGAAAAATTCCTCAGTCCATACCCCAGATCAGGGTCATGTCCCAAACCATCTCAATAACAGATAAATACTTTGAAAAGTTGGGATTGGGAACAACATTTCTTCTTAAGTATGAGAGTTCGAACACTGGGTGGTTCTGCCCATTATGAGATGCATACTTTGGCTCAATACTGCAAATGTGGAGCCATCTCAATAGGTCATAGCTAAAGAGCATCACTCATTTGCCTCTATGGTTTGGGCTTCAGTTATGTTACTATTTTTCTTGCTGAAGACATGTTGTAAAGGTCATTGCATTCAGGTAATGGAAAGTTTCTGCTGCTAAAAAGCCATGATTAAAGTGCTTGTAATAATAATTCAAGCTGTGCTATTGGTGTCCGCTGCTCATTTTCCATCATTCACTAGTCAAGTGTTCTATATATTTTTAGTTCTGTCACTCACCTCCATGTCAGTTGGTTTAATTAAGACCTGTCCCATCACTGCTCCTTCAAAGCATAGTGCTTAAAAAAACCTCTCACTCTCTAGTTGGGGTGAAATCAGTATGCACATTTTATTTTACTCTATCCCTCTGAAAGAAGGCAAAAGATTCAAAACAGATTTTCCCAAGGGAGACAGCACAGGTTAGACTGATATTTATTTTTAGTCACACAGAACTCCTGGTGGCCCACCTCCTAAAGCAAGTGGTGAACTCTCAGGCCAAGTTTATACTTACCTGCTGGAGAGTGATCTTCAGGCATTCAATTTAGTGGGTCTAGTTAAGACCCACTAAATTGAATGCTGAGGCTGCCTATGGTCCAGTACTCCTTGCAGTTGCCAGGAGTAACGGAAGTCAACGGGAGCATTTGCTGCTATTGACCTTCCCCTGTGAAGACAGTGAAAAGCTTGGCTTAAGGCCACATTTCTCAAACAGTGGGTCCCGACCCCCCAGGGAGTCATAAGCAACATAGAGGGTGGTCGCAGCAACTTAGAGGGGGGTCACGGTATCACAAAGTTTGAGAATCCCTGGATTAAGGTATGTCAACTCGAGCTATGTTATTTATGGAGCTGGAGTTGCATATCTTAAGCCAACCTTCTGGTCTAGTGCAGACCCAGCCTGAGAAATTAAAGAAAATGAAGTCATGGCTTGCACTGTAGTGAGCTACACAAAATAATTTTTAGCAGCTTCCAAGAAGTGTGGTAATGTTAATGAATTAACCCTCTCTGTACCCCACGAGCTGGGAAAATTGCCCTCAGTTTACAGAAGGGGGAAACTGAGACACATTTAGGGCCAGGCTTTCTAAAGAGTTAAGCACTTAACAGCTCCTGTTGAGATCAGAGCTGCTGAATGCTTTTGAAAGTCTGTCCATAAATAACTTGTCCAAGAACACAAAAGTCAGTGTAAGCATGGGAGCGGAATTCAAGGGCTCACAACATCTAGTCCCGTCAGACCATTGAACCATACTGCTCTTCTAGAACTGGAGTTGGTGTTTTCTCAGGACTAGGGGCAAGGGCTGGCCTTTGCACCAGCCCAACTTCAGGATTTGCTCCTTTCTAGGACTCGAGCGCTCTTTATTGACTTGTTCTCATACCATTTTAGCAATTTTTGGAGCATCTTCTTCAGAATAGTGTGTCTCTCTTTCCATTCAGTTTTGTACAGCGATAAGGGTGCTACCGGAGGGGTAAAAATTTTTCATGCAGCATCTCTTCTCACTTTTTTATTGGAATGAATAAAAAATAAATCTTTTGAAGGTGATGGAGTTAAACCAGAGTAAAACTGCAGAAGGAAGCTTTTTTTTCTTTAAGTGACGTTTGGTTTGGTTGCATTATACTGTGTTTGCTACCCTTCCAGTTTTGGTGTCATCAGAAAGTTTGATAATGACTGGAATATACACAAAACACTCAACAAAAACAAACACTTCCAAGAGTCACCAATTTGAGAATCATTGAAATAAAGAGACAGTTTCTGAGCTCATTTATGTCTTTGAGCTATGAGTTTTCTTAGTAGCTATTAAAATAAAAGAAAAGCTGTGTTGTTGATTTTCTGTTTTACCTGCCATGTGGCTAGAAGAGACATGGTAATGTTTGTTATACTGTTTTCTGAAGACAGCTAAATCCAGGGGCCTTCACCCACTGCACATTTTATTCTGCTAATCTTTTTGTCACCTTTGTAATGGATCTGCTCTCCACAGATGCAGGAGGGTGGAAACTCACAGTTGCTTTCATGAAGAAATAAAGACATACCTCTCAACCTCCTGATGGAGGAAAAGAGATAAATAAACCCCTCTGGTGACTTCTGTGCGTTGTCAAGCACATTTCTTCCTTTGAGAATTTCAGGTTACTTCCAAGGCAACTAGAACACTAGCTACTTAAGTGGTGGAATAGTAAAGGATATACAGAGAATGGGGTTCTCTTAATAAGAAACAAGGCAGGCATTGTTAGAATGCAGACATACTGGGCCAGGTTGACTCATGTGATCCACTAGTAGAACCCAGACTGTGGGCTGCCTCTGGTAGCATCTCCAGCACATGAGGACAAAGCAGTAGTTCTGCCACAAAATGAGTAAAGCCAGCTTGGAGAGGTGGGATAAAGCTAACCCAGTTAAGTGGGTAGGCCCACTGCTCAGTGAGGAGGGAGAAGCAGTAACAGGAAACTTGGAAATGGTGGAGATGCTCAATGACTTCTTTGTTTCGGTCTTCACCAAGAAGTCTGGAGGTGTGCCTAACGTAGTGAATACAAGCAGAGAGAGGGTAAGTTTAGAAGATAGGATACACAAAGAACAAGTTAAAAATCACTTAGAAAGTTAGATGTCAGCAAGTCACCAGGTCCTGATGAAATGCATCCCAGGATACTCAAGGAGCTGATAGAGGGGGTATCTGAGCCTTTAGCTATGATTTTTGAAAAATCATGGCAGACAGGGGAGATTCCAGAAGACCGGAAAAGGGCAAATATTGTGCCCAACTATAAAAAGGGGAATAAGAACAACCCAGGAAACTACAGACCGGTCAGTTTAACGTCTGTCCCAGGGAAGATAATGGAGCAGGTAATTAAGGAAATCATATGCAAACACTTGGAAGGTAATAAAGTGATAGGGAATAGCCAGCATGGGTTTGTGAAGAACAAGTCATGCCAAACTAATCTGATAGCTTTCTTTGATAGGCTAATGAGCCTTGTGGATAAGGGAGAAGTGGTGGATGTCATATACCTAGACTTTAGTAAGGAATTTGATACGGTCTCGCATGATATTCTTATTGATAAACTAGGCAAATATAACTTGGATAGGGCCACAATAAGGTGGGTGCATAATTGGCTGGATAACCGTAGTCAGAGAGTTGTTGTTAACGGTGCTAAATCCTGCTGGAAAGGGATAACAAGTGGAGTTCTGCAAGGGTCTGTTTTGGGACCCGTACTGTTCAATATCTTCATCAATGATGTAGATATTGGGATAGAGAGTACGCTTATTAAGTTTGCAGAGGATACCAAACTGGGTGGGGTTGCAACTTCTTTGGAGGATAGGGACATAATTCAAAATGACCTTAGCAAGTTAGAAAAATGGTCAGAGGTAAACAGGATGAAGTTTAATAAAGAGAAATGCAAAGTGCTCCACTTAGGAAGGAACAATCAGTTCCGTACATACAAGATGGGAAGCGACTGTCTAGGAAGGAGCATGGCGGAAAGGGATCTAGGGGTCATAGTGGACCACAAGTGTGAGTCAACAGTGTGATGCTGTTGCAAAAAAAGCAAATATGATTCTAGGTTGTATCAACAGGTATGTTGTAAACAAAACTCGTGAAGTCATTCTGCCACTCTACTCTTCACTAGTTAGGCCTCAGCTGGAGAACTGTGTCCAGTTTTGGGCGCCACATTTCAAGAAATATGTGGAGAAATTGGAAAGGGTACAGAGGAGAGCGACAAGAATGATTAAAGGTCTAGAGAACATGACCTATGAAGCCAGGCTTCATGAACTGGGCTTGTTTAGTTTGGAAAAAAGAAGATTAAGGGGGGACATGATAGCGGTTTTCAAATATCTAAAAGGGTGTCACAAGGAGGAAGGCGAAAATTTGTTCCTCTTGGTTTCTGAGGACAGGACAAGGAGTAATGGGCTTAAAGTGCAGCAAGGGAGGTTTAAATTGGACATTAGGAAAAAATTCCTAACTGTCAGGGTGGTCAAATATTGGAATAAATTGCCAAGGGAGGTGGTGGAATCTCCCTCTCTGGAGATATTTAAGAACAGGTTAGATAGACATCTGTCAGGGATGGTGTAGACGGAACTTGGTCCTGCCTTGAGGGTGGGGGACTGGACTCGATGACCTCTCGAGGTCCCTTCCAGTCCTATGATTCTATGATTCTAAGAGGCATAAAGGGATATCCAGGGAATGGCAATGGAAGCAACAGCACTGACAGTCGCTGACCCCAAAATAAATCTCCCTTCTGATGCAGCAGTTTCCAGGGGTGCAGTAATCAATCTAGGGGAAAAAAGGGCAGGGAAATAAATACAAAGGGGTCTGACCAGGGTGTGTGGAAAATGGCTGAAACATTTGTGCCTCTCGATCCTTCACTATTGACCCAGCTTTAGACACTGCATATCTGAATTTTCCCAATTGAACGTGCAATGCGGGTGTTCGGAAAGAACGTTGCTGCTCTAAGAATGTCACTAGTTTGTAAAAGCATTTCACTACTTTGCTGGATGCCAGATACCCAGACTTGCTAATGCAAAATGCATTAGCCCAAACAGCAGGAGCTCTAGTGCTGCTGGCGCCATTGAGTTCCACTCATTTCATCTTTATTATAAATACCACATTGTCGTCTCATTCTTTTCTCCCATCTTCACTTCAGAAAAGAAGTATGAGGCTCTAGTTGACTGGTTCCTTTGACTTAGTACAGTTGTTAAACCACAGGCAGTAAATACCTCTTTCAGTTGTTTAAGGCGGATGTATTTATTTTATTGGAGCAACTGAAAGAAATCTGAAAAGACTAAAGAATCCCCCCTTTTGAAAAATACTTTTGGCTCCACTTTTTCATCTATGAATTGGATGTCAAACACTTCATCGAGATGCTATGTGAAATCAATTCCCGGGTCCTATACTGAATGTATTTCTCATTTTTTAGATCTGTTTGGGACTAAAAGGCTACACCAACAAGAAGAATATAACTGCTTATCTTCAAACAGAAGCCTTCCTCCCAAGTATCTCAGCACACTATACATTTTAATTGATAAGCAAACTGTTCAGAAGATTGTGTCTCCCAATACAGAAATGCAGCCACCTCTGGGATAAAATATTGCATCTACATAATTACCACACAACAGCTCTGAACTTTATGTAATGCAAACCACAAGGGCAATATAGGAAGACTAAATATTATGAATCAATCTGGAAATTTTCCAAGTCACCATGGTTAATACTCCTGCTTGTGTATAGAAAAAAAAAGAGTAGGGTTCTTTAAATGACTCCAAAGTATTAGGAAAAAAGTGTTTCATCTCATCCAAAAGAAAGTACAAGTTGAACTTCTCTAGTCCAGAACTCTCTGATCCAGCAACATCCATGGTCTAGCATGACAAGTTTCCCACAGTCCCATAAAGTTTGTTTACAGCCAATAGTCCTGACTCTGTGATCTGTGCTGTTATTTTAGCTCTAACTTACCCCGAAATGTTCTCAATAGCCCAGTAAGCAATGGAAGTGTTTGTAATGCTATAGACAATATTGACCCTCCCCCACGCGTGCTTTGGCAAATTCTCTGGTTCGGCACCAGTCAGGTCCCGGGGATGCCAGACTAGAGAAGTCCAACCTTTAATACTTTTCATCCAGAGCTCTCAAAGTACTTTGAGTAAGGTAAACCCAGTCTGTCTTAGGGTCAGGTGCAGCAGAGACGACATCTACCTTTCAGACTCATATCCGGTTCACCAGACCATGCTTCCTTCAAACCATGGCATAAATTTCAAACCGCTCTATGCAACACATTTGTCTTTCACTTGTGGTTGTCACTAAGTTCTCCCTAGATCAATTACATCATTGTTTCCATAGTAATTATGTGCTCGTGGGGTGGAACCTTTTGGTCTTTCAAAACATACTGCAGGGCATCTCTCTCTAGGAGGGCCAATATTATTAGGGGCGATTTAAAAGGGAAGTGGGGAATTTGGTTTGTTGCTGTATTTATCTACCAGGGTATGTCTACACTACGAAGTTAATTCGAACTAACGTCTGTTTGATAGGCGCTACACATACAAACCACTAGTTCGAACTTAATTTGAACTAGCAGAGTGCTTAATTCGAACTAGGTAAACCTCATTCCACGAGGACTAACACCTAGTTCGAATTAAGGGCTGTGTAGCCACTTTATTCGAACTAGTGTGGGGCTAGCCCTCCCCAGCTTGCCCTGGTGGCCACTCTGGGCACCACCAGGGAAACTCTTCTGCCCCCCTTCCGGCCCCAGAGCCCTTAAAGGGGCACGGGCTGGCTACAGTGCCCGTGCCAGGTGCAAGCCTGCCAGCACCCAGCCAACAGACCCTGTACCTGGCACGGCTCGAGCCAGCCACCCGCTGCCACCCAGCCCTCCACCTCTTCCCGGGACCAGGCTGGCGGCTCCCGGGAGCCTGCCCAGGTCTGTAAGAGGCAGGCGCCCGCCTGGTCTAGTGCAGACATCGTGGACCTCATCCACGACCTCCGCACTAGCCACAGGAAAGTGGCCGTCTAGGGCAGGATAGCTGCCAGCCTGGCCACCCAGGAGCAGGTTTGCATGAAAATCAAGATGGTCCACTGAGACCCCCGACCCTGAGCTTAGAATGGCCGTACTGGGTCAGACCAAAGGTCCGTCTAGCCCAGTAGCCTGTCTGCCGACAGTGGCCAACACTAGGTACCCTGGAGGGGATGGACCGAAGACAATGACCAAGCCATTTGTCTCGTGCCATCCATCTCCAGCCTTCCACAAACAGAGGCCAGGGACACCATTTCTACCTCCTGGCTAATAGCACTCCATGGACCCAACCTCCATGACTTTATCTCACTTCTCTTTAAACTCTGTTATAGTTCTAGCCTTCACAGCCTCCTGCAGCAAGGAGTTCCACAGATTGACTATTTGCTTTGTGAAGAAGAACTTTCTGTTGTTAGTTTGAAGCCTGCTACCCATTCATTTCATTTGGTGTCCTCTAGTCCGGCATCCCCGGCACCTGACTGGTGCCGAACCAGAGAATTTGCCAAAGCACGCGGGGGGGGGGGGGGGGGGTGTCAATATTGTCTATAGCAATTATTATGGGAACTAATGAAGAACTTTTCTTTATGCACCCTCTCCACACCACTCATGCTTTTATAGACCTCTATCATATTCCCCCTCAGTCTCCTCTTTTCTAAACTGAAAAGTCCCAGTCTCTTTAGCCTCTCTTCATATGGGACCTGTTCCAAACCTCTGATCATTTTAGTTGCCCACTCCTCTCCCACCTCCTTTTCCCAGTCTCCCCGAGTTTTGTTCAATAAAGAGAGTTTCTATTTTTGAACACACGTGTCCTTTATTTTGTACATCAGGAAGGGGGAATAGGGAGGGGTAAGTGGAAGGAGGTGAGGGAGGAATGGGGTACGAACCCCCGATGGGGAGGACTGGGTTGGCTCTGTGGGCTCCTCGGGGTGGAAGCTCTCCTGAAGCCCCTCGATTGACCCCCCCCTCCGGATGGCAGCCTGCGGCAAGTGCAGCCGGGCTGATGGCTGAGTGCTGTGATGTGCCAAGTGTGGGCATTCAGGGCACTCCAAGCCAGGACTGCTTTGCTGTCCCTCATCGAATTAGACAAGTGAGCGGGGAACCCCTGAGAACTGTCTGTCCGGGGTGGGGGTCAGGTCCCTTTAAGCACAGCCCTAATTCGAACTAGTTTTTAGGTCTAGATGCACTAGTTCGATTAGCTAATTAACTAATTCGAATTAAGTTAGTTTGAATTAGTGCTGTAGTGTAGACATACCCACATTTAGTTATATATATATATATATATATATATATATATATATATATATTATGAGACTTCCAGTGATGGTGATAGAGGGATTCAATGTATTTTGAAATACATTGTTTAAATTGACACTTCTATTTTTAATTTTACATGTGTGTACAGGACTGTGCACTACTGTACTATGAATTTTCTATTTCTTTTATTAAAACAGACCAGATCTATCCCTGATGTGCCTGTGTTGACTTGAATTGTGTTACACTGGAAATGAATTTGGTCTAATACATGTTGAAAAGAAAAATTAGGAAATGAAGAATGTGGGGAAGGAAAAAAGGAAGCTGAAGCTACTAATTTGATTTGAAGGTTCAGATGAGGAGGAAAAGCCTGACTTGTATTTGATCATTTTAGAAGCCCAGTACTATTCCTTTCAAAATCAATATCAACATTTCCTTTGCCTCAGCAAAAGCAGGATCTGGGTCTATCAAATGGGAAAAAAGCATTTAGCCCAAAAGACTGTTCTAACCTCACATCCACTTCCCTATATTTGTTCCATGGTCGCAGCAGTTTCTGGCCCAGAAACAGACCATATTCTCTGTAAGTCAGTCATGTTCTACTTTCTCCTTCAAAAGTTCTTTCTGGCAACTTAGTTTTTACAATGTATTAAAAATTCTCCTTCAAAGGGAAACCCTCACATGGAATCAGTGGCCAACTGCTGTGTTTATAGCATCCTTTGGGTGTCTTCATTTGAGGCTATGTCTACACTGCAGAGCTTTTCCGGGATACTGGAAGTATCCTGGAAAAGCTCTGCCACGTCCAAGCTACATGTCTGCTTTTCTGGAAAAAAAAATTAGGAAAAGCAGACGCGTTTTTCGGCATCTCTGTAAACCTCGTTCTACGAGGAAGAAGGGATGTTCCGAAAGAGGGTTTTTTCTGACATTTGGCCTCAATGTAGATGGGCTAAATGTCGGAAAAGCCTCTTTCGGAAGAAAAGAGGAAAAAGATGCACAAATTGTGGTTTGCAATTTGCATTTCTTTTCCAACTTTTCCCTGAAGTGTAGACATAGCCTGAGACAGAGATGATAAGGGATTTCCTTGCAAGTGGAAAAAGCATAAACTATATTTATATGCAGATAATTGTGGATTTGTTGTGTTTCGTTTACCAGCCTTGATTTCTGGCCTGCCTCTCTGGCTTTCTCTGTCCACATGAAACATTCACAATTGTCTGGATATAAGATGATTTGGAGAGGTGCCATAGAAATGCTGGCATAAGCGGGTGAAAGTGGCAGAATTTTTTTATCCCTTTTGAATCTACTCTGTAGGTTGGTATAGATGGGGATAGGGTGCAGCAGCCATTTAACATTTGCACTATTTTTAGTTATTGCAGATGGTGGTGGTGTGTGTGTGTGCAGCAGTCAGGACAGGACTTTGGGGATGGGAGAAAGTGCAGGAGGCTGGGGTAGAGGAGGGGCTCAGGGCAGAGGAATTTACCTCCATTCTGGTGCTGCCATCCACAGCCTGGGGTGGGGGAACAGTTTGGGGCAGGAGGGTTAGTTACCAGTTGATTGACAGGCAAGATAGTGGAGCCATCGAAACCGCAGCCTCTCCCTTTACATGCAATGGAAAACAGTCCTTTTCCCGGGGCTCCCAGTTGTCCTGGCACAACCAAACCCGGACCTTGCTTTAACTTAGGAGAAGAGGAAACTGGGTACCAAAATTGGTGGTCCTAGCTCTTACCATTTAGGACAGGAGAGGGCAAGAGGAGGCTAGCAGGCTCATGGCCGCCTCGCCGACACCTTTACTACAGAGCAGCTGCAGCCATTTTAAACAGCAGGCTGCTAATTGCTATGCAGTCTGGGCAGGGAGGAGAGAGCTTTACACGCTGTTCCCGTCCCCAGCAAAATCCCTCAGCTTTCATTGGCCAGTTTCTGAAATTTTGCTGAAGGCAGGGGCAGCAAATGAAGCCTTCTCACTCCTCCCTCCCTGTGCTGGAGCAGAGCCATATGGAGCAGCCTGGCCAGCAGTCAGGCATGGAGCCTGTCTCAGGTTCCTGCAGAGCTGCTGGCTGGGTGGAGTCTTGGTAAGTGCCTCCTAGCCAGAGCCTGCGTCTGGCACCACTTCCCCCCCACTCCCAATTACCTGCCCCATCTCACCACCCAAACCCTCTATCCCCTCTCCCCACCTCCTCCAGCTCACAGCTCCCTCTCAGCTCCTGCACCCCCTCCTATACCTCTCACCCAGGCCAGAAGCCTTTCCTGCACCTTCCCCCTCCCCTTTTCCCAGGTCACAACTCCCTCCAAGACCCTGCACCCTCCTACATCTCTCCCCTGGGCCAAAATCCTCTTCTGCATCCATAACCCCTCCTGGACCCTCCACCTGCCCCAGACCATAACCCTCTCCTTCACCCACACTTCCTCCCAGACCCCACACACCCGCCTGCACTCCAGTCCTCTCTCCTGAGCTCCCTTCTACATCCCACTTGCCGTCCCAGACCCTGCGCACCCTTCACAGAAGTGCAGCCCTTGACCACTTACCAAAACCTTGGCGTGCCCACCCCTGATTTTGGAGGAGTTATTGAACAAACACTCAGACAGACAGACAAATGCACTCTCTCTATATGTACACACAGACACACACACTCAAGGAGGACATCAGGCAACTAGGTGGCTAGAGAAACTAAGCTATACTTACAGAAAAGACAGGATACAAAAGTGCAGCTTGCACAGCTCTGAGTGCTGCTGTGCTCAGAGTTAGATGATGCAAGATAAAGTACATATAGTACAGGGGATAGATCACTTGATAATTATCTGTTGATTTCCCCTGAGGCTCCTGGCTTTGACCGCTGTCGGAAGACAGGATACTGGACTAAATGGATCTTTGGTATAACTCAGTATGTCCATTTTTATTCAAAGGATGGATACTCTCATCTCATTAGACAGGGTAATGAACTAGCAATCAAGAAGGATTTTCCCCATCTACTTACTGCATTTCAAAACTTGGCCTTATATATTAGAGGTTATTTTCTTTTCACCCTCTCCTTAAGCATAAGGTTTCCTGAGGTCTCTTTCAACCCTATGGCTGTGTCTAGACTGGCCAGTTTTTCCAGAAAATCAGCCGCTTTTCCGGAAAAACTTGCCAGCTGTCTACACTGGCCACTTGAATTTCCTCAAAAGCTACTGTAAGAAATCAGTGCTTTTTGCGGAAATACTATGCTGCTTCCGTTCGGGCAAAAGTCCCTTTTGCGCAAAACTTTTGTGCAAAAGGGCCAGTGTAGACAGCTGAGATTTGTTTTGTGCAAAAAAGCCCCAATCATGAAAATGGCAATCGGGGCTTTTTTGTGGAAAAGCGCGTCTAGATTGGCACAGACGCTTTTCCGCAAAAAGTGCTTTTGCGGAAAAATGTCCGTGCCAATCTAGACGCTCTGTTCCGAAAATGCCTTTAATGGAAAACTTTTCCATTAAAAGCATTTGCGGAAAATCATGCCAGTCTAGACATAGCCTATGAGTCCATGATACAAGATACTGGCAACTACAGGAGGCCAGATACCAGATGAGATAAAAGATATATTGCCTGATCCCATGTATCAGCAATTTCCTTCTTGTATAGAAACAGACAACCATCAATCCCTTTCTTGCTACCTAGAAGACTAATACTTGTAAATCACATGAGTTGGTGACTTGGCCATATCCCTATGCCTTTTCAATCACTGTTCCTTACACTTTTCATTTAAAATGGAGTCAGCATTGTGGCCAAACTCATCAGGAACATGCAGATTCTTTGGCCATGAATACAATTGCTACATTTGAATGTGTACTTACATGCAGACAATTGCATCAGCTTTACATGACCTTACCCAGGATTGACCATTGACCATTGTCCAGTTTTGCCTCTTTCAGTATTTACACTCTCCAAGTTGAGATTCATTCCAATAGACTGCTCCTCCTTTCACCATCTCATTCCTTCAACACATTTTCTATGTGTTTCTGTATCTTTCTAATAAACAACTATTTTCTTTAGTTTTTTTGTACTTTTGGAAACGTTTCTGAATAAGATGCTTCATTTTGGGGGAAGAGGGGATTTGATTTTTAATTGAGCAGACGCATGTTCTACAACCACAGCAAAGGTTTTGCATGTATGCTGTGATTGTTTTCCACTAGAAACTAACCTATTGCACTATTGCAATAGCTACAAAGTACAACTGCAGGTGAAATATTTCAAACGGATAGAATGCAAAAGAGGTTTCAGAACTCCATAATTATGGGAAGGAAAATCTCTCTGTACCCAATATTATTAAATTCCAAGTCACTTCCTTCACAGTTCAGTCAACATTGGCTGCAAAATGCTTTGAATCTGATCACCTTTATTCTTAATTTCTTTTGCCCTATTCTTTCAGAGTCCTATCCAAAGAAATTAAATTTTCTTCAGAGATGCAGAGACAATTTTTGGGGGAAGGGAGGGCGCAGAAGAGAAATATGTACTATTGCTCCACCCTTTTTGTTTTATAGCTAAATGTAATGTGAAGACATAGAGGAAATTGTATAAATTATACATGCGAGAAGGAACATTTATCTATAAAAACCTCACAAGCCTTTTCTAGTCCATGTAATAAAAAAAGATCCTTAATGAGAGATTCTTGGGTTGTCACAATTCTGACTTTTAAATATTTGTTAAGCAAAAGGAATTCTTATTTTAAAAAGGGCAGCAATGCACCTTTGGGAATGACTCTAGAAGCTATAGTCTCATTTCGTCCAAAAAATGACCTGATTCCACCACAGAAACTCTACCTCTACTCAGAATTCATTCCTATGCATGCTCAGGGATTTTGTCTTCTAGAAACTGTAGACATTTCACATCATGTACCTTCTCAGTTCTCCATTACTGTTTTCTTTCAGTTTGGGGATAATCTGGGATGTATGTTTCTTGCCACTTGAAACCAAGAGAAAAACCACAACAGTATTTTCCATGTAAGCAGAAATCTTTCACATGTGCCAAGTGTCAGGGTAGACAAAAGGGCTTTGATCATATGCAGACACCATAACTAGCTACTTGTTTTAATTACGAATGTTTTGGCTATTATTGTATGATGGCCTGGCACACTCGGCCCATGACATAATTTTATGAAGGTTTTTCATTTCTTTCAGCACAGTTCCAGCCCTGGGCTATTCCACAGATAGTGGAATAAGAATAATTTTGAACCAACCTAAGAAGATCTTAAACGGAGACCCATAGCAATGTCATTACACTCCCACTCTGCTTCCCATTCAGGAATTCAGGGTGTCAGCCTTTTCCACCAGAACTGAATTTAGCCCACATTCAGGATTGTGAATTACCCACAGACTTTGGGTTTTTCTTCCTCATTTTTTAAAATTATTTAATTACTCTTAAGAACATCTTTCGGTCCTATGGCTGGTTGTAAACTACTTGCCTCAATTTTTAGTCATGTGTTTTCTATTTGTAATATATTTGAGGGGTTGTCAGCTAAACTACATGATTCTATTTCTGCTTTCTGACTGGATTGCTCTCAGATCATTCACCTCACATTTCAGGCACGAATATATTCTCAGCTCCCTTTCTCTGCTATTTATTTGGAAACTGGACCCCTTAACTCCGTTAATCTGAAGAAGTGGGTTGTGCCTCACAAAAGCTCATGATACCATCTACATTTTTTGCTAGTCTCTAAGGTGCTGCAAGACTATTAATTGGTTTTTTCTTTTCCTGACCAACATGGCTACCCCTCTGAAACTTTTATATATTCTCATGTTTTTTCCTGTGTGTTTAAATAACTACTTGGACAAACTTTTATTGACAAATATATTGGCAAAACAGAAACCAGAATCTCTTTTATTTGTATCAAAGGATATCTGTGGCTTCTATTTGAACAAATGCTCATGGATACTCATTTGCAGTGTCTGTACATCTCTAATTATCATCCTCTGAGTATGTAAAGTAGAATGTTTGGAATATAAATTGCATTTTGTTCACTACACCTAATTACAAATGTAATTAAATCATTAAGTGTACTAAATATAATAAAAATGAATTATCAGATAGGAAGCTGCCATCTTGACAATGATAAAAACACTGAGTGGAACGGAAAGAATCTGCTTCCCTATTTGCAAACACTGGAAGGAAGTCGTTGGGGTCTTTGATTAACAGTAGTTAATCAGCTTCATAATGCAAGTGCTAATTGAGTGTTAGGCAGGAGTTACAGCCCAGACTTAGCTGTGTCTACACTTGCACTTACTCAAGACTGCTTAAGCCCTCCTCCACCCATGAACAACAATGTTTTGCCATGGCAAATGCACATGTAAATGCTGCTTTGTTGGCAGGAGAACTCTCCTACCGACAAAATGAAACCCGATCATTGGGGGTGAAAGTATTTTGTCAGCAGAAGTGCTGAAAAACAGCATTCATAGACACTGACTTTTAGCAATAGAGCTGTGTCCACACAGCCTTGTTACTAAAAAGTGAATAGTGTAGGCATACTAGACAAGTGTGTTGCCAAAGCTTGACTTAACCTAGTGCTGGTCCTAAGGGTGGACATATGTGACCACTGAGTGATACTGAACATGAAAATAAGGCACTTAAATAATGACAACAACCTGTAATTTAACTAAATAATGGCACTATTCTACCTTTGATCTTGATGGGAGATGTGGCCAAGGCACTTCTTGATTCTGTCAGAAGGAACGAGGCATGCATAGAGATTAATATGGATCCCTGGAATTAGATATGTACATATTAGTTCACCGAAAGGTGGATTTTAGGTGTCTAGCAAAAGCCAGTAGCCCATTGGTCATCATTGCAAAACGTATGTACAGATATTTCAATGATTATGTCTCAGTACCAGCGGTTCAACATTTTTCATTTGCAGAGTCCTAAAAATGGAATGCAGACTCCTTTGAAAATCATAGACATAGTTTGCAGATCTCCAATAATCTGTGGATCACAGGTTGAAAACCACAGTTGTATAGTAACACCCCCTTAGGCATTGTTTGTGGGCTCCCAGTTAAAAAAAATACTGATCTATACTGAAAATTATCTTCTTAAGTGTCTGGGAGTAAAAACACGGCAGGAAGTAATAGACGCTTATTTTTCTCTAGCTGTGGTACTGTATGCCTATTGCATATAGAGCCAAATGCTAATCATGAGGTGGTAAAATCACCAAGAAAGACGTAAACAGGAAGAGAATCCACTTTGCAGGAGGCACTTTATTTATTGGATTGTGGAGATATAACTGGGGATTCAGGGATACACCTTGCATCTTTTCACATAAGAGCATGACGTGTCTCACGAATGGCAAATCACAGCCAACTGTGTCTGTAAAGACGCTAGAAGGCTTTTGGGTGAGCTTTGCCCTATGAGACAGGAAGGTATCTAAATCAATAAGTCTAGGTTCTAAAATGAGTGTTATGATTTATTTTATATGTAACTTTGTTTCCAATACTTTGTCTTGATGTTACCTAAATCTTGATGCTTTGTTAAATCAACTTTTACTTGTTTTCCACAGTACACGTAGCTACCTGCTGTGTGTTAAGTGGACCCGTGCTTTGAGGTATAACTGGTAAGATGGGGTGTATACTCCTTTGGGAGAGCGCAGCTGTAAACAGAATAATAGAACCATAGCACTCAAAGGGACCTTGAGAGGTCTTCTAGTCCAGTCCCCTCTACTCATGGCAGGACTAAGTATTATCTAAACCAGAGTTTCTCCAACTGTGAACCCTTGGGAGTCCCCAAGGTACTCCAGAAGATGCATGGGCCCCACAGAGAAACTCCTCACCTGCCCTCCCTCAATTCCTTCATACTGGGGAATCCCTGGGATGAAGGAGGTGTTGTAACATGGGAGGAGTAGGTACCTTGGTTCCATGCCACTCTTGGAAGCAGCCAGCAATGTCATTGCAGCTCCTGGAATGAGGGCAAAGGGGTCTCTACATGCTGCCCCCATCACCAGTGCTGACTCCAGAGCTCACATTTGCTGGGAACCACAGTGGCCAATGGGAGCTATGTCTGAAGACCAGAGCAGTGCGTGGAGACACCCTGGTGCTCCTACCTAGAAGCTGCTGCCAGAGAGTCAGAAGCCACAGAAAGTAAGCACCGTCCCGAATCTCCTCCTGCTCAACAAACCCTCCAGCTCAGACCCAGCAACCCACACCTCCTCCCACACCCCAAACTCCTGCCCCAGACAGTGAAATTGAGTGACAGTGGGGGAGAATGGGTGAGGAAAGGAGGAGGGCTGCTGTGAGTGGGGATAGGGCATCAAGGAGGGAGGTGAGACAGGATGTGACCTCAGGAAAGAGGGGACAAGGGCTGAACTGGAGGGTTTGAGGGTCCCTGAAATTTTTTAAATCAAAATTAGGGCCTTCATTTTGCTAAAGTTTGAGACCCACTGATATAGGCAATCCCTGGCAAGTGTTTGTCTAACCTGCTCTTCCTACCCCAGTGGTTCCCAACCTTTTTTATACTGCGAACCGGCAAACCCATTCACAAACTTTTGGCAGACCGGTCACATTTTGTTTGCATATTCATTAAGGTAATTCATTTTAAGAGGTCACTTTTTATTTTGCATTGCATCTGTACACACACAATACATACTGTAATGGATCAGAGTTTGCAGATATTTACAACACTAAAAAAACTTCACCGAAAGAATTCCCCTCTGGCTGCTGGGTGGGGCAGCCCCTCACCCAGGGGTGACTGGTGTCTGCAGTGGGGGGCACAGGGAGGGGCACCCACAGGGGCAGAGGGCATGTGGGGCACCCTATTTAGCAACTGAAATCTTGTCTGAGGCATAGGAGCTGGTGCCTCCAAATGCTATCACCAGTCACCTCTGCCCTCCCCCCCTCCTGCCCC
Source organism: Pelodiscus sinensis (assembly GCF_049634645.1). Taxonomy (NCBI): domain Eukaryota; kingdom Metazoa; phylum Chordata; order Testudines; family Trionychidae; genus Pelodiscus; species Pelodiscus sinensis. The sequence goes on along the minus strand of NC_134715.1, from coordinate 117,881,359 downwards.
ATGGGTTTGGGGAGCTGCCATTGTATCTTCCCCCATCTCATTCTGTACTACTCCTGCCCTGTATCTCTCCCTTCCCCAGCCTGGCTGCACTTGCTCCCCACAGTCTCCCCCAGCCTCCCCTCTCCATACCCCCCTTTCCCTTCCTGTGACCCCCTCCTCAGTGTTTCCCTCTATTGCACCCCTACCCCCATCTGCCCCATAAGTCTCCCCTGAATCCCCCCAACCTCCCTTCAGTGCCTCCTTATCCCCCTCCTGCCCCGTCTCACACATCCCTGTTCTCCCTGACTCCCATTATCTGCCCCCACCCCTCTTCAGCCTGCTCCTAGCTATCTCCCTTCCCCCCGCAGGGCTGGCTCCCCCTGCCCTGCACATGCTGGGAGCTGGTGTCAGCTTCCCTGGGCTCTGGTCAGGGATTACAGCCAACTCTGCTGGGAGTGGCCTAGGGCCAACCCCTTCCCCTGCAACCCCGGAGCACCACTCCCGGCAGGAGGAGGGATCTCTCTTACGTGCCCCTCAAGTGCTGGGCTGGGCAGGGGCTAGCCAGGCTGGGGATGCTGCCCTGGGATAGGCTCCTGGGGAGCAACGGGACTCCATGCTCCCGCCAGGGCTCAGGGATCTGGCCTGGAACCTGGCCCCAGAGTCCCTGCAAGCAGTGTCTGCACATTGCTTCCTTCTGCAGGGGCCAAGCTCAGTACTTGTTTCCCCCTGAGCCTACTGCTGCTGCTGGGTCCTAGCATGATGCCTGCAGCCCCTGCCCGGCCCCAGCCCTGGCTCCCAGAGCCCCTGCCCACTGCTGCTAGGTCTTAGCAAGCAACCTGCCATGCTGCAATGTGCCGTGGCATGGTAGTCAGTGATTCATGGCCCGACACTGGTCCACGGACCAGCAGTTGGGAACCACTGTCCTAGCCAATGGATTCCAGTGCTAAACCGCCCTGACAGTTAGGAAGTATTTACTAGTCCAATCTAAAACTCCCTTGCTGCAATTTAAGCCCATTGCTTCTTGTCCTAGCCGCAGAGGTTAAGAAGAACAATTTTTCTTACTTCTCCTTATAACAATCTTTTATGTTTTGGCTACCATGAGTCCCTGCAAGCAGCGTCTGCACGTTGCTTCCTTCTGCAGGGGGCAAGCATCTCTCAGTCATCTCTATTCCACACTAAACAAACACATTTTTTCCAATTTCCCTCATAAGTTAAGTTTTATGTTAACCACTGATAACTGCTCTCTGAGAATGATTTTCCAACTAGTTTTGTACCCATCTTATAATAGCTCCATCTAGTAGCATTTCCCTAGTTTATTTATGAAAAGTTGGGCAGTGGGGCAGTATCAAAACCTTTACTAAAGTCAAGCTCTATCATGCCTACTATGTCCCCCTATCCTCAAGGTTTCTTTCCCAGTCAAAGAAAGCTATCAGGTTGGTTTGACACAAAATTCGACATCCTTAAAAAAAATCCACTGGTTTGAAGATGGTTCCTGCTCTAACTGAACCTTCTCTAACCAAATTCTCCCATTGTAAAGACAATCTTTTTGGACCTGATAAAATCCTTCCTATGTGAGGGTCATCCTCTACATTTCTTACTCCTCCCATAATTAAAAAGGATGTTTTAATACTCTATAATAAACACATGCTTTTAATTAAAAGGTAATACATTGAGACTACGTCTAGATTGCATCCCTTTTTCGTAAAAGGGATGCAAATTAGATGTATCGCAATTGCTAATGAAGCAGGGATTTAAATCTCCCCCGCTTCATTAGCATAAAAATGGCTGCCGCTTTTTTTCGGCACGGAGCTTTGCCGGAAAAAAGCACCAGTCTAGACACAGATCTTTCGGAAAATAAAGCCTTTTCTGAAAGATCCCTTATTTTAAGAGGGATAAGGGATCTTTTGGAAAAGGCTTTATTTTCCGAAAGATCCGTGTCTAGACTGGCGCTTTTTTCCGGCAAAGCTCTGTGCCGAAAAAAAGCGACAGCCATTTTTATGCTAATGAAGCGGGGGAGATTTAAATCCCCGCTTCATTAGCAATTGCGAAACGTCTAATTTGCATCCCTTTTACGAAAAGGGGATGCAATCTAGACATAGCCTGATTGTAGAGTGTGACTTTGTTTTAGATAGAGGACACAAATAAAAGATAATTATTGAATTTGGACTGTAAATCAAAAACTATGTTTTTCAGCTGGATTGGAATAAAGACATTATTTAAACAAGGATCTGTCATCTCAGAGTGCCAGTGAGTTTTCGTCAGATATTCAGTACGCATGAGCACTCTGCCAGCTTCCTCATGTAACAGAAAAAAAATAACCATTTCCTCATGTTACTTGATTTGGGATTATGTCTCGTTACATCACATCAGATGACATACTGTAACCAGACACAGCTTCAGGTGCTAACAAAACCTGTGGTGTGTGAGAGCACATTCATCTTTGTAAAAACTTATGTTTGTGTTACAGATTTGCAAAACAGATGGCCTCACTGTTTGACTTTTTACTCAATGTTAAATGAAGTGTGGTCCCAGTGGGATGCAAGACAGAGCAATCGCCAAAATAATGAGACCTCAACAGCAACTTCTGTGCCAGCATAATGACTCATGAGACTCAGCTCTGTAAAAATGGTTTTATCCTGCCAGTCTCCTCTCCCTCGAGTTGTCATTTGTTACACTACCAACCCATCAGTCCTTCTGAAAAGCATTCTACAATCACTGCTTCAAACACTCCTGGGCAAACTAATGTCACTCTCTGAAAGAGCTTTTATATTCTCCAGCAGAAAAGACCAAGCTAATCTGGGGAAATCTCTCCACCTCTCTGGAAGTGTAACTATACTTGGAAAGTTGGGGGCTTTTCTCCTTCTCTGATTGGTTCACTTAACTGAGATGAGTATACTACAGCTCTTAGCTAATGGAGCTAGTCCTTTAGTTAAACCAGAAGGGACACATTTTTAATGCTACAGGTTCAAATCCCAGCAGCAGCACAAACAGAATCAATATAGAAGTAGAGAGGCCTATTTGAATTAGATAATTCCAACTATAAAATGCTGCTCAAGAGATTCAGAAAATTCCAAGCCCCTACATATGGAATGGACCCTTTCCTCTCTTGGAAAGTGAAAGCCTGAAGAGAATGCCAGCATGCACTACTTCTAGAGGGTAGCACTCCCTTAGGGAAGGGCACGTTCACAACCCTTTAGTACACAATAATCCAGCCTGCACCTTACAAACCCGTACTCTGTGCAAGTTGTCCTGTACCTCTGTATTTTGCATAAGGTTGTGCCTACTCTTGCAATACTACAGCAACACAACTGCTGTATGGCAGCATGTTTAAGTATGAGCACTTGCTACACTGACAGAAGGGATTCTCCTATCAAATCCATCTGCTGAGAGGTGGCAGCTAGGTTGACGCAAGAATTCTCTCATTGACCTAGAGCTGTCTCCACCATGGCTTAGGTCAATTTTTCACATGCCTGAGGGCATGTAGCTGTGCTGATATGACATTCAGGCTGTGTCTAGAATTTCTGCAAAAGCACTGACTTCCTACTGTAAAAAATCAGTGCTTCTTGCGGAAATACTATGCTGCCCCCGTTTAGGCAAAAGTCCTTTTGCGCAAAAGGGCCAGTGTAGACAGCTCAGATTTGTTTTCGGCAAAAAAGCCCCGATCACGAAAATGGCGATCGGGGCTTTTTTGCGGAAAAGCGCGTCTAGATTGGCACAGACGCTTTTCTGCAAAAAGTGCTTTTGCGGAAAAGCATCCGTGCCAATCTAGACGCTCTTTTCCGAAAATGCTTTTAACGGAAAAGTTTTCCATTAACAGCATTTCCGGAAAATCATGCAAGTGTAGACACAGCCTCAGTGTAGTCTGGCCCTAAGAATGAGTATCTAAGACAAATCCTATATTGTTGGATTCTTCTGGAGATCAAGACCTGATGGTGGCTAAGGGTAAATTTTAAAATCTGTGCTAGATGCAATAGTTGTGACTATGGCCTTTGGGCTTCCACTCTATCTCTGGCTCTTCCAGATTGAATTAGTGGACTGTGCGCCACACGGAGCTACACTACATAGACCACTCAAAGTGGCACAGAACGTGGTGTCCCACATGCATAACACTCTACAGCACCTGTCTGCCAAGTTCAAGGCCCTCTACATGAAGTAGCATTAAGCTGCTTTAGTAACATCCCCCGCACACACGCACCCCAATAGTTCTGTAAAACTCAGGAACTTCTGGGAACAGAGGACAACTTTGAACTTGTGGCTGCTAGGTCATTCTTGATAGGGACAGGGGGGTTGACCATAATGAAAACAAGTTTGGCAGATTGAATGTTAAACTCACAGCCCTTGGAGCACACTTGGCATTTCCCTACAACCAGCACATTCAGACACCCCCACAGCTACACTCCCTCCTCGGCCCCTTGCTCACTAAAAAAATTGTCTCAGAAAAAGAGTTCTTCATTCCATACCCGACTCATGCAATCTAACTGGATAGGGCACCCACATACTGCACTGAATGGTAGTGATAGCAATGAATAGATTGGTGGATCTCAACCAATTTAACACTTTGGGCCTCACATGGAGATCTCCCTGTGTTATGGGGGCTCATCCACATAATATTTATAATGCCTGTATAGTTATAAAAAAGGGATAGAATTTTGCTATGTCTACACTGCAGGGAAAAGTCGGAAAAAGATACGCAAATTGTGAACCACAATTAGCGTATCTTTTCCCGCTTTTCTTTCAAAAGAGGTTTTTTCTGACATTAGGCCCATTTACACAGGACCAAATGTTGGAAAAACCCCTCTTTTGGAACATCCCTTCTTCCTCGTAGAATGAGGTTTATAGTGATGACGAAAAAAACGCATCTGCTTTTCTGAATTTTTTTTTGGAAAAGCAGATGCATTCCTTGGACACGGCAGAGCTTTTCCGGCATACCTCCAGTGTCCCAGAAGAACTCCGCAGTGTAGACATAGCCTTTGTTATTGGATAGCAATGTAACTTAAATCGCTAGCATACTTTTCATTTCAACACTGGCAAATATTTACCAAGGGTATTTTAAAGTACCAAAATAAAATAGAAAGAGAGAGAGAGTGAGCGAGCAAGCAATAATCCCAGGTAAAATAAATGTTTATGCCGTTGGAAGGGCAGCACTTAACGTGCACCCCTCAGTGACCTGATTCTATTTTTAATTCACTTTTGCTGGGACTCTGACCCCTTGCGACTCCACTCACTTTATGTGCCTGGTGTATGGCACATAGCATCTCTGTGCCCCGGGTGCCTCTCACCTAGAGCCCATCTGAGCAGGGGCAGAGCCCTTCTCGAGGCAGCTGTCTGCATGTGGGTGAGCAGGCACTGGCCTCTGGAAGGTGGTAGCGACTATGGAAGGATGCAGCTGTGATAGAGAGGGCTGCTCTGAGACCCCCTGAGGGCAGCAGTTATTAAGAGCGTGCACTCAGTCTCTTGGTGGAGTCACCACTAGCACACTGTCCAGCCCAGAGAGGGTCAGTCCTCTAGGACTCTAATGTCCTTTGTACCAGAGATTGCCCCGGAGGGCGAGGACTTCTGCTGTGGCTGCTGGTCACACGTGTCCCTCCATGTCTGCTCCCAGACGGTCAGCAAGTGTGGTGATCTCACCCACCAAGTCACGGGGGACCTTCATTGGGAAGCCACCAGACAAATTTCCATCCTGCACCAGCTTTCCCCCAGAGACAGGACTTACAGGGCAGCCTCCTGCTCCAGCTGTGAATCTGGACATGGCCAGCAGGGCAACAAGCAAGCAGGCCCCATCTGCCACAGGCAACCCAGGATGAGGCAGATCCAGGGAATGAGGCAAAGCAGGGAGCGCTTCATCAGGGCTCTGTTACACTCCTCCCTCTCAGACAGCCTCCGCGCCAACCCTGCTAGGACCTGGGAGTGAGGCAACCCACACAGCGATCTTTACATTATTTTAGCAAGATGTCACATCCACATGCAATCAGCCCACAGGGTGAGAACCACTGGCACAGAGCAGTAAGAAGATACTGCAAAATGCTGCCGAATACTAGGACACTTTTCAAGTTCTCTCGGTTGGCCTTAATTCTTTTAGCTGATGAATTAACCCGCTGCTTGCTGTTGGCACTGCCACAAAAACAATGCCAAAACCAAACAAAACAGACAAATGGACCAGAAAAAACATTTCTTGGTCTGTGCTCTTTACTCCTCCTTTGAGTTCAACTGAGATCATAGATTTTTTTTTTTTTTTACAGGGCCATTGTTTCCAAATGTTTCTGACTCTTTTAAAATATATTAGGATCATCCTTTCTCCCCTGTTTTCAATAGAAAACTTTTCTGAGTACACAAGTGATAGTTTTGTCAGGCCTCAACTGAAGGGGGAGGCATGTTGAATCTCTCATTAAGGACATATGTAAGATAGAGTTTAATACCTTTCAAAAATGTGTTAGCTGGTCATAGAGAGCTCTATGCTGTCAGCAATTGAGTTGGTGGGTGGTCTGACCTAATGGCTGGAGCAAAAGTCCAACTTACTTGGGAGAGCTGAATCTGGAGGGCAAAGGCCCAGGAGTGAAGCCCAGGGTCATAGTCAGGAGTCAGTCCACACAACGGCAGCGTGGAAGTTCTTCAAGTTTTGTCAGAAAAGCATAAGACAAAGGATTAACCAGCGTTGCAGTCAGAAGGCACAATGAAGGGTCAGAGCCATGAATCAGAAACCAAAGTCCAAGACAAAGGATGGGCTGGAATCACAGTCAGAAGCTGAGGCTGTAAGATGGGACTCAGAGGTCTACAGAGGCAGGGACATGGAGCGAGTGCTGCTACAGACCAGGAAGGAGTTGAGTAGTCCCACTGCGCTGCTGGCAGCTGCTGAGCATCAGTCTGCAGACTCCTGAAACCAATCAGGTGGCTTGGCATGGTAAGACAGTTTCTGTCAAGGCCAGCTGTGTTCACTGGGTAGCCAAGAAACTGGCTCTGCTGTAGGCTGGCCCCTGATACTGGCTGCTCAGAGCAGCTATGATGTGTTTGAAAGGTGTTAAGCCCCACCTGCTCTAGTGTTTAAGTTATATGTTGGCAAACTCATTTTAAGATGTGATCTATTTTTGTAGTATGGACAGGCCAAAAAAAAAGTCTCTTTCCCATGTGTGTGGAAGACATTTGAATAACCATTAATAAATGTAAACAAAACCACAAAAACAAACAAAATGCCTGGTATCCCAAAATCACTACCCCGCCGGTTATTTCAAAATATTTTTCAAAATAATGGGTGTGCTATTTCAGCATCCCAGTAACCTTCATTCCACAAGGGTTAAGGAATGTCTCAAAATAGCACATTATTTCAAAATTTGGTTGTGTAGACAAGCCAAATTTTTAAAAATTCAAAATAGATTTTAAATAAGATTAGCAATTTGAGTAGCACAAATTGCATTTCTTATTTCAAGTGTAGGGTGCTTTGTAGACATACTGGCTATGTCTAGACTGGCATGATTTTCCACAAATGTTTTTAACAGAAAAGTTTTTCCGTTAAAAGCATTTTTGGAAAAGAGCGTCTAGATTGGCACAGACGCTTTTCCGCAAAAGCACTTTTTGCGGAAAAGCGTCCGTGCCAATCTAGATGCGGTTTTGTGCAAGAAAGCCCTGATTGCCATTTTCGCCATCGGGGCTTTTTTGCACAAAACAGTTTTCAGCTGTCTACACTGGCCCTCTTGTGCAAAAGCATTTCCGGAAAAGGGCTTTTGCCCGAATAGGAACGTCAAAGCATTTGCGCAAGAAGCACTGATTTCAGAAAGTAGAACGTCAGTGCTTTTGCGCAAAATCAAGCGGCCAGTGTAGACAGCTGGCAAGTTTTTGCACAAAAGCAGTCACTTTTGCGGAAAAACTTGCCAGTCTAGATGCAGCCACTCTGATTTTGGAGAGGCTTGCACCAGCAATACTTCTAACCTTGCAAAATCCCTGGGTTCATGGCATGTAAGGGCCTCATTGTGCCCCATCCCCTGAATGGGGTACTCAAGGGCTCCTGGTGCCCTCTTCCCACTTTGTGCATCTGTGTTGGGACAGGAAACAGTCTTACTCTAGACTGTGGTTAAGAAGATTTCATTATGCAGAGCTCAGAGTCTGACATCTCTCTCACACACACAATCTGCATTCACCAACTCAGTTCCACAGACCTCTAAATTCAGTGCTTGCTAACCAAGATTGGCATTATATTCCCCACAATTTAATTCAATAAGTAAAGTATTGATGTGCATGTTGACACCGTTAGTATAAAATATTAAGAAACATGCGTAGTACATGAGCAATTAAACAATGGTATCTCTGCATGAAAGTTAGTTTGATACTTCAGTTGATAATAGACTTCAATCTTCCTTCTAAAAAGAGTATGTTTCTAATTACACATACTCTATCTTATTGTGAAATTATTCAGTTTGAAAAGACGTAATTAAGAATACCATGCAAATGTAGGTGAATTAAAGGGTCACCCACATCTCTGTAAGAGGAACACAGAACTTCTGTAAAAACAACAAGCAGTCTTATGTCAGCTTAGAGACTAACAAATGTATTAGGTCATGAACTTTTGTGGGTAAAACCCATTTCATCAGATGAGTTGGAGTGGAGATTACAGAATCTAGGATATATATAGAGAACTGTTGTGTTTATAAGCTTGGTTATCTTAGCTTCACAATCTGTATCTGTATCTGTATCTGTATCTGTATCTGTATCTGTATCTGTATCTGTATCTGTATAAGAGAGCCCGTTGGAGCACATCATTCAAAGAAACAGACAACAATATCCTTTCTGAACAATTTACAGAATTCAGAAGCTGTGAGGTCTCACAGATGAATACACTTTCCTAGGATAGGATACTTTCTCACTTCACTGGCCATGGATCAAATTGGCATATACAAAATTCACTTGCATGCCCAAATCTCGGTACGTTTTCACTAGCACATGCAGGTGTTAGCACTTGGAGGGTATATCCATAAGCCTTTGAACATGGACAAAAAGGCCCTTTTAAAACAAACAACAAAACTACCAAAAGAGGGCCTCATTCTTCTGGCATTTTCTTCATGCCAGTCCGGGTATTAAGTATGATCTCCACAAAACACTGAGCCAGATGTTCAAAAGGCTTTGGAAATCACAATGCATTTATTGTAGCTGTACTCAGTACCTTTTTAGACACCAAATTAAGTGGGCAGCTTTTCAGAAGAGCTCAGCTCACTGAGGCTATGTCTAGACTGCAAGCCTCTTTCAAAAGAGGCTCTTTCGAAAGATACTTTCGAAAGAGCCTCTTTTGAAAGAGAGCGTCTAGACTGCACGCGGAATTTCGAAAAAGCAAGCCGCTTTTTCGAAAGAAAGCACCCAGTGAGTCTGGATGCTCTCTTTCTAAAAAGCCTGTTTGCTTTCAAGAACGCCTTCTTTCGAAAGAGCACTTTCGAAAGAAGGCGTTCTTCCTCGTGGAATTAGGTTTACCACCGTCGAAAGAAAAGCCACATTCTTTCGATTTAATTTCAAAAGAACGCGGCTGCAGTCTAGACGCAGGTGAAGTTTTTTCGAAAAAAGGCTACTTTTTTCGAAAAAAAACCCTGAGTCTGGACACAGCCTGAGTGCAGAACTCTTGAAAGCCTGGCCACTATTTAGGTGCCTAGATAGGAACTGACATCTTTGAAAATCTGGCCACATCTGTGAAGACTGAAGGACTGGGGAATGTCCTTCGTTTAGAACTTATGTTTGAAATGTTGAATGAGGTTTCCCCCCCCTTTTGTTAAATCAATAGACATTTATTCATGGGCATTTCAAGTCTCCCTCTAGTGTTTAACTTAACAACTGAAAATTCAAAACTATCTAAAAGAGAGGACACATTATTCCTTCCTAGACATAAGATTTTTTTGTGAGCCAGGAATACAAGACTGAGATGGTTATGTGGCTGCAATATATGATTGGGGCACTGAATGTTTCACTAATAGAAACTTCCCTTTCAGTTTTATTGACTCTGAAGAACTAGCTGTCTGTTCTTATAATTACTGGCTTGTTTGTTTTTTTAAAAAATCATTTACCAAGCAGAGCTCAGGCCTAGTCTTCACTTAAAAGTTTTGTTGGGATAACTGGCAAAACTGTCCTTGTGTAGATGGTACAATTGTGTTTCTGTCAGGACTTTTGCAAGGTCACAGATGTCACCAATATAATTTCACCCCTACCCAACTTCATTATACCAGCTCAAATTTTTAGTGTAAACCTTATCTCAGCTTTTTGTTGGAAGAGGGAAGGCAGCTCTTGCTGTCATGCACTCTTTTCTTCCCCAAAGCTTTGGTGAAATGTGAGTTATTCACCCATGCCTGAGTTCCCAGTTAAAATCCATTAAGTGGTGGGTATCAGATAATGCACCTCAGAGATATCAAATGATATGTTTTGGTAAATGAAAAGTTTCCATGGGTGTCTCTCTGAAAAAAGAAGTTGTGTACAATTTGAAAAAGTCAGTCGGTGAAATTTGTCACTTTTGAGATAAACCCATTTTTGACAACCTGACGATTTCTCCCCCCACACCTTTTATTCAAAGGATTCAAATGTAAAATTTATAAACAGCCCAAGTCCCATTTTAAAAAGAGACAGATGCTTATTATTTATTTGCATTTCTATAACACCTAGGAGCCCCGATCATGGCTCAGGACCTTATTATGTCAGGCAGTCGTTCCCACAAAGTGTTTAGAATTGCAGGATAAGACAAGAGACAGCAGATGGACATAGACAGATGGGGGAGTACAAGGAAACAATCAGATAACATTGTGTAAATAGATCAGACATACACAGGATAGAGGGTAGACAGGACACACAGAGTGAGCAATGTGATGTCTGCATATGCTGTGTTTGTTCCACAATTTTGTAATGGTTAACATGTAGGCGGGAAAGAAATAAATAGCAAGAAAAGGGAAGAGTATGAGGGGGACAGTTGTAGAGGGAAAAGGAAGTGAATGAACTATGATGGGGGAGGAAGGCCGGGTTGGAGCCAACAGCCAATCAGCACAGGGCAAAGAGAATTAGACCCTTCTCCAGTTTTGTCTGAAATGTGAAAGGTCCCTGCTTGCACTGCTCCTGTTCCTTCAGACTGATGCCTGTAAAGCTCAAGTACCGTATTTTCTGGCGTATAAGACGACTGGGCGTATAAGACAACCCCCTAATTTTCCAGTTAAAACATAGGTTTTGGCCTATACTCGCCGTATAAGACTACCCCCCCTTCTGAGGCAACACCATTTAATAACATCAGATTTGATTTAAATAATTTTAATTAAAATGGTTTTGACTTGCAGGTACTTAAAATCCTTCAAAATCCTCATCATGTTCATCCTCTGACATCATAAGTTCATCAATGACATCTTGTGGTACATTTGTAAGACAGTCATCGTATGGATCTAATTCCGAATCAGATGGTGTGGCTTCAGCTTTGGCTTCCCCTTCATCTTGCCACAAGAAGTCGTCCTCCATACCATCCAAAGAATTTGATATGCCACACTTCTTGAAAGACTTGATTACTGTTTCTGCACCAATATCATTCCAGGCTTTTATGACAAAGTTACACAAAACATCCAATTGTGGCGCACACATGTTTCCTCCTTTTGTGAATGACTTTTCGCCGCTAACCTTCCACTCATTCCACTGTTCTCGAATGCGATCTTTAAATGACTTGTTTAGGCACACATCCAGTGGCTGTACCAATTATGTCAATCCTGCAGGAATAACTGCCGCATCTGTGTTTATTCTTGCCAGCCTTTTCTTTGTGCTGGTAGTTAAATGAGCCCTGAACATATCCCACACCAGTAGGCAACGTTCTTGACGAAGTCCACCTGGTCGCCTACTCCATACATTATCAAGCCATAGCTTTACCCCTTCTTCATCCATCCAGCCTTTTTCATTCACATGTACAAAAACTCCAACAGGGAACTTGATTTTCGGCATTGTTTTTCTTTTAAAAATAATCATTGGTCTTAGTTTGGCGCCATCAGCTGTACATGCTAGTACCACTGTAAAACTGGACTTCTCATGTCCTGTTGTTTTAATTAACACTGGTTTTGCACCTTTTGGATTAACAGTTTTATTTCCAACCATATCAAAATTCATAGGAGTTTCATCCATATTTCCGATCTGACTTAACGCATAGCCATGTTTCTTGCGCTGTTGTATTACATATCGATGGAAAAGACTTACTTTTCCGTCGAGATCTGCAGGTAATTTTTGTGCAATTTTGGTCTTTTGCCTCAGTACCAGATTATGCCTTTCCATGAACCTAGTACACGCGGATACAGTGGCCTTAAATCCTTTGCTGTGATCTGGGTTAGATTTGCCCCACTGAAGTGCAAACATACGTATTTTGTTTCATGTCACTACATAACCATTTTGACGATGCTCATGCACCGTGTCTGCTACGTGCTTTTCAAGTTCTGACCAATGTGGGGTGCCTCTTCTTAATGCACACCTACTACTTGGCATACTCTTTAATGCATCTTCATTTGCTTTCCAGTCTCAGACCATCTTTTCTGTTACTCCATATTGACTTGCAGCAGCACAGTTATTATGTTCCTTGGCAAACTTTACAACTTTCAGCTTGAAACTGGCTTCAAATTTCCTTCTTCTTGTTGGAGCCATGATGGGGTCTTTTCTACCACCCACTTACAGAACGTGGCTGTCCCCCCGCCGGGCGCCAGGGGGCGTGGCCGTTCGCCCGCCAGGCGGCGGGGACACTTGCACGCCCGGGGGCGGCCCCCCACATAGCCACGCGCCTAGGGCCGGTGCCCCCTCCAAGGGCTGCGCGCCCGGGGCCGGCGTTCCCCAGCCAAGCGCCGCGCGCCCGGGGCCGGTGCTCCCCACCACCGGCGCTCACCGTGCGCCATGTGCCCGGGGCCAGCCCCAAGCACCGTGTCGGAGACCAGGTACGTTCTATGCCCGGTGTATAACACGACCCCCGATTTTTGGGGGATGTTTTTAGTGTAAAAAGTCGTGTTATACGCTGGAAAATACGGTACATTGAAAGTCAGTGGAATTTAGGCTTGTAAGTGGCTTTGGAAATTGGGACTTGGGAGTCTGAAAATTTTACCCCAGAACTCGTATTAAAAAAGTATGTTGGTCACAAAAGTTCAGAAATTCTCAGTGTGGAACAGAGAACATTTTTCTATGTCAATTTCCAGGAAAGGCATCCTTTCTGTTGATTAGCTCCAGTTGGGAGCATCAAAGGATGTATGGATCAGGTCTAATTAACTATGCATCCTGCCTCCTTGTTCTTTCTAATTTTTATTCCCTCTTGTCTTACATTAGGCTATAAGTTCTTCAGGGAAAGGAACACATTTTACTGTCTATTTCTAGGATGTCTAGCACCATGCAACCTGGTCCTGAACTGGGTTTTTGGAGGCAAATAAAACAAACAACAACCCTAACCAACACATTTATGGACCCAATGCTCAGGGTAGGAGTTTTACGAGACAAGCAGGAGCTATGTCTCTACTTTGATAACTTTGCAATCTGCAGTTTAATTACAGGCAGGATACAACAAGCCAGAGCAATGAACAGGGATGAGGGTATGACAAGAAAAAACTGTTCATGGAGAATAAGGAAAGGAAAGGGTAGTGGGAAGATAAGTCAATGCTTCTGAACAAGTTGGCTTGTTCTCCCCATCACTATGTCAGTCTCCCACACTGGATGGGGGATAGAACGCTGAGTGAGAGTTTCCCTTTCCCTCAGTGCTAATGGACTGGGCTGGGCCCGTTTCCAGGAGAGGAAGAGCCCTGAGGTAGCAAGTGACTAAAGAAGCTCTGTCTTCTCACATGAACGGTGGGATCAGACAAAGGCACAGGCAGAATTTTTCTAGGGGGTCTAGAACTTTCCCCATTTCCCTGCACCCAAACCTACTCACTCCCTACCAGTTTAGGCTCCCCCAACCCAACTCCATGTCCTCCCCCACAACTGCCCCACACCCAGTCCTGAGCTCTCTCACTCCCTCTGCCCAGCCCTGTGCTCTCCCCTCTGCACCCAGCTCTACACATTACCCTCCTGTTGCCCCAACCCAGCACCACGCGCTTCTTGCCACATTGCCCTGCAGCCAGCCCAAGCTCTTACCCAGAAAACTAGTCAGACTGAAGAACACCATGAGCCTAGCCTGTTCTTGGAGCTCCACGCCCCATCCTGCTTCTGCATCTTCACTTTCCCAGGCAGCACAGGTCCAATCCTCCATTCTCTTTGGGGATGGAAGTCCCTGATGACTCCTGCTCCATCGCTCTCCAGGGACTATAATGCCTGGTGCCCAGGAGTGCAGAAAGGACCACAAAGGGAAATGAGCCAAGTAGGTACACACAGTCAAACTCTTACCCAAATTTGGCTCTGCCACTCCTGTTTCATGATGGAGGGGCAGCTGAATCAAATTTGAGTGAGTGGCTTTGGGACACAGCATCACTTGAATTTGGCTCAACTACCTGTCTGGCATTTCAGTGGAGCAGGGACTGCAACATTATGTCAGCCAGTGCTAGTCACGGTACAAGTGAAGAGGGTCCCCTGTCTCCCTTCTCCCAGAAGTTGCATACTTGATAATCAGACATGGTACAGAGACCGCTTGTTCTACTGTAAGAGAGCTTCCGACTTTCCCTTTTTTCAAAACCAAACATAAACAGCTCCCCTGCTCTGCCACTTACTCCCTTCTCCCCCAGAACTTGCCTGCAGCATCAGGGTGGGAGGAGCGGATGTGAAGCCTGCCTGTCCAGTCAGGGAATGGGGGGAGAGAAGGGAGGGAGAGTGTGTGTCTCTGGGCTGGGCCCTGGGAAGTTGAGAAGTTGGGATGGGCTGTCACAGGCAGCCATCCTGGCTGCCTGCCCTGATGTTCAAGTGCTGTGCACTGCCGGGATCCCTCTTCCTCCAACCACAGCTGCTCCTCCTACCCGCCCAGTGGCAGAAACAGTCAGTTATTGCAGTAACCAGATCAGAAACTGCAAGGTCCCCTTTCAAATGGACTTTCTGGTCTAGCTGATGCTCTCCTGTCAGCAAAGCCATCTGGGAAAGGAGCGGGGGTCAGGAAGAATCTGGGTCTTTATCATTCTAATCAGGGGTAGATGACAGTTTCGCAGGGCCCCAGGCAGCATAATTCCGCGGGGCCCCCCCTTTGCCACGGCGCATGCGCAGTGACGCCATGCGCATACACAGCGGCGCCACAGTGCATGCGCGGGGCTTTCTGAAGCGCGGGGCCCAGGGCGGCTGCCCCGTTCGCCCTGCCCTATATCCGCCCCTGATTCTAATTCCCTCAGGGCTTTCTACACTTTGCCTCTTTCCAGGGCCTGCCACAGGGATTAATTCCATTCTTCTGGCCTTCTTCAGTAGGCCCTTCTCAGAGTGAGGGGATTCACTACCACATTTCTCTGTTGTAGGCCCCCCATTGCACCTCCTCTGTCGCTTTTACTCACTTCTCCTCTGAAGAGACCCAGCTTCTTCCCCCAAACTGGGCCTGATAACAAATCAAGGCTGACACACACTCCACGTGCAGCAAAGTGGGCTCTCACACTCCTGTTCACTCTCTGTTCACTTGTGCAGGGTAGACTCCCTGCTACATCTGATTACTACTAAATTCACCATTTGGCCCCCGAGGATGCAGAGATGAGACAGTGACCTCACAGATGCCTGTGGCAGGGAAGAAGAGATTAGACACTGAATAAAGAGGAAAAGCAGCAACCTCATGCTTAGGGGGGTCCTTCAGCCTACACCTAGTCAGCCCTATCTCAGCCAGGCCTCTCTCCCCTCCACTCTGGCTTGTGCAATGCACAGGATCATCGTGATGTTCTTCTGTGGACTTACTACAGAAGGGAAACAGGGAGAAAGACAGCTGCAATAATAAGATTACACAATTAGTTCAGCTTGCTATGTGCATTTCTAGAGGGTTTTACTTTAATCTAATCAGTGACATCTCACCTCATTTGGCACCAGCAGATAGAGCCTGAAGTGAAGGAATTTGTAAGTCGACCAGTAGAGGAACTGGTGTTTCTTAATTTATTTAGAACGCTTCTGGGGGCCTGATGTTCTTACTCAGTCAAACTCTCGGTGGGAGTTTTGTCTACATATTAATCAAAAGCCTCAGAAATTAGCCCAGAGAGATGGAAGGGGAAGTATAAGCTAGTGGCCATACTCAATAACCATGGACATGGAGAGCGTTTGGAGGGCTTGTACATATAGTGAACCCAGTACAAAAATACACTCTGTTAGGCACTCTCTGTCTTCAGAAACAACCCTGAAGTATTGTTATTTGTGTTCCAGGAGAACCCAGAAGAGTCTACCAAGATCAGAGCCCCACTGTGTCAGACAAACACATAGTATGAAAAAGCCATTTGAGCCAAAAAAGTTAACAGTTTAAACCCGTGTTCCCTCTAATCTTTTCCATCCATGTGTGGATTTTTCTATTCCTACATGGAATAAATTTTTATGTGCACCAAAGTGCATGGGAATGTGCACCACCAACAGAAAAACAAAACCTAACTTGGGGGCACTCTGCTAATCAGCCGGATGGCATTTGACTCTACAGAGTGGCTGCAGAAGTGCACAGTCTGAAGGGAAACTGGTTTAAACTGACCAGAAGTGGAAGGAAAAATAGGCACAGAAAAGTGAAGGGTTACTGTCAGTGTTCCCTTTAAGCCACACAGCAGCACAGCTTCACAGGTGATTAATCAGCCCTGCCCAGTCAGTCAGCTCCATGCATGGAGCCCTGAGCTTCTGACTGGGCAGGGCTGATTAATCACCTGTGAAGCTGTGCTGCTATGTGGCTTAAAGGGAACACTGACAGTAACCCTTCACTTTTCTGTGCCTATTTTTTCCTTCCACTTCTGGAAAAGCTTAGAGAGAACACTGGTCACAGTATCACTAGCAGAGCCAGGACTAGAACCCAGATCAGCTGACTACCATGCCTTAGTCACACTATCAAAATTGTTTAGCCTAATAGTCTTCTGATAAAGAGAGATAAGAGCTATCTCCTTTGCAAACAGAAAACAGGACTATGTAGCACTTTAAAGACTAACAAGATGGTTTAATAGGTGATGAGCTTTCGTGGGCCAGACCCACTTTCTCAGATCAAATAGTGGAAGAAAATTGTCACGACCATAAATACCAAAGGATACAATTTAAAAAAATGAACACATATGAAAAGGACAAATCATATTTCAGAACAGAAGGGGGATGGTGGGGGGGAGGTAAATGTCTGTGAGCTAATGATATTAGAGGTGATAACTGGGGAAACTATCTTTGTAATGGGTAAGATAATTAGCGTCTTTATTCAAACTTGAGTGTAAAATGTCGAATTTAAGCATGAATGACAGTTCAGAGGATTCTCTTTCAAGTGAAGTCTTAAAAGGCCTTTGAAGCAAGATGCAGGTAATCAAGTAGTTGAGACAATGTCCTTTCTGGTTGAAATGGCAAGAAACTGTTTTTTCTTCGTGATCCTGTCTGATATCTGTTTTGTGGGCATTGATCCTTTGGCGAAGTGTCTGAGATGTTTGTCCAATGTACATAGCAGATGGACACTTTTGGCACATGATTGCATAAATTATATTTCTGGATGCATAAATTATATTTCTGAGAGGTAACTTTCAGCAAGAACAAGGAATCTGGTGGCACTTAAAAGATTAACAAATTTATTAGGGCATTGGAGCATAAGCTTTCATGAGCTACAACTCATTTCCTCAGATGCTGAAGAAAAAAGAAAGACTTAACCAGATAGGCTATACCATCAAAAGCTCATTCATGTGCACATCTACTAATGTAATATATGTCATCATGTGACAACAATGCCCTCTGCCCTGTACATCAGACAAACCAGATTGTCTCTATGAAAAAGAATAAATGGACAAAAATCAGATATTAAGAATGGTAACATATAGAAACCTCTTTAGCCTCCCTGGATACACCGTCTCAAACTTGCAAGATGCTATTCTCAGGGTACGGCTACACTGTGTGTTGGGGGCGTGTTTCCGAAAAAGGTATGCAAATTGCGCTCGCATTTGCATATCTGCTTTCGGGTTTTTTTATGAGGAATAAAGGGGCTTCCAAAAGAGAGTTTTTTTTCTGACATTTGTCTCCATGTAGACAGTCCGAACATCAGAAAATCCTCTTCTGGAAAAAAAAAAGGAAGGAGATATGCAAATGGGAGCGCAATTTGCATTCCTTCTTCCAAACCCTCCTCTGCCCCCAGTGTAGCCGTACCCTCTCACAAAAAAACTTCAGAAACAGACTGCAGGAAAAAACTGCTGAGCTGGAATTTGACACTCTGTGCCAAGGTCGAAATAGACACAGGGAGTGGTTCTCGAATTACAATAGATAATTTCCCATTCAAGTACTCTGACCTTCTCACCACTGTTGGAGATAAGCCACAACCACTCTGATTCAATTAGCATTGATGTCACACTCCCATCTCTGTATCCCTCCTTTTTTTTTCTTTTCTCTTCAGCATTTAAGGAAGTGAGTAGTAGCTCACGCAAGCTGATGCCCAAATAAAGATTAAGAAATTTATCAGGGGAAATGCCACCAGATTACTTGCTCCTTTGCAAATATATTTCTGTTGGTCATTAGGGACAGGTTTCAATACAGATAAATTCATAACTCAAATGTTTCACAGACAATTCTGTACTCACTAACAGATGGGAAAGAGCATAGGGAGTCAGACACAAAAGCAAAGCTTGCAGAATCAGAGAATTGAGCTACTAAAGTGATACTAAAGGTATTCTAAAAATATCACACCTATATAGAGGGAAGGGCCAACAATTCTCCATAAAGGAGAATAGTGAAGGACCAGCATAAAGGGTTTTTTTATTGTTAGAAGCTCTAAGCTGATTCTCAGCTTGCTGATCTTGTGAAAATGTATTGTATTTGTTTTATACTCCCAATAAAATTGGTGCAATCATCCACCTACCTGGCTACTTGCTGTTATGCTGGATGGTACACCTCAGGGATATTCTTTTTTATAAAAACAACACTAAAGCCTTGGAATTTTTTACTTGACCTACGTTCACAAGAAGCACACAACCTTTACCATCAAAATCTAAATTAAATTACTGGCAGCCTTGTCTGAGGAGTGTAGGATTGATGAGGCCTATACTCTTCCTCCTTTGAGGCTCTGCACAACAAGGTTGTGTTGCAGTGATAGGGCAATTTAGGGAGGAGAATGAATTTCAGACAAAAATCCCATATCTTCCAAACCACTAAGACAAAAACATCAGTAACTAAAATAACCACTTGGCCTAGTAGGAAAAATAGAAAGAAGCATGAACTCTGTCAAATGAGATGTAAAAATATAATTAGGAAGAAATGTGAATAACAGCTAGCCAAACATTCAAAAAGTAATAGAAAAATGTTTTAAAAAGTACATCAGAAGTAGGAAGTCTGCTAAACAACCAGTGGGGCCACTGGATGATCAAGATACTAAAGAAGTACTCAAAGACAATAAGGTTATTGTGGAGAAACTAAATTAATTCTTTGCATCGGTATTCAAGATTGAGCATTTGGGAAGATTCCTAAACCTGAGTCATTCCCAAATCTGATGAACTGTCTCAGATTGAAGTGTCATTAGAGGAGATTTTGGAACAGATTGATAAAGTCAACAATAAAATGTCACCAGGGTCAGATGGCATTCACCCAAGAGTTTTGAAAGAACTCAGATGTGAAATTGTAGAACTACTAATTGTGGTTTGTAATCTATCTTTTAAATCATCTTCTGTTCCAAATGACTGGAAGACAGCTAATATAATGCCAATCTTTTAAGACCACTTGAGGTGATCCTGGTAATTACAGACCAGTTAAGACTAACTTTAAGTACCGGGCAAATAGGTTGAAACTATACTAAAGAACAGAATTGTCAGACACATAGATGAACATAATTTATAGATTTCCAGAAAGCCTGTGACAAGGTCCCTCACCAAAGGCTCTTAAGCAAAGTAAGCTGTCATGGTAGAAGAGGGAAGGTCCTCTCATGGATTGATAACTGGTTAAAAGATAGGAAACAAAAGGTAGGAATAAATGGTCAGTTTTCAGAATGGAGAGAGGTATCTAGTGGTGTCCCGCAGGGGTTTGTACTGGGACCAATCCTATTCAATATATAATAAATAATCTGTAGAATAGGGTTAACAGTGAGATAGCAAAATTTGCAGATGAGACCAAACTGTTCAAGATAGTCCAAAGCAGACTGTGAAGAACTTCAAAAGGATCTCTCAAGACAAGGTGACTGGGTAACAAAATGGCAGATGAATTTTAATGTTGATAAGTGCGAAGTAATGCATATTGGAAAACATAATCCCAACTATACATATAAAATAATGGGAACTAAATTAGCTGTTATCACTCAAGAGAGAGATCTTGGAGTCATTGTGGATAGCTCTCTGGAAACATCCACTCAATGCGCAGTAGCAGTCAAAAAAGCAAACAGAATGCTAGAAATCATTAAAAAAGGGATAGAGAAAAAGACAGAATATCTTATTACCTCTGTATAAATCCATGGTATGCCCACATCTTGAATACTGTATGCAGATGTGGTTGCCTCATCTCCAAAAAAATATATTGGCATTGGAAAAGTTCAGAAAAGGGGAACAAAATGATTATGGGTTTGGAATGGGTGCCTGTCATGGCTCCTTCCCCACTCTGGCATGATAAATGCAGAAGTGGGGGCCAGCAAGTGTACCCCAAAGCCTTATCTACCAGGCTTTGGTATAAAACTTCCCCCAAAATCTCAAAACCCTAGATTTTGGGAATAAAACTTCCGCTGCCACCTGTTACCAGATTTGCCCAATACTCTGCTCATTTATCAGGGTTACCCTTATGGGACTGGGGGAAGGTTAACAATTCTATCAGTGTGCTGTTGGTGCTTACTTGTGCTCTCATATGGAGCTGAATTCTCCCTGCTGCCAATTCCTCCTCCCACTGGAGCTCTCCTGCAGGAGCTAGGTTCCCCAGGATGGGGTTCTTGCCACCTTGGCAACACACACAGACACTCACACCCACTAATCAGAGCACATCTGAGAGGACTGGGTACTCAGCACTCACAAGCTGCCCCCTCATATGTCCTTGGACTCAGCTGGCTGGGTTTCACAGCAATGCCACACTGCACCCTCATGTGCCTTTGGACTCCATGGGCTGGATTAAACAGCACTTTAAGCTGCCATCCTCATAAGCCCCCAGGTTCAGCACCCCCTATTCCCACTTTCACACCACAGTTATTCACTGGTAAACCACACGATGAGCAAACCCCACAGGATTTTAGGCACTACAGGGATTTTTTGCTTTGGTACAAGAAGCATTGTTGCAGAGCGAATGGGGAAGCCAAAACGACACCCCTTAAGGAAGAGTGAGCAAAAGTGAAAGAAAGAGAGAGAAGCAACCAGCTTAACAATGAAAGTGATTTATTTCTGAGTAGTGAATAGATATCAAAAAGTTACAATATTAAATCTAACATTTACAATATTAAATCTAAATTGAAACTGATTACAAATGTTAGGTAACCATATAACAGTTTATACAGGGCAGGGTCAGAAGGCTATGCTTAGAGAGATAGTTGATGAGAGAGAGAAAGAGAGAGAGAGAGAGAGAGAGACCTCACCACTCCATGGAGCTTGCACTGATCAGGGTTCCCAGATGATGATGGTAGCCGGGGGTCCAGAGGGCAGGAGAAAAGCAGGACAGAGCCCCCAGCACGATCAGACAGGAGATGAAGAAGTCTCAATGGAACTGATGCAGTTTAAGTCCAGGTATCAGAACAGTTTTTCTTGGGGCAAAGATAGGTGTTTTTATAGGGATAGTTCAAAGAGAAAGAGGAGAGACAATAGAGACTGATCACCCTTGGTTATGGGTGATGTTCCTTGAACAAGCTCACAATGCAACCAGGCAGTTTCAGTATTTTAGATGTCAATAGGATCCATTACTAGAATTGGTCTGATAATGACTAATTTGGGTGTGAGCAGGCCTAGGTTCATTAGTATCTGGAGCAGGGATTTCCCATCAGGTAGTGCTTCTCTGCTTTCGGTGTCCCATAGTTCACTGCGGTTCCTGTCTTGGAAGAGCTGCTCTCCATCCTGTATGCTAATGAGATGTCCCTCTGTTCCATCTTTAATGCAAATGAGGCTGGGGTGTTTCCTTAATTATATCACCCTTGTCTAAAGCAGTTTAGGTGTGTCTTCCCCGGCCTTTTCATTGCTTTGTCTTTGATTCTAGCAGAGGCCTGAGGGAGGAGAATGGTTTTCCATGAATGTCACTCCCTGGCTTCACAAGAGCACAAGGCTGACAGGTGACTATGTTCTGGTTTCCCAAGAATCACAGAGCTGGTGGGTAACACACCACCCAAATATTAATAACGAGATTAGGGGAAAGATCATTTGGGAAATCTCACCCCTATTATAAAAATCAGGACACACAAGTAACCAATGCCAGGTTAATAAAAAGAAAAGAAAAAACTTTTATTATTACAACAATATTCCTGTTGCAAGCATAAGGATCAGATGGAAAGGTAACAAAATATACTCATGGAGGAATTACACCATGGGCTAGAACTTAGTTAAAAAGAAAAGCAAAACATCTCTTAAGCAGTGCCAGATATCAGATCCCATACCCAACCCTTAAAACAATAAAGCCTAACGAAACTACCTAAACTTTACCCTACTTACAGAAAGTGAAGCATTGTTTCTTGGAGAGAGAGAGACACGCTTGTCCCTCCCTGTAGCTGCAGAGAACTCTCTCAGAGAGAGAGAGAGAGAGAGAGAGAAAAAAGAAAAAACCCAAATTCCTTTGTCCCAGTTTGAAAGTCCCACTTACATTCCTACTGGTCACTCCACCTGGCTAACCCCTTAATGGTTAACCCCTTAATCCCCAGGCTGCTGGCTAACCCTCATAATCATGACAGTGCCAAATGAAGAAAGATTAAAAAGATTAGGACTGTTCAGTTTCAAGAAGAGGAGACTAAGGGGGGGATATCATAGAGGTCTATAAAATTAGGACTAGTGAGAAGAAAGTAAGTAAGGAAAGTTATTTATTTATTTCCATAATACAAAAACTAGAGGTGACCATATGAAATGAATTGGTAGCAGGTTTAAAACCAACAAAAGGATGCATTTCTTCGTGCAATGCACAGTCAACCTGTGGAACCCCATTACCAGGGGACATTGTGAAGACCACGACTTTAACAGAGTTGAAAAAAGAACTAGATAAATAAATGAAGGACAGGTCCATTATTGGCTATTAGGCTGGATGGATAGGAATTATGTCCCTAGCCTGACTTTTCCCAAAGCTGGGAATGGGAAGCAGGAGATGGATCACTTGCTGATTACCTGTTCTATTAATTCCTTATGGGACACCTGGGCTCAGCCACTGTCAGAAGACAAGATAATGGGCTAGTTGGACCTTTGATCTGATCCAGTATGATTGTTCTTTATGTTCCTTAATCTTACAACCCTAGTCCTTGCTTTCTCATTTCCCTCCCCATTGTTGGTTGCTTTCACTCACCATGGCACATATTGAGGTTGTCAAGTCTTTGAAGCAAGGACTGGGTCTTTTTTTTTTATAACATATTTACATCACCGAAATAGTTAAACAACAACAATAGTCAATCTGTGGCAATACAGCTGATGGTGGTTTCTGGCATCAATCTGGCATGTATCATTTGAGTGCTAAGTTCTTCATATAAACTATATCACACAAAGAGGTGAGATGAAAGAGAGACTTTCATGCATTTGAGCAGCACAGAAGAGAGCAGACTGCTGTAAGAGAACAGGGGAATGGTTAAAATGGACAAAGCAGTGTGGGCCGGTGATAATTCTGGCAGCCCTGTGGATAAATGATTTAAACTGAAATTAGGAAGACAGTCATACATCTGTAAGTATCAAAGAAAAGAAACTATTTCCTCCTGGCTTCATCATATTGTTGGATAACCAGTTGAGGAGGAAGGCTCTATACACAAACCGAAATACCTGCCATGTGCAAACCCGGCACGCTAATTGATCCAACCAGCTTTTCTAAGACTGCCCGCTGGACTTTGCTGTCACTTTTGCACCTGATCTTGTCAAGACTAAGGAGAGAGCAACTGAAGGAGCAGATGAGCCACTCACAGAAACCACATTCCATGAACAGTTTGCCATGACCTGAATAGAATCCAATTGGCCAAAGTGTCAAAGTCACAACACTGAGAAGTTAATATATTCACACATAACAGCACAAGATCAGTTCCTATTTGGATGAAGTATTCTGAACTTTGCACCATAAAACCCTGGACTTGTAGATTTTTTATGACTTCACATTTTATTTTTTACTGACTGACAGTACGTGCACAAATGGATGGTTTTGAGGGGAAAAAAACACCACCACCACTTCTGTCTGCAAGAACATGTATCTGCTTTACAGTTCACACATGCCTGGGAAGCTCAGGCAAATCTCACTGGAGTAGCAAGCTCAGTGGGAGTTTGTTTATGTTTGTATGGAAAGTCTTCACTGTATTGCAAGTTGTATATCTTAATTCAAAAGCAGTTAAAATACCATATCGAGGAACTGCCTTTACAACTTGGCTTGCTAGTATTCTCACATACAGAAAATTATTATAGCACAATTAAAAAATTTATAAAACAAAGATAATCTATGGCTGGATCCAAGTTTCTGTGGAAAGTTGGAAGCTATGGTGCATGCAGCTGTTCACATACAATGCAAAGGCTGGCTGTAACTCTACTTCTGAGCACATTTATGATTTAGAAGATATTTTATTTGCTCTGTTTACATAGTTTTTCCTTTGCTTGCACAGCCCTGAATATAGCTAATGCATGATTTCCAGGCAAAAATGGTTTTTTTCCTTTCTATCTTAGTCCAAACAATTGGCTATATTCTTACAAATTAGCTAAACTTCCTTATTTAAAACTCTGAGTGGCTGGGTTGGGGCTGTAGATGCTGAGCTGCATGACATGTTGCACATCGTACAGACTGAACAAGAGCAAATATACCAATATAGGTTGAACCTCTCTAGTCCTACACCCTTGGGATCTGACTGGTGCCAAACCAGCAAATTTGCCAAACCACAGGAGGTTAATATTGTTCTAGCTGCATTACCAACACTTGCACTGCTTACTGGGCTCTGGAAAGACATTTAGAGGTAAATTAGAACTAAATAACAACACAGAACACTGAGAGTCAGGACTGGTGGCTATAAATAAACTTTAGGGGACCTCAGGAAACTTGGCCACAGGCATGCTAAGTGGACATCTGGCTAACTAAAGTCATGCCGGATCACAGATGTTGCCAGACCAGAGAATGCTAGACTTGAGAGGTTCAACCTGTACTGTTTCCTCAAACTAATACTAGTCCATAGCTGCCATGAACATGCCCCCACAAAAAAGTCATCATTATATTTAACATAATATTTGGGAGACATCTCACTTCAGCTCTTCTCTACTTCAACTCTTTAGGGATGTATGCTGTCTTCATCACAGAACTCTTGAGTACTAGAATGCCATGTCCAGCAGAGTACAGGGATATATTCATCTATTGGGACATAGCCAGTGGCAGTTGTAGGCAGTAAGTGAATGAAGCAGCAGCTGTCATTTGGAAACCAGCAGACCAGACTGAAATGAAGAAGCTGGTACCAGATGTTTTACAGAAAGGGTATAGTTGGCATAAATGCTGATGATCTACCCTGCAAAGGTTCTCAAACACCATCCTGAAATTGGTGCCACCTGCAAGATCAGGTCACAATGTTTTGCTCTCCCCTCCCTCCGCCTGTGTCTCCTGTTAAATAGGCATGGATGCATGTACATAAGTGAGAGACATACCAGAGGGAACTGAAATGAGGACAAATAAGGAAATTAAGATATTGCCATATCCCTTTAAGGATAATTAAGAATTTTTATAGGTGTGTATGACCCTATATAGGCATTTATGACCCTATATTGGTATAAATTATGCAAGTTTCCATCCTTAAGGACTGTACAGATAATTCAACCAGACACCTTGGAACTGTGTGAGGGGACTAGTCTAGTGGGATGCCGGGGGACAAAACAAAGGAAGAAAGTGGGAGAAATGCTTGGGCCAGCCTTGCAGATGTTTCTCAGGAAGGACCTTTGAAATGATTTCACTGGAGGGCATCAGTGCAACTGTTGTTTTATTAATGCAAAGCTGATGAAAACTGGACGAGCTACCACTACAGCAAATGAACTGCATCAATTTAGTAATGGCCACAAATGTAGGCCCAACTTGCCATAAGTAATTGGACATGGGAAAGGCGTTATTTCTTGGCAGACAGGATTAGGGAGGTAAATGGAAAAAGAATGCCTGTTCTAATTAAAGATGAGGGGGAACACCAATGGAACCGTTTACAATGGACAAGATAACAATAGCTATGCTAAGCCTGGAACATACGATAAGGTAAAGAGTAAGTTGTGCATTGACAGTGTGTGCTCTCCTGGTTCCCACAACAGAAACAAGCCAGTCCCAAAACATGTAGTGCAATGTATAGTGAATGCCATGTAACATGTAAATATATATAAAGGAAGAGTTTTGCTGTGTAACTTTGGATAACCAGCCCCTATGCTTGAGTTTGATTAACTCATCATAGCTTTGCTGTAGGCCAAATAAAGAAATCTAAATCACAAGACTGGAATTGAACTGAGTTTTTTGGAACCTAGTGGAAAAGATCTCAAGGGAACTCCAACGTAGCGGTGCTGTGACTTGTAACCCCTCGTTTGAAGCAGGTAATGCATATACCCCCTTAGTGTGAGGGTTCCAACCTGGCATTAAAAGAAATAGCTTTGGGAGGGCTAAAGGGTCTCAACATGTGGAAGTTCGTGACAAGCTGGAGAAGTGGGGTAAATCAAAAGGTGGACGGTATGGATTCCCCGGAGAAGTGAAAGAAGGAAACTGAAGATAGTAAAAGGAACTTGAGAGAATTAGATTTTAAAAAAAAGAATACTCAGCAGAGCATGGCAGAAGTCTGTCAAATGCCATAAATAAATAAATTATTGGCAGAGATTAGCAAAGCTCTGTTGAATGCCACTGAAATTTTCAAAAAATTGGACCCAATGGTTGCCTTGGAAAAAATACAGTATCTAGTCTCTTGTATCCCAATTACAAACAAACAAACAAACAAACAAAAAAGACCAAATTATAGTAGCAGTTTTACAAAGATTATTTTTGCTGCTAAGTTTATAGATGAAATGTGCCACCTGGAGGAATGAATATAAAAAGCAAATCAGAGCTGTAGAGGAGAAAACAGACTAAATGTAAAATGAGAGTCCTAAAATGTCAGCAGGAACAGAATGTCAGTTATCTGTTTGCATAAATCTGAAGTGAAAAGCAGCCATCCTTCAAGGATTGTATTAAGTAAGTATACCTTTTCAGTCAAAATGAACTATGCTACGAAATAAGTGCAAAAAACCATAAAAAGATAAGCTGAGAGCCTCTGAGAAAAAGTTGGCTCAGAAATGTATTGCTATGAAAAATAAAATAATGAAGTTACAGAATTTAGTGGCTAGTAAAGTCTTGGGAAATGTCTTATGAAACAATAAAAAACTGAAGTAAGTATTATTTGTAAAAAGGATATGCAGTTAAAATGAGCTTTTGCACAAATTAACACTGTAGAGCTTGAAAAAGCTAAACAGAAGTAGTAAAAATAATAGCATTAAAACATTAAAATGTTAACAATGCTTGGTTTAAGAATAAAATCCAATTATGGCAATATAACATAGTCATGACTTTTAAAAGCCTTAATAATCACACAAATTATGCAAAGGGAAGGTCAAATAGTGACAACTGCCACCACTATGTTTTTTCCACCCAAGAAGCCTTGACACGCCTTCTGAAGGAAACTGGCTGTTCCCAATAAATGTGTCTGTAAATAATCCATGGTGCTAACTGCTGCAAATAGAAAAACAAACTATTTAAATTGTTTAACTATAAAAATGCAACTAAAATAATTTAAAGCACATCTGTATAACAAATCAGAGTTGTAGAAGAAGAAACAGACTAAATAGAAACTATTCCTAAAACGTCAGAGAGAACATAATGTTAATATAAAGTGTAATCTAAACACAAACAAAGGAATTAAACAAATGATAAATAAAAAAACTAAATGAAAAATGGAAAAAAAGAACAAGGACCTGACAAAATGCATCCTAAAATACTCAAGGAGCTGATAGAGGAGGTATCTGAGCCTTTAGCGATCATCTTTGAAAAATCATGGAAGTCCGGAGAGATTCCAGAAGACTGGAAAAGAGCAAATATAATGCCCATCTATAAAAAGGGAAATAAGAACAACCCAGGAAACTACAGACCAGCTAGTTTAACTTCTGTGCCAAGAAAGATAATGGAGTAGGTAATTAAGGAATCCATCTGCAAACATCTGGAAGATAATAAGGTGATAGGGAACAGCCAGCATGGATTTGTAAAGAACAAATCACGTCAAATCAACCTGATAACTTTCTTTGATAGGATAACAAATCTTGTGGAAAAGGGAGAAGTGGTGGACGTGGTAAATCTGGTAAATTTAGTAAGGCATTTGACACGGTCTTGTATGATCTTACCAATAAACTAGGCAAATACACCTTAGATGGGGCTACTAAAAGGTAGGTGCATAAATGGCTGGATAACCATTCTCAGAGAGTAGTTAACAACAGTTCACAGTCATGCTGGAAGGGCATAACAAATGGGGTTCTGAAGGGGTCTGTTTTGGAACCAGTTCTGTTCAATGTCTTCATCAATGATTTAGATGATGGAATAGAGAGTACGATTATTAAGTTTGCAGATACCACCAAGCTGGGAGGGGTTGCAACTGCTTTAGAGGATAGGGTCAAAATTCAAAATTATCTGGACAAACTGGAAAAATGGTCTGAAGTAAATAGGATGAAGTTTAATAAGGACAAATGCAAAGTACTCAGGAAGGAACAATCAGTTTCACGCATAAAGAATGGGAAGTGACTGTCTAGGAAGGAGTACTGCAGAAAGGGATCTAGGGGTCATAGTGGATCACAAGCTAAATATGAGTCAACAGTGAGACACAGTTGCAAAAAAAGTAAACATGATTCTGGGATGCATTTATAAGAGTGTTGTGAGCAAGACACAAGAAGTGATTCTTCCGTTCTACTCTGCACTGATTAGGAGTACATTATTGTGTCTAGTTTTAGGTACCACGTTTCCAGAAAGATGTGGAGAAATTGGAGAAGGTCCAGAGAAGAGCAACAAGAATGATTAAAGGTCTAGAACACATGATCTGAGTCAAGTCAAGGCTGAAGGAATTGTGCTTGTTTAGTTTGGAAAAGACTGAGAGGGGCCATGATAATGGTTTTCAGGTATTTAAAGGGTGTCACAAGGGAGAGGAGGGAAAATTGTTTTTGGCCACTGGTTATAGGACAAGAAGCAATGGACTTAAACTGCAGCAAGGGAGGTTTAGGTTGGATATTAGGAAAATCTTCCTGACAGTCAGGGTGGTTATACACTAGAATAAATTGCCTGGGAAGGTTGTGAAATCTCCATCACTAGAGATATTTAAGAGCAGGCTAGATACACATCTATCAGGGATGATATAGAAACTGTGCTTGGTCCTGCCATGAGGGCAGAGGACCCAACCTGATAATCTCTCAAGGTCCCTTTCAGTTATAGTATTCTATGATTCTATGAAAATCTAATAAAATAGTAACTAAAACTGTTTATCAAAAACTTAATTATAATAATAAAATCACTCAAATAATAAATAAGCGCAACTAAACATGGCTACAATATAGAAATATGAAGGCCTAAGACAAAATTATCTTGTCTATAAAAAGTATTTTAAGCTTAAATATAAAAATTGCAGTTTACAAATGTAAAAGACTTAAATATATCCTCTACTCATAACCGAAAATTTAAAAATTCAAAAATGTAAAGCCATTTAAAAATTCAGAAATTCGTGTAACAAAGCTAAGCCAAGAATATTTAAAACATTTCTTTTGGCTCTCATAATAAGCTACTTACAAGATAACAAAAAATCCACATTTAAAAAAAATTAAAAATTGCACTAAAATTAATTCAAATATTTCATTCAAAATTGCAAAGCTAATATAGACACACTTTGGATGGCAACCAACATCTCCTGGCATCTTAACTTTACTAGCTAATCCTGGAGGTGTTACAAAGCTTTTACAAAATTTAACTTTATAAAAATTAAATAATAAAAATTAAACATAAATTGGTAAATAAGAATGCCGACTAAATGGGGAGCCAGAACCATGACAGTGGGGAAAGATATTGGATTTTTCCTTCAAGAATAATTCATTTGTACCATTAAGATGTGCTCATAAGGGAATCCTTGAACTGAGGCAACAAGCCATTCAAAGTTCTCCATGCCAGATTAATATTTAGCATAGTTTATTTAACAGTTTTCTTAGCCCAAGTTTGAACTTAAGGAAAGAGAGCTTTGATGTCTTTGTGCTACTGAGCAAGAGGCATTTGTGTTTTAGTTCATGGTGTTACTTAATCATTGCAAAAACAGCAGAGTTACAGTTGGGATGTAGGAGGTGATGGTTCATAAGATTCATTGACTTCAGAGTGCAGCTGTTTCCAGAGGCACTGTTATTTTATAGTGAAAATAATCTGCAGATGAAGATACAGATCTTAAGGTTTGGTTTTTTTTTAAGTCAGCCAAAACACAAGAGAGCTAGAGAGTTGAGATAAATGTCACTGCATATTACAGACCCAAGGTTAAAAGGGATTCATTTGGTACTGCAGAGTTACATGTTATGTTTCAAACTTTTCAGATTATAACAATTGCTGAATTCATGTTAATGTCAAACAACACTGTACATTGAAAGATCACGGTCACTGTATCTAAATCAAAGGAAGAGGTCTTGCAGGCATTCATAATGAGTCTAACTTGATATATACAGAGAAAAGATTCAACTTTACCCAAAAATAGTCTCTAACAACCTCAAGAAAACAGGGCACAAAATTCATGAGACTAAATCTCACTAGGGTCATTCAGGGAAGAGATTGGGAAAACTCTTTAATGTTCTTAGAATGCCAAGGAAGCTGATTGTGATACAATCTGTAGCAATCAATTTTAGCTTGTTAGTGAAAGCAAAATGTAACATTCCAGGCACCTCGGTTACCTTAAGTTCAGTGCCAGTGAAAGGAAACTGGTAACAAATTTGTTAGTGGAGCTTATTAAATGTGTACTTTTATAGACAAATATTGCAGCTGAAGTCATATTACCTGCAGGTAATAACTGGAGTCTGTTTATATTATGGCCTGCATATTTTAAAACTTGGCAAGAGCATGAAACAGGCGCAATGTTGTTTAATAGTAGATTTTTATTAAATCAAATTTCTATCTATAGTATCTGTCCTAGTATTTCTACCAGAAATAGGCCAAGCTGTAAGATTCACATATGGTTCTGAACTTCCCTAAAAGCCATGGAAGGATTGGAACGTTGCTTTTGGACTCATTTCTAATGACAAGCACATCGAAGTGGGTGACAATATATACACAATATAGAATAAACTAACTAGAAAGAACAAGACATTAAGGCAAATAAAGAAAACTTTTCAACATGACACAATAGTCATTTCATAGATGTAAATTTTGTTTTGAGACAGATACTCCTTGAGGGGACCTGTATGAAATTTTTCTCTCCTCAGTCTCTTCAGACAGATATTTTTTGTAGAACTGAGGTAAGCAATCTATTTACACAGAGTCATGCTGCTTCTGAGAGGTCTGATGCTACAGCCACAGCATCTGCAGAACTCCCACTGCTGTCGTACTAACTAATTTAGCTTTGGTAGATGTTGAGTGGGAACTCAAGGCACGGCTAGATTGCTTGCAGCTTTTGAAAGAAGATATGCAAATTCGACGCGAATTTGCATGACTTCTTCTGATCCTGTTTTCGGAAGTTTTTTTCAGAAAAACAGCAGTCTAGACATGGTTCTTTCGAAAAAACCCACCCTTTTTCAAAAGAACCTTTCTCTTCCTTAAAAAATGAGGTGTACAGCGTTCTTTCGAAAAAGGGGTGATTTTTTTCTGAAAAAACTCATCTAGACTGCCTTTTTTTTTCAAAAATAAAAACTCCTCTGAAAATGGGACTGGAAGAAGATATGCACATTAATGCTGAACTTGCATATCGTCTTTTGAAAGCCGCGGGCAGCCTAGATGTGCCCTCAGTGGGCAGAGTGAAGATTATGTGCTTGGATTCCTTGCCCCTTGAGGTGTTTTGAAGGGCCTCTACATCAGGGATGGGCAATCAAGGCTAGTGAGGGGGCCGCATGAGTGGCTCTCCATCTCAGTTGGCTGCAAGATTGTCGAAACCAAGATGGTATCCCGAGATAGGGTAGTTTTGCTAATGGTACTTACATACCTAGAATATGCGGGCTTTGATTGGATGCAGAAGGAATGTATGGCTCTCACAATCAATGTTGTGTGCAATCAGCATGCACCTCACTTCACATGCTTTATGTGCGTGTCATTTTAGTAATACTGGTAGGAAAAAACAACACAGACGGAAACCAGTGGAATCTGGCAACCCTGCACATGGACAACAGTCAACAAAATGTCTTATGGGCCACACATAGAGCTCTTGCCTGGCTGCAGCAGATTCCCAGGCAGATTCCATGAGTGCCTGCACAGTGCTAAATAGGCAGCTGAATGCCAGCTCTGGGCTTAAAGGGAACTTAGCTTCTCATCTGTTTAAAGATACTAATGTACTTGAATGCCTTATTGAATCGGGACTTTCCACTGCTGTCAAACTCTTGCAAAATGGGAAACAGGGCATAGTTTCTCCTTGACTCTTTTGACCTTATGATGTTATTAGATTTTTGAGATGAACATGCAAACATTATTGCAGCCACCGTTATAGGCTTGCACCAAATCTTGAACAAAGTGGGCCAACTTAGATGTCTATCAAAAGCTTATGATTGGCTGACTATGTTTATACTGCTCATATGCATGTATCATTTTTTATATTTCAGGTTATAAGTATTGACTCTATACTTGCATTTGCTTCTGGGAGATATCTACAGGCTTGGACAACCTATTGTGAAAGGCTTACTACTCAAATTAATAGCAGGTACTTCACTGACAATGCTGCTCAAGTGATGCCAATCCATATCTGAGGAACTTTGCTGTGAATGTTCAGACCAGATGTAAGCCATGGCTGCTTGCCTGAAAAGGACTGAGTCATGCATGGACAGGTGACTTGCTCATGTGACAAACTCCAGTTTGGGAGGTAATTTCACACAGGAGCATAATGGAATTCCCACCACATGGGCAAAGGTATAAAGAAGGTCCTGGGGGTTCCAACCTATTTTTCATTTCTCTCTTCATTCCAGCTCATCACTTCAAGATCATTTCATTATGAACTAAGCCCAGAAGGACTGATGACCAGTCCTGACAAAGGATGTATTCCAGAGACTTTTGGCTCTCTGAGGGACATCTCTGGCAGTATTCCCACTAAGCTGCATGGCAGCACAGCACTGCAGCTGCTTAGTCAGCCCTGCCTAGTCAGGCAGCTCCATGCATGGAACCCCTGACTAGGTGGAGCCAATTAAGCAGCTGTGGAGCTGTGCTGCCATGCACCTTAGAGGGGACGTTAGTCTAACCCTACCACGTGGGGCAATCTCTGACAAGATCCGAACACTCTTTCACACTCTCATTAGGGCTCAGCATTAAGTTGGCAGGGACCCCTCATTGAGGAAAGCCTCTGGATGGCAAGTCTTACCGCCTGCTCCTCATATTAAGAGCCATTGGTTGACTTGGATTGCCAGGCGGAATGTGGTGTGGGGAGAGGAACCTGAAACATTTCTGCTCCCCTGGTAAGAAATAGCTTCTCCCCGAGAAGAGTTACATCTTTTTTATTATGGAGGAAAGGAATTTTTATCTTCATACTGGACAGGCACTGGGAGAAATAATGTCCCCGCTGTTGGTTTGGTTGCCCTGTCTGACAGTGTAAAATATATTAGGGGTTTAATTTGGGTCACTGGACTGATGAATAAAATGTTTTTACGTGCATGGATACCTCACGAGATTAAAATAGATGACCTCCCTATTAAACTGAATATGGGAATTAAGGACTCTCAAGTGTTAGATGAGGACCAAGTGAATGTTTTATCATTTTTATTTACATTTTTTACCAATCACACTTTTGATAATTTAAGAATACATTATTTAAATCCAAGTTTTAAGTATTTAGACATGTTGGAGGACCCATATTTTAGTGAAAGGGAATATTTTAACACTATTTTATCTCCTGTTTTTATAATAGGGTTAATTTTACAGATTTTACAAATAGTGGTTCATTAAAAGATGGGATTTTCTATTTGGAATATCCTGTTGAATGTTTTAATTGTCCCATTTGACCACAAATTTTAGTTTCATTTGGAAAGTGAACAAAGCATATTATCATGGTCCATAAGAGTAAGCTAAAAGGAAAACGTATGTAGACTAGTGTTATATGCCACCACTGATATGATGGCTATGTTCAGTGCCAAATAGTGATCCTGGAGCTCCATTTATATTTATAGTATACATATTTCTCCATATTTTAACTTTGTTTTTTCTTTTTTATCAGGATTTATCAGTTGTCAGTATCTGTATATCCATGCCTACATTTTCATCTGTCCTTTTATATATAAAGATTTTAATTTAAATACATAACAATTTGGATTATTATTATATTTTAAATTATACTTTTTTTTTTAACTAGACATGACTGTAGACTGGCCACAAAGGGTAATCAGGAAAGGGCAGGTCATCACGCCTGTGCATATATAAAAGCTAGCAGTTTACTCCATCTCTGCTACAAGCCTTCACCAAGAACTTTGTAATTGGTTTTCTTTAACAATTTTACTCTCAACTCCTTCCTTCCTTCCATAAACCTTTAGATTGTAGATTCTAAAGTATTGGCACAGGGTGTTCTTTTGGGTAAGATCTGAGGTATAAATTGACCTGGGAACATAGCTGGTTCTTTCAGGTCAGAATAACATGTTTGGATTCAGTGAGATTGGTTTTCATAACCTCTTGGATGGCTACTGATTGTGGCACAGGAGAAGCTGGAGTGTCTAAGGGAATTGTTTGTGTGACTTCTTGCTGGCCAGTGTAGCAACAGAAATGCTCTTTGTGACTGGCTTTGGTATGCATTACAGTAGAAGATCTCCAGTCCTGGGATTTAAGTAGCCCAATCTTTAAGCAATTTCCCCTGCTTTGACCCGTTCAGTAGTGGTCCCAAAAAATCTGTTATAACAAACCTTCAGTCAGAAATGTTGCTCAGGCTATTTGGAGTGGTGCTCCATCACAAAAAAAAATCAACCCCCCCACCCCCATGTTGGAATTAGGAAAGGTTCAGCAAAAGGTAACAAATATAATTAGGGTTATGGAACGGCTGCCATTTAAGGAGAGATTAATAGAACTAGGGCTTTTCCACTTGGAAAAGGGATGATTAAGGTGGGATATGACATAGGTCTATAAAATCATCACTAGTGTGGAGAAAGTAAATAAGGAGGCATTATTTATGCCTTCTAATAACACAAGAAATAGGGGTTACCCAAGTAAATAAATAGGCAGCAGGTTTAAAACAAACAAAAGGAAGTATTTCTTCATACAACACATAGTGAACCTATGGACTTCTTTTCCAGAGGATGTTGTGAAGGCCAAGACTATAATAAGGTTTTAAAAAGAACTAGATAAATAAATTAATGGAGCATAGGTCCATAACCAGGATGGGCAGGGATGTTGTCTCTAGCCTCTGACTGCCAGAAGATGCAAATACACAATGGAGGATATATCACTTTATGGTTACCTGTTTTATTCATTCCCTTTGGGACACCTGGTATTGGCAACTTTCAGAAGAATGGATACTGGGTTAGATGGACATATGGTCTGACCAGTCTGGTTGTTCTTATCTCTCAGTTCTTTAGGAGCTAATCAGTGCATTTTATATATTTTCAGCAGTCCCCCAACCAATTCCTATGCTTCAATAGGCCTGAACTGTAAAGGAAGGAGGAACATTGTGAATTTAAACCAGATAGTTTTAACCCACAAACTTGGGGGCCTATGGAAATTGTAAAAAAACCCTGAGAATAATATGTAATGTGTAATATGTAAGGAATGTGTTTTTCTGGTTTGCAGAACAACTACTCTGCCACCCATAAGACCATTTTTGATGTTTCAGGGTTATATATTTTTTTAAAATACCTAGTAAGCTTTTTGCATGGTAAATACAAACACACACACACACACACACACACACACACACACACACACTTAAGATTTAAGGTTTAAATTAAAAATCAGATATATGTTTAAGTTCTGAACGGGGTGTTTTCTTCTTAATTACTACTATACACACATTAAAATAGAGTTAAAATTAAACAGTAATTAAATTAAACCTTAAGGTCATCACTCAATCAAGATCTACTGAAAAAGAAAGCTATTTTTGAACCAATCCAAAAAACACAGACCCCCTAGCCAATTACAACACAGCTTCCTCATCAAAGCACAATTTTTGGTGCTGTTAATGAACAGATGCATTTGATTGCTGATCTCAAAAGAAACATAAAAGTGCCAACTAATAAAGCAGCTCCTTTGTAAAGGTATACAGTGAGCAAACTGTGCTTTGATTTGCTTAACAGAAAGAAGTGTGTGTGTAAACTCACGCACCTCCTCGATGTGGTTCTTTGTCCCCCTCTAGTGACACCAAGGCCATTTAAAGATTAATGTGTCTACTGCCGCCTTAGCTAGATTTTAGCTCACGCAGTAGAGGCTCATTCACTAAGCTTTAGAAGTCCAAGGTTGGATCCCCTATCGGTGTTTCATGTACACACTTATGACTCCTCGTCACTTATGCACGCACATACACACGTGATGGAATCCTTTCTACAAAGAATTGGATTCAAGTTTGTTATGAAAACCAACATATCTGTGATTTGGAGCGTGTGCATATGTATTATGGAACCATCAATAGCAAGTTAATAGTTAAGGTCAAATTGTTTTTGCATGAACAATTGGGGTTCAAACTCTTCGTTATATTATAAAGGTTGGATGAATCCTTAGCAATATTACAGCACTTCCTCATTGACTACCGAATGAAGTTTCTGAAAATGTACAAATAAATCTGTTAACTACTTTAGGAATTAAAATAAATTTCAAATTAGCCTTATAAAAATAGGGTTTGTCTGATTTTCTTTATGTTACACCTTGGTTCGGTGATGTGATGGGAGCCTCAAGGGTTAAAGCCGACTACCCAGTGAAAACTACTGGATGATGGTGAAACAAATGATATTTATTAAGTGGTCAAAACCAGCAATTAACAAGTAGGTGTTTGAACTAGCAATTGCTTAGTACTTTCACAGCGTAGAAAAGCTTGGGCACAATTATACCCAACTCATTACAATTCTTTGATTACAATTCACTTATATCAAATCACTATCCCTAATTCGCCTAAGACAACGCAGCATACAAATGAAAAATACAAAAAACAAAGCCAAAATAATGATAATAAAAGAACCACCCACAGCCAATCCCTCCAATGTCACTTTAGGACAGCTGGTGGAGTTAGTCATTGATTTTTTACTGTTACAAGTTGACAACTCAAAGGTTTTTCTTCTAACACTAATACCTGGGCTAAAGCTTAACCCTTTCACATAGCACAAAATCACACTATCTATACAATACAATTAATATGACTTACTTATACTTCACAGGATTATAGGATATAATTAATACAGCTTAACTATTAACTAAACCATCAATTAATAAATTTAAGCAATACTTACAAATCCAGAAACGATAACAACATAAAGACACACTAGAACTCGGAGCATGCTCAGGACTCGTGCACCCCTATATTTGATTCGAAGGGTGGAGAGGCAGCCTCAGGGTGATCAATCCTTTAGCCGGGCAAAAAAAGACACGTGCCCTCAATACACGGAACCTCCGTCGAACAAAGGGATTGAGGGTCTTTTATACAAAACTTCGGTGTCTGTTGCCATGCTAGGGTCTGCATTTGGCAGGGCCTGATAGGCTAGTGATGAGGTAGCATGACAATATTGCCCTATAGGAATTTTTGTGATGTATG
This sequence comes from Pelodiscus sinensis, assembly GCF_049634645.1. Classification (NCBI taxonomy): domain Eukaryota; kingdom Metazoa; phylum Chordata; order Testudines; family Trionychidae; genus Pelodiscus; species Pelodiscus sinensis. The sequence goes on along the minus strand of NC_134715.1, from coordinate 117,843,351 downwards.
CGTGATCCCCTCGTGGACAGGACCAGATGGGGCATAGTTAGTGTGAGACAATTATGTTTTATTACCCTATGTTTACTTTTTCCTTTGCCCCTAAGACTGGTCAAGCAACGGTCAAATGAGGCTTATCTGTAAGCACTATCTAGTCATGCTCACCTCCCTATTTTTTGGCGCCTGTGAGTCCCAGAATGCCTATAAGATCAAATTCCATTCACAAAACTGCATTGTGCTGCCCATGCTCCTCTGAGTATCTGGGTTTTGTGTGAGGGGCCTTGTGTGGCAGGATGGGCTATACGCGAAGGCTATGGACAGAAAAAGCCTGCTTTACAACATGCCCCCGTGGCCATGGCCGAGCGGCCCAAACGCCACCAATTATACCTCCTCCTCGTCCTCATCGCCTTTATCGGCACCAAGTAAAGATTTTCTTTCAACGAGAAGCACTTGCGCAACAATGCGTTTTGTACAGGCTTTTAAAACAGCGCATCCTAGAACAAGACAAACAATGCATGTTATAAATGTGATGAAAATAGAAACAAAAAGTTCTTTGTATCGTCCTAAACCAAACCATGAGGCTAGCCATCCCAGTCCGAAAAAGGTGCGCGATTCCCTGACATCCGTTACAATTTGCTCAATATTCTCAATTACATCACTTACATTTTGTTCAATTGACTTAATTTCCATACAACATTTATCTTTAAACATAGAACCATATTGTGACTCATCTAACCAACTACAAAAACCATTTTCTTTTGCTAACAAGTAATCAAGAGCTAATCTATTTTGCATAACATATACACGTATTTCTTCAATTTTATCTGATAGTAGTTTTAGTCCCTTGCTTGTTTGGTTGCCGAGGCGTTCAATAGCCAGGGCATTCAATTCAAGTTGTTCTCGCATTATCAGATTTCCAACAGGATTCCAGGTGGATATTGCTATAGCTGCTTTTCCAAACCAGGTGCCTACCGACTGCCAGAGTGAGGACAAATCGCGGGTTTTCCGCCCCACAAAACGAGGCAGTGAGGAGTCCTGTACATAAATGCCTCCTCCTTGAACGGCTACATGGCCAAAAGTGCAGCGTCCTTTTGCATTAATAGGCAACCGAGAATGGGCTTGATTTCCACAAAGCCAGAAGTGTCCCGGGTACAACGATTGGAGGCGAGGATGGTCACTGCACCAGGGAGCTAGTTCATCATTTACATCTACGATGGTTATATAAGCACCAGGCAATGAATAGAATGGAGTAATGCGCAGACCACCATCATCGTGGCGATTACTTTCCGTCTGACACATAAAATTCCTGTTTGCAAACAAAAAGGGATACGGAATAGGGGTAGGAGTAACCTGTGGATTAGTTTCTCGATACTTATCATAGTACAAAATACTGGTTAGGTTCCAGCCAAAAACATTGTTTGTGCTATTGTACCAATCTTTGGTAACATTGTGATTGGTTGAGTTAAAGACTCCTGAGATATTCATATAAAAGGCACAATTAGGCTGAAAACCAACGTAAATGGGGGAGCCAATATAAAAGTGTTCTGAGTTTTCTTGCATACTATACGGTATGCCTGGTAAATCTACACAAAAGTGAGTAGACAGTGGTGGATTAGCAGCATAGGGCAATGTTAACAAAAGGGAATCTAAAGTGGCAGCTCGTTTGGAAAAAGGATAATGGGTGAGGCTGGCGCTCCATGTTGGATGTGGAGTGAAAAAATTAAGATAAATGGGTGCAACAAAAAATGGGGGTTCACCAACGTGACGAACTGGAAGAGAGCAGACTAAACAGTCTGTTACGTTTCCTTGGACTGCATACGCCTTCATCCATGCCTCGATGGTTGACTGATTATCCTGCAAAACAAAAACACACGCGCCTCGGTCGCTTGTTAGGATCGCTTGCTTAACCAATTGTGATGAACTAAGGTTTGCTGTTGCTTTTCTTTTTCTTTTATCCAGTAGGTGTTAGGGTATTTGCCGGGTCCTACGACCACAGCAGGTTCGGGCTTTCGGGCGGTAGAGGCATCTGGCTGGGTGACCCAAATTAGGTCATCCTTTTGATATTTGGGCAGCCACGGAGGTGATACACGAGGGACGAGATCGGGCCACCTTGAACAAACTGCATTAATGTTTATAAGCGATTCTGAAAGTAACAAATGCCACCCTTTGTAATCTGGGTGTTTACTGCTAGCACGTATTGTATTCTTAAGGGTGCCAATCTTGCGCTCCACCACACCATTACTCTCGGGGTGATATGGGAGATGTGTGTGGTGAGTAATGTTATGCTGGCAGAACAAATTTTCCAATTTTTTGGAATTAAATGGTGGGCCTCCGTCACTTTGGACCTCTTTTGGAAGGCCCCAATGACTAAAACATGCATTAAATGCTGTAATTACGGCTACAGCGTGTGTTCTTTTCATAGGGGCACACCACAGCTGTCGGGTTCCGAGGTCCACTATGACCAGGGCCTTTGGGTACTGTTTTGCACCAGGGAGTGGCCCCATTAGATCCGTTTGCCATGTTTCTCCTGGCTTAAAGTACTGGCTGGAAAAGGCGGATGAATTGTGTGCAATATGATTCATGGCCTTAACCTTGTGGCACTGTAAACAATGCTGGCTGGCCTGCTCCCAATCTTTTAAAGAAATATCAGGTTTTTCAAGGCCCAGGTGGGCTTTGTACCGATCATGGTTCTTTTGGGGCCCAAAATGCCCCCATTCCCTATGCAACCATTCGGCTAGCTTGGTTTGCCCCCGGGAGGTCTCAGAATCAGCTACGTTGGCCTCCACGGGCTGCTCGGCTGGCCCCTCATTCTGTAAACAGTAATCTAAGAAAGCATGGGCCCAGAATGTATTAGACTTATGCGATGGGCAATGTGTTACATAGCCCCTTTTACAATGAGCTTTTACCCTTCGTAAGAGGGAATCCCAAAACTCTGGGTCCTTTTGGGCTCGGGCGTGTCCAGTAATAATACTAACTATATAACGTGAGTCTACACCTACAACAGGAATATCAGACTTTGTGTGGACTGAAAAGACATGCTCTAATCCCATTCGAAAACCTTCAGCTTCAGCCAGCTGAGCTCCGGTTCCCTGGGGGAGTAGAGTGATCTCAATTTCCTCACACTTAAGACAATACATGCCTGCTTTATCACGTCTCTTTGTGCTCCCGTCAGTGACTAACCATGGGTCTAGGTGAGTTTCTACAAATGGGGGGAAATCGCGGGCCTCCTCCTCCATGCAGGGGGAGTCCTCTCTTAACCAAGTGTACCAGGTATTTTTGGCTCGGAACATAAGGTCCTTCCATGTTGACTGCTGTCCATTAAAGTCATATGGGGGAACCTCATCTAGCCACGCTAATGCTTTTATTCCAGGGGCAAACACAGTGCCCCAATATTTCCTTCCCCAAGACTCTCCAAACTTTAGAGCCAATAGCAACTTCCCTAAGGGTCCATACCCATGTTCGGCTGTGCTAAAGCATTTTAGGGCCTGATGTACCAGTGTTCCACCCTGAACCACCTGCAGGGTTAAGTGTGAGTTGGTCCAGTTAAGCCGAACCGCTATGTTACCCTTTTCGGGGTTAATTCGCGCCATCGGAGTTGGACTCATTACACAGGTGGCTATGTGGGTTAATGCCTCTGCTTCCTCTTCCCCCCAAGTTACTGCATCCTTTTTTCCCCTGATACACAGCTGCAGCGTCTTTAAATGCTTTGCAGCCTCCGGGGGTAATGTACTTCTGTAATAATTAATCACCCCTAGCAAGCTTTGAACCTCCTTCCGTTTTTTGGGGGATTTCTGCAGCCACTGGTTAAAAGGATTCTCTTCTGGGGGGGTTATCTGCGTATTATCTTGTGATACTTGTATGCCTAAAAACTGAAAAGTGAGGCTTGGGGAACTACTGCTTTTAGATTCATTCACTCTCCATCCATCTCGCTTTAAAGCTGCTTTGACAGCACGGAGCAGGGCAACGGCCCCCTCGTGTGTCTCTCCCAAGACTAAAATGTCATCTACGTAATGCAATACTTTTGTGCCTTTGGGGACTGTTACCTTATCAAGCGTGTTTTGCAAGTGCATACCACATATACTGGGCGAATTTTTGTACCCTTGCGGGCAGACCTTCCAATTATATATCTGCCCCTCGAAACTAAAGTTTAAGATGCCCTTTTGATCATGCATGGGTACCTGATAAAACATGTCTTTTAAATCCAGGGTGGCACCCCATTGGTACCGCTTATCTCTTAAATCAGCCTGGATATCGGTAATGGTCATAGCTGACACATAGGGTACACTTTGAATCTGCATATTTGCTCGGCGGTAATCTATTACCAGCCTGTATTTTAAGCTATTGGGGGAGCAGTGGGGTTTTTTAATGCCCCATCCGGCGGACACATACTTGCCCCCATACACCTTTTGCAGTTTTCCCTCCTCTATTAATTGTTCCAGCAAAACTCTGATATGTGGGATACCTTCCTGTGGGGTAGGGATGTTTTTATATGGCCAGGGTTTTTCATTTACAAGCTCCGGTTCATGTGCCGGTGGACCTGCCTCGGCTGGTAGGGCTTCGAACAATGCGGGTTTTAACTGGAGTTTCCGAATTTCATTTATACCCAGCAAGTTTTTTGTGCCCAACAGCGCCTTGATTACATACGGCTTCCCCTTTCCCATTACAATTATTTTCACAACAGAGGTTTGGGCGGCTTGATTTAAGCCTTGTACCCACATTTTTTTTCCTGTAATTTCGTGAGGGACATCGGGGGTAATGATAGAAACTTGTGCCCCTGTATCCAATAAAAATTTAACAGGCTGCTTTTGCTCACTAACTTGCAGTTTTACATAAGGGCGAGAATCTTTTTGTTCCCAGTCGGCCGGATGACATTCGGCCTCTACTCGTTTTTTGGAAGCTGATCAGTGGGGGTCCGGGTTTTCCAACCCAGTGTTACAGCAGTGTTTTCCTGTTCCTCTTTTGACATGGTCCTAAGTTTTTCTTTCGTGAGCCCTTGGCCCAACAAAAAGCCAAACAGTGCTTTTTCATATTTGGATCGCATGGGCAGCTGATTTCTTGGTTTCATGTCAGCCAGCAATGCTTCCTTTGTCTGGGGTCTGGGCATCTCTATTTGGTTCGCCACTTGATATATGTGAGGGAGGCTGTAGCCTTCCACCGTGCGGAGCCACATCAAAATTCCTGGGTCCTTTCTTACCATGCCATCTACTGCTGTCTGGATGGCCATTCCATTTAAAGGAATTTGGCTCGGGTCCATAATAAATCTAAAGGGGCTTGGTCGCGCTTGTTGCGCAGGCGTAAGCCCTAACGGGACTGCCCGAGGATCCCAGAACATAATGCTAAAGCCTGCACAAGCATACATTAAATCTTCTTTGGTAACTATAGTTCCTTGCTGTATAGCTACCGATTGAAGTGACCCGCCTAACACCAAGTTTATTAATCCAGGGACTGTTATCGGGTATATTGCGTTGCCTACAACTAGTGAGGTGTTACCTGCCCCTTTACTCCAGTTAGGGGCTCTTACTAGGTGTTCTGCTTCCTCTTTGTCTACAAGCTCTGATCCATTATTTAAGGTTACTCGTCCTAACCATACTACGGGGGGCTCTCCTGCATTACGTTGTGTGTCTTCTAAGAGGGTTTTTAATTCAGTTTTGGATCGGGTGCGTAGGACTGTAACTCGGTTAGTAAGTCCTGTTGCAGCATCAAAAGTTGTTTTTGTGACAGTCACTGGAAGTGCCTCCACCTCGGGTTCTTTTACTAAAGGTGGAGCGCTTGGTGTTTTTAATTTTTCGAGAGCTTCCCAAGGATAAGGGGGGGGTTCAACTAACCCAGCTCTCTCCCCAGGGGGCATATCAGACACATCCATACTTTGGTTGAAATCATTAGCCTCACTCTTTTGCTGGGCAGTGCATGCTGCAAAACTTAGTGCTGCATGGCTTGAGTCCAACTTTCTGAGGGTTTTTGTCAACATAACCCACAAAACCTCTGCTACTTTCTCAGGTTTAAATTTATCAGGCTTTAATTTCCTTTGCTCTCGGGATTCTTCTAACTTTTGAACTAACTCTATTAAGAGAGTATGCCCTGGACTACCATGGGTAACAGAAGTAGCAGGGAGGGTTGATGACACGTGGCTACCAGATTTCTTTAAAACCTTTTCTGCAGAGGTCAAAAGTTTCATGGGATCTGTTTCGTCCCCATTTGATCCTGTTGTTACACAGGTGGGTGCTTTTGTCTCCTCTTCCGGATAAAATGTGATGGAGTGGTGTGTCCTTAACAAACATCCCAGAGAAGTTATTGTTAGGGGAGCTGCCCATGTTTTTGAGACCGGCCCAATCCCCACTTTTATATTAAAAATCATCGGGGGGTCACTACTCTCATTATCTCCCAATTTGTGATATGTTAAGTGGCTGAATACATCTTCCTGAGTTTCACTCGGGGGTCTGCTTGCCCAGGGGCATTCACCACATCCTGTTCGTGACGCCATGTTACACCTTGGTTCGGTGATGTGATGGGAGCCTCAAGGGTTAAAGCCGACTACCCAGTGAAAACTACTGGATGATGGTGAAACAAATGATATTTATTAAGTGGTCAAAACCAGCAATTAACAAGTAGGTGTTTGAACTAGCAATTGCTTAGTACTTTCACAGCGTAGAAAAGCTTGGGCACAATTATACCCAACTCATTACAATTCTTTGATTACAATTCACTTATATCAAATCACTATCCCTAATTCGCCTAAGACAACGCAGCATACAAATGAAAAATACAAAAAACAAAGCCAAAATAATGATAATAAAAGAACCACCCACAGCCAATCCCTCCAATGTCACTTTAGGACAGCTGGTGGAGTTAGTCATTGATTTTTTACTGTTACAAGTTGACAACTCAAAGGTTTTTCTTCTAACACTAATACCTGGGCTAAAGCTTAACCCTTTCACATAGCACAAAATCACACTATCTATACAATACAATTAATATGACTTACTTATACTTCACAGGATTATAGGATATAATTAATACAGCTTAACTATTAACTAAACCATCAATTAATAAATTTAAGCAATACTTACAAATCCAGAAACGATAACAACATAAAGACACACTAGAACTCGGAGCATGCTCAGGACTCGTGCACCCCTATATTTGATTCGAAGGGTGGAGAGGCAGCCTCAGGGTGATCAATCCTTTAGCCGGGCAAAAAAAGACACGTGCCCTCAATACACGGAACCTCCGTCGAACAAAGGGATTGAGGGTCTTTTATACAAAACTTCGGTGTCTGTTGCCATGCTAGGGTCTGCATTTGGCAGGGCCTGATAGGCTAGTGATGAGGTAGCATGACAATATTGCCCTATAGGAATTTTCGTGATGTATGCGTGATCCCCTCGTGGACAGGACCAGATGGGGCATAGTTAGTGTGAGACAATTATGTTTTATTACCCTATGTTTACTTTTTCCTTTGCCCCTAAGACTGGTCAAGCAACGGTCAAATGAGGCTTATCTGTAAGCACTATCTAGTCATGCTCACCTCCCTATTTTTTGGCGCCTGTGAGTCCCAGAATGCCTATAAGATCAAATTCCATTCACAAAACTGCATTGTGCTGCCCATGCTCCTCTGAGTATCTGGGTTTTGTGTGAGGGGCCTTGTGTGGCAGGATGGGCTATACGCGAAGGCTATGGACAGAAAAAGCCTGCTTTACAACACTTTAGTGCTTTATAATTTCACTGAGGGCATGTCTACACTAGCCCCCTAGATTGATCTAGGGAGGCTAATGAGGGCAAACGAAATTGCAAATCAAGCGCGGGATTTAAATATCCTGCACTTGATTTGCATATTCCCGCCTGGTCGCCATTTTAGAAATTGACTAGCCCGAAGTAACTGCCCGCGTCTTCACACGGCAGTGAAACGGGATTCCAATTTAAAGCCCTAACTTGAATTAGTTGGTATTCATCCTGCAATGAGGTTTACCAGCTAATTCGAATTAGGGGCTTTAAATCGGAATTCCGTTTCATTGCTACATGTAGACACTGGCAGTTACTTTGGGCTAGTCAATTTCTAAAATGGTGACCCTCCGGGAACATGCAAATCAAGAGCGGGATATTTAAATCCCACGTTTGATTTGCAATTTCAGTCACCCTCATTAGCCTCCCTAGATTGATCTAGGGGGCTAGTGCAGATGTACCCTAACATAATAACATAGAATTGTCAAACATAGAATTCTAGTATAGTTTTAAAGCACTAAAGATTTGTGTATAGGCCTCATTCTGTTGCAAAGAAGGATTTTTAGTTATTTCCTTCAAGCTATAGGATCATATTAAGTGCGTGTCTACGAGATCAGTTGTTGGTCCGATTATGTTCAATGTCTTCATCGGTGATTTAGATAATGGCATAAAGAGTACACTTGGAATGATACCAAGCTGAGAGGGGTTGCAAGTGCTTTGGGGGATAGGATTATAATTCAAAATTATCTGGGCAAATTGAAAAAATGGTCTGAAGTAAATAGGGAAAAAATTCAATAAGAACAAATGCAAAGTATTCCACTTAAGAAGGAGCAATCAGCTGCACACAAAGAAAATGGGAAATGACTGCCTCTGAAGGAGTATCAAAGAAAGGAAAGGACAAAATGGAGCCAATGGGAGCCATGAGGCTCCGTGGCCACGGCGCCAGTAAATGAACAAACTGGGGTGGCCAATTAATGTGTTTCTCAAAGTGGTTTCATGGAGCACTTTCAGAAACTCTGCTGTAGGGTAACGTGCTTGGATTACTATTAAAAGTGAATTTTGAATTTCTTGTGTTTGATGGTGACCCACAAACCTCTTTGTTCTGGTAAAGTGGTTGTGAGAACATCGTGATTGTTGTATGTACATTCTGGTTCACTCAAAGCAAGGCATGTGAGGCCTTAAATGGAAGCCTTGGTCATACTGGTTGTTAATATCACTGTGAAATGTATATACACATACCGTGGAAGGAGTTATGCATGTATACTGAGAATATGTTATTAGAGTCTGTCTACATTCAAGCTTTAGCACTTCAGCGAAGATGCTGCTGTGATGGGTTCACATAGATACTTCCTCTCAAGGACGGGGGATTACCTAGGTCAATAGGAGAATTTTCCGAAGGCCATGGATTATGTACACTGGGGATAGGTCAGTTTTACTACATCACTCTGGGTATAGATTTTTCACATGCCTGATCGACACAGTGACCTAATTTACTAGTGGAAACCAGATTTGTATCACAGCAGAGTTAGGAAACAGGCTTCCTGTCAAACAAAAGATGTTGATTTATCTGTTGGCATGTAAATTAACATTGTAAGATGATACAATGTTGGCACATTTACATAAGAAGTCAACACAGAGATTTGAAGTAAACAAGAAAAAACACATAGCAGGGAGAGGACAACCTTATTTTGAGATATGCTTCAAAGGCTTGCTGGACTATATTTGGGCAAGAGAGAATATACCTCATCATCCTGCACCTAAGAAGTCATCCTGCACCTAAGAAGTAAACAGGCATATGTTTATGTTCATGAAAACAGGATCTCAATCACTCTTGGTAGAAACAAGTGTTTCAAGTAAACAGAGTATGGATGGTCACCCAGGAGAGATTCAAATGCTTTCTGGCTGAGTGCCCACAGTCAGGTTTTGTGTTCCACTGGTGGTGCACATTCACACATGCCTTAGTGCACATACAATTAGTCCGCACAGAGATGGGAAAAATTAAAGGGAACATTGACTGAAACACTATACAGGACATTTGTGGTGAGGTAAACTTCTTTGGACAGGTTAGCCTGTAAAGTATAGTCTCTCTATAAATAGATCTCAGTGTTGTGATATTAATTTAGGTACTGACCCTGAGTTGAATCATACAAGCTGTTGTGTATACTGCTCCTTTAGAGACATCAGACTTGGCATTTCTGTGAGTGTTCACCCTATAAGGGACTGGACATTGCAGGGGAATGTACTCTCAGCCCTAACTTTGTCTTAACATAATTTTTACCTAGGAATAGTCAAATCAATGTATTTCTTCTCCTAAATGTAATGCATTGCAAAGCAAACGGCTCCCTGTCAACAAAGACAGATTAACCTGAGCATGAGCATTTTGGCGGTATTATTAGACCAATTCACCCAATAATAATACTTGCACATACAGAGTACTTTGCATGTTCAAAGGAGTGTACAAACATTAACTAATCCTCATAACTGCCCCTGTCTCTTAATCATTAATATAGCTCATTCTACCAATGGGAAAGTGAAGCAGAGATGTGATGTGACAGATCTAGGACTTGAGCTCCCATCTTGTGTCCATTCTTCCAGACATTGATGCCTCTCAGGGTCTCTAGAGCTATGAGGAAAAATATACAAAGAGTATTTTTCAACATGCATTAGAACTACATGGACTTACACAATTTTCTATTGCACAAGCTACCAAAGCGTAGCTTCTGGTATACAAGCTACCAAAGCGTAAACTGAATATCTCAAGCACTGTCAAAGTTACACTGTCAGGTGCAAATTAAAACCTACCAGTTCTCTGTAGTCTGCAGCCATTGAACTGCTAACTGGATAGCTCAGTGTTTAGAAAGCCCAAATCTGCTCTCACTGAAGTCAAATGGCAAAATGCCCACTGTATGGGAGTAGGTTTGGAACATAAATCTGCAAAAAGAGTGTTTTTACAAGAACTCCTTAAACAATGCCACTCACTACATGGTGCTGGTCCTGTGAAGCTACTGTCAGAGTGCAAAAGGCCTGATAGCCACTTTTGCATCTCCTGGTAACTTTGATGGTTGCAGAGAACAGGCAGAGCACAGTGGCACTCAAACCACGCTCCCCTCTCAACCACACCCTCAGCACATCCTCCACACTGGGACGGACTAGCACAGAACAAGCTGAGTCATTTCTTTGCTATCTAGGGTAGCACCCACGCAACAAATATCTCTTGGGAACCAGATAGCTGGCTTTGCAGAGTGACATAATGGGGCCAGACTGTGATAAACAATTGGACCCAAAGGCTGCAATTTGAGTGAGTGGAAGAGCCACTAAAAATGATTGTAGGCAGGGAGAGAAGGCAGGTGTGAGGGGCTAGCACATAAGGAATCTAGCCTGGTGGTGATAGCTGAGCTGTGGCTCAGCTCAGGGCTCGGCTCAGCTCATCAGGGATGATAGTCAGTGAGCAGAGGTAAGCAGAATTGCTAGAGCCAGGTTGAATAAGCAAGAGTAAGGCTCAAAATCAGGTTGGTATCAGAGACTGGAAATCAAAGGTACTACAGATTACAGTCCAGAGACAAGCAGCATGGTCAGCCTGCAACTGGAGACCAGGAGAGGTCTGGAGCCTGTGCTGCTGCCCAGACAATTTCCTAGAGCACCCTGTGGGATTAAATAGGCAGTGTGGCCAATCAGAGGATTGCAGGGTACTGTCACTCTGAGTTTCATTGGGCAGCACATCCTGCAGCACCTTCTCTCCACAGTGCTCTCTGGAGATAGTTGGCACTGTGAGATTATCAGCCATAGCAGAATTTGCAGACCCAGGTGCTAGTCTGTGATCCTGCCAGCACGTCTCTTATCTGTTGTGCTTAGGCATACCCCAGAAACACTTTCTCCGTGGACTATTATAAAACTTGAGGAAGGTCTGAGTTCAAACAACATACAGAAAAAGAACATTCCATCTGGTATGGGGCATTTCTGACCAACTTGCACGCAGGGAGAGCTTGTGTGTAGTGGAAAGTTACATGAGCACAAGTGAGAACAATTCACCAGAGATTCAAGACTGCAAGCAAAAATCACTATGTAAGGGTATACTGAAGGTATTTGACTTGGTTGCCAGACTGGTGTCAGTTTGGATTAGTCTCTGGCTTCACTCTTCCCCTGTAGCCTGTAAACTTAAAAAGACAATGAAAAAAGTACAAACCATTCAGATAAACTCCTGTGTCTCCATAGAATCCCCTGGTGTCTCTCTTCTAGTTGTAGGGGATGGGAAGAATATACCCACATTTTATGGTCTTGAATTTAGGCTTGGCTGAATGTGAATAGGAGGCAGCTGGAAGTGCCTATACTTATCATCACAGATCTTTTTCAGTGACAATAAGATGCTTTTAAAGGGTTAAAGAATGTATGTAACCCTTCAAAAGGGTTACATGGAATCAAATTCAGTGAGTGCTTTCATAGAACAGAGATAAATACAGTTTGGAGAAGCCCTAATGGGAATCTAAGGTGATCCAATCACCCATAGAATCATACTGCAGTAAAAACTCTTATCTGGCAGTCAGTTCACCAGAGAGCTTAATTAACCAGCATTTCTGGTATCTCCCAAAACAAATCTTCTGTCTAGAAACCATAACTAGGATACTGCCCAGCACATTATGCAATTGCACATGCTGCACTCTACTTTTATGCAAAAGAGGTAGAAAACAAATAAGCAAGCTAAAATCTCCTTAAATTATGCCACTTACTACATGGTGCTAGGCCCATGAAGCTACAGTCAGGGATTTATTAAAAAAAAGCAGCTTCCAAAGTGTGTCAAAGGGTCATTACAGATTCAGCCCAATCTCTTACACCTCTACATCTACAATTTCCCTATTTTGGCTTTGTGTTAAGCATCTGGTCACAATTTATCTTTTAGTGAAGACTGAAGAAAAGTAGACATTAAACATTTCAGCCTTCTTGATGTCATCCATTATTAGCTCTCCTTCATGATTTAGTAGAGGACCTAAACTTTCCTTCATTTTTCTCATGGACTACTGCAGGGGTTCTCAAACTTTATAATACCACGACCCTCCCTCTAAGTTGTTGCAACCCCACTCTAAGTTGCTCGCGACCCCCCTGGGGCCTGGACCCACAGTTTGAGAAACATGGCACTAATGTATTTCCAGAACCTCTCTCTTCTTTTCTATCCCTTTGTACATGTAACTCATTAGACAATCTTTCTATTAAACTGCCACCGTTCTTGTCTGTCTGTCATGGGATTTTCAACTTTCACACATACCCCTGCGCACGCGCCAACACGGACTGGGTCAGTGCAGCGCTGAGCGGCTCCACTCGTGGGAAGTTGCTGCTGCACTGGCCGATGTGGCAGGCATGCTCTACTGCTACCTCTTGCCGCCGTGTCTCTCCTCTCCCCGCGATCCCAGTCCCTTTAAAGGGATAGAAACTGAACCCAGAGCTGCTACATGGGACCCCACACATCACAAGAGGGCAGCCAATGGCAGTTGCACTGGTACAGATCAAAGGGGAATGGGAGACTGCAGAGGAACAGGAGCATCTAACCCCCTCCAGCTCTCCATGTGCCCCACTTCCCCTGCCCAGCCCGTGCCCCTGATTTTCTTCCCATAGGAGTGGAACCTTATCTACCAGTTCTCTGGGTTTCTTAAAATCTGTTGACTTTTTAAACTCATTATTTTCCTTGAGAACAAACCTTTGACTTCAATATCACCATCTGTCTCTTCATGCCACCTACCTGTAGTCACCATCCTTGCACTTAATTCCATTTGACCTGCAGTGAGAGGTTGATATTACATAAGTACTGCTCTTGGAATAATTTACTTAAATTGTTGCCCAGTAATTGTGAGAGATGGCAGCAGTCCATGATACATCAAATGCCACTGTCCTAGATTTTTTAGACTTTCTTCCCATAGCTCCTCCCTGCATAGTCCTACCAAGGTAATGACGAAATTCCTCCTATATAGTTTGGTTTAAATGTACTTAGGTTTTCCTTCACTTTGTACACTCACCTAGATTCTGAGCAGAGTTATTCTGGGCTTGGAGATGAGTCTGTGCAATTATCTTTCTAAACCTCAGTAGCAGGATCTTCATTTGTTTTGTGTGAGGGTTGTGGGGTTTTGGTTTGTTTGTTTGTCTTAAACAACATCTTTGCAGGGAAAAATGTGAGACTTTCTGCCCTACAGTTTGAGGAGATACAGATGCAAGAGAAGAAAATACAGAAGGGCAAAATGAGAGCAGGGAGGGAGAAGGAATAGCTAAGAAGACAGGTGCACAGAAGAAAAAAGGGAAGATGTGCCCTTTTCCTTGCATAATCTCCTCCTTATTATCTTTTCCTTCTTGGAAAAAAAACAAACAAACAAACAAAGTGTTAAAACCTTTATCAGAACATTAGCAGAGGAAAGGATTGAACTTTAAAGCATCAAAGTCCTTCAGCCTCTGCATGCCATTGATAGGTATAAAGATTTAATACGTGTTTAACATTATGTTATGGTTTAATCAATTGTAGAATTAATAATATGTAAGTGATTCTAAAATAAATCACTGTTTTCGGTGGATCCAATATGGAGTCTGTGAACTTAGACCTTGGACTCCATTTTATCATCTTGCCTGTAAACAACCAGGACACTTGGTTCACACTAGCACTGGCCAGATGGAACTGTGTTTTCCTGCCAAAGCCAGCACCCAACATTCTATTACCTCAGAACTTTTCCCGCCAAAGAAATATACAAGGTGTTACTCAGAGCCTGCGTGTTGCCGTCCATCTGAGAGACAGTGTTTGTGATACAGGCCTTTGAGCTGTTCAGACAGATCCTTGAAGGACACCAGCATTCTTGAGAGGAGACTGAGGAATGGAAAAGCCAGGCTAGAACACCAGTAACATTATCTAATAGGGAACCCAATTTGCCTGTAGTGAATCCTGTAACCAAGTGACCATCTTCCTCAAAGGCTTCTCTGCTAGCAAAGATGAACATCGTTTGCTGGACTCTCCGAAGTTTTCTCCTCTAAGGCTTCGAATTAGCCAGTGAGTTGTAGGTCCTGGGCCTCGTTGCCAAATTCTCATCAGTACCTAGAGTTTAAGTTGGAAATAGGTTTCTTTGTTGGGATATTTGTTGTGGTTTCATGGAGCCATGGGAAAGTTTTATTTGGTTTGGAACTGAGCTTCACGCTCTGGAAATCAATCACTGGACACTGTAGTGTTTGTGTTTTATTTCCCCCCTTTTATCCTAATGTTGTATTAGTAACCTTAATACAATTCTCTTGGCCTACTGTCTCCTCTTTATTTTCAACCCACCATCTATACCTATCTTAGTTTGGTTATTCTACAGGTAATTCTACAAATTGTGATGCTCTAATGAATATTGTTAATATACCCAAAATCATTTTCATTAAGGTGGAATAATCCTGATGTGGTTGAAGATTTGCTTAGCCTGGTTCTTCTGTAAACAGAATTAGATTATGTTGTTGGTACTTGCTCAGTTTAATTGAACAGGCACTGAGAAGTGTGAAACAAGTAAGCTAATCATCTGTATGAGAAATCATGCCATTTAGATTCTGATGTATAACTTTTCTTGCATTAAATATCTGTATTCCAAAAGTACAATTAAGCTATATTCCATGAAACATTGTAAAATTCTCTATACTAGTTACAATCAGAGTTACGCTAGAGTAAATTCAGACAACCCTTTAGAGTTTAACTGCAGCTCTGTACAGAAGCTTGACAAGAGGACATCACTTCAAGATAATATGATGACTGTTCATTGAATCCAAATAAAAGGAAAAGATTGCTGTTCACTGACCCCAAACCTCAGCTTTGTAGGTTATAAACTTGAGATCTCTACATTTCTTTTCTTTCTCTTGACTAGGGCAGGATCAGGTCTTTTTCAGTGTGTGACAGGTGTTAAATCCAAGCAGACGAGAATGAATCAAAATCTGCTGCTCTCTGTAACACAACTGAAGACAAAGCAGCAGCACTGAGTAAGTCTAATAGAGCCAAGAGAAGACTGGGATGTAGTTAGAGTCCTAGCCTATGACTAGGGAGACATGCATTCACTTCCCTGCTCTACCTTGGGCTTCCTGTGTGACCTTGGATGAGTCATTTAGTCCTTCTGTACTTCAGTTCTTCCTCTGAGGATAAAATACTTCTCTACCTCCCAAGAATGTTGTGAAAATAAACTTGTGAAATGATAGGGGCTATGTCTGGACTATACTGATCTCCCGCAAAAAGGTACACAAATTGCACTCCGCAACTTACATACCTTTTTCCAATAGTTTTTTCAGAAGAGGCTTTCCAAAATTTGACCTGTCTACAGTGGGCCAAATTTCAGAAAAGCCTCCTCTTTCGAAAGAGCCTTTCTTCCTCACACCCTCCACACCCCTGTCTGTGGAACCAGGGCACTGAGAAGGGGGAATACGGTCAGGGGTAAGATGACCAGGGCTTGGGCCACAGCTGGGGGTAGAAGTGGGGCAGAGCTGTGGGCAGAGCAGGGGTTTATGCTCCCCTCTCCTCCTGGAGTCTAGGCTGGCCCCTGTCACACCTTCCCTCTTTGCCCCTAAAGGAGGATGTATCATACGAGTTGCAGATCTCTGCTGTAGAAGTAGATATCCACTCTGTTATCTAAGACATTGTAAAATACAGGGTGTCATGAGAAACGGGTAAGTATTTATTTCAAATGCCCTAGGTTGTTTTTTGTTTTCTGAGGGGAGACACAGAGGGCAGAAAGCATAGCTGCTGAACTCTGGTTTATCCAATGAATTTGACTTGGAGACAGTTTGTTACTATGGATGTGTCACAGCATCTAACAGGTCAGGAAATGTTGGACTTGCACTGATTCCTTGTTGAGAGAGAAATGGATCTTCTGCCATCCTAAACCGGGAAAACAGCATCCAGCCTAGACCTCATGTAGCACAGTAACTGTAGAGCTACAGCCGAACAGTTCTGTATTCAGACATTTAGTTGTAGTGTTTGCTTCTCTGAAACTTTTCCAGCTGATCTTTTAAAAAAAACTTCTCAGACAGCACATTATGTCCTTTGTTACAGTCACATGTCCAGGACTGTCATTTACTCACTTCCTATCCCTAGATATCTGCTCGAGGTGTGAGTCAAAACCAACCCTGTGGCTGAAGCCACTATTTTCCTATCTGTGGTTTACAGCCATTTTCAGTTCCAACAGGTTAACTCAAAGTTCTTGAACATCAGAAGAATCTTGCCTTTGAGACATTGTTTATGGCATTCAATGTGGGCGCAACTTATCACTCTGACTTGGATGAATTTGCCACTGGGGTTAACTCTTGCAAGAAGGCTCATCATCTCAGTTTTGATTTAGCAATAAATCTAGGAGCTTCATCTCTAACACAATGCACCATTAATTACAAAGCTATGAACAAAAGTGATTACCATGTTAACACTAGCCAGATTTCAGACACTAATTCCTTAGCTGTTTTCAATTTCTCTTCAGTGTCTTAACGCGTGCTCTCCAGTTCTGGATAATTTCTTGAAGAAAACCAAGCCATTTTAAGAGTTAACGGAATGCTATAAATCACCAAGGAACAGTCTGCTAAGTGGATCTCCCAAACAGAGATTCTGACTCTATTTGGAAAGGAATTGTTGCTGCAGGCAATGGGAACATCCAACATTGGATTGTTACTACTGGGTTGTGGATGGTTTAAAATTTTAAAAAATCATTTAGGCAATAAAAAGAGAGGGTCCAATCCTGAAAGGGTTAGAGTCACAGGAGGGATTTAGGAGTGGCAACTCTAAGCACCGCAACCTAACTTTTAGGCAACCTAATGCCTACTTACAGTCTTGAGGTAGCAACCAGTCTCACTATACAATGCATGAGGAGAGTTATGCATGAGGAGAGCTATGTAAAAAGGATTCACAGAAGCCAGCACAAATGAGGAGCCACCTAAGTTAGCTAATAACTTAGCTAAAATATGGAGGTGGTGTCTCACCTTGGTTTCCCAGTGGTTAGAGCACTTACCCAGGATTTGGGAAATTTCCCTCTACCCAATTCAGAACAGGAACTTGTCTCCCACTCTGTTAGTGAGTGCCATACTAACACACTGTGACCTGCTGGATCAAGCCTGCTGGGGAGACAGGCAGAGGACCCTACTGCTTTTAGACACCAAGAAGCTTGACATCATCAGAGCTTAGGTAACTTTACGCACATTCACCAGCAGAAATATAGGTGCCTGTGGTGGGGGGTATGTTAATTTAGGTATTTAGGAAATTTAGAAGCCAATAAGGTTAGGCAGCCCCTTACTAGGCAGCCCCTGAGTGATAGGTTTGTGAATACTGGTGCCTACTAAAGTAGGCACTTTTAGTAGCTATTAGGTACCCCGTGTGAATCTAGCCTTAAGTGCACCCAGTTCCCATCAAAGTCTTTGGTCACCGCACAAGCACTGGGTGGAAACAAGTCTTATCTCTCCCTCTTTTTGGGGTGTGTGTGTGTATGGTCTATATTAGCACTTAAATGCTTTTCTGTATCAATTCAAGGGGAACTATAGGAAGGCAAGGGCTATGACTTTCCCAAGGTCAGAAAGAAGCCTGGGGCAAAAGGAAAAAGAAATTCCATTCTGTTGTCTCTCAGTCCTGTGGTTTAATCCACAAGACCAGCCTTCTTCTCCATAATTCATAACAGGATCCATGACAGACATACAGTGTGTATCCAGAGTACTGAGTTTGTTTTTTTATAGTGGCCTTTTTTTAAAAAAACTTCACCTGTATCTAGACTGCCGTCGTGTTCTTTCAAAATTAAATTGAAAGAACACAGCAGGTTTTTTCAAAATTGGTAAACCTACTTTCATCAGGAAGAACGCCTTTTTTCTAAAGAGCTCTTTCAAAAAAAGGCGTTCTTGAATGCAAACAGTGTTTTTTTGAAAGAGAGCATCCAGATTGCCTGTGTGCTGCCTTTCGAAAAAGTGGATCACTTTTTTGAAACCCTTATGGCTGTCTAGACGATCTCTTTCAAAAGAGGCTTTTTCGAAAGAGCTCTTTCGAAAAAGCCTCTTTTGAAAGAAGCTTGTAGCCTAAATGTACCCTAAGAGAATACTATGCATTGTTGTCTCCAACTCCACACAACTATGTGGGGAAAAGACAGGGATGACTGAAATCCGTAAGAATGGAAATCCTACCACTAGAGCTCCATGATTTACTATGAGTAAAGTGGACACTTCGTGTTCTCTTCATGTTCTAGCATGTCATAACAAATGAATGTCATAACTTCATGTTCTCATATGTCATAACAAATGTCATTGTGAATATTCATGGAGTGAGATACTGACCACCATGAGTAAGGATATTGAAGTCTAGCCCTGCATTCATTGATGAGTAGGATACAAGAGTTGGACCGTTTCTGTTTGCCCCCCGGAACAGAGCCTATTTTCCAAATACATTTAGCATGACTTTTCACAGATTCATTCTGGGGGAAGGAAGTTTTGGGCCTCCTTCTCCCTAACTCAGCAGCTACAGTTTTTCTGCCTCTATGAGAAATCTGATGCTACAGCAAGAAGTCTTCTCTTTATGACCAGGCTATATATTTTCCAAGTGCAAGGAGAGGGTTTGTCCAACTGTGATAGGGAAATTTCTCTAGCTACATAGTACCCTTGCTGGACTGAGCGATTAAAGGCTCTGAGTTCTCACTCCAATTTCTTCACCCCAGTACCCATCCGCCTTTATTTTCCCTCCTGCTCCCATGCAAACAGGACTTGCCTGACACAAAGATAATTGAGCCAAGACTTCCTGGGTGTTTACCCCAGTTTCTCTTTGGGTAACTCTAGGCAGGGACAAGGATGCCTTTACTCCAGGACACTCCTAACTCACTTGTTGCCCTTTTAATCCATAATCACTTAAACTATATGCAAGTCACTTAAAATAAATGCAATTTAATTTCCAAATAAACAGTTCTGGTGTAAATAAAGAGCACTCCCAGTCACTTTAGAGCCTGGTTACTGGTTTACTGTTACAATATATATATGGGCCTTGTGTCTTCTTCCAGGAGCAAGCCATGCTGTAGTGACACTGCTAGGGTTGTCAGGTGTCCGGTTTTGAATCGGACAGTCCAGTATTTGAGCTTTCTACTTTGGGAAACAAATTGGAAAAATATAAATGAGAAAATATAAATGTCTAGTATTTTCGAAATAAGATGTAATGTACATTGTGATGTACAGGCAGTCCCCGACTTACGTGGATCCGACTTACGTCGGATCCCTAGATACGAACGGGGTGAGGCAACTCCCGCACATGCGCAGCAGCATTCCCGGGGCTCGCTCACCTGGGTCCTAGGATCCTCCTCCTCCTCGGGTCGGCTCCGACTGGGGTCCCGCAGAGCTGCCGGGCAGAGGAAAAGTGCCTCCCCACGCCCGCTGCCCCCCCTCCCCTGAGCAACAGGCTGCCGAACAGACAAAAGCAGCCTCTCTGCCCCTCCTCCCCTCTATACATGCCGGGCTCCTGGAGCGGAGCGCAGCAGCGTCCCCGGGGCTCGCTCACTTGGGTCCTAGAATCCACCTCCTCCTCCTCTTCGGCTGGCTCCAACTGACCTCTGCCTGCAGCAGCTGGCCACAGGGACAGGGATCCCGCAGAGCTGCCGGGCAGAGGAAAAGTGCCTCCCCACGCCCGCTGCCCCCCCCTCCCCCCGCGGCCTCGCATCCTGCACGCCTCCCCCCTCCCCCCTGCCAGCAACAGGCTGCCCCCTCCCCTGAGCAACAGGCTGCCGAACAGCAGACAAAAGCAGCCTCTCCGCCCCTCCTCCCCCTATACATGCTGGGCTCCCTGGGCAAACAAAGACTCCACCAAAACAAACAAAGTGCTGGCCTCATTGTGTTAGCAAAAAAAGGACCCTCCTCCTAGAACCCTGGGTGGTGTGTGGAAATAAAGCTATTAGCTCAAAGCATGGTGCAGAGCTGTTTGGTATTTGATGAGTTACTCCTTTAGTCCTGAGTTTGTCACAGGGACAGAAATAGATGTGAAATCTTCTGAACAGGGGAACAGACAGCAAAACAAACATTAGAGGGGAGTTAATCTTTCCCTGTGCTATCCAAAACTAAAAAAAATGTTTGGCTAGAGTTTCCCCTACAATATGTACCAGTTCCGACTTACATACAAATTCAACTTAAGAACAAACCTACAGTCCCTATCTTGTACGTAACCCGGGGACTGCCTATAATGCCAAGTGTGTCCGGTATTTTTGTTGAAACCATCTGGCAACCCTAAACACTGCTAATGCTAGGGGACTGCAGGCAACAGATAATATTCTCCACCTTTGGGTCTGGCTCTTCTGGCAGGCCATGTCCCCCTCTGGGTCTTGCTCTTAATATCTAACTAATTGCTTTTGGGAAAGAGGCCCAACTCTCCCTTGACCAGTGCACATGAACACCAGTCCTTCTCTGATGCTGTTTCAGCTCCAACTGTTCTTCTGACTCTGGACTGCTGCTCAGGCTGCATGCACAGTTGTGCTCTCTGGCTCTGCATTGGGCTGCTACTCGCTCCATCTCAGGATTTACAAAGGATGGGCTCTTGATTTCCTTACTGATCTCTCCACTGTGTAAATCTGGCTGACCTGGAGTGCTGAGCTCTCTCCACTGTCCCCAGAGTTAGAGCACTTCCGAGTTCCATGGTCTCTGTCAGTCCCAGGTTCCTGTGTCTTCTTCTGCCCTTCCCCGTTCTCCTGGAATTGGAAGAAGGACAAGACCCCCAGGCTCATTACACAAGTCTAATCTTCTGCTGTAATCTGCATGATACAGCTTTTTTCTAATTAAGATTATAGTAGAGAGTTTCTCTTTAGGCACCACTGTGGTGACTCCACTCCATTGAAAGGTGTATAGGAAGCAGGGATGGCTATTCTGCTTTATGCGCTTTAAAGAAAGATTTTTCCTTCCAAAACTGAATAGCAGCTAATAGACGTGCATTTTAATTAATTGTTAAGAATATTTTTCTGCTATAATTCTCAAATGCATCTTTCATGCACAACAGCATGTACTTTGGATTATTGAAATCGACATTTTAGTTTTGGTCTTTACACTACACCATTAGTTTGGGTACTAGCAGGGGACATTTTCAATATTTGGAACTGGATTCAGGTTTGGATTCTGAAATTACCCCAAAAGGGACAACACCCTTTTTCTTTCATATAATGGAACAAATTCATTTTCCTTACTTTAATTGACTATTTGATTAATTAGTTTTTAGAGAAACTTTCATCAAAACCAGTACCTTAGTAAGATATAAAATCCTTTGTTTTTCCTAAAATCTTTGAAAACCTATTTTTTAACATAAACATATGGTGAAATTTCATAAACACATCTATTCTTATGGAGATCACACAAAACAACTTAGTATTCTCTTTTTCTATAAGCAATATACATTGTTATGAACACACTAAACTAGTCTGATCGATTAAAGCACTGAAACAAAGACATTATTTTAAAATAAATATGTAGTAATCTGGAATGATTACTTAATGAAGGCTTAAGAGTACTGTCACGGGGGTGTCCACTCACAACCTCCGGGGGGAGTAGTCAAGTCCTCAGGGGTCTTGAAATTATGCCCCAACCCCACACATCCAGCAATCTCTCTCCAAGTAGAAACTCCTGGCCCTCTCATTGTGGCCATAGGGCCTAACTCCAGTAGTCAGTGTTCAATACCCTTTCACTGGGGCAGCGTGGCCTAGTAGCTGAAGTCACTAATAAACGTTCTTCTTGCTGGGGCAATGTGGCATAAGAGCTGGCATCACTAATGAACACCCTTCTCACTGGGACAGTGCAGCCTGGTAATTGAAGTCACTAATAAACGCCCTTCTTCCTGAGGCAGTGCGGCCTAGTAGCCGAAGTCAGTGTACAGAGGGTGCAGGCTCCATGGATTGGGGGATTGAGGTGGAGAGGGTAGCCTCTGCTCACTCAGCGAAGAATTCCATCGCAACACGCTGAGCTCCTTGGGAAATGATCTCACACCCGGGGCTACTTCCTACCATACTCCGCAGGACTCTCCTGAGTCCTTCCTCAAGATCCTCTGTAGCGCCGATGTCTCACTGGCCAGTTTCCAGGTCTGGTCCCTCTGTCGGTTGGTTCACCTGCACGAGCTCTGGCAGTACCTCCTTCCTTGTCAGCAGCCAGCCCAGATTGAGCCTCTCTCCAGGCTTTTATACCTGGGCTGCAGTCTGAGGATGCCCAGCAGGACTGCGGGTATCACCCATCTCCCTCCCCCACCCATCACATGTACATTTAAAAGATAAAATCATCTTAGAAATACTGATGAAGAAAATGTAAAACAGAGAGGAGCTGTATCGTGTATTCAACACTGTTTAATATTGTATTCAGCAGGACAGCTGATTTGCCCTCACTCCAAAGTGTTTGCAAAGAAATCTCTGCTTCAGTGTATATCAAAAACCCTGTGACGGATTTTTTTATTCCTATATTTAGTGCTTATAATTGGTACCTTCTGCATGGCCGGTCTTCACAATCTGGCATGCAGTGGAAAACATGTTCCATTTGTCTTTAGAAAGAAACTGTAGAAGGTTGTTTTAGTTCTCCTCTCCCCTCCCATCCCCCCCCCCCCCCCCCGAATATTATTTGCTACATTTGGTTTTAGGGATTTGGCTGGAAGGGGTGAGCAGAAAAGGGAAGTAATGAGAGGAGGGCGAGGAGGAAAACAGTGAGAAGAGGCCTTGGGATGGGCACTGGGAAGGAGCAGAGTGGAGTATCCACATGCTGCAGCTTCACCCACCACCCATGGACTGACCTGTATTTGACTAGTAATAACCTGCCCTTGTTCTGATTTAAGTGATGCAATTGCCTCTCACTTTTAATCTGTATATGAGAATTTTCCCTGATCTCTCCCTCCCACTTGTAGTATGTTTAAGTCTAAAAGTGGCAAATTTGGCTTGTGCTGACTCAATTGACATATTTCAAATTGGAAGATTTTTAGAAGATTTTTTTAGGAGTGGTAGCTTGCGTGTACTAAATTCAGAGACTTAAATTGCTCACTTAGTTCCAGGAACCAAACCTGGCTAATTCTTTCCATCCTATGAGTAGGAAATGGTCCTGTCTTTAATCAAAGCTTTTGGTGTCTACCATGGCAGTGGATTGGGATAGTTCTGCTGTCACTTGTTTTAAAGAAATTTTTTTTCTATAATATAATTCTAAAATATTTTCTTCATCCTTTACCAGTCCAATTTGTCTCAGGAGGGACAATTGTAGTGTCTCTGGTACATGATCAGAGGTCATAACAGAGTTGACATGACGAGAGGGTTACTCACCTTGTGCAATAACTGAGGTTCTTCGAGATGGCTGTCCCTGTGAGTGCTCCACCTTAGGTGTTTTTGGCACCGTTGCATCTTTAGTCGGAAATTGGAGACAGCAGTGCCCTCAGTCAGCTGTGCATGCGGGCAGCCAGCATGTGCAGCCGACTGACCCCTCAGTTCCTGTCTGCCCAGAATTGGAGGTGTTACAGAGCAGGGAGAAAGGAAGGATGGTGGAGCACCCATAGGGACAACCATCTTGATGAATCTCAGTTACAGCACAAGGTGAGTAACCCTCTTTTCTTCTTCAAGGAGTGTCCCTGTGGGTGTGCCACGTTAGGTGATTATGAAGCAGTGTGCTTGCCTGGTGGAGGGAGCTCTGGTAAGTCTGTATGGATACGGTATGTCTGAATTGCGTATCCATAGCTGAATAAGAGTTGATGGCGTAATGTCGTGTAAATATGTGAGCCAAAGCCCATGTAGCAGCTCTGCAAATGTCGCTGATGGGTACATTTTTGAGAAATTAAGTGGAAGCCACTATTGTTCTAGTAGAATGTGTCCTTATACATGCTGGAGATGGGGAGGAGGTCACAGTTAAGTATGAGAGGCAGATACAATCCTCTGCCAATTTGGATAACCTCTGTTTGGAGATGGGCATGTTTTGTAATCTCTCTGCAACAACTATAAAAAAATCTGGTAGACTTACTGAATGATTTTGTCTTTTGTAAGTAGAAGACAAATGCTCTGCAGAGATCCAGTGTGTGTGAAACATGGTTTCCTTGTTGTCAGAGTGCGACTTGGGGAAGAAGACAAATAGGTATATGGGCTTGTTGCAATAAACTGAGGTGAGTATCTAGGGAAAGAATTTAGGGTGTGGGTGGAGGACAATTTTATCCTTGTAGAATATGGTATAAGGAGGAACAATCATCAGGGCTTCCAGTTCACTCACTCTTCCAGTTCACTCACTCAGCTGCTGTACCATAGGCGCCCGGAGCAAAGCCGCGGAGCACGGGGGCAGCGGGACAGCCCAGATACGCCGTGGCTGTCCTGCTGCCCTCGGGCTCCGCGGCTTTGCTCTGCTTTGCTCTCCGTCCCCCTGGTCTACAGACCAGGAGTACGGGGAGCAAAGCGGCGGAACACGCGGGCAGCGGGCAGCCCAGACGTGTCTGGGCTGCCCGCGTGTTCCGCCGCTTTGCTTCCTCTCCCTGGTCTGCTGGAGACCAGGGAGAGAGCCCCGTTAGTAAGTGCGGATCCGACATAAGTCGGATCCATGTAACTCGGGGACTGCCTGTACTGTAATCAAGGCAAGTTGCACACTTATAGAACTGAGGGCAAGCTCTAACTGAGAGATAATAGGCAGGGCTCAACAATCTTTGTAATCTACTTGCCCGTGGTGAGTAGATTACAACCCAGAAGAGCCGGGTTCCGGTGATCTGCACATGCACGGAATGCCGGATATGCATGGAACGCTGAGGCTCAGCGAGCCCTGATAATAGATATTGTAAAATTTCCAGAAGATCTGCTATTGTAGGTGAGAAGTTATGTGATTCGCACCAGAGGGTGAACCTGTGCCACTTATGAATGTACATCTTTCTTGTAGATGGCCTTGAGAATTGAATTGGATTTCTTGTACAGCATCTGAACACCTTGATTCTAGAGAGGTCAGCCAGTGATGAGCCATTCTTATAGGTTAAGGTTCTGGATATTGGGATGACAAAGCCTGCCCCTGTCCTGAGTGAGGTGAGTGGAAACTGGAGGGAAGCACCACGGAAGGACTTGGATCATCTGAAGTAGGAAAAGGAATCATGTCTGTCTGGCCTAGTTTGGAGCTACCAGTATGATCCTGGCTCTGTCCTGTTTTATTTTCAGAATCCCCTTGTGGAGCAAGGGCAGTTGTGGGAAGGCATACATCAATGTTCCATCCCACTTTATCATGAATGTGTCACCCAGAGATTGGGGACCTAGACCTGCTCTGGTACAGTACTTGCTGCATTTGGTATTGTTGTTTGCAAAGAGGTGAATAGTGAGGTATCCCCATCGTTTGAACACTGGTCTCAACATGCTTGGGTTGATTTCCCATTTGTGATTTAGGGTAAACAGTCTGCTGAGATTGTCTGCCAGGGCAGTCTCCCTTCCTGGGAGACAGGATGCTCTGAGGGGAATATTGTGTGAAATGCACCATTTCCAGAAGTGGACTGCTTCTCAACATAGTGGGAAAGAGCAGGTTCTGCCCAGGAAATTGATGTAGAACATGGTTGTCAGGTTGTCTGTAAGTATGTGTACTGACTTGTCGTGGATAAGGCTGGCAAAATGTTGGCAGCTGTTGTGAATCACTTGGAAGTCCAAGAGGTTGATGTGGAGTTTGGACTCCTCTGGTTTCCATCAGCTTTGGACGACTTGTTGGCCAATATGCGCTTTCTACCCTAATAGTGATGTATCCATGGTTATTGTGACTGACAGAGGTAGGGGGTGAAAAGGAACTCCCTTGCAGGTGTTGTCTACCTCCAGCCACTAGGTTAGGGATTCTTTCACTATGTTTGGCATGAACAGGCACTTGCTTATTTGGTGAACCTGGGACTTGTATGTAATACAAAGCCAGGCTTGTAATGGTCTCATGTGTAGGCAAGCCTGGGGTACTTTGAATGTAACTGATGCCATGTGTCCCAGGAGCTGGAGACAGAGCTTTGCTGAGATCTGTGGACTGTGTTGTGCCTGTTCTATCAAGTCCATGAGCACTGCAGCTCTGGCGAGTGGCAGTGACTCAATTGCCGTTGTGCAGTCAAGCTTGACCCCTATGAATTCGAGGGTTTGTGTTGGGGCCAAAGAGCATTTTTGAAGATTGAATTCAGTCCCAGTTAGCTAAATAATTCCCTGGTGGTTGTAACCACCCAGTGTGCATCCTGAAACAAAGACCCCCTTCAGTAGGCAGTCATCCAGGTATGGGAAGATAATGACTCCCCTTCAGTGGAGGTGTGCTGTGGCCACCACTAAGACCTTGGAAAAAAACCTCTTGTTGCTGTAGAAAGTCCAGAGGGGACTTGAAAGTGGTAGTGGTGAACTGCAAATCATAGGAAGCGTCTGTGTGCTGGAAGTATGCGTCCTATAGACTGAGGGTGGACAGCTAGTCTCTCTTCACTAAGGCTGGAATGATTGTGGTGACAGACGCCATTTTGAAAGATTGTATGCGGATAAATCAATTGAGACTGCATAAACCTAGGATCGGTCTCCATCCTCCGCTTTTTTTTTTGTGAGCAAGTAGTAGGAATAAAATCCCTTTCCCCTGTCTTGTGTTGGTATGTGTTCTGTTGTGCCGAGCTGGAGAAGATGTTCTATTCCTTGAAGAAGCACAGTCTGTTGAGATGGGTCCCTGAAGAGGGATAGGGAAGGAGGCAGTGGGTGGAGTAGATAGGGAGGTATCCTGGAAAAGCTATGCCACATACAAAGAATGTGTCTGCTTTTTTGGAACGATTTCCGAAAAAGCAGACGCATTCTTTCACCATCCTTGTAATCTTCATTGTATGAGGAAGAAGGAAGGAGGAGGTTTTTCTGAAAATTGGCCCTGTGTAGCCAGGCCAAATTTCAGAAAAGCCTCTTTTGAAAGTAAAGTGGGAAAAGATACCAAATTGTGGTTCACAATTTGCGTATCTTTTTCCGATTTTTCTTTGTAATGTAGACCTAGCCTTAGAAACTTTAAAATGAGGACAAGCAAAATCCAATGCAATTTCCATGCTAAGCAGCTAAAAGCTTGAGAAGTAAGTTTCCTTCAAGAGCCAAGGGTAGTGTGTTAAATGAACTGTTTCTGTGTGACCCCATCTTCACTAATACCAAGCTTTCCATACTGACCCAACACATGGTTTAAACTTATGCAAATGAGAAACACCCACACACTTTCCCAGGCTGCAGGCAGGGCTTCTCACCTATCCTTTGCTGCTCCCCTGCAGTTTGATGGGTAAAGCCTGGGTGATGCATTTCAGCAATAAATAATTGATGTACTGTTCATAATTTAGGAATCTGCTTCACTTCCTTAGTAACACAAGTTGTGCTGAATGCACATTCAAAGCTAGATGTTTGCTTTAAGGCAGCTCCAGGCATAAATCATGGAGAGAATAAGTTTGATCCATCTCCATTTTGCACCTGCCAGATCTTGAATGGAGATAAGTAGATTAAAATAGTTTAATTAGCATTTCATTTATATGTGGAAAAACCTTAGGGAAATACTTTAAATCAAAGTAAATTTGAGCATGCCCACTCCAAAATCTGATCTTACTGCATCAGAAATTAGAACTTTATTCTTGCAAGAAACAAAAAGACGACTACGTAAAATTGACAAGGCACATACTATTGGCGTAGGCTATGTATGTACCATGGCATGACCAGGCCTGCCAACGGGGGGGCGGAGTGGAGGAGGTGTCAGGCTAGCTGCCCTAGGGCCCACCACTACAGCATGGGGTGTTCCAGTTAGGCCAATAGGGAGGAGTGCCATGTTCTATGCCTGCCCACAGAAGCACAATTTCAGATTGAGGGTTTTGGGTGGCACAATATTAATCATGATACCTGGGGCTATTTAAGCAACTGAAAAACGCTAGCGTTTTTGCAGGTAATTTAGAAATATCTGACACCAGAAACTTTGTACAAAATTCCTATATCAAGAAAGAAAATTAAATAAATACTAGACCCATTCAGCTCTAATACTGACATGTTCTGACATAGAATCATAGAAATGGAAGGAACTTTGAGAGGACCAGCACTATCTAAAATCCTTTGGATCATCCCTGACAGAGGTTTGTCTAACCTGCTCTTAAAAATCTCCAACGACAGAGATTCCACAACCTCCCTAGGCAATTTATTCCAGTATTTAACCACCCTGACAGTTAGGAAGTTTTTCCTAATGTCCAACCTATACCTCCCTTGCTGCAATTTAAGCCCATTGCTTCTTGTCCTATCATCAAAGGTTAAGGAGAATAATTTTTCTCCCTGCTGTTTCTAACCTATTAGGTACTTGAAAGCTGTTATTCCCCTTCCCCCACCCCGTCTCCTCTTTTCTAGACTTAAACCCAATGGGAGCTGGGAACATCTGTACCTGTGGACGCTCAGTGAATTAAAGTGTCTGGTGGCCAGGCAGGGGCAAACCGCATCCGGCCCATGGCTACTTATTGCCATCCCTGTACTATAGCCTTGCCCTCCTGTCTCTGATCCGCTCATATTTATGGTTCTAGTAGATGCTTGTCCACTTAATCCTAAACGTTATGTATGACAGTGACATAGGTCTCTCTTCGTAATACTGTAACCAGTAAAGAGAACTTAGTTTTGATCAAAGCCATACTGTTCTCCCATACCCTTATAATGTATTTTAATCACTAAATACCCATGATCTAACCTAGAATTTGAACTAGATGCTCCAGAGGTGAAATTATATGACACACTAGCTAAATCCTTCCTTTTGTAGTTGTTGGATATGATTTTGGCAGTGCTGCCCCTCCCCCTTTCTGGGAGCATTGGGACCAAATATTTGTTCCCCCTACCTAGTTATACGTGTGTGCAAGGGAATGCCCATGACGTAGATTGGCCTGCAAGTTTTCATAGGAGCTGTTTAGGTGAGTGCCAAGTACTTACGGGCCTGATGATGACCCTTACATATTAGAGGGTTATACATGTGTTCTAAAAGCAAGGCACACAAAGCAGTGCACCACCACCTGGAGAGATTAAGGACAAAAAGGACCATCAAATTATCCAGTCTGATACCTCCTCCCATTCGTCTGCATATGATAGGCCTCAAAACCCTTCACCCTAAAGTACTGCACCTAAAGTACTGCAGCCCTTCGGAAACTAGCTTATGTATGCCTCAGACAAAGAGCAGGAGGGACAACAATGCTACTGCAGGGGTCAGACATTGATACAGCAAGATACTCTTTTTGGTTGTGTGCTTATTGCTTGGGGATGGTCCAGGAGGGGGTTGTTTACCATCAGTTCCCTGTTGGTTACTGTAAGATGAACCCGTCTTCCAATAGCAATACCTGGATGATCAAGCTGTTGGGAGGGATCTGCTGGTGATTAAGATGATGGAAGTCCTGCAAGTCTTTGAAGCAGTTTCATTCCAAAAAACAAGTTGCAGCAGTATTGGCTTCCTCCATACGAATAGACCAATTTGCCCTGCCCCAAATCCGCCGCTGCTTTTCAACTTAGAAAAGAGGAGACTAAGAGGGGGATATGATAGAGGTCTATAAAATAATGATTGGTATGGAGAAAGTGAATAAGGAAAAGTTAGTTACTTATTCCCACAATATAAGAACTAGGGGTCACTAGACAAAATTAATAGGTAGCAGGTTTAAAACAAAAAAAGAAGTTTTTCTTCACAGAGCACATAGTCAACCTGTGGAACTCCTTGCCAGAGGAGGTTGTGAAGACCAGGATTTTAACAGGATTCAAGAAAGAACTAGATAAATTAATGGAGGTTAGGGTCCAGTAGTGACTGACAGCTATCCTCCGATGTGGCTGATCAATGGCATAGCTGCTAATTGCAACTTTTCTCATCAATCTTCAGGAAGCCAAAGACTCGGTGGTCATGAGGAATGAACTAAACTACAGCTAGTCTCTCCAGTTATGGATTGAGGCCTATTGGGTATGCTGCTGGGGTCTACTTGTCCTGTGGGTAAATTGGCCATTGTGATCCGGAAGCATCAATCTTACACAAGACACAAAATTTCACATAATACAAAATTGTGGGTAAAAAGGATCAAAACATCTAGGTTGCTTAAGATCCTGAATCCTATTGGAAGCTAAATCAGCCAGGCACTTTTGACAATGCTGCTTATACTCAAGCCAATGGATGCTCAAGTAGGAATAAAGCCAATGAAATGACATTGTCTGTAGAAACTTTTCACCTAAATATCTTCACTGATCAGGCCCCTACGCTAGGTTCATTCCAGTTATATTTTGATTCACAACTGAGTGAATCCTGATGAGGGATTATTGGATTCTGCAATGTGCTAACAGGCACATATTGCTTTCACATCACTCACCATGCCAGAGCTAACCTAGCTTCCAGGGGTTACAATGCTACTCATTCCCAAGCAGCTCCTGAACAGTTTGTTTCCTACTTGTTTTGAAACAGTAGCCTATGTGTCACATCAAGCACATTAAAACAGGAAACAAAAATAAGATTGTAAAATTACAAGGCTCTCTAAGTCTTTCAAATGTGAGTCAGAAAGGTCTGTCCCAGGAGTTTGGGCAGTCCCTTGATCTGACCACAAGGTGTCAGACCAGACCTGTCGCTCTCTCAACTGGCACTGAAAGTACCTTTGGTGATAGGCTTTTACAACCCACAAAAGCTATTTATAGGGAAGCACCAGCCATTTCAGTACGCAGGCTTCACAAACCATATAGAGCAGGATGAGATGCTCCGGAACAGGCCGGGCTTCAAGGGGAGCTGGTGAGTGCTGACAGAATAGGTATTTCTGCTCTCTGCTGTATTTTCTCCTAGTGAATTCAGAATATGAAATCATAGCTGCTACTTCAACTCTGATCCCGACCAGCCAAGCAATCCTTCTAATAGATGGCTCTGCAGCTCTGTGATGTGTCTAAGTCTCCAGATGACTCATTCAGCCTTTAAATGTTATCAAAACTCTCATCTGAGCAGTACTAGAAGCAGAGTGGGGAATACGGTAGCATCATTGTGGAGAAGCAGCCTCAGAGATGGCAGAGTTCTCCTTCTAAGTACTGCAGTTCCAAGGCTTCTCGAACAAATTGAGCAGTAACCAGAAGCCATATTAGGGCTATAATCTTATGTGCTGTTATGAGGGCCTTGCACCTATCCCTGAAACATGACATAAGCCATCTTAGCATAGAATAGCTACATATCAAATGAAGAACTCGTCCAGCTGGGAGAGCTAAGGCTGGGGAGGGTACCCAGGGAATGCTGCAGGGAGTGGGGAGAGTAGCAAGAACATCTGAATCTCTTTGCATTGCCCTGGGTGATTCACTCATCATTGGCTCCAGTGGAACAGTCACAGCAAGAGCAGGATTACACTTTATACAACCAGCTGCAGCAGCTGAAATGGGCAGCTGTGCAATTTTCTAGACAGACTCCCCCCTATAGTCAAGCTGGGAAAAAATCATCTCCCACCCACGTGGCTTCTGGCATGATACGTGGCACCATAGTTGTCAGTGTCCAGGGAAGGCAGGGTGCCAATTATTGAGGTCAAGAGAGTATCAGAAAGAGGATAAAGAGCAAGGAACTGGTGCAGAAGCTGAGAAGAGAGCTGCCTGCAGGCTCCCAAGTGACAGCATTAGATCTAAGGCCATCCTGTCCAGTCTGGCAGGATTTCAAGATTCAAGGAAAAGAGAGCTGGGGAAATATATTTAGCATAGTTTAAATATGTGATATTTTTCTTCTTTTGGATTCTTGCACTAAGACAACGGTAACATGGCTTTGAATAGCCAAAGGGTCCAACATTATGGTGTGAGGGGAGCTGAGAAGATAAGATGAGCAAGTATACAAGGGAAGCTTCCGAGGGGTAGCAGTGTTAGTTTGGATCTGCAAAA
The DNA here is from genome assembly GCF_049634645.1 of Pelodiscus sinensis. NCBI lineage: Eukaryota > Metazoa > Chordata > Testudines > Trionychidae > Pelodiscus > Pelodiscus sinensis. The sequence goes on along the minus strand of NC_134715.1, from coordinate 117,810,880 downwards.
GCGACAAGGAGTCCACTACATGCATCTGACAAAGTGGGTCTTTGCCCACGAAAGCTTATGCTCCAATACATCTGTTAGTCTATAAGGTGCCACAGGACTACTTGTTGCTTATACAAGGAAAGCTTCAGAGGAGTAGCCGAGCTAGTCTGTAACTAGAAAAACTTAAAAAACAATGAATAATCTAGTAGCACCTTAAAGACCAACAGAACATGTAGATGGGATCCTGAGCTTTCGTGGGCAAAACCCACTTCTTCAGATGACTGGAGTATTAAAAGTCCAGGACTCTCCCTTCCTTTATTTATTCTTGGATCTGAACTTTTAATACTCCAGTCATCTGAAGAAGTGGGTTATGCCCACGAAAGCTCATGATAACATCTACATATTTAGTTATACTAGGAAAGTTCAGCAAAGACAGGCTCTGATTCTAACATTCCAAAGGCGACCCAGAGCAGATAAAGATATTGTAGCCTGGGGACTATGACAGGTCCAAGACTCTCAGTCCACTAAGAATTTAATCTTTTCAGATGTTGGAAATGTCTTGTGAGCTAAGGCACAGGGCTAGGTGCTGGGAGCTAGCAATTCCTGCAACACAAGCCTGTGCGTGTATCAACAATTGTGTGATCTTGGACAAGTCATTTCACTTCTCTCTCCATATCCTTATCAATAGCACGGTGATAACTTACCTCTCTCGGGAGATAGTTAGTTCCTGTAGGACTGTGTGCATAACTCTTTCACGCTGTAATGCCTGATGAAGGAACCACTGGGTGAAGTTTTTCTTCCTTTGCTTTCTGCTCAGTTTTGTTGTAACAAGAAATAGAAAAATTGATAACTTTCAATTTACAAATTTGTTAATTGAGAGAGACAGACTGAGTGAAGTAATATATTTTATTGGCCCAACTTCTGTTGGTGAGAGAGAAAAGCTTTCAAGCTTACCTAGAGCTCTTCTTCAGGCCATTTTTAACTGATATTGTCATAAATAACTCAAATATCCACAAGATGGTGATTCATGTCAATATATAGGAAATATAGAATGTTAAACAAAGCTTAATATATCTGGGAAAATAATTAATTCTAAATCAGTTGTCAACACACTCGCTCCTACTGTAAATAATACAGAAAGTAGGGGGTATCAGAGTGACATTACAGAGTAATAAAATGCTGATTGGCATTTGAGACACCAGCTGGATGAAGTAATGTCTTTTATTGGACCAACTTCTTCTGGTGAGAGAAAGAAGCTTTTGAGCTACTCAGAGCTCTTCCTCAGGTCTGCAGAAGTTGGTCCAGTAAAAGATATTACCTTACGCACCTTAGCTCTTCAATATCCTTGGACTAACACAACTACCACACCACTGCATCAATAGAAGACTGTCTGGCATATAGTACTTGGGAGTTTTCAAGTGCCCTATCAAGGCATGGCTGATGCCAAAATTTGCTATTTACCACTGGAAACAACTACTTGCCAAATAAACTACTTGTTTATTGCAGGATTGTCCGAATGGTTCCTTAATTTGTAATCTCATTTACTTTCCTTGAAGTCTCCTGTGGAATGTTTATAAAATTGTTCAAGCACCTGACATAAAGTTCATGATACAGCCTCATGGAAAAACAAGTGATGGACTGGTGTATTGGTAATGTAAGGGTCTTAATCATTTGACTTTCCTGCCAAGAATATTGTATCATATTTTAAAGAACATATGGTGTTCCCAGGAGTTAAGAACTGTTTTGGTTTATTGCCAGATTCTACTTATGTTTTGAGGGCTCTGTGTTTGCTAGAGTAGTGCACTGAGGGATACAAATTAAAAGAAAACTGTTTCCTTAGCATTTTACACTGCATTCTTCCTTATGCTGCTGTGTCTTTGCTGTGCACCCATTTTGATCAAACTTGTACTGTAAAAGTTCATGAGAATTGGAATCCTGTATATTTTTTTAAGATTTGAAGCTCAATGCTGATCAAAGTTTGAGAAAAATATAGTGGCTTTTGAGAATGCAGTGAGCAAGAAGGCCATCTTTTAGTACCACTGGTACAGCTAGCTTGTCCAATGTTGCTGAGCAGAGGCCTGGCTTTAAGAATAAATGATAACTTTGTTTGGAAAGCATGACTTCAAATACCCCTGGAGTAAGGTGCTGTGAAATAGTTTAGAAGATTGGCCATGTAGTAGGGTTTCCCAAGTGGTATCAAAAATTTGGGAAAAATGACTTAAATTCCCTTGTTTGATTGGTTTGTATGGTGAATGCAGAAGGTTTCTCCAGGAACACTATGCACTATTATTTAAAATTATATAAGTTTTTTACTCTTAAAAAGCCATGGTCTAAAATCCTCAGCTGAAACTTTTCATTTTTATTCCCTGATAAAGAGAGAGCTTCCTGAGAAGATGATACATTAATGTTATTCTTTGCAGCAGTTACAAGAACCCAAAATCTCAAAATGAAACCAAACATGTCAGTGATTGACAAGGTGGACATTTGAACAATTTAGTTTCTCTGTTTTTTCCTTCTTCATCTACCAAGCTGGGAGACTCAGGAACTTCCAAAGATGATTTATTTTAAATGTATTTATGAACTTGTACAAGAAAAATTTGCATATCCTCAGTACTACCCATTAGCTTTTCACAGATGCACCAAAGAAAATGATTTACATTATTTATGTATTTCAAAGGGGCTTTTCAGAATAACTAATAAGAAAGTTGCTTAACAATAGAATTTTGTAACAGTTTTGGGGAAGAGGTGGTGGTGATTGGAAAATGCCAGTTCAAAACGTAGTGGGAATGTTATCAGTCTCACAGCTAAGATGGAATGGTAGGGTGAGGAGAAAGAGGCAGATGGACACAAACCACACTGACCTACCTGAATTGCCCAGTGATTAGCTATTCAGGAATGGGATGCTGTCTCTGGTTTTTTCATGACAACATTTAGAAGGTCTTGTTTTTGCCCCAATGAGAAAGAAAAACAAATACCAAATATTCAGGAAAAAATTAAAAACCATATCTGCTACTGGAGGTGATACATTCAATGTTGGCACTCACCTAGGGTTCATCTACACAGCAACCTCATTTTGAAATAGCTAGCATTATTTCGAAATAACTTAGTCCGCATCTACATAGCAGGCAGTTATTTCGAAATAATGTCAAAATACTGTCAAGCTGGAGGACGTCTTACTCTGATTCCTGTAATCCTCATTATACACGAAGTCAGGGAATTCAGAGGAAGAGTGCTCTATTTTGAAATAAGTGCCGTGTAGACGCTCCCTATTTCAAAATAAACTATGCAAATTGACGTAGCTCAATTTGTGTAGCTTATTTCGAGTTAAGGATTTTCAGAAAATACCGGATATTTTAGGAGGTGAAAATACCACACTGTCTGATTCAATACCGGACACCTGGCAACCCTCTCTCTCAAATACCCCTAAGGGTACTCGTACCACTGGTTGAGAAACACTGGTCTAGAATTAGCAGCATGCACTAACAAACTGAAGATTCAGAATCATCCAGCACCTCTGAGTTTGGCAGGTGCACTGTACAGAAGTGATAGAAAAGCAAGCTCCTTAAACTACTTTTTAATATTGCGTAGGGTGGTGTGAACTGTAGTATTTAATAAGCTCTAGCAGAGGATTCATCCTATTCTGCCCAGTTTCTATGTGGAAGAAACTCAGAGAAGTGTATGATGGGGGAGGGGAAAAATAAATGAGTGAAAATGGAAGAGATTGGAGGACTCAGAGAGGAGATTTTCTCATAATAAAAAACATATTTCAGCAAAACATTACCAGCGAGGAACAACATTCACTCCTATCTACAAATACATATCTGACATGCAGCATAACCCCTCCCAATTAGAAATAAAGACATTTAAGCAATAATGAAGCAGAAAGCATAGACGTCTCTTTGCCTGCCTGCAATGGAATGGAGAGCTGCAGCCCTGGCCCTTGGTGAAGAGATGATATCAGAGGATTGCCAAGGTAACCGAAGATGCAAACGCAGCATCTTCCAGTTAGTTTAATCTGACAGCGAGTTCAGCTGGGGACAAGATATTGAGAGTGCTGGTGTTTTCCTCCTGCTCCCGGGGAAGATTGTGGAAGAACTATATTTGACTTTTCCCCACAGCAAAATCTTCCATTCAGGCTATTGTTTTATTCTCCTAAAACAGTCTTCTCTCTCTCTCTGTCCCTCCTCCCCATTCTGTTTAGACAACATGCAAAATCATTCTCCTTGCCATTCATTTGATCTCCCCCTCTTCATGGGGCTGTAGGGAGGCCAGTTCATTGTTTTTCAAGTGTTTTGAGTCTTGGCTAAGAGATGCTCACTGAAATCAAAGTATAGTTTTTATTCCTATTTCTTTATTTACAAGATGGAGCCCTTAATATCCCACCACACTTTACCAACTGTATGAGCAAGATCAGGAAGCAATGAATCATTAATATAAACATGGAGAGAGGATTATTTTATAATTTTATTTGGCTTCCTTAGAAACCAGCCTTGTTATGGATGTACTCTACTTCTTAGGAGAGGTCCATGACCATGTGAATTATGACCATCAAAGACAATGCTACTTTTGTTCACTTCCAATTTCACCCTGCCCTGACCACCTTGAACTGAGCTAGCAAACAAGAAGAAACAGACCATGGTTGTGGGAAAAAAAACAAGACTGCTCTGTTTTCTGCCCTAGATATATGGTGAACCACTGTGGATGCCATGGACATGTTCTTTTAGGACCAAATTCTGCCTTCAGTTATACATAACTTCCTTTAAGTCAGTAGGAACATTATTTGGCCCTCAGTATTCTGTACAGTAACCCCACTGAAAGTATGATGTTACCCAGAGATAGAAAAATTAGTTGCTAATTTTAGCATCTCTGTTCAACTTTTACTACTATTATACTACTGAGGAGCTGCAACCCTATGGCTATATGACCCCAATATGCTTTTATTGAGTAAAAGGGTTGACCGAACATATTTTTCAGATGATTTTAAACCTGTTTCACAGGATGTATTGCACTCCACAACTTTCACCTGATACTGACATGATGCACTGGTCCTTGTATCAGCCATATCTATGGCTGTATATGTATAAAGAACACTTCAGGTAAATCCAGGGAAGATTATTCTTACAGCAGATTTGAGTCATTCATGAAATTGATTATTTCAGTCTGACACTGGCTGACCTAGTGAAGAAACCATTGCACATAAGGACATAGATCCAGCCCCATACAGAACACCAGCACAAGGACCCATGTCCCATTTAAGACCTGAATATTAAATAGACATTTTGCTTTCTCTCTGCACAGTGGTAAATTTTCCCTAAAAGTTTAAAACTTTTGTTTCGTCTTTGTAACCTGTACATTGGGTACAGGATAAATGGACTTACATAGATTTCTTTAATAGGATAACTGTCATTGTGTGTAAACAGACCGATAAATGAAACAAGAATCCAGCACATGGAAGTAAAAAGTCTTGACATTTTAATTATCTGAAGAGATTACAGACGAAAGTCTTCCTTGAGGCAAATGCATTTTAGTATTGATATAGTCATTGTGCTTTTCAGTAAGAGAAATAGGAGTTTGTATTTACATAAGAAACTATAGTGTCTGAGATCCTTAAATATCATATTTATGGAAATGATTCTGAATTACAGCATTTACAAAATAAAAACAAGCTTGAATAAATAATATTCAGTCCATTAAATAAGATTTTTTCACAGAAGCAACTTTTGTGCATATTTATTTCACAATTGAAGTTAGTTGTATTTTATTTTTTTGTCCTATAAAAGAAGCATTAGATTTGTTATTTCTCAAAAAATAAAACTGCAATCATCATTGCAATGTGAAGCCTGAGATTTAAGCCTGAATAAGTATCACTGCTTGTACCATATGACCCACCTCACATCTAAGCTACCCACCCTGAGCCCAGCTAAACTCTGGTGAAGGTGATAGTTCAATCTGAGGATTATGAGAAAGTGACTTTGCAAAAAGCATGTATAAACAAAACGAGGGGAACATACCAAAGCTGAATTTATCCAGAGCAAGCTTCCTAAGACTTGTGCATTTCACTTAAACTAGTGAAGCTGTTTAATATGATTCAAACGGCAGCAATTTTAACAAGCTGTTAAACCCCTCTATGGCTCATTTGCATTGGATATAAAACAACAAAGCAAAGGAAATGTACATGCACACTCCAACACTGACATGTTTTTGCTTTATCATTTTAAATGAGGACACTTCTTGAGCAAATTAGCACAAACAACTTCGTTATCCTCTATCAGTCGACTTGAAACACCGTGTAATACTGCAAGTCACCAAATGGGATACCGCAAAAAATTCTTGCTGTAATTTCCTCTCTAACCTCAGAGCCCCTGCATTGTTCTTTTAATGTGGTGGACTCAGACCATGCCGAAACACCTTTGAAAATCTAGTATTCACACAGCTCTTTGTGCAAGATCATTGCATTAATCTATGTGATTTTTTTCCAATTCCAGGAGAACCAAAATCAGTCCACGGTGTTTAAAATAAATGTAAATGTCTCCTGAAGCATTAGCATGGGTGATTTAAAAGTAAGAGAATGAAATATTTATAAAATTATTCAGCCAATTATGGACAATAAGAAACTTCATAGGCTAGGTCAATATTTCAGAACTTTTGAATAAAAATATAAAGCATCGTTTAATGTTTGCTGTTAGAAAATCAGTTAAAATTTAAAAAACACATCTTGGAATAAGTTCTGTAACACGTGACACTTATAATATTTAATTTTTCCAAAAATATGTTGGGTTTTTTAAACAGCAATTCATTAATTTGTTGAATTAATGGAACTGCTTTTTAATTATTATTTTATTATTGATATTGCAAACCAAAGTCTCTTATAAATTATATTTTATAATCACACATTGGTTTGACAATGCTTCCTGGAAACAACTTCAAACACCAGAAATTATATAGAATTTAAAGATGTAAGAATTCATGTTTAGAAGATACTGAGTTATTGCTGTGATGAATAAATAAAAGGTAACTGAAATTTATTACTCTGGAAATTTCAGTTCTTCCTATTTGGTTCAAAGAGAATTTTGCCTACATGGATCCTGAATGTAAGTTTGAAATATTTTGCCTCAGTTAATGTTAGCTTAGATAGCTTATATCCAGTAATGGAAAAGCTAAATAACAATAGAAGGAAAAGAGCTGACCTTCACACATAGAAGCGTCTTTAGATTTGAAAATGATTTACTGTGATGAGTAAGTTAGAGTTAACCAGGTATGTAAAAATAAGTAGCAACGTACCAATGTTTGTTCGGTTCTCTGACCCCTATTTCTTTCCACGAAGTGAGTTTTATTCTGCATATGGCATCGTAACTTTAACATTATAAGTTTATGGAAGACTGTACTGTAGCCTAACAGCTACAGACACTTCATGCTTCCCTTCAGCAGCTTAATAAAATGCAATAAAAACTGCCTGTACAAAATTTATAATAATGGATATCAATGCCCATATGCTCACACAAGGCCTTTCTTTCAAGTTAATTCTTGGCTTAGATCAAATGTAACATCAGTCCATATAAGACTCCAGTAGGTACAACACTAGTTTATTATGTCAGACACCAGCTTTGTCACTGTAGAAAGGAGTGACATGGAACATATAACAGTGTGTGCAAACACGGACAGGCTTCATCTGACCATAGCGAGGTAATGGAGCAGAGTGAGAAGAACAGCGAGAGCAGAAGATCTGAAAAATACAAGAGAGATTGATTCCACTTTACTTTTTTTTTTTTTGCATTTGATGTGATTATATTTATTTTCTTAAAAAAGAAGAGAGAAAATTGTGTACATGGCCCTTCCTCTGTGAGGTGTTAGAACTAGGAAACAACACTATCCCAGGCCCTGGAAGAAGGAAGAGGCCAGTAGACCTGTGCCTGGTCAGCCAACCCCCAGTTGGGTTTAAGAGACAGCATCTGCGTCCTGGTGGAGGGAGGCCTGAGCTGAGAGTCAGCAGGAAGGGGACAGAAAGAGCAGACAAGGAGCTCTCACTCCCTGAGAGAGACAGGGAGGAGAGGAGAAAGCTCTGTAAGCACTCTTTGGGAAGGAGATAGAACAGAAACCAGGAGGCCTGGGTAGTGAGAAGAGGAGACTTTGGAGCAAGAGGAAGGCCTGGGGGTACACCCCTGAAGCCACTGTCCTGTAAGGTAGCAGGGAGTGAGGAAAGACCAACAAGGGATATGAGACTTTTTATAGGTGGGTGGACACGGTTTGTGTTATTGCTACTTTTGCACTCTAGTAGGCAGTTCTGGGGAAGAGGGGTGCTAAGAGTCTTCCAGTCTGAGGAATGACTGAGACTAATCAAGAGCACAGCGTCACAGAAAGTACTGAGGCCAGAGTCTTTTAAATCCTCTTTGAGATTTCGGATGCCCACATTAATAAATTATCTGGTGACATGGATATTAGCCTACATGCACTCCTGATGAATCCTGAGATGGGGAAGCTGAGGGTGGGATACTTGCAAGGCTGTCCCTTGCAATGAAGAGGTGGTCTGAGACGGCACTTTCTAGTGCATTTTAGCTAAAAGCCATCATCAGGCAGTAACCACAATAAATTGCATCTTGGCCATACATAGCCTCTGTAATGTGTGTACTCTTTACTCACATGAACAGTGCTATTAAAATCAATGGGCCTGCTTGCATACCTGAGACTTTGGTTGGACTCCAAAAATTGGACTCTTGAAGCATCTTTAAAATTGCAACTTAGGTGTAACCTCGTAAGAAAGTACTAAATGCATGTTTCCTTGGAAACACCTATTCTCTAGCTCATCTCGTTTATCCTGTGCACTTACAAGAAAGAGGGAAAGGGCAGAAGGAACTGGAGACTCATTACTTGTTCAGTGCACAGGATCACAGTCTGATTAGTGCTTAATCTTCCCCCACAACCCTCCACTCACTTTGAGCAGTTTGTACACAATGCTGTATGCCTTGTAAATACATGCAGAATCAAGGACATAGTAACACAGAGTGCCCAAAGCTAGAACATTTGCCATTCCCTCAGTGTGGGCTGCTGGAAATTGTTAAAGCTTCAGGTTAAGATTTTCAAAACCTAGTATTGATTCTGAGTACCCATCTTGAGACCCCTTAAAAGGGGCTGATTTTGAGAGGATAAGTGCTCCTCATTTTTCAAAAATCAGGCTTTTTTCATGTGTCAAATTGGGCACCCACAAATGTAGGCAACTAAAATCACTAATCTCTTCACAAAATCTTGGTCTCAAGTCTGTTATGCTGATGAGAGCATGATTGCTCTGCAGTGTGAATTCCTGCAGTGTGCACGAATCTGCTCTTCTTTTCAGCAGACAGGAGACCAGTTGTTTTTACTGAGTCATTACCTTGCCACAGCTCCTACAATGGTGTTTCCTGCGAATTACTGTGAAAGGAGCTTTACACGCAGTGCAGTAGCTGCAGACTTCATCTGGTACCCAATCAGGAGGATCTATCAAAAAACACAACAACACTAAGCATATTTTATATTGGAACAACCAAAAAATTGATACTTGGGGGCCTCCAGGGAACAGAAGGATCAAGATATTAAATGAACGTAACAATAGCATCTTTCTAAGTAGTATCTCAAAGTGCTTTGCAAACATTCATTCAAGTAAGGCTGAGAAAAGGCTAATTAGAGGGATCACCTCTTCCTCCACTGACATACAGCCACCTCTATAGTCATTTCATAGAAGATAGAACCTACTGTATAGCCATTTAACACAAGAAATAGAGAGTATTCTATGGAGCTGAAAATGAGTATGGTAGGAAAATATAAAAGGCAGGAATGTTAGATACATAGATGGACTTATAGAGATAAGTATTTAGCAATGTAACAGGAGAAGAAACCTACAGTACCGTTCTATTCACTAGTCTGCCAGACTTCATTACTGGCAAGGCAACCCACCTTTTCCTCAATTTGGTTAAATAAAACACAACTTCCACATACTGTACATCTCCAGAGAATCAACGAAGGGCCACCCTCATTGCTCTCAGTATAAGTTTGCTTGCACAAGGACCACAGTCTCAGAGGCTCCAGTCAATCCAAAGATTGGGGCATTTAAATAGAGCCTTCACCTCGCTAAAGATCATGGGCAGCAGGTGGATCCCCCTTTGGGGAGGTTAGCCTCCCAGCCATACCCTGTCTACTCAACGGCCTATTCCCCCTCTGCTACTGTAGCCCTACAGTGAGAGGAGCCCCAGGTCAGCCAGAACTCTGAGCCCCTCCAACTCTTCCTATTGTGGGAGGAGCCACAGGCAAGCCACCAGATGTGTCACACCTCTCCTTCTGAGACACTCCCTCCCTCCCAAGCAGCTCTTCCCAAATAAACTGAACATTTTACGTGAGACGTGCCAATTCTGGGGAAGTTGAGGTGGTAATATCTGATATTCAGCTTCCTCGGTTCATCAGTAATCTCTCTGGAGATGAAGCTGAGTAGCAGACACTATCTCCTCAGCCACCTTGGAACCTGCATGGCACATAATAATAAGACAACTTCCCCTGTGCACACTACCAAAACTCAGAGTCTGGGGGGAACAGCTGCACCAGAAGAGGCTTAGCCTCCCCTGGCTTTTAATAACCACCGTCTGTACTAACAAGCTATGATCCCTGACCCAAACACCTCAACTCAAACAGTGAGCAACATTAAGGGTACAACCAATGTTAACAGAGAAAGAATTTTAAATGTTGCTTAATAATATGGCTCTTGTTTTTCTTTCAGTGACCTCTGTAATCTTCCACAAAAGCAAAGCAGTGAAATGAGCTGCCCAATGAAAAGCAGAAGACATTAGGCCTACTTCTGCCTACATGTTTCTGCTAGTGGCAGACTCACATCTCCCTGGAGAGACTGGAATTATAAGTATCAATGTTATGTAGCCCATTAATAATTAAATTAATAAAAATCTTATCAAGGGCAAATTAAGTGCTGCCCTAGAAGGAATCTCTGGACATAATGAAAGGTAAACTCCTGGAAATATTTACACAAGTTCTCAGAGTCCCTCTATTCTCTTGGTTATCAGAAGGTGCATGGCATATGTCTGATGCTTTATCAGTAGAAAAGAGGCAAGATTCCCCATCTCAAGGAACACAGAAATAAACATATGATGCATTTAATACATAGGTCAAATAGCAAGTGAGTTGCAGGAAGGGTTAGCAGGGTAGAACAAAGACAGGAGACTTAATTACATGAATAAAAATGTCAAATCCAACATAGACTAATGTGAAAAAAATATTTTAATTTACAAAATTAAAATAATTATTGTAAATTACAAATAAATCATATGCACAGTTCAATAAATAAAAGATTAACCAAATTAGAAAAAAAAAACCATGTCAGGGCAGATTCAAAATTCAAAAAGTTTTCTATTTATCTTATACTTTGAAAGGAACAACTAGATATATTTTGGGAATTAAAATAGTAGAGAAAAGAATGCAATTTTTTAATTATTCAAAACATGAAGATTGATTTGACAAAGGACATGCTTTCGGAAGAATCCTCTGAAAACAAAATGCAAGTGTAAAGGCAGAATCATGAATGTGGTGGGTGTAAACACACTGAAAGAAAAAAGGAAATTAAATTGCCATGAAGCAAGTTCCTAAAAGAGGTATTGGATTCAATACCTTGGATGAAAAGTATTGGAATACATATGCCCTGATTTCATATGCATACCGATATTTTATAATCCAGTGTTTCTGGCTACACAAGAATCTTACTGCCAGATAATCTCTGAAAATTAGGTGGTGTTTACCTTTGTTTCCTCCATGACATGTAGAATGACAATATTAGATGGAAAATTCTGTCCCACTGGTACTCAAGATACAGAAGGAATGTAAAACCTTTCTATACATGGGTTTTCAAAATTAAATATAGTAATTGTCTCTTCCCCCAAAGTGACTTTATAAATCTTAGTGTAGCCTCATTCATTCTTTTTATCAAAGTACAGTACATTGTGAGATAGCCTAAAGGGTACCCCCTTTTGTAACCAGTGACCTGGCAATTGTTAGAACAGTTCAAGAGCAGCTGTGAGTCTAGTACACTTTCCTACTGATTCTGGCTTTTACTTCCCATCTTACATGTACCAGTTCTCTAATATCAGTTGCACGGCAGCACATCCCTGAAACAACACTTAGTACACACAGAACATGTTCAAATGCTATAACCATTTATTATCGTCAGTCACTCTATCCCTGTACAGCTGGTAAATCAGTCAGTTTGCAGATGTTAAAAATGAACAAGAGATAAATTATTGCTCAGGACTACAGTGGTGGAGAATCACGGTTTCCGATCCTGTGTCCATTCCTGCAGATAAATTTGTGGCTGAAAAATCATCTTAGGGGTACAAAAGCACAGGCTTAACTTTGAGATCAGTAGACACTTTCCTAAAGGTAAGCATGCTTAAGTGCTTTGCTGGGTTGCACTGAGTCTTTAATCATTTAGCCATATTTTAAACCAGAAAGGCATCAAAGACAATGCAATTCACAACCAGGATTCCTTTCCCAGGATCTTCAGCCCCTGTCTCACACAGTCTTGGAAGCTGGCTTTTGGAAATTACTGTATATACTAAACATTGAGTTTCCTAGAAGAAAGTTTTGAAAGATTATTTAAGAGAGGTCTCATGAGAGGATAAAAATATAATATGATGGGAAGTACAGCAAGCTTTGTAAATTAAATTCCAAGCATTACTCTGAAGACACTGCTGGAAGCAGGGTGTTAACGATGCATCAGCACCAACAGGCTTTTATTTTATGGTCCTACTCCTGAGCCGCACTGCTCCATTAGCTCAGCATGCAGCAGGAAATTGAAACATATCCTTAATCTCTAAGGCACTGTCTACCAGTGCTTTAGAGTTCTGCAAACAGAATAGAAGAGAACCTTGCTCTCAGGACCAACTGTCCCATTGCTCTATTGAGCATGAGAGTCAAAAGAAATCTGCTGAAGAACAGATGACAGGCAGAGAAGGCCACAGCACAGACATCAAAGTCGTGAGGAGGGAGGGATGGAGGGGAAAAAATAAGAAGCATCAGAAATAAAGGAGAAAGTGGGCTAAAATAAGAGGGGGAGAAGATGGAAAAGATGAGGAGGAACATTTCCCCCTGGTAATCCCTCATGCCACCCTGAGTCCCAGGGGGCCCATCCATAGGACTGTTGAGATGGCCATTGAGGGACCCCCCAAGACATGGGAAACGGGATGACCACCTGAAACCATCCTATAGATAGGATGGCTATGACTATAGGCATGACAACTACAGAGCTCTGGGGGCATCAGCAATGCTTGCTAAATTTGGAAAGTACCATTACCTTTTCCCCTCCCTTCAATTCCTACCTTAAAATGAGCCCTTTTGTCCATAACACTTCCCTTCCGTCATTTTTATATAAGCCCTTTAATTATTATCTTTGGTGCTAAAAAAGTCATCCAAAGCAATTAGACCTAAATATTCCTTCCCTTTCTCAGTAAAGATATGTTTACACTGTAAGAGAAGGTGTGATTGTAGCATCATAGGCATACCCCTGCTAGCCGTAATCTTATAATAACAGTAATGTACAGGCGACTCCCGACTTAACAACCGCCTGACTTACACCCCCCGGATTTACAGCCATTTTTTAAATTCAAGATAGCTCCTAAAAAACCCCAATTTACATCCGCAGCTCGTATTTATGACAGCATACAACACAGACGCCACACGTCATCCCAAAACAGAAAACGCACAAGGTCAGTCAGACTCACCAGTCTGCAGCTGCTGCTTGACCTGAGCGCATCTCTGCCACATCCGTCTTCACTTTTTAGTTATTTTTGTGCATTATTTGAACTATTTAGTTTTCCTCCATGTCCGTAGTCAGTTTTGGTATTTTTAGGGTATGAAATGGGTTTCCAGGAACGGAACCGCCATTTATAACATTGCGCCTACGGGAAATAAGGGTTCGACTTACGATGGCTTGACTTACAAAGGTTTTCTGGGAACCAATTAGGTTGTAAATGTGAGGGTCGCCTGTAGACATGATGGCATGAACTTCAGCATGCGCTAGCAACTCAGGGTATGTCTACACTACCCCGCTAGTTCGAACTAGCGGTGTAATGTATGCATACCAAACGTGCAAATGAAGCCCGGGATTTGAATTTCCCGGGCTTTATTTGCATAAACCGGCCGGCGCCATTTTTAAATGCCGGCTTGTTTGAACCCCGTGCTGCGCGGCTACACGCGGCACGGGCTAGATAGTTCGAACTAGCAAGCCATTCCGAACTATCTGTACGCCTCTGTGTAGGATTTTATGCAGTGCTCATCATTGTAGTATCTGAGCAACTTCCTGTAGTGCAGTGGTGTTCAAGCTGGGGATCCCTGGGATCCACAGACTATGTTTAAGGGGTCCTGGAAAGGCTGTGATTCATGGACTCCTGGGGTCCACTGACCATGTTTAAGATTTCCAAAGGGGTCTGCATCTCCATTACAAATTTTGTAGTGGCCCACAAATGAAAAAAGATTGAAAACCACTGCAATAGAGCATTAAACAAATGTACATCAGTCGTATGTTTATTTTCTCCTTTTCTTTGCAGGAGTGGGGAACCTGAGGCACAGAGGGCAGATCTGGCCTCTGACTTGACTGGATCTGGCTCCCGAGGCTCAGGAACACCCCCCAGCTTTGGGAAGCCCATGCTGGTGCTCCATCCCTCCTGCTGCCCAACCAGAGGACTAGAGAGCACAAAATCTACTAGATTGGGCCCCCAGGTTCTGGTGTGGGAGAGGAATGTGGGAAGTGTCATATTCAGGGGCCACATCAGTGAGAGTTTTTGTGTGTGCACGCAACTGCCATCAGGCAGATTTGAACCTGGGACCTCTGAAGCTTAGTACAGGAGCCTCTACCTTTTAAGCTAAAAGTCAGCTGGCTCTTAGCCCATGCTAAGTGTAGTGTAGAGGTCTCTTGATTTTATCTGTTGTTGTGGTCTAGGTGCCACTGCATGGGACAGTGAACCACACTAGGGCTATGTCTACACTCGCGGCTTATTGCACAAGAAATACGCAAATGAGGCTAAGCGTGGAATATTGCTGAGCCTTATTTGCATACCTAATGATCCGCCATTTTTGCAGAAAAGGCTCTTGCGCCAGAAGGAGCTGTCTACCTTGCCCCTTCTTGCGCAAGAAAAACCCTCTTGCACAATGACGTTATTCCTGAAAATAATCAGTGTAGTGGCATTGCGCAAGAGGGTTTTTCTTGCGCAAGATGGGGCAGTGTAGACAGCTCCTTCTGGTGCAAGAGCCTCTTCTGCAAAAATGGCGGCTCATTAGGTATGCAAATGAGGCTCAGAGATAGTCCATGCTTAGCCTCATTTGCATGTTTCTTGCACAAGAAGCTGCGAGTGTAGACATAGCCCAGGTGTGTGGGTTACAGGTGTTGTCCCGGACTGATTTTTCTGTGGGCCAGTGGCCCCCAACCCCAAAAAAATTCCCCACAGCTGTCCTAGAGAATCTGCACTCTTTGTACATTTGATCATTATATGTTGCCTTGTTTACATAAACCACAGGACCAGATCCATCAAATCCCTTCTTTGGCTATGTCTACACTGCAGGGAAAAGTCGGAAAAAGGTACGCAAATTATGAACCACAATTTGAGTATCTTTTTCCACTTTTTTTCCCGAAAGAGGCTTTCTGAAATTTGGCCCATCTATACTGTCACCAAGAGGAATACAGCGATGCCGAAAGAACACGTCTGCTTTTTCAGAAACTGTTCCAAAAAAGCAGACACGTTTTTTGGACACAGCAGAGCTTTTCTGGGTTACCGGAAGTATCCTGGAAAAGCTCTGCAGTTTAGACATAGACAAAGATTTACCACCTCTCTCCCTCTCTCTATCATCCCTTAAGATTCCTTGACTGCCTTCCCTCTTTTCCACTCAAGTTTCCCCTGTCTTGTTTCTCCTTTCTCTGGCTCCCCTGATGCAGTAGACACTTTCCCCCCAAGTTCTGGAGGAGCTGTGGTTTCCTACTCCTCTTTTCCCCCAACCCTCTAAGAAGTCTAGCTTAGTCCTGGGATCTATAATATAGCCCCCTTCCTGGCTGACTGCAGAGGGTTTCCTGTCTTCCCCCTGCTGTGGATGGCAATATGCTGTTCCCCCTGTTGTTGGGCTCTCTGCAATACAGACCAGCAGCTTTGTGGAGGAAACTCTTGATCTTGCCAAAGGCAAGATTTCAGGCCCTATCTGCTGGGCAGTTCAGCTTACTATCTGTAAAACCAGAGATTCAAGCAGCCACTCTAGAAGTCGGGAGATGGCACCTGAAATCGGGATACTTAACAGGTAATATGTGGAGCGCTGTCTCATGACACAAGTAGAGTGGCTAAGTAAGGAAGAGTTTTGCAATAATTGAACTGACTTCATTTACAAAATGCCATTGGTCATCATTAGAGAGACCAGAGCAGCTATAATATTTAGGGTACTTCTACACAGCCACATTACTTCAGAATAACTAACTTTATTTTAAGTATCAGAGGGGTAGCCGTGTTACTCTGAATCTGCAAAAGCGGCGAGGAGTCCTGTGGCACCTTATAGACTAACAGACGTGTTGGAGCATAAGCTTTCATGGGCAAAGACCCACTTCATAAGTCTTTGCCCACAAAAGCTTATGTTCCAACACTAACTTTATTTTGAAATAACAAAATGTGTGTCTACACAGCAAGCCATTATTTCAAAATAATGTCGAGCTGGAGAACTTCTTATTCCAACTCCTATAACCCTCATTTTATGAGGAGTAAGGGAAGTCAAAGGAAGAGTGTTCTTCCTTTCACTTCCTGCTGCATGGACAGCGCCAAAAGCTGAATTAAGCTATTTTGACTTCAACTACACAATTGATGTAACTGAAGTTGCGTATCTTAATTCAACTTTTGTCCTGCAGTGTAGATGTGTCCTTAGAGAACAACAGGAAAATTAATCCACTCACCTCAGTTTGACAGCTAATTATGGTTTAACAATTGTTAGATATTACACTTTGCAAACACTCTAATATATGGTTTCCCATGGCTATGGCAATTAGGGTTTAAAACCTGGGCTGAGAAATACTGGATAGGGTTAACTCTGCATGTTAAAGAGCATCATGGAGTTATGAGTAGGCAAAATGGATGGAAACAAGAAGAAATTATGTTATGTGTCACAAACAGATGCAAGCACATGGCATAAACAGCTATTTATACTAGCATTCATGACTACACTATGCTTGGAGTTATGACTAGGTGCCAGTGAGCAAGGTGGCATTATAGGAATGGGACTGGGATCAGAAGGAAAAAATTAGTGTACTGTTACATAGTATAAACAGATGCTTTCACATGATTACTCTGGAAATTGACAGCAAACATGTTATGTTGAAATAAAAGTTGTATCTGAAAGGTTATGATAAATCTATCTTTAAACAGCATAAATAACTGCATGGCACTTCTATTTTCCCCCCAGAAAGCCTTTTGACTTGAAATCTCATACTTATTTTTATGCCAGAGATGACTAACTTTCTCTTTGTCTGCCTATAACTCAATAACCTTGTCTACTCTGATCCATAATTCCCAATGGGTAAGCCTCCACCGGGGAGCACCAGCGGAAACAGTAGGACAGACAAAACTTGATAAGTTGCCTAAGGTTAGATATCACAGTACTAAAAATACCCAAGTCAGACTCAAGTATTTACACTACAACTTCCAGGAGACCTGCATTTATTGGGAATTACAGATTTAAAAATTCCTAGTGAAGAAAAGCAATAAAAGAGCTTGCTATAAAAACTCTAGTGAAGAGTAAGGTGAAATAGGTAAAGTAATATCTTTTATTGGGCCAGCTCTGGTGGTGGAAACTTCACAGAGCTTATCCTCAGATCTGGGGAAGGTAACCAGTGTTTGAGCTAAATACAAATTGGGACAGATTGTTAAGTGAAAAAGGGTTCACAGGTGCTGTAGGAAAGCACTTAAAATGAATTGGCAATTAAGGGTTAGCAGGCAGTGAGGTGTGTTACAAATTGTTCTGAGTCATAAAACCAATCTCTGTTGAGTCAGTGATTTTTAGTATCTAGCAGAGTAATGAATTTAAGTTCCCTGTCTTACCTTTTGAAGGCATGATGCAGGTTTCATTTGAGGACAAAAACTGAGAGGTCAAATGTGGATTGAGTGCTTTATGAAAAAAGTGTTTACACGTGCATATCTAGTATTATTTTCTGTGTACGTTTATTTAAGAGCATAGTGATTGTCTATGCAAAGTTAAGGTCATGCTAGAACTGGAATTGAGATTTTTACTAACTAATATCATGTATAATTTTTCTTAATGCTGTATAACATTTTCCTAATGTGCAAGGATACTTTTTTCTATCAAATATATCTCAATCTTATCTGTGCATTTGAAAAGATTTTTGTAGTGAGACACCAATTAATCCAGATATTATTGTGTTTCGCCTTCACAGGGTCACTCAATTTCTAACTTGTTTATCCTTACCAATGTCAGGTGGCTCATCATAAAAAATCATATTTATGATCCAATTCATATGGTGGATTTTTAGAAAAAGTCAGTATGAGGCTCATGAACATAATCTGAGCTGGGGCTAGAGCCACCAGTGGAATTTTAGATCTATTTATCCATTTTTACAGACTGAAAGTAATCTTGTATGTTTGGGCACCATTTGCAAGGGAGTGCTGTCTAAGATAGTATGTGGGAATTAGAAATATTAGGAGATTTCTCCCGTTAGGTAGTCTGGTGAACTTTTTCAGTGTGATAGGTATTTGTGCTCTTTGATGAGAGCAGGGGCTAGGAGTTATAGATATGCTCATTTGCTGTAAATCTGTTTTCTTTATGTGGAAACATCATTTTGTTAAAAAAAAGTGAATGTAAGTGTAGCAATATGTCTCAGAAAAGAGTATCATTGACTGGTGCAATCCCAACAATGGCCTTCAGGATGAATTCACTGCAAGGGGACAGAGATGTGGGAATCTACACTATACTGTAGTTTGTGGTGCAAACTGCTGCATGTTTCTGGAACAGCAGAAACATTTAACCATTTAAAATCACCCAGCATATTGGAGAGGAAAATCTACATAATTAATGGCAATGACCACTCTGAATACCTTATTGCCGTGAATAACCCTCCTCTATCTGTAGAGATGTGGGCCTGAGTTGCTGGGGGTGGGAGGTTGTGTGTATAGTTCTTGTGTGGTAGAAGCCAGGATGCTTTAACTCCAAATGCAGGTTGAACTAAGACCACCTAAACCTAGAAGGGAGTGTTTGAAAGCATTAGAACTTTTTCCAGTAGCCCCATACTTGATCCTATGCCTCCTCTCCCAAACAGTCAAAAAATCTTCAGTCTTTACACCATGAACTAATGCTGGCACCACTCTTCCTGTAATCTGGGCAGCAAGGATCTTCAGTAGGGCCATTTAAATGCCCTAGTGTAAGGCTGGCAGCATTTTTCAATCTAGTTATTTTGTGTGTGTGTAGGCCAGAGAATGCAAGGCTAGAATGACTGGTGTCATTACCAAGGCTCTTTACCAACTGGAGAAAGTCCAGTAAGTGAACAAATTATGAATACAATCTCTCCCCAAAAATACTGATTATCAGAATGTGTTGAGCTTGATTTTGGGAACCAGCTTTCTTTCTTCAACTCTTAATGGACTTGCTTAGAGATCTACTTGAACACTGGCTGTCTATTTGCATGATGGCATCACTGTAGAACCTGTGACCCTGACAAGTCCATCTAAAATGATCAGAAAAATACTTTCTTTGCTTAAACCATTTTTCTTTAATCTTGACCAGAAAGGATGGATTTTAGACCCCAACACGCCCATATTTAATTAAACGAGACCCTATGGCTTTCCCACTCAGCCTGTCCAGACATTTTAATGTCCTCTTTTTCCAGTAGAGGCACAGGATATACTTCTCTTCGTTTCCTATTTTGTGAGACAGTCCCATTGCTTTTGATGAACTGGGGAAACTGCAGCCACTCAGGCAGGGTGACTGAGGCAGATGCAGCCAACGAAGTCAATGGAGCTGCACTGATTTACACTAGCAAAGGATGTGTCCCTATGACACAGCAGCGTTCTTTTTACATTAACTCCACTTGAAGCTGGATCAGACTCCCAAAATACTAGCTGTTTAAATCCTGATTAAAGTACAAATGAGGAGGAGATTAGAAATACCATTCTAATCTCTAGCACATTTCTATCATCAATATCACAGGATACATTTTATGCTCTTTTGTGGCATGGAATATGCTTTTCTTGTGAATGATCAAAAATAATAATCACAAACCTCTCATATAATCAAGTATTTAATGTGGAGAAGGAGGTCTAACTCTAGAAGTAGCAGAGGATGAAACAGGTACCAGAGTTTCAGGGACCTATAGCATCTAACTGTAGAGGGCCCCTAAGACACATACAAAATGCTGCCCTCAATTCCCAATTTGTGCTCCTGTATTTACTCCAGACAGAATTCATAATATCACAAAAACAGAGAGCTGAAAGAGATCTCCAGAAGTCATCTACTCCAACTTCTCACACTGAAGGAGGACCAGTTAAACTTAAACCACCTGACAGATGTTTGTCCAACCTGTTCTTAAAAACCTCCAATTATGGGGATTCCACAATCTCTCTTGAAAGTCTATTCCAGAATTTAGCCACTCTTTTAGTTGGAAAGATTTTCCTGATATTTAACTTAAATATTCCGTGCTGCAGATGAAGCCCATTACTTTTTATTCTACCCCTGGACCTGGAGAACAATTGATCACTGTCTTCTTTATAACAGCCCTTAACATATTGAAAGACTGTTATATTACCCCTTTGGTCTCCTTTTCTCAAGATTAAACATATCCAGTTTTTTAACCTTTCCTCACAGGCCAGGTTATCTACATTTATCATTTTTGTTGATCTCCTCAGAACTCTCTCCAGTTTATGCATATCTTCTCCAAAGTGTGTTCTCTTGAACTGGACAAGGAACCCCAGCTGAAACGTAAGCAATGCCAAGTAAAGTAGGACAATTGCCTCATGTATTTACATGGGACATGCCTATTAATACACTCCAGAATTATATTACCTTTTTTTTACAGATGCACCACATCGCTGACTTATTCAATTTGTGATCTACTATAACCCAAAATATTTTTCTGCAGTACTGCACACTAGCCAATTACTCCTCGTTTTGTTGCTGTGCCCTTGATTTTTCTAAGTGCAGTATTTTGAATTTGTCTTCATTAAATGCCATCTCTTTCATGAGGCCAATTGTCTAATTTATCAATATTGTTTTGCATTCTAATCCTGTCTCCCAAAGTGATTGCAACGCCCCTTTCCTCAGCCTGGTGTCATCTGCAAATTTTATAAATATATTCTAAAGTCCATTATTCAATTCATTAATCAGAATATCGAACAGTACTGGAACCAGTACTGAGTCCTGTAGGATGCCACTGGATACCCTCACCCAGGCCGATAGCAAACCATTGATAATTACCCTTTGAGTATGATCATTCAACCAGTTGTGCTCTCACCTTATAACAATTTTATCTAAACCAAATTTCCCTACTTTGTTTCTGAGAATGCCAAGTGTCAAAAGCCTTCCTAAAATCAAATGATATCACATTCATTGCTTCCCTCCCGCCCCTCAATCCAATCCTTTCAAAGAAGGAAAGCGTATACTGTTCTTGACAAAGTAAATTCACTATGTATCATCTTACCCCAAAAGCTGTACTTTTGCTCAAGCTCCTGACTTTCTTGCCCATGTTTGTAACAGGGATGTAAGTGAGTAGTTAACTAGAGTATTGACTACTTGCTCCCTGCCCTGCCATGCTGCCTCTATGAGAGGCAGCAAGGACTGTGGAAAACAGGAGTTGGTGTTGGGGTGGGGGGCTGGCTTAAAAGCCATCCCCTCTTCCCCCAGCACCATCTCCGTGGTGTTGCCTGTCTTCTCGCTGCCTCTATGAGAGGCAGCTGGGGGGAATAGGGGAGGCTGCTCCAGCTACAGCCTCTGTCCCCGGGGGTCCCAGCAGGGAGCTATCTGCAGCCAGCCTTAGTCGCCATGAACAGGGGCTGTTTCAGAGGACAGGACTGGCTGCGGCCAGGAGCTAGTCCTCTTCACAGCGAACAGAGGTTGCTCCGGCAGCAGCCCTTGTCCACAGCAGACAGGTCTGGCTATTGCGAACAGGGACTGCTGGACTCAATGTGAGCTGGGACCAAGCAGTCCTGGCTCGGGCTGTTCCAGGACGCTCTGCCTCTGCATTTTAAATGTACAGAATCATAGAATCCTAGAACTGGAAGGGATCTCAAGAGGTCATCGAGCCCAGTCCCCTGCCTTCACAGCAGGATCGAGCACAGTCTAGATCATCCCTGACAGGTGTCTGTCTAACCTGCTCTTAAATATCTCCAGTGATGGAGATTCCACAACCCGTGCCCCCAGGCAATTTATTCCAGTGTTCAATCACCCTGACAGTTAGGAAGTTTTTCCTAATGTTCAACCTAAACCTCCCTTGCTGCAATTTAAGCCCATTGTCTCTTGTCCTATCCTCAGAGGCCAAGAACAATTTTTCTCCCTCCTCCTTGTGACACTATTTTAGATACCTGAAAAGTGCTATCATGTCCTCTCCCAGCCTTCTCTTTTGTAAACTAAACAAGCCCAGTTCTTTCAGTCTTCCCTTATAGGTCATGTGTTCTGGACCTTTAATCATTTTTGTTGTTCATCTCCAGACCTTCTCCAATTTCTCCACATCCTTCTTGAAACATGGTGACCAGAACTAGATACAATACTCCAATTGAAGCCTAATCAGTGAAGAGTAGAGTGGAAAAATGACTTCTCGTGTCTTGTTCACAACACTCCTACTGATGCATCCCAGAATCATGTTTGCTTTTTTTGCAACAGTGTCACACTGTTGACTCATGTATAACATGTGATCCACTATGACCCCTAAATCCCTTTCAGCAGTACTCCTTCCTAGATAATCACTTCCCATTCTGCATGTGTGAAACAGATTGTTCCTTCCTAAGTGGAGTACTTTGCATTTGTCCTTATTAAACTTTATCCTGTTTACCTCAGACCATTTCTCTAGTTTGCCCAGATCATTTTGAATTTTGACCCTATCCTCCAAAGCAGTTGCAACCCCTCCCAGCTTGGTGGGATCTGCAAACTTAATAATCGTACTCTCTATGTCATCATTAAATTGTTGATGAAATTATTGAACAGAACGTATCTCAAAACAGACTTCTGTGGAACCCAACTTGTTATGCCCTTCCAGCATGACTGTGAACTGTTAACTACTCTCTCAGAATGGTTATCCTGCCAGTTATTCACCCACTTTACAGTAGCCCCATCTAGGTTGTATTCGCCTAGTTTATTGATAAGAAGGTCATGCAAGAGCATGTCAAATGCCTTACTAAAGCCTAGGTGTACCGTGTCCTTCACATCTCCCTTAACCACAAGGCTTGATATCCTATCAAAGAAAGCTATCAGATTTATTCTTTACAAGTCCATGCTGTTACCTATCACCTTATTATCTTCCAGATGTTTGCAGATGGATTCCTTAATTACTTGCTCCATTATCTTCCCTGACACAGAAGTTAAACTGACTGGTCTCTAGTTTCCTGGATTGTTCCTATTTCCCTTTCTATAGATGGGCACTATATTTACCCTTTTCCAGTCTTCTAGAATCATACTTAACTTCCGTGATTTTTCAAAGATGATAGCTAAAGGGTCCAATACCTCCTCTATCAGCTCCTTGAGTATTCTAGGATGCACTTCATCAGGCCCTGGTGACTTGCAGACATCTAACTTTTCTAAGTAATTTTTAACTTGTTCTTTTTTTCACTTTAATTTCTAAACCTACCCCATTCCCACTAGTGTTCACTATGTTAGGCATTCCTTCATCATGAGACTTCTTGGTGAAGACTGAAATACTACTGAAAAAGATGTCATTAAGCACCTCTCCCATTTCCAAGTTTCTTGTTACTGTTTCTCCCTCGTCACTGAGCAGTAGGCCTACCCCTTGGTCTTCCTCTTCCTTCTAATATATTTATAGGAAGTTTTCTTGCTTTTCTTCATGCCTCTAGCTAGCATTAGCTCATTTTGGCCTGGGGGCTCTTACTACATTTAAAATGCAGAGCTGCAGTGCAGGTGGCTCCTGGAGCCAGCATGAGCATAGCAGTCCTTATTGACTAGTCATGTAATCAATATAAATAAAAATCAGTCAGGGGCTGCACACAAAAAAAATGACCATAACTTAGGGGGGGCCAAGCCCAGTACATTTTATGTGCCCCAGTCCTGCTGGGGGTCCTGAGTCTTGGGGTCTGGATCCAGACAAGCCTGAGGTTTTCCATCCTTGCCATAGGGGAAAGAATAATCCATTGCATTCTAGTATGTTATCATTTGAATCCATCATGTATTTTATTATAGGCTTTGTTTTTATATGGGATCACCCGAGTGCTCTTTATTGCTCCTTTTGCCACATTCTCAATTGTGGCACAATAGAAACTTTAAATTATTGAGTAATTCCTTACTTTATCAGCCCCAACATCACTGTTCCCTACCAGAGGCTTAAATATTTCTACATTACGCTTGGTTAGAGGGATTAGTACTGCTGTTCAAATGAGGAGATTATATTTGAAATCCTTTAGCCTGCAGTTTGAAATGAAAGGATAGCAGCAGTACACAGTGTGTATATATAAGCATAAAACTACGGTTTGCACAAACACAGCACTATTCTAATATCTGCTACTGTTTCAGTGCTTTTCTTAAAGCTTTTTGACTTCACTGATGCAAATTACATGAATATATATTGTCTGCCTGTCTCTGCTAGGCATACAAACTGAGATCTCAGCTTTCCTGGATTCAAAACACTTTGAATAGAACAGCAATGGTATGCACAGCATATATACAGGAAAGAACTGAGTATTTCAATACACAACTAACCGACCCTGATTTAGAGAACTATCTTGGAGCAGAAAAGTCTGAAGTTGGGGTCTCATGCTCAACACTAGCCAATTGGCTTCAACGATTAAGGTTTAACTCTCTGTCTTAGGGTTTTCTAGGACATCCACCCCGGGGTACGTCTAGAGTACATGGCTCCATTGATGGAGCCATGTAGATTAGTTTACTCGACAAAGGGAAATGAAGCGGCAATTTAAATAATCGCTGCTTCATTTTAATCAAAATGGCCACCGTGCTGTGCCAATCAGCTGTTTGTTGGCACAGCGCGGCAGTCTAGACGGAGATCTGCCAACCCCAGAACCCTTTGTCGGCAGATCCTTTATGCCTTGTAAAACATTTCATGAGGCATAAAGGATCTGCCGACAAAGGATTCTGGGTTCTGGCGTCTAGACTGCCGCGCTATGCCGACAAACAGCTGATCGGCACAGCACGGCGGACATTTTGATTTAAACGAAGCCGCGATTATTTAAATCGCAGCTTCATTTCCCTTTGTCGAGTAAACTAATCTACATGTCTCCGTCAATGGAGCCATGTAATCTAGACACACCCCCAGTGATATTTGAAGACTTATGTATATGCCCAACCCTTATGTGGTTCTGTGTGTTCAAAAGTATTATTTACAAACATTAAGTAATTAATCCTCACAATGCCTCTGTGAAGCAGGATGTAAGAATTAGTAACCTCTTTAAACAGATGCTGAAAATGCAACAGAATAGTAAAGGTCACACAGCAAATCACTAAAGATCTCAAAAAAATCATTCCTAAGAGAATGGCCAGCAGGGCTGGGGCTCTGCAATCTTGCCTGCCACAAGACCGCTTAAGTAATCCCCCTGCTCCAAACCCACAGCCTGCCTTCCCCCACAGAGAGCCCCACCCCAGAATACTGATTTACATGAAGAAAAACAAAAATTATTTCAGCTAAGGACCCAAGCAACCCAAGTTCAGATACGCACTAAAACAATGTGTGGTTCCATACTTGTCTTTATATACCAAAACTGGGGATAGGAAACTCCTGGATGCTTAAATTCTGATCTGAACTTTGTGACTTGGTCCCATTTCTAATAGTATAGAAATAGGGCTTACATTTTCAGAGAGGAAGCTTACATTTTAGTTCAGTTTGAGAGATCTTAAAAAGGCTTGATTTTCTTAGGGCATTTCAAGGGGTCTGAAGTTATAACCAAAAACAAACAAACAAAAAAAACCCTAAATGATACTTTTGAAAACTGAGAACTTCCTATTAATTGAATATCACTGAGAATAAGATATTGGCATTCTCCCAGTGGGATGCAGCACTTTCATGTAGCCCTACAAGATAAGACTTTAAATTATAAATTATTTTAGAAACCTCTAAAATTACCTAAGATGTATTATTTATAATTTCTTTCCCTCCTAGGCAGTACAGCTTGATTTCTGATGCTAAGACTTACACTGGCTTTATATATTTCGGGATACAAAAAGAGTATCACTAACATTTTACATAAAATTCTCAAACAGTTCTAGAACACTTCTGAAAAACTTTGTAAAAATGCATAAGTATGAGGTACAGTGTTCATTTGGAATGACCTATATAAATTATTTGTGATGTTCCTGTTATTACTAATGCATTAAATTGGTATACATGCCATATAACCTAACATACCATTTAATTATGTATTCACTAACTATAGTACAAATACAGTAATCTGTACTGACACAGAGATATATATGGTGTAAATATGAAACTTTCAGATCTCAGGGAGAGTTTTTCAGGGCTGGCAATTATTTTAAAAAAGACAGAACATATTCCATCCAGAATCATGACCCCATGGAATCCCATGATGCCATGTCTAGTCACTCTTCAGAGAAAAGCCACACTTTTAATCAGTTTTCTATTAATCTTAAGCAGCAGCTTTATTACCTTAGTCGGTGTTGTTGGGGTGTTATTAAAAGCAACTAAACATCAAGGCTCCCAAGTTGAGACAGTGTTTAACAAAATGCATTTATATGAAAATATCTAATGAAGTAGGTTTTTAATTATGATTCACAAGTAAACTGGCCTTGAGAGAAAAAGGCGTTTGAAAACCCATATTTAAAGAAGGTAAGTAATGTTGGCAGAAAAGGATCATTGTGTTTTCTATAATGCTCCTTGAATAGATTAAGGGGTACATAAGAACAGCCATACTGGGTGAGATCATAGAATCATAGAATAATAGGACTGGAAGGGACCTCGAGAGGTCATCGAGTCCAGCCCCCCGCCCTCAAGGCAGGACCAAGCTCCGTCTACACCATCCCTGACAGATGTCTATCTAACCTGTTCTTAAATATCTCCAGAGAGGGAGAGTCCACCACCTCCCTTGGCAATTTATTCCAATATTTGACCACCCTGACAGTTAGGAATTTTTTCCTAATGTCCAGTCTAAACCTCCCTTGCTGCACTTTAAGCCCATTACTCCTTGTCCTGTCCTCAGAAACCAAGAGGAACAAATTTTCTCCTTCCTCCTTGTGACACCCTTTTAGATATTTGAAAACCGCTATCATGTCCCCCCTTAATCTTCTTTTTTCCAAACTAAACAAGCCCAGGTCATGAAGCCTGGCTTCATAGGTCATGTTCTCTAAACCTTTAATCATTCTTGTCGCTCTTCTCTGTACCCTTTCCAATTTCTCCACATCTTTCTTGAAATGTGGCGCCCAGAACTGGACACAGTACTCCAGCTGAGGCCTAACCAGTGCAGAGTAGAGCGGCAGAATGACTTCACGAGTTTTGCTTACAACACACCTGTTGATACAACCTACAATCATATTTGCTTTTTTTGCAACAGCATCACACTGTTGACTCATATTCAACTTGTGGTCCACTATGACCCCTAGATCCCTTTCCGCCATGCTCCTTCCTAGACAGTCGCTTCTCATCTTGTATGTATGGAACTGATTGTTCCTTCCTAAGTGGAGCACTTTGCATTTCTCTTTATTAAACCTCATCCTGTTTACCTCTGACCATTTCTCTAACTTGCTAAGGTCATTTTGAATTATGTCCCTATCCTCCAAAGAAGTTGCAACCCCACCCAGTTTGGTATCATCTGCAAACTTAATAAGCGTACTCTCTATCCCAATATCTACATCATTGATGAAGATATTTAACAGTACGGGTCCCAAAACAGACCCTTGCGGAACTCCACTTGTTATCCCTTTCCAGCAGGATTTAGCACCGTTAACAACAACTCTGACTACGGTTATCCAGTCAATTATTCACCCACCTTATCGTGGCCCTATCTAAGTTATATTTGCCTAGTTTATCAATAAGAATATCATGCAAGACTGTATCAAATGCCTTACTAAAGTCTAGGTATATGACATCCACCGCTTCTCCCTTATCCACAAGGCTCGTTATCCTATCAAAGAAAGCTATCAGATTAGTTTGGCATGACTTGTTCTTCACAAACCCATGCTGGCTATTCCCTATCACTTTATTACCTTCCAAATATTTGCATATGATTTCCTTAATTACCTGCTCCATTATCTTCCCTGGGACAGACGTTAAACTGACCGGTCTGTAGTTTCCTGGGTTGTTCTTATTCCCCTTTTTATAGATGGGCACAATATTTGCCCTTTTCCAGTCTTCTGGAATCTCCCCTGTCTGCCATGATTTTTCAAAAATCATAGCTAAAGGCTCAGATACCCCCTCTATCAGCTCCTTGAGTATCCTGGGATGCATTTCATCAGAACCTGGCGACTTGCTGACATCTAACTTTCCTAAATGATTTTTAACTTGTTCTTTGTATATCCTATCTTCTAAACTTACCCTCTCTCTGCTTGTATTCACTACGTTAGGCACACCTCCAGACTTCTCGGTGAAGACCGAAACAAAGAAGTCATTGAGCATCTCTGCCATTTCCAAGTTTCCTGTTACTGCTTCTCCCTCCTCACTAAGCAGTGGGCCTACCCTGTCCTTGGTCTTCCTCTTGCTTTTAATGTATTTATAAAAGGTCTTCTTGTTTCCCTTTATGCCTGTAGCTAGTTTGATCTCATTTTGTGCCTTTGCCTTTCTAATCTTGACCCTGCATTCCTGTGTTGCTTGCCTATATTCATCCTTTGTTATTTGTCCTAGTTTCCATTTTTTATATGATTACTTTTTTATTTTGAGATCGTGCAAGATCTCCTTGTTAAGCCAAGCTGGTCTTTTGCCATATTTTCTATCTTTCCTACACAGCGGAATTGTTTGCTTTTGGGCCCTTAACAACGTCCCTTTGAAATACTTCCAACTCTCCTCAGTTGTTTTTCCCTTCAGTCTTGCTTCCCATGGGACCTTACCTACAAGTTCTCTGAGCTTATCAAAATCTGCCTTCCTGAAATCCATTACCTCAATTGTGCTGGTCTCCCTTCTTCCTTTCCTTAAGATCATGAACTCTATTATTTCGTGATCACTGTCCCCTATACTGTCTTCGACTTTCAAGTTCTCAACTAGTTCCTCCCTATTTGTTAAAACCAAATCCAGAACAGCTTCTCCTCTGGTAGCTTTTTCAACCTTCTGAAACAGAAAGTTGTCTCCAATGCAGTCCAGAAACTTATTGGATAGCCTGTGCCCCGCTGTGTTAGTTTCCCAACATATGTCTGGATAGTTGAAGTCCCCCATCACCACCAAATCTTGGGCTTTGGATAGTTTTGTTAATTGTTTAAAAAAGGCCTCATCCACCTCTTCCACCTGGCTAGGTGGCCTGTAGTAGACTCCTAGCATGATATCACCCTCGTTTTTTACCCCTTTTAGCTTAACCCAGAGACTCTCTACACAGCTATCTCCTACGTTCATCTCCACTTCAGTCCAAGTGTGTACATTTTTAATATACAAGACAACCCCTCCTCCCTTTTTTCCCTTTCTGTCCTTCCTGAGCAAGTCGTACCCTTCCATACCAATATTCCAATCATGCGTCCCATCCCACCAGGTTTCTGTAATACCAATGATATCATAGTTGTATTTATTGGTTAGCAATTCCAGTTCTTCCTGCTTATTACCCATACTTCTTGCATTTGTATATAGGCATCTAAGATACTCATTTGATCTTGCCTCCCTGTTGTGCCCTGACCCTCCTTTCTCCTTGCCATTATAGGCCATAGTCCCCCTCATTTCCAACCCATCTCCCAGTCCCGCACATTCAGCACTTACCTGTGGGCTTTGCTCAAAGGTCCATCTAACCAATCTAGTAACCCAAAATCCAAAGGCTTGATGTGACTAGACAAACTGATTGTAATTATTATGTCAATTGAAGAAACGTAAAGTAATCTGTAACGTCGTAATACAGAAAAGATCCAAGTCAACAAGACTCAAATCAGAGAAACAATGGACCAGAACCTGAAGGAATAGCCTGAAGGAACAGATCAAAAGATCAAAGGAGGAGACAACCATCATGGAATATGTAAGACTTCCCTGGAGCTTTGAAATGTGATAACTTGAGCCCTTTACCAATTTCCTCTTTTCTGTTATCATTTGTCAGGCATAATGTATGCTCAGACACTATAAGTGACAGTAATTCTTCCTGAAACTGTATAAATAAAGGTGAAAATTGATAAAGCCAAAATTGGGTGAATTTGTGATGCAGTATCCCACTACTCCCAACGGCATGCCCTTATTTGAATTCTCAGAAATATTGAAATACCTTCAAAGTCTCCATCTCTTGCCTTTGCTGCAAGTTCTGAAGAAGATATGGTTTCTTGGCATAAAGCACAATCTTCCAGTGTTGCATTCCTTAAACCCTGATTAACTGGAAAACATGAAACAAAATAAACTTCATTTCATATACTTTCATTTGTATGTAAAATTTTAATAAAATGTAAAGTTAAGACTTCTCTATTGAACTTTAACAACATATCTTTGTATAGTCTTCCACTCACACTGTAACAAAGATTTTGGGAGGTCCCAGCCATACTTTGGGTACATCTTCCTTGCAGATGTGTGTATGATTTGTAGCTCATGTACACATATCCAGGCTTGTCTCCACTTATTGAGAGATTGACACTCCAGAGATTGATTTTCTGAGGTTTGATTTCATGGTTGTAATAAGGACATGCTAAATCGAATGCTGATTGTGCCCCTGTAGACTCCAGTACTCCACCAGGTCATAAGGTGTAAGGGAAGTCGACGGGAGAATTTCTCCCATCCATCTCCCACAGTGGGGATGCTGCAATAAGTCGAGCTAAGGCACGTCGACTCCAGCTATGCTATTCATATAGCTGGAGTTGCATATCATAGTTCAACTTTCTCCCATAGTATAGACTTGGCCTCAGAATAGAAATGAGGATGACATGATGTGGGCTTCAACACCAGCTGAACAAGCACATAGATACCCAGATATGGTACGATGGGTTTGTGTTGCCCATGCTGAAGCCTGCAGCTCTCAGCCTCACTTCTATTTTAGGGTATGTCTACACTGCAGAGTTTTTCTGTAAAAATGGCCATTTTTCTGGAAAAACTACACTTATGTCCACACTGCAATTGTGTTTTTTCAACAGAAAGTTGAAAGAACGTAAGGGTTTTTCTGATGGCAGTAAACCTCTTTGTACGAGGAAGAAGCCTTTTTCTGAAAGAGCTCTTTCAGAAACGGGGAAGAGGGTTTTTTTTTGTTTTTTTTTTAATTAAGAGGAGGCCTCCAGGAAAGAACACAGGTGCCCTAATGGAAACACCGACCATAGTAATCACAACTTAAATGTGAGATAGTGTCCAATCAATGTGGATGCTATCTTTCAAAAAAGCACAATGCTTTTTTAATGCGCTTTTGCTGTGTGGACGCTCTCTTTCTAAAGAAGTTTTTCCGGAAGATCTCTTCCAGAAAAGCTTCTTCCAAAAGAAGCCTGCAGTCTGGACGTAGCCTTAGTGAGCTATATAGAGAGAGTACTGCTAGCACGAGAATGTCTGCAGGAGCTACCATTCACATCCACACTCGCAATACCGACTATGTTATCTGTGGGGTGATGATCCCCAACAAAATCAGCCTGGTCTTGGTAAGCTTCATTTATCAGAAACATCTCTAATTTATGGCGTGTGGGTTAAGAAGTAAGCTCCTTAATAAAAAGTCCTTAAAAAAATATTTAACAAAATAAGGAGAAAGGAAAAATGAAGATTATGAGAGAAAATCAAAGGGAAAACCCAAGAACCCTGCTTGATTTCAGACACTCAGGAGGTCTAGATAGCA
Organism: Pelodiscus sinensis; assembly: GCF_049634645.1. Classification (NCBI taxonomy): domain Eukaryota; kingdom Metazoa; phylum Chordata; order Testudines; family Trionychidae; genus Pelodiscus; species Pelodiscus sinensis. Next base: position 117,778,814 of record NC_134715.1, on the reverse strand, counting down.
ATCTGTAATGAGGGACTTATATAACCATTTAATATCTTGTTGGGACAACTTGGCTATTTTAAAAGGAAATAAAGAATTACCTTAATTTGGACAGTAGGGAGGGGGGGGGGAAGGGAGGAAGGGAGAAAACAATCCACACATTCAACAGATCTTACTCCTTCCCTAGAAAAAAGAGCATCAAAATGGTTCCTGAGGAATGCCTGATAACATTTGACTTTCTTGCTGGGTCCTGTTCCCGTTCTAGCCACTTGTCTGCTTAATTCAATAGTGTTTCAAAATTGGGTGTTTTCCCAGTTTGTATATATTTGTGGCATTCCCTGATTTATAGGCCATTTCTACAAGTGGAGCCAGAATTCTTTTGTTTTTTAACAAATTGTTTCATCATTTCACAGTTTGTTATTTTTACACATGATTATCTTATTTTTAAGTTAAAATATCTGCACTGCTTTGGTAGCATATGTGACTAGAAGATGTATTATCTAACATAGGACATGAAGAAACAAAATGTCATAAAAACATCATGAATAACCAGGTGCAAACCCCTGTTCATATCCTATTACAACCACACAGAAAAGAAACACTATTCCTTAACTCACATCAGTAAGAAAATGGGAAGACACACCCTGGAGACTTTTGGCTTTTGCTGCAAGGCACACTAACATGTTTGTACATTTTCCAAAGACTACATCCCATTTACATACATTTCTATGATCTCATTTTACCAAGGGTTAAATGACCATATAATATCACTCTAGAACAGTTGAGGGTTGTTTCACAAGAACAAAAGCAGATCTCCTACTAAATATTTTAAAGACTGTTTTGTGGAACTGAAAAGTATAATAGAGAAAATCTACTTCATTACATTCACCTTTCTTTTGCTTTTCCTTATCCTCTGTTTCAGGTTTCGTTGCCATAACTTCAAATAAGGTCTTTAAGATGCTTCGCAAATCACTGGCATAGTTTGTCTGCAGCTGATCAGCCACACCTAGAATGTGGCAGAAATGGGTAAAGCTATTATTATTTAAACACCACCACTACTGATTTCATGTTCAAAAATAGTTCAACTTGGTAATAAAATTAAGATCACAGTTGAAAATTGTATTTTTTAAAAATATGTAGATTAAATTACAATAATACTCAAGACTTTTTGTCTCTGTACTACTTGCAGTCAGATATGTAATAACTTTAGTGTGCTTTTGTCTTAATATTCCAATATTCTTTAAATATAAAATACATTGTTACAGAGTTAGAAAAAGTTATGATAAGTCATAAGATACAAGTTACTACACAATGACTACGGCTACCAACACCCCCTTAGAGATATTTTTCCATTGCGGTCTTGGACAGCACTGGGAAGAGGAAGCTCTATGAGGATGAAGCACGTACATAACCAAACTCCTCCTTGACTGCAGATTTCAAAAGTCTCCCCCGCCATCAGTCCTGCAAAGCTGCTCTGTGCAGGCAAACATCTACCACTGCTAGAGCAGTTTGTAGCACAAGGCCCTAAATTACAATATCACATCTAGTCAGGATTACATCCTATATTTTTGCGCACACCCCTTATAAAATTCATATTCATGCCAAACAAACAAAGAGTGCTCTCATACCTGAGATGCAGACAAAAAGTCGGTGAATAAGGTCATTGCTACCATGAAATCGGGATCTGATCTTTTCTCTAGTAGCAATTTTAGCTGCCTGCAACGCAAGCTGGATTTCCTCCTGATCGGTGTCAGATGAACAAGAGCTGGTCATTAAACTGCTGGAGGAAACAAAAGGTAAAGGAAGAAAGGTAACTTAAATCATCACTTGGTCTTTCAGAGAACTACTGGCTTCCTAAAGGATTTCTTGCTCAAGCAATGCTCTTACCACAAAAAAGAACTAATAGTTGTAAATTCTGGTTGCCCTTTTTGGACCAAGCCTATTTAATTACTATGAGAGCTGATTTTTGTCCAATGGTATATTTATGAAAGATCATTTAATCATAAATCCATTTGCCAGTATTTTATTGAATTCTTATTTGTTATTGTGGAGTTACAGCAGTCAATCCATAATTCAGTTCTGTTTCCAGTATAGGACAAGTTCTGAGCACCATCCCCCACAAAAAAATCCACAAAAGAATATTGGCATAAAAATTGTAAAATTAAATCTGGGGCCAAGTTAGAATATTTCTATCAACTTTCAAAGTATTTGGAAGAGGGGATTCCTGAATTATGAAATCCTAAAACAGATTCACCAAAGTCTAAAAAATATTTTAAGTGTAATTTCTACTTTTCGGGGAAGGAGGAAGAGTAAGCAATAAATCATAATTTATTGAGTAAAGGTCTAGCACACAAGACCTAGATTAGTTCATTACAACCTAATTTTAGAAGTTATTGAGATGTTAAATTGCTATCTCAGAATGGCTCATCAGCTCCAATGAGCTTATAATACGCCACCAAATGACCTTAGGAGACTTAAACCTTCATTTAAAAAAAAGTCAGTTCCTATTCTTTTCTTCTTATAGAGGCAGAACTCAAAATATAAACAAATCCTGATGGAGGCTTCAAAATGCAAATAGGACACTTTCTCCCCAAAACTGAAGTTAAATCAAATAAGCTGTTTAAAAAGCTATTTAAAAGGTGGTGGCCACTAGAGCTAGACTGACTAACACTCGTTTTCCCTTCAATCATAATTTTTGAACAGAGTGAACTGCAATTAAAACTGAATTCATCTAGTCAAGGTAAAGGAAACATGCATCCCTCTACTCTGCTTTGAGATACTCAACCTAGTTTCCTCGTTTATACCAAGGAGATTCATCTCATCAATGACTAGGAAAATCTGGAATGCTGCACTCATAGTCACACATTATTTTTGCTAACTGCAGCCTTTCCCCCATTATATACATAGCACTGAAGAAAAAAATTTCACTTTACAAGTTATTAAAAGTAGTATGCTGAAGGTAATCATGTCCTAGTTCATACTAGGGATTGATTCAATACAGCATGAGTGATATGCACAGCATCTTGAAGGATCAGTCCCCACTTCTATATGCTCAAATCAATTATTCAAGTGGCAGATACAGAGCTAATGTATTTATTGAGATTACTTCAAATCAGTTCTTTGTGAGGTATAGTTTTGATATTTCCCCTAAAAGCTGTAAAAGCATAGTGAGCACTCAAAATGTAATACCATAGACCATAGATTCCCAAACTGGGCACGAGGCAACCTAGCCTTCTCCCCATCAATCTCTCTCCCCCCATCAATCTCCCCCCCACACCCAAGAAAGAGCCTGGTCCATGCAGCTCAGGCTGGCTTGGGCAGGGGGAGGATGGAGTGTCCCAGGCAAACCTCAAAATGCCTGCTCTGCTCTTAAATGGGCAACCTTCCCCCCCCCCCCCCCAACAAGCTTTGCTGCTATTTTTTTGCGGGGGGGAAGGGAGTTCTCAAAAATCAAAAAGGGAGCATGATGCCAAAAAGTTTGGGAACCACTGCCATAGACATTAGGTTGTGGAATTCTGAAAGTCCTATTAACTTCTTGGTCTGAAAATAACACCCCTTATAGGTTAACTATAAAAGGATCACAGACAGAAAGACAGACAGTTAGCATAGCTGAAAATACAGATTTAAGGTAGGGAAGATAGTTTAACTGATTTTCCATACTTGCAAATATTTGGGGTTCTTGTAAGTTTAACATAGAAATTAAATTTCCTGTTTAACATTTATTAATTACAATGGTCTTGCAGGAAGTTTTTACTCTCAACCTTAATTCCACTTTAACAAGTCTTTTTTACTTAGGATAAGTGATACTAATAAAATTTCTGTTTCTTTCTCTCTCAAAACAAACTTGATTTTCAGGGTGAAATTATATTTGTGATATCTGTAGAAATTGAAAGATTTCAGATATAACTGACTAAAGGCAATGATTTCAGCATAGGGTCAAGCAAGCTGAGGAAGTGGTTTAAGCGGGAATGAACTGTTTGCAAACACAAAATTGCCGGATAAGCAGTGGGTTGTAGTTAGACAAGTAGTCCCATTGACCCCAAGAGGAGAATTTGTGTAATTTCTCACCAATGTGAATGTGTGTGTGTCATTTCTTATCTGTCTATAACCAACATAGCAAAACGAGGTTTTTTTTCTTATCTATATCTATAGATCAGCGTTTCTCAAACTGTGGGTCCTGACCCCCCGGGCAACTTAGAGGGGGATCGCAAACAAATTAGAGGGGGGTCGCGAGCAACTGAGAGGGGGATCGCAGTATCACAAGTTTGAGAACCCCTGCTATATATGATGTATTTGCAATATAAATTACTCTCCATGGCTAATGGTGAAAATTAAAATTGTGATCTCACTGGATCACTCAAGTTAAGCTGGGTTGGACCTGTAAAGGAACTTTTTAATGAAAACTCAGGTGCAGCAGAAAGAGGATCTAGCCATTCAACAGATGGGTCTTTTCCCAATTACTACTGTTGGAGTGAACAGACTGCAGAGCATAAAGTTAAGTGGGTACAGAGTTCTGTGAGGGGCCTTTCAGAACATAAAACATTCAGTCACTTCAGTTTTCCAAGAGAAAGAGGTGTTAACCCAAATGTCCTTGTCAGGTTCTTATCTGGGCAATCATGTTATACCTACATAAATTCATCCTACAATTTCAAATGGATACTATTTTATTCACCTCCTCTTACAAGTTAGTAACCTCTCTTTGGTGAACTGCTAATATCTGTCATGGTCATGGTCTGCTGTGTAGCTGACTGAACTTCTGTGGTGAGTGGAGATTCCTTACGACAAAGTGTGAAAAGTGTTTTGGAATTTGGATATGAAACATTCTATATCATTATGATAGATTGATATAAACTATATATAATAATTTACATGAAGTTGAAGTTGAATTCAGCTCTCAGGATTGCTTGTGCCACTGTTCAAAAAAAGTGTGGACTTTCCAGAATGAAATAAAATATAGTGTTAATCATTCTTGGGTTAGAATGGCACAGTCTGGCTTTATCATAATGATGAAACAATATTTATGTATCGGAATCCTAAAGATTGATACAAATAATTTATTAACATAAAGAACTGACCGCTTATATTTTATCTTAAAACATTTTATTTCAACAACAATTTAGCCAGGGAATAATATATAGATATGCTTTGAAAATCAAAGATGTAGTAGGGAAAAAGAAAATGATCAATTGGCAATTAGAGATGCAATTTTTCTTATAGCAGTTGTACTTCATAGAGTGGTAGATATGTCAAAACACATACTTGAGTCATAAATGATCTTATAGTAGTTTCTCAAAGTGTTCCACTGGCCCATTTTGGGAAAGCCGTTAGCAGGCCTGCGCTGCTTTGTTTATCTAAAAGGCCCCTAGCTATGAAGTCTTGCTTCTCCCATTGGCTCTGGTTTGCTGTTCCAGTCAAGGGGAGCCGCAGGAAGTGGTGTGGGTAGGGCTGTTGCTTCCTGTGACTCCCCTTGGCTGGAAATGGAAACTGGAGCCAATGGGCGCCACCAGACTCCATGACTACAGACTCATTAGGTAAACAAAGCAGCAGGGGCCCACTAGTATCTTTCCAAAAGTGGGCCTACAGAACACTTTCAGAAACACTGTTATAGGAAATTCAACCGAATACTGTAGAAGTTTAAAATATTCAATAGCTATGTCTTTACCATGAGTTCAATACCAGATCGAATACGTTTTAGAATTCTGGTGGAAACACCTTCCTTATATGATTTCGTAGTAGCTTTGTATATAAAATTATTTTTACCAACTGCTAGCAGGTATAGAAAAAGCATTTTTTAAAAATGTTATCAGATTGTTATTGATATGGGATAATTCAGTGCAGGTACTTGTAAGAGCAGCCTATTATTTGCATGGATAGTACATAAATACTATTGTGTAAAGTAATTAGAGAGGTATTTTCTCATTTATTCAGCCTCAGTTGAAGGGAAACCTAGTAACCTCTGTAAATACATTTTAAAAAGAAAATAATTTAATAAATATAGAAATAAAACCAGAAAGGTCAAGGCATTCTTCTTGTTAAACATGTATCTCACAAATCCCGACTCTATTTTGATTTAAAAAAGCTAGAATAGTATAAAATTCACAGAGCACACATTAAATGGATTACAAGCGGGTTAATCGATAGGTCTCCAAAAGTAACTGTAATACAGAGAATCACTGAACAAATGCTTTCTAGTGGGGTCCTACAAAAACCAGTTCTTAGCCTTAAGCTATTTAATGTTTTATCAATGACCTGGAAGAAATCATAAAATCATCACTACCAGTTTCCAGGTAACATAAAAATTGGGGGATTGTTAATGAAGAGGACAAATCACTTATACAGAATGACCTAGATTGCTTGGTGAGTAGAAGAGCAAACAATATGTATTTTAACAAATGTACAGCTTGGAACAATTAATGTATTCCATATTTATAGGATGGGGTACTCTATCATTGGAAGCAATGGCTTGGGAAAAGATTTGTGGATGGTGGTGGATAACCAGCTAACTATGTGTTATCAGTATGCTGCGAGACTTCAGCAGAGAATGATACAAGCTTTACATTTATATACACAAGAACAATTAATTCTCTTAAAAAGGGAGTATAGGAGAAGCAATTGATAGCCTACTATGTATAATTCAATAACTTTCTCACTTCTGAAAAATAAAAAAGCTCCCTTGGATGTTTTGGTTTCAGGCAATGTCTTTAATTATGACTCTACATTTCATGTGGAGATTTCAGCATGTTGTCAGTGTTAGTTTAATAAATCTAAACCAAATGGGCTTCAATTCCAGCAAAACTGGTTACTCTTAGACGTTAAATCAATATGGGAAAAGCCTTGGAGAGTCCACAGCAACAATACAAATATCATATAGAAAAACGGTATACAGAGCTGAGTGATTATTCTGAGGGGCATGAATCTATGTTCATGTCACACTCCTTGTTAGTACCCATTCTGGGACAGAGAAGCTAGTGATCAAACCCACAAACCAAAGTCGGTGATGAACCTTGATCATGTATCACCTGAGGCATATTTGCATACTTGTAATCTGGATACTTCTCTTGGTTGTTCTGGGAAATGCTACCAAGTTATGCAAATATAGGTCCTAAGAAGTACTGAGAGACATTTTATAACAAATTGTGAAATGCGAAAATTTATCTTTTGTAGTAAATGCAAAATTAGTTGAGCTTTCGAAAAATTTTCTCTAGAAAGATACTATTTTGCAGCAGAAATTTGTCTCATTGCAAAACCAAGAGATGAATGATACATTTTAAGCGAAATTATTCGTTCAGAATTCACACACACAGAGAAAAAGAGAGAGAGAGAGGTGACATTTCAGAGGAATGGACATTTTTGGAAAAAAGTTTCACATAACTGCATACATCTCCAGCTTCAAGAAATAATATTAACATTGTTGTATGGCATGCTGGATTTTGGTAAGTAATATCAGTCAATTCTTTACTTCTGATTTATATGCCACAGAAAAAGACTATGTCAGATTTTCAGCTGATGTAAACTAGTGTAGCTCCTTTGACTTTACGGCAATTTACATGAGTTGAGGCTCTGGCCCTATGTTACCAATTCCTAAAGTCCCACAGTTAAAAAACCAAAATATCAGGATATTAACAATTTAAGATTGTATATATTTGGTTCCCTCATGCATATGCATTATGACACAGTCCTTAATTACACACCTACATACCATTTCTCAAATTATATATTATATCATGCATTCCTTTCTCCCACCTTAGAGACCTAAGTTTGTCTCTTGTAATGATTTTCTTTTTGTATCCAATTTCTTTGTCATAAAAATCCACTTTTTTAAACTTTGAATGGGATGATTAAAAGTGCCTATGTAATTTAGAAGTACAAGTCCCATTGAAATTCATGTAGTGCTTTCTGGGAATCTCACCCATTGATTTTTATATAAGGTCTCTTTTATAGGTTATTTTTCTCATGTAATGTTTTTATTGCATTAGAATCTAGGCTCATCAGTTTACAGGTTCTCAGAAATATATAGTCTCTTTGGGAAAAAATGCTGCAGAACAGAATAATGTAAACTGAAAAAAAATCCTTATCTTGAAGAATTAAAAAAAAAGTTATAATAAGCATCTCTATGGGGGAGGCAGTGGTGCAAGTGGAGTCTATTTCTTCCAAATAATGTGCAAGGAAGAGAAAGAGGACTGGCAGCAGTTTACATGGAGCAGGTGACCTCCATAGGTAATCCTCCATGATCCTCACTGCCTCACCCACAGCCTGGGGCCCCCATATTCTCTCCCTGCCCTCTGCCCAGTTTACCTGGAAGGGGGTGGTGGTGGGGGGGAAGTCTCAGTCGTCTTTACACTGTGCCAGAAACTTTAGAACCACTGGGGCAAAAGGAGCAGAACACAGGGCTTCTGGGTGGCTCCTCGCCAACAGCTCCTATGTTATTGTTCTTGCACCCCAGGCCTTCGATGGTGCGTCACCTGGCCGAGGTCTGTATAGCAGCCCACTGGAGGACAGAGCTAGGTGATACAGCTGTGCCTGGAGGAGATGCCAGTATGGGCGTGGCCCCACTTTCTGCTCCTTTTCTGATGCCATTCCTGGAGTTCAGGCCTCTCCTGGGAACCACAGCAGGGAAAAAAGCAGAACACCAGCAATTCCTTGGCACCACTATACCATCCTCATCCCTGTCTCCCAGCCCATGCTCCAGTGGGGCTACTCTACATATGGTTAAGACCCTGCATGAAAGGGCTGGAGGTGTTACAGTCACACCAATTTTTCTGGTTAGCCATACCAGCTAAAAATATTTTGCTGGTATGTTGTATTGCACCATGCCACCCTACTTGCACTTCTTGTGGTGAGGGTGGAGGGGAGAGGAAGAGAGAGAAAAGTATCAAATAGTGTGTAGCTGAAACAAAATACAGGATTATGTAGCACTTTAAAGACTAACAAGATGGTTTATTAGATGATGAGCTTTCATGGGCCAGAACCACTTCCTCAGATCAAATAGTGGAAGAAAATAGTCACAACCATATATACCAAAGGATACAATTAAAAAAAATAGTGCGTAGTGTGTTTTGAGAGCATCAGCCCAGAAGTCTGTTGGGGATAGGAATATATAGGTTTTGAGTCTGAACCCTCACACCCATGCTGGAAAGATTTCAGTGCACTAAGGAGATAAAACACTCTTATGGAGAAGATAGCATTTCATATTGTTCTCCAGCCAAGCCTTCTGACACATAGAGCTACACTGACCAGCATATTAAACAGTAATATAATAGTCAACTCCAAAAGAAGCTATCCAGTCACAACTGTGAGAAACAGACAGAAAGAGTATGTCTACATAGAGGGGCTATTTCAGAATACCCCACGTCTTTTGAACATGCCCACTATTTTGAGATAGTGCATTTGAGACCTATTTCAGCATCCCTGTAATCCTCATTCCACGAGGGTTAAGCGACATCTTGAACTAGCGTGTTATTTTGAAATTTGGCTCTCTGTTGATGCACCAAATTTTGAAATATGCTATATTGAAATAAGATGCGCAATTTTCATAGTACAAATACCATATCTTATTTTGCGTATAGATGCACCAATAGAAACTAAGATGCAGAAATGTAGACTACTTTTTTTCCCCACTTGAAGGAACTATGAGGCCTAAAGAAATTAATTAACAGAATTTCACATTCCCCTATTCCCAAAGATCAGTTCTCCTTATTTAAAAAAAAAGATTAAATAAAGAAAACATAACCTTCAAAAGTCAGATGTAAAATTTCTCAGAGTCTAGCTGACTGGAATGTATCCAGGCATAAGAGTCAGCATTGCAAAAAACTGATTAACGTATTAAAAATTGCCCTCTATTTTTAATTAAAAAAGAAGCCATCTCTCCATTTTTCATGCAGTTCTAAAAGTGGGAAGAAATTCTCACTTTTAAACTTAATTAGTGATTGTACATGATGTCTTCCCATTGCCAAGACCTCTGCAAAGGTTGCAATTATTATAGCAATTTAGTTAATTATGTATAATCTTAAAAACCCCAAACAGCATGCTATTCTAAATTTTTATGGGAAAAAAGCAATTGGCACTATAAAAACCATTTTCTTGAATCTAATAATTTATATGCTATTAACAGCACAGGAAATGCCAAGTGGAACTAAAAAATGTTTTTATATCTTAAAAATGATAAATAATGTTGATTTCACTGCCAGAAACTGGAACTGATTGGCAGTGGATGGATCACTCAATAATTGCCCTATTCTTCTCATTCCCTCAAAAGCATCTGGCACTGGCCACTGTTGGAAGGGGGGATATAGGCTAAATGGACCATCAGTCAGAACCAATATTGCTATTCTTATGTTCTAAATTGCTAAATTATTAAAGGGCGAACTAAAAATCGAAGACTGATTAGAAAAAAATGACTAAGAATTAAAATCTGAAATAAAGATTTTTTAATGGCAAGTGATGAAAATACCCTACCACCAGGTATAAATGAGTAGATGATATGTTTTCTATACACAGGAAATACAAATGCTCCAACCAGAGACAGTGAGAAGGAACAGAAGGAAGGACAATTCTGTGCTTTATACCACAAGGATCATGGCACTGGGATGGACCACCCCTCTGGTATTTCTGGGGAAAACTCTCTGGCATCAGGATGCACGCACACTTATGGCATAATGAAAACATGCATGCCCTTGAAGAAAAACAAAACCTTTGCCCTAATTTAAGATTTTTGTATATTTGTTTGACTATTTCATTTAGTTTAGACAGAGAAGAAAAAATACTACACAATTATTCTAGTGGGTGTATCTCTTCATTATAAAGTCTAACAACAACAAAAAACAAACTCCTATGGGCTAAAGTTTTACCCTCCTGTTATAACTTTGCTAAATTAGTTGTGCTAAATTATAATACGTCAGTGTATTCTTTGGCAACAATTCTCTCCCACACACAGCTCTGTAGACACAGTATTAGACATAAAAAACGTAACCTGCATGCAAACTGTATCATCTTCTAGGTGACATACAGTAGATAAGAACATGCAAAACCCTTTGGAGATTCTATTTCTGTCCCCAGGGAATCCACTACAAGTTTGTGAAACTGGTATTAAAAAAAACAGGAGATTCCTGCTGGTGAAAAACCAGAAACGTGGTATAGTCACAAATGTTGTTCGGACTAAGATCATAAGCAAAAGCTAGTAGAGATGATCAGCTCTGATCTTTTGTTTGTCGCACTCCACAGGGAATGGTCAGAAGATATGGTAATGAAGTAGTAAGGTAAACCCTTATATAATACAGGATACTATACCAATTTTTCCCAAACAGTAGGTTGGGGAAAGGTTCTAGACTGGTCACAGGGCTCTAGGCAAACATTTTCTGCTCCTGCCCCTTACAAGGTGGGAGGGGGATGCTTCTGGGACTGGCTCCCTGTATTACAGCTTGGCTCACAGTGCCACTCAGGTTTTGCCTATCAGTGTTGACTGGAGCCACTGCTATGGGATGACTGGGGATGGGCTCACTCTTCAAACCCAACTCTCATTCAGAACCTGAGAATTTCCCTCAGTACCAAGTCAGGGTTAGGCTTGCTGTGCTAGGGGGGAGGGTTAGTGCTTATACGGAAGCAACACAAAATGCATCTTAGTAAAAAGTTTGGGAACATCTATATTATATGTTCAGAAGCTTCAGGGGGTAGCCGAGTTAGTCTGTACAGGATAAAAGTAAAAAACAACAAATGGTCTGGGAGCACTTTATAGACTAACAACACATGTAGATGGTATCATGAGCTTTCGTGGGCACAGCCCACTTCTTCAGATGACGGGAGTTTTGAGTTTAGGATGTGCAGACCCAAAATAACTAGAGGAGAAGGGTGGGGAAGTGGAGGCAGGAAACACATCCTAAATGCAAACTTCGATCATCTGAAGAAGTGGGCTGTGCCCATGAAAGCTCATGATGCCATCTATACATGTTTTGTTAGTCTACAAAGTGCTACCAAGACATTTGTTGTTTTTTATATTATATGTATAATTATATATTCACCTAATAAACCAAATAGCTTGTGAATGAGAAATCCATAACAAATACCCATCCTCCTGGAGTTTAAAACATGCACTGACATCTATAATCACTTTCCAGCAGGAGCATGAACAACTTTGGATGAAAAAGAGAACTGTTGCACATTCTGATTTACTCTTCATAAACAATTCCTTCCTCCTCTCTCAGCTATACTAGGGGTGCATCTCGACTGTACCCCACTGCTTGCAGAGGGATGCAGTTTAGGCAGGTCGAAATTGCTAATGAAGCAGTGATTTAAATATCCCGTGCTTCATTAGCATAAAAATGTCCGCCACTTTTTTTCGGCATGGAGCTTTGTCGGAGAAAAGTGGCAGTCTAGAGGCTGATCTTTCGCTAAAGAAAGCCTTTTCCGAGAAATTTTTATACCTTGTTTTACGAGGCATAAGAGATCTATTGGAAAAGGCTTTCTTTAGCGAAAGATCAGCCTCTAGGACTGCCGTTTTTCTCCGACAAAGCTCCGTGCTGAAAAAAAGCGGTAATGAAGCGCTAATGCTAATGAAGCACGGGATATCTAAATCTAGGAATATCTAGGAATAGGAAGCCTAGTCCGAACTATCTAGTTCATGCCACGTGTAGCCGCGGGCACGGAGTCTGCACTAGCGGACATTTAAAAATGGCGGCGCTCGGCAACATGCAAATGAAGCCCGGGAAATTCAAATCCCGGGCTTCATTTGCAAGTTCGTATGACTACATTAACCACCCTAGTTCGAACTAGGGTGGTAGTGTAGACATACCCTTTGGGATTTATGCAAACTGTTAAAAATATATAATTGTGCTTTCCTTGGTATTTAGCTGCTTTCATCATTTTATATTCATTATTTAGTAACAGGAACAGGAGATCTTGCCCTAAATTAGCACCACCACCCCCTAAATATAAAGAATCTGATCTCTGGTTTTGACATTAGTACTAACCTCTGTTTGAATGATTGCAATGACCATTAAAGGCATCCAGCATCCCATTGACTTCCATAGGTTTTGGTTCAGGTGTAAAAATATGATCTTTCTAAAGGAAGTAAGATTCACCTTGCACTCAAACTGTGGCATTAATTTTTCCAAAGAAGTTGGTGGTGCAGGGTTAATGCTTAGAGGATTTGCGTTAGTTGCACACTTAAGACACAAACTCACAAAGAGACCTAGTGAGACTGGAGTAGTCAAGACATTAAATCAGAACATCCCTTCTGAATGATTACTATTTTCAAAGATCTATCTGGGGTCAATTTCACAGTAATGGGATTTAATTTTTTTTTTAAAAAAAATCTTAATTTCAGCTATTTAAATCTGTATTTAATAGTGCTGTAATTGTAGGGGTTCTGACCCATAAAAGAATTGTGGGGCGAGGGGGTTGCAAATCATTGTAGAGGAAGTTGTGGTACTGCTCCTCTTACATCTGTGTTGCTGTGTGCCATGACACTGCCTTCAGATTTGGACAGTTGGAGAGCAGTGGCTGCTGGCCAGGAGCCCAACTCTGAAGGCAGAGTCACCGCCAACAGCAGTGCAGAAGTAAAGGTAGTACAGTATGGTACTGCCACCCTTACTTCTGTGATGCCTTCAGAGCTGGACACCTGGTCAACAGCTGTCACTCTCTAGCTACCCAGGTAGTGGAGAAGTAAGGTAGTGCAAAGTAAGGATGGCAATATTGCAACCAAAAATAACCTTGTAAACCCTTGCAACTCTCTTTTGGGATAGGACCTCCAATTTAAAAAACGCTGGTCTCCCATGTGAAATCTTAATAGCATAGGCAAAAGCACATTAAAGACCGATTTCACAGTCTGTGGTTTGTCTTTCCTATCTGTGAATTTGGTTGGGCCCTATCTATAAGTATTACTAAAGTTACGCTGTGGTTGTACATAACGGGCTCGTCTATATTGGCCCCTTTTCCGGAAGGGGCATGGTAATTTTTGAAATCGCAATAGGGAAATGCGCGGGGGATTTAAATATCCCCCGCGGCATTTAAATAAAAATGTCCGCCGCTTTTTTCCGGCTTTTAGAAAAGCCGGAAAAGAGCGTCTACACTGGCCCCGATCCTCCGGAAAAAGCGCCCTTTTCTGGAGGATCTTATTCCTACTTCAAACTGAAAAAATAAAAGAGAAACAAGTGATGAACGGTTTTGTGTGACTTAGTTTCTCAGGGGGTTCACATATGAATACAGATTTAAGTTTTAATCCCTATTAGTTCTCAACCTCTGAACTTTGATTTCTATATGGAGTTCAAAGTCAAAAATAAAAAAATAGTTCACCCTAACAATTTTGCTCTGTGCTGGTATCAAATCAACTCAATTTGGGCCAAAGTACAAGACCTTACTCGCAATGAATAGTACCTTATACCACTAAAGTGAACAGGACTACTTGTGCGGTAAGACAGTGTGCATAGCAATACCACAATCTGTAGCTGTTTGAACTATTTCAGTGCAAAAGTCATGAAGATTCCTGACCCTATATGTTTTCCAAAATGTTTAATGATACCCAAGCAGCTTGAGATTATGTTAAAACATATACATTAAAATTCCAGAGAAAGAAACTGGCAAGAGGAACAATTTTATACAGATTTCAAAGCTTATGACAAACAGGAAAGTTCTTAGGTGCTGGAAAGACAAATATTATATAAGTATATAAAAGGATCTAGGAAACTAGTGCTCTAGTCCAGGAAAGCACTTATGTATGTGGTTTAATTTAAGTATGTGGTTTAATTTAAAGCAAACAAGTATTGCCAGTGCTTTAAATCAGGATAGTCATATGGTTAAAGTTAAACATGTTTAAGTGCTGTGATGGATGGGGGGGCCAGGTTTGAAAATCAAGCCTGGACTCCTGGTAACATTGAGCAGAGAGAAATCAAGAAAATGTTTAGTTTTTAAAATGGCCTCTGGGGATCTAGCAATGATTCTCACGGTGATGTAGTTTGGTTAGAGTTCACACACACACACACACACACACACACACACACACACACACACACACACACACAACAGTGCGTACCTTATAAATCTTACAATTTTCTGAAGAAACAACACAGAACAAAAAGAAATTAAAAAGCTGTAGACAACAAACTGAGAAATGTTTGTACAGTGCCACACAAAATACTAAATTTACAAGGCCAAGCGGCTATGGTGCAGGAGATAAGCTGTTCTAGAAGATAAAGAATTACTTGTCCTCAAGGCTCCAGTAATCTCTGGTGAACACTTGAGTTATCCTGTATTGTCCTTTTGGCAATCACTGTTCATGGAATGGACTTATTCCAGTGTTACACAGTGTATTTGGCAGAGGACAACCACAATCGGCAGATAATACTTCAAAAATGAAAAGACACAAAAAATGGTTTTGCCATGCAAAGAAAAATATAGAAAGGACAAATGCAATAACACCACTTTAAATTTAACTCTCTCACCAAAAAACTAATGGTTTGTCTATACGGGGACACTCAGGGAAGGTCTACCCTATGGAAGGAGGTCGGCTTAAGGTACTTGACTCCAGCTATATAAATAACATAGCTGGAGGTGACATACCTTCAACTGAACTAAGGTACCATCCTCACTGTGGGAGGTTGATGGGAGAAATGTTCCTGTCGACTTACCCTACTTCTCACAACAGCCAGTGTCCATGGGGGTGCCCTCAGTGTTCAATTTAACGTGTGCCCACTAGACCCACTAAATCTAACACCAGAAGATCAACCACTGCAGTGTTGATCTACCCTGTAATGTAGACTTGCTCTCAGAAAAAATAATCTTAATTAAATAATAGTGTACATTTAAATTAGATTATTTAAACTGCATTAAATCCCTATGTAGATGCTCTCATTCAGAATTAAATTGGCCTTAATTCAGTTTGGTTTAATTCACTTTAATATAAACCCAAATTCCTTGGACAACACTTTTATATAGTCTGGAAAAATGTACTGGAATATATTGGACTGGCATGTCTCCCTTGTACTATTCACTTAAAATTAAACTGAATTAAGGCTATTCTAGTAATTAATGAGAGAGTCTACAAAGGAGTTCAATAAATTTACTTTTAATTCATACCTTTCATTTAACTTGGATTAATTTTCCTGAGTATCCCCATGTATACAAGCCCTAAGATATGCAAACTAAGACAAATGGAGGATGGGATGCCAAGAATAAATTTAGCAGTAATGTGTTTACATAGAAAAAATATCAATGATTTAGAAATTTCCAGAAACATTTTATGCAATTGATATTTCAGACAGACAGATGAGGGATCAATTTATAGCCAGAATCAAAGATAAAAAAATCAAAAAGATAGAAGGAAAATAGGCTTTCCAACAACTTTTTTTCTGATTGTTGATAAAAATTAATGCAACATGAAAACAGAAAAGGTAGCAAGATAAAAAGCAGGAATAGCACAACCCATCAGGAAAACTAGATGACTGCTTAGAATGCCATTATTTGGTGTTTTGAGTACAGAAATCTTATGATGAAGGCATCAAAAAAGTTATTTTCATATGGCACTTCCCCTGACATTTTTAGAGAGACTGTTTCCCCCCCCCCCCCCCCCCCACCCCCACATTCTTGGTTCCCAAGCTTCTCAAATTCTGAATTCCTGGAATAAACAACTGAAAGAAAGAAAGGTAAGAAGAAGAAAAAGCAGAAAATTATCACAGCTCTAAAAACATCAGAAACACACTGTATTAAATCTCAGTGTCTCTCCAAATATAATGTTAAAAAGCAATGTCATTTCTTTGAAAATACTGAGAAAAACCCCTATATTTGCTTTAATTACTTTTAGTACCCTAAAACATGTTCTCTCAATCTAATTTCTCTTCGCAAAATCAATTACCAAGATTCATCTCTCACATAAGTTTAGCTGATGAGAACACAGGCCAGCATTCTTAACATATTTTTGGTCAACAAAATATAGCAAAACTAAAGAAACTATTGTTAGTTGTGACATTCCTCTTATTTTACTGTTCAATCCCCATGAAGCAGAAAACAGATGGCCGAACTATGCCATCTGGAAAGTCAAGACCTAATAATGTATTCACTGTTTTAGTCTCTTTCTTCAATTAAGTCCTATTGTATTAGGTATGTAAAACTCTTTAAAAAAATGTATCTGAAAAGCTAGCTATTTTAAACACCTAAAAAGTACCTCTTTGAACATAATGAAAAATGAGATCACTGAGGATCCCAAATGTTGTACAGTTCAGTGTTGTGTACCTCACGACACTTCTCCACAAACAGTAAGACTCTCACAATGACTTTATTCGGATAAAAACTGAGCTTTACAAATAAACATGCATGTATTCCAAAAGGAAGAATTATCAGAAGTGCTTCTATCACTTCAGTGTTAAATTCAATGAAACATTTTCATCAACCATCACCCAGTACAGTTAGTCAAATGTGACTGTGAAGTGAGATTATTATTACCTCAGAGTGTATATGCTGGAGAGACTACAGGTAGTGACAGAAACACTGTCATAGTCACTGCTGGAGATGGAGCTGAGGGGAGAATCACGTAAGCCATCCTGAGAACTGAAAAAAGCATATGGAAACAAAATGAACTGCTGAAAAGAATAAAAATGAGAATAGAGCAATGGATCGCAAATGATCATACAAAAAAAAAGCGCACAGACAGCAGCAGTTATTTACTCTTTGGGAGACAAGTTATATATTTTAACGTATTTTACATTAGTACAAAAAGTGTAGATCACATGCCAGGACCAATGGGTATGCTCTTTGTGAAAATTATCAATTTTATTTATAGTAGGCAGTTAAAAATGCTAGGGAAAGAACAAAAGAGATTAAATATTTTTAAAGAGTGAATTCAAGAGTCCACACATGTGAACATTTACCTATTTTAGAAAGAAGATACATCCTGCCCAGGGATCTCAAAAACTACTGTATATTTCATACCAACATAACTAAGAAATAAACCCAAAGCACTTATAAAACCCCAAGGCCAGCTTCAGATAATGTTTCTAAGCCGTAGGAAGGAAGGAAGAGGATTGGAAGGGAAAGCCAGTGTGATAAGTTAAGAGTTGCCTTTCGCTTCCTGTCCTGCAGCTATGCTATACGATTTAACAAGTCATCCATCATTCGCTATGTCAGCACAGGACTGCATGGCTTTAAAACTGCCATGTGGCTCAAATTCTTATCTAAAACATGAAGCTTGACTGAGGTTCCTATGCAGAGATTGAAAGAGAGGCCACATGACAAACCACTGCTATTTAGAAATCTACTGGATATTGGGGGGAGGGAGGGAGGGAACCTATTTAAAATAAAGGAATACAATCTCACAGTGTCACAGCTTGTAAATACTGTGATAATTTTTCAAGGGACATTGGCTATATTTCAAGTAGACAACTTCAAAATCAGAATTAAAAATAGTTTCAGGTGGTACTTTTATTTCACCTTACTAATTTGCAGATAACAGCGTTTGTATCTCAGTGACAATTTGACAGTCTGCTTCTGGAAATTCCATGCACTGAAGGAATTTAATTTACAGGAGAAAGAAAAATCTACTCCTGAACAAATATATCACAGTAGAAGTAGTAGTATAGGTTCTAGGCATTATATTAAAAAAAAAAAATCCTTACCTTTTGAATGAACCTGGTCTGGCAATAACAATCTTTAGACACCAAGGGTACGTCTAGACTACATGGCTCCGCAGACGGAGCCATGTAAAATAGTTTACTCGGCATAGTCAAAGAAGCAGAGATTTAAATAATCCCCGCTTCATTAAAATAAAAATGGCTGCCACACTGTGCCAACGATCAGCTGATCTGGCACAACACGGCAGTCTAGACATGGCGTGGTCGACAAGGGAAGCCTTTGTTGACCGCTCCGGTAAATCTCGTTTCACAAGGCATACATCGGAGTGGTCGACAAAGGCTTCCCTCGTCGACCGCACCGCGTCTACACTGCCGTGCTGTGCCGGATCAGCTGATCGTATCCTCAAAGTAGAGAGGGACATTTCTGTCTCAGAAACATAGTTGAAAGAAATGTAATTGGTTCATTTGAATTTTTTTTCCCTCTACCTGACAATTAGTGGAATTTTCAAGCATTTTAGGGCATGATTCAAACCAGCTGTAATCCAGATTCTTTACTCCTGTTATATTTAAAATACATTAGGTTTTGCAGGCAAGTGTCCAGAAGAACACTTAAGGGGAATTTTTCAAAGCAGTATATACGAGCTACATGCTTTAATCCCATTAGGAAACAATAAGGTTTGTTTGCATGCCGCACACACATCACTTTCAAAATGTTCCCCTTCATGTTCCTTATTTCTGATTGCCAATTTAAAATAAATCCCTAAGTATATTATGTTTTAGTTGAAAGAAGAACTATCACACTGGGAAAATAATTTATCAGACTTCAACAAAAATCCATTTAACTTTCATTTGTTTTAAGTAATTTCCCTTGCCAATTCTGCTCACTGTGAAGAGACATTTGCATTTAAACAAAGATTTGCTCTCATAGCTCATCTTCACCTTCCTAATCCTGAAATGTGGTCATACTAATAATATATGGCATCATAACCAGTTATATGGCAGAAAAATCATACAAAAATACAAAATTATGAGTCCACAGTATGATCTCACAGGAAAAGCTGCCTTGTCAAGGTGAATGCTACGGTTCACATTCAAATATCTCCAGTAGAGGTAACACTATTATAGAACACTGAAAACTACTAACAGTTGCTTCTTTTATAATTTTCCTATTTCAATTTTTCTCTTCATCTGAAACTTTCTCCAGCTGGCAATATTTCTTTGAGAATGATTCAAGTTCTGTTTTCCTTATTTACTTTTCTGTTAAATCCTGCTTGAAGAAACCTGCTTGTATCCGATTTTGCTAAATTTAGTATTCCACACACTGTACACATCAGGAATTAGGCCTCAAAAAATCTTAGAACTGGGTAAAGAGCCAGGCGATTTTTAAAAAAAAACACAACACGTTCTAGATTATTTATATTTGCCTTTGGAGTTTTAAGCCTTTAGGATTCATGTTTTCCAACTTCGCTCCACTACCAAAGGGATGAGAAACTATCTTTAATAAAAAGGGAAGTTGAAAGTCTTGTGTAATCACAAGACTGAAGGAGCTAAAGCTTTAAGGGAAAAAAACAAATATAATAAAACTCATGATAAAAATTATTAGAGTTGGCAGCACTGTTGAATCAGTCAATATTATGTACTTTTGTTCAGAGTGTTTCACAAGTTGAAAAGCAAGTCTATAAAGAATGAATATAAATTAACTGTGCAAGTTATCTGAGTGTTTAATATGACTTGCGATTAAACTCAAAGCATTAATGGGAAATCATTAAAAACACAAAACAACTAAAAAAATCCAAGCTCACAATCAAGACAAATTTTACATCAAGAAACGGTTAGCTTTTAGAATCTTCTACTGGGCACTTAAATGTCCCTCACTTCTCTTATGTGGAGTGAAAGTATATCAGTAGACCCATCAGCTGAGATTATACAGCAATATTTGCAGATGTGAAAGTGGTAGCCCTTGTAGCATGAAAAGCACCAGAATGACCAATTCTATGCTATGATTATTTCTCACATCTCTCCCCCACTCTCCCTGACAGATTTCTATGTGTGGACACAATATTACTTTACCAGTTTTCTTTGATTTGGGACATTTTTTGCCCATATTAGGCAAATGTGTGGTGAGCTGCACCTTGTCCAAAGTCCAGTGCAGAATGGTGTATTAGTACTTAGACACTGCACCAATCTCCCTCCCTCCCCCCCCCCCCCCCCCCCGGCTAAAAAGAAAAGAAAAGATATGGGAAAGAGAGAAAGAAGAAACAAGTGTGTCACAATAGAGAAGAGAGTCCTTTAGACTGTCTGAACAATTTATATATTAGTATGGTGTAATTAATGTAGGTATTTTACAAGAATGTTATCCTCTTATTTACATCACTTTCCTTGCATAAAATTGTTGCATTTTTTACCAATATAACTTAGACTATAAGGTAATTCTGTGTTCTGACCAGCAGCAGACCCACACACAAAGGCACATCTAGGGCTAAAGCCAAAATAAGCTATGCAACTTGAGCTACGTCAATTGCTTCTTAGCTTAAGTTGAAATAGCTTATTTCGGCTTTTGATGCTGTCTATACAGCAGGAAGTCCGAGTTAGACTATTCTTCCTCCAACTTCCCTTACTCCTTGTAAAATGAGAGTTACAGGAATCAGAGTAAGAACTCCTCCTGCTCGACATTATGCCAAAATAACTGCTTGCTGTGTAGATGCAGACTATGTTATTTTGGAATAACTAATGTTATTCTGAAATAATGCTGCTGTGTAAACATAGCTAAAGTATCCAGAGATAGAAATAATCTTGCCTTTTTACTAAAGGCAGGAAAAATCATAAATGTGACTGTACTACTGACTATTACTGAGCCTAGGGGCATATACAGGCAGGGGAATATGACTCCTGCTACAGGGGGATTGCAGAACTGAATGTCCAGGGCTTTAAGACAGTGGTTTTTATGTTCATTTGCGGACCTCTAAAAATTTTAAGTTTGAAAATCTTATAGCTGGCCTACACTGCTTAAGTCAATGTAACTTACATCCCTCTGGAATGTGAAAACGACACTGCCCTGAGCGACACAAGTTATATCAACTTAGAGCAGTGTCCACACCGTGTTACATCAGTGGAAGATGCTCTTCTGCTGACATAGTTTTCATCTCTCATGGAGGCTGAATAATTATGCTAATGGGACAACATTCTCCCACTGGCATAGTGTGTCTTCACCAGCTGTGCTGATGTAGCATAGTAGTGTATATTTATCCTTGGACTTAGTCTACACACTTCCAAGGGCCCACAGAACACAGGTTGAAAGCCTGGTTCTATGGTCATGATAGTCTCTCATGGACCCCTTTGATACAGCCTACAGGACTACAAGTTGAAAACCACTGGTTTAAGAGGAATCAGAATAAAAGGGGTTGAATTCTGTTCCATGACTCCATTGCTTGTGATAGTTTCTCTCAGTTGCCAATGGCCAGTGCAAGCCCAAATTTGGCACTTGAGATCTGTTCCATAATTTATAAGCATGATTGCTAGTAATTCTAATCAATGCATATGCTTCCACCATGTGATATGAATTTATGCTACTTAAATTCAACAACTGACATTATAGGTTAGACTTGAAAAACAACAAATAGTCTAGTAGCACCTTAAAGACTAACAAAACATGTAGATAGTACCATGGTAACAAAACAGCTACATGTTTTTGTTAGTCTTTAAGGTACTACTAGACTATTTGTTGTTTTTTAAGTTTTTCCTGATACAGATTAACTCAGCTACTCCCCTGAAGCTTATATAAGTTAGAGCTAGTCTTACTTTTCTTCCTCCATATCTATACAAATATATTTCTGAGACTTTTGGGTACTGTTATGTCTCAGACACAATTATCTGCTATATGGCTAAATAGGTGCAAATTCTTGGTTGACTAGCCTTGTCAACATCTAATGTACATTTATTTCATAGTCAGATCATCTTGATATCAGAGAAATTCCTCAAACTCCATTTTTGTCCCTAACTTTTATTTTGAATAAGCAAAAGTCACTCCATCATTAGAAGCCACAAATCACGTGATAAGATCAGCATAAACAACCACAGTGAGAGCTGGGACTGTACTTGCCAGAATAAGATAATATTGACATGCATTCAACCTGATAAGATTTTGCATGGAGCATGAGCAGTTAAGATCCGATAGCTGACAGAACAATATAAAAGGCAGATAGTTATGATGGTTGAGAGAAAAGTGAACAAGAAGAATGTACAGCAAGAAGAGAAGTTAAGCAGGCAAGTACTGAAAAGAGGTGATCTAGAGAGGCCGCTATAGTAGCACCCGAAAGCTGACAGGACAAGGGAAATCTGCAGGTTTTTAATCATATTATAGCATTAGATACATAAGACATCATCCCACATGATTATGGAAAAGCATTTATTTTTTACCTGATTTACACATGAACATGTCAAACAACTTCATTTTCTATAATTATACAACAGATGAAACATCAGTATTTGAAAAGCTGTCTATACGTGGTCTCCCAAAAAGACGACTTGTGGTATCAGTTTTACATACAATATAATTCTCATTTCACACAATAACCAATATACTGATAATATATTTCTTTACATGCAGTCATAGGAACACAAAATCATGAACAAATGCAAACAAATGATTCTAAGGGGAACACAGAAATTTCAATGGATGTGTCCAACAGAAGGCTAGGGAATGAGTAAAGAAAATCTCCCTCGGGTGCACAGTTGTTGCTAATATCCCAATTAGCCACTCTTTTCCTTATATCTATATGGACAAGAGACAGCTTCCCTACTCTTAGATGGCTGGGATGATGAATAGAATCATTACAAGCCAGCTACAGAGACAAGTCTTTATTTAAAGACACAGTGTAGTATCACTCAGCTGATTTAATTCATGGGAAAGGCATGTGAACACAAGGCAAAAATTCCTTAAATCCTTAAAAGTTACATTTTAAAACCAAATTTATTAGAATTCTTGATGTTTATTCATTTATACAAATGGCTATAGCATCGTCACAATTTTGTCAAAAGCCAACAACTAAACACAAGACAGGCTATTTTACTGAAAAACTCCATTTACTTCACAGTTTTACATGATTAAATGTTGTGATGTAGACCTTGTAAGTTAAACAGCTGTTCATCTTTTTATGAAAAGTTCTGAATATATTGGAGGATGGGAAACTTTAAAATTCATAACTGCACTGTTGTAAGGGTAAGAAATTACAGTAACTAGAACTGAAACAATTTCAGTGCCAGGTTGGGGAAGGTTCAATTAAGAATCTTATTGTAGGACTGCAATAATTAATTAGAGACAGCACAGCAATATGCTCTGCATAGACAATTTGCCTAGAATGCATCATCCATTCGATTTGGGAATAATCACTTTGCTCATTAAACTTCCCCTAACCAAATCTGAACAGAATGAACATCCAGCCACAATAGCTAATGAAAGATACACTATTGCAGGTCATAGGAAGTGATAGGAAAAAAATAATGTTTTCCTCACTAAAAAGGATAGTTCAATTTTTCTATATACTACAAAAAAGAGGTATACATGAGAAGTTTTATTAGCACACACTCTCTAAATACTTGCAATAAATTAATAATATAAAGGGAGTCTGGTGAAAATTCTGTATTTTCAATTAGATAGAAGAGAACTAGAAGGAGAAGTACAGAAAACCCTCCCACTTAATTCTAATTTAGATTTTGCAAAGCAATGAAGAAACAACATTAAAGGCATAGTGAAACCAGGCACATAAAACCTAAAATGCAAAATGTTAGTATAGCACAACAGCATGGAACAAATTCCAAAGCCTTATTTGGCATGTGGAAGAACAATCCCGATTTTCAGTAATTCTTTAAACTCCAAAACTAAAGAATGTTTTCTATCATGTATGCCTCTTCATAAAGAAGAGAAGTATTGTGATAGACTCAGCATTTTACTTATTTTGTTTAACTTATCTGCAGTTATAAAAACCTGAAATACAAATCTAAACATTCCTTCTTCAGTGAATCACATGCCTTCCCTCCCTCCCCAAACACTTCTTTGTTGCATAATTCTATTACAGTCTTTTGACATATTGTTTATCAACAGTGTTCTTCCTTCAGGGGTTTCTACTTTGTGTGACAACAGCTTGTACTTCATATATGCTGTCTTTGCATCAAATCACAGGTTCACCAGTTCAGTACAGTTATATTTGCATAATACTAATGCTGCTGTCTGTGAATCATTTCATGCTGTGCATGTTTCATTTCTTCAACATACTTGCAGGGAAATAGAGAAAAAGAGAAACATATGTCAGACTGGAAGTTAAGGACTATCTGCTGTCACCTACAAATACAAAGTAAAGACATGTCAGAAAGACAAATCTGATTAGTATGTACAACAAAAGAATTTTAATGGTATATTAAATGTGACTTACCAATCAACACTGCTGGATCAAGAAGTTCAGGGTAGGCTTGGCTAGGTATTTGCAAAATAAATGTTTTTTGTAAGATCCTATGTTGTCTGGACATGCTAACTACAGTAACCCTGGTTGGTTCAAAGAAAGCATATCTATTTTTTACTATTACCAAAAATTTCACTACATGAAGATGCTCATGCTACCATTTATTTATGTGTTCACCTGATAATTTCTTGATTGAGCAACGGCATAGAAACGTCACTGCTTACAGGTTTAGCTAAAGAGTCTATCATTCTGAAAATAGCCCAGTGTCTCATTGTTCAGGTAACCTTCACAAGCAAATTGTAGAAAGAAGTTATAAGAGATTCAAGATGGTATTCCTCTTTTAAAAGCTCCATTAAATGTGATTAGCCACCCTGGGAACAATGAGTGAGAGAAGGCTGATTATATTCCTTCTTGTACCTCAACTGGCATGCTCAATGACACACATATCCAAAAAACAAACCCAATGCCATAAATATCCACATATCTGTGAGTATTTATGCATACAATGTTATAGCGGTGTTGGTTTCTGGACAGTAGAGATACAAGGTGGATGTTTTATTGGGCCAGCTATTGGGACTATTTATGTGGTAATCTAAATGAATTATACTATCAAAGTGTATTCCTAATCTATGTCTACTCCTAATAAAATTATGTGCCTTTATGAAGATGAAATAGTTGTTAGCTATCAGTAACAATAGTATGCAATGAATAGGTAAGCTATCTTTTGGTCTTATAATGAAAAGGCTGATATAGCTGATTGCAATCAATTAGCATAAATAAGGTATTCCTGGATAGCATTTGCTTTGTGTACTGTCTGGTTTGTTGTGGATCTTCAATAGTCGTTGCTCTTCTTTTCCATATGCTTGCACAAAGTATAGATCTTTGTGGAATACTGTGGGTTTTTTAAATCAATCAAAGCTTCTTACAGACACAGTATTTTGTTTTTTGTAGAAATGTCTGTCCTGATGCCACTTAATGTCTTTTATGCACATCTCAACCAAAAAGCAGATAAAGTCTTCATTTGTGTTTTTGTAGCCAGTATTTCAGCCATGTACAGCAGTACTGTCTAGACCAGGGCTACTCAAATGTGGAAGCTCCAGGGGCCACAATAATACTCACAGCACATGCTGAGGGCTGCAGCTTAAGTGTGGTTGCATTTACATGCAAATATATATACAAATATGTGCAAACAGCTTCTTTCACACTGACAGACATGAGTACAAAGATTAAGGCAAGACTACACAACACGCAGGCCCCATTTAAGTCAGTTTTGCTGATGTTAATCAAATGCAATATTTACCCAATTTCTACCCATATGACAGCACTTTCAATGAGCAATGACAGGCCAGGAATTTATCTACTAAGACGCATATCAACAGAAGACTATTGCATTGACTACTCTTTTGTTTTGTATCAGAGGGGTAGCCGTGTTAGTCTGAATCTGCAAAAGCGACGAGGAGTCCTGTGGCACCTTATAGACTAACTGAAGTGTAGGAGCATAAGCTTTCATGGGCAAAGACCCACTTCGTCAGATGCATGTAGTGGAAATTTCCAGAGGCAGGAATAAATATGCAGGCCAGGATCAGGCTGGAGATGACGAGGTGGATCCAATCAAGGAGGATGAGGCCCACTTCTAGCAGCTGATCTGGAGGTGTGAATTCCAAGAGAGCAGAAGCTGCTTTTATAGTTAGCAAAATTGATTTTACAATTTTAACAATGTTGCCAGTTTTAATGCTTCTTATTAAAAAGAAAATTGTATGCCTGTGTTTCAGGTGTTTAGCTTGAATCATCAGGTTGTGCATTTTTTGTGGTGATTTTACTGTAAAAAGAAAAGTTTCCAAGCCAAACGCTCCAACCTGCGGCGGGTGGGGAGTTAGGCAAGTCAGGCCTGAGAGATAGAAAGGACAGGTGCCTTGGAGCCCCATTCTGGATTCCCAGCAGGGCTGACGTCCCCACGCGGGAGTCTGTCGCACTGAGTGGGACAGAGGCAGGGCATGGCCGGACCCAAACGTGGATAAGTAGCTCTCAGGCTCTTCCCCCAAGGCTAAGCAATCAGCACTTCCTATAATCCCTTGGTGCTCCCAGCACCTCCTCCCTTGGGGTTAGAAACACCAACACCATGTACCCCTCTGTTCCAGTCAGCCTCTCTGCTTGCGTCTTTTCAGTGCTCACCCTGCCTGGGAGATGCCTTGCTGCTGTGGAGCATGTTCCCAGTGGAGGACATGTTCAAAGGATCCCATCTGCGGGCTGTGTGCTTAGCCCCACAAACTGTGGGACACAAACAAATGTGCTGAGTAGCCCTGGTCTAGACACTAGAATTAAAGGTGATAATGCAAATATTTTTAAGCAAGATTCTATTCCCATAGATTGTAATTCTTCATTTGACGATCTAAAAATATAAAATTAGACAGTCCACAAAAAAGATTGAGGCCACGAGTCTCTTCCTACAATGAAATTCACTGAATATTTCTGTAGCATTATTCTAAAACAGTCATAAAATCCACGAAAATATTTACGAGCCTAAAACCATACATATTCAAAATAATAAAATGGATAACGTTAAACTGTATCTGGAAAGGATATGACAAGCAAGGAAAGTGTTTTGTTTGTAAGAAGGATTATTAGCATGTATGTACATCAGCACCTACTGTGAGTTTGAAGTAGATGAAAGGCACAGCATGTTTTAAAATACTGAACAGAGGTTTACAAGTGTCAGAAAACAACAAAATATGGACATCTGTAATGATTTTCCAAGTCTGACTCTGGAAGTAGAGAGGGCACAGAAAAAGAGCTAGCAATTAGGACAATAAGAACATTTACTAGTTAGTTATGTTTATGGGTATTAGAGATACCTGTCAAACTGTTGGGTTAGTTGCTCACATTGCATGAATGCAGGTAGCAGCACCCACTATACTCTTATCAAAATAATTTGGCACAGAAGACTCTTGCATACATGTTTTTCGCTATTAATAGTATTATGGTTAATACTGGCTAATATTTCCATTGGTATCATTTTTATTTAATACTTTTATTTCCATAAAACTTTTGTACCGTGAGGTAATGACTAGAGGTCCCAATCAGGGATTGGAGCACCACTGTGTTTCCTTAGGCACTGTACACAACAAAAATTCCCTGTCCCAAGGAGTTTACAATCTGTGTAAATCTTCATTAGATGAAGCTTCCAGAGCCCTCAGAGATAGAAAGGGCTCTATAAATCCTCCTCCTTCCACCCTCTGGCTCTTCCCCCCTTCCCCCCCCCCCCAAGAAGATAGTAATAGTTATAGTTAGTTAGAACAAAGGAGCAACTGAAGCCAACACTCAGAATAAAAATTTAAAAAAGACAGGATTCATGGGGAACATTTTGTTCCCCTAAAATGATATAGGCTTAAGTTCTGGTGTCTGTTGAACTTATGTTTGCACTTCTCCACACTATGCATTCACCAACGTACTGCATGACTGCAATGCTTTAACATGGAACAGTGTTTCGCTCATCAGCGTCATGAAAACAAGTGCTATTCCTAGACTGAACAGAAAGGCACATTCGTAAAGATAATACAATTATTAATGTTCTTCTGATTTAGAAATTCATCTTCCTTTTTCTTAAGAGCTTCTGAAAGCTTCTACTATAGTGAAAGTTAGAGTAAAATGTCATGATAGAAAAAATTTCCCACAACTAACACCTCATTCTACACTGAACTGTGTCTTGATTTATTCTGGTAAATGTCTCTTTCCAAACACAGGCGCATAGCACCAAATTATGAAATAAGCTATTTTGAAATAAGATCGAAATAAGATATGCAATTTGTGTAGCTCAAATTGCATATCTTCTTTTTGACTATGGTGCTATGTAGATGTAGCCTGAGTAGACTTAGTTAAATAATTTAGCTGCTCTATTTTGATTTCCTACTAACATTTGCAAAACGACTATAATAATGTTTACTTACTTTGGGGGTGAATTAGCTAGTGTCCCTAAATGCTCTGAAGATGAAAAGCTATAAAAAAGCCATAACTATTAAAAAGTAATTAGAAATTAAAAATGGTAAAAAAATTGTGAACTTTAACATTTTTTCCATTTTCACAAAAATATTCATTACTTTTGGAATTGGCAAAGTAATTAAAAACAGTTTAATTTTTTATTCAGGAAAAGTTGCTTTTGGACAAACAAATATAATTTACCAAAACACTTGGTTTTCAGCAAACAAAAATTGTAAATAGCCATCTCTAAAGGTTTTGATAATCTTCTCAATAACATTTTGAATGAACAAAAAACTGAAAAAATGGTTCTGTTTTGTTAGTTTGAACAGCTTTAGTAGAAAGTTAAATATTAAAAGATGAGAATAAAATTTAAAAAAAATCTACATTTTTCCCATAGTACTAGTTTTGTCATAGTAGTGTTGTGTAACAATATAGAAAGGATCATATACTGTGTACAATAATGCATCATGTTAAATATAATTTCAAATATATGACAAAACAGAATGATGTTAAACTTTTATTTAAAATAAAATATATTGCTTTCTTACAGGACAATTCTTGGTTAAGCTAAATAGGACAGATGTTATTTAATAAAATTATTATATAACTCAGGGGGGCAATATAAAGACCTGCTACCAAAAACAGTTCCAAACAGTTGCTGAAAATGCCTTTCATTGTCTGCACATAAATAAATCTGATAGTACAGTAAAAAGTATTTTTTTAAAGTTGTAAAAACTGGTATCCCGAAATAGCACTGCAGTGTAGACATACCCTAAGTTACAATTAGCTATTTTGTATGCAAGTCCTAAGGCAATAAAAGAATGGCAAGTTGCTCTTACCTTGAACTAGATCTTGATTTAATGTCATCTTTTGCTGTTCTTTCATTACTATTTTCTTCATTATTCTCTGATTGCTTCGGACTTGGTTGCCTTCTTTTCTCCCATTTCTTCTGCTGATTTGCGATTTCTACCTCTACTTGTGATCCATTTTCTGCTCCTAGCTGTGAACCTGAGGAATGTGCCAGGCACTTAGAGGAGTTAGATAGTGTCTGTTCTTCTCTGACAGAATCTTTTTCTGCTAGGAAAGCATGAGAAGTTTCAGTTTTGAATGCCTCCTGTGCAGAGATTGCACTATCCAGTTTATCTATATTGTCCTTTTCTTTAGGTTTTACTAAACTATAAGAAGCATTTATAACTTTTCCTGGGGAACGTCTGGTCTTTGAACCATCAATATTATCTTCCCTACTGTCTTCACAGCTGCCACAACACACACAGGAATTAATTAGACAATTTGTGGCAGCTATACTGAGCTTATGGGATTCACTTTCCTCTTCATCTGCTAAAGACTCCGAAGACCCAGGAACACAACTAATAGCTTCTGGAGTTGTTACTGGGGATTCTGAAGTAGAGGGGGATTTGGGATTAAATATTACAGTAGCAGATATCTTCATTCCACCTGTCCTATGGGCTATTATTTCAGCTGTCTCTGCATCATCAGCATATGTATCCCAGCCATTGAGGTATAATTGTGAATCAGGACCTTCAAAACAACTGCATGAATTTTGAACTGAGATACAAGTCATCTGTTTGCTATCTTCAATATTGTTATTATTGCTTAAGTCATTTTCTGCCTCTTTTAAAAGTAAAGACTCTTCTGTTTGAGGACCATTATCATACAGTAGAGGGTCCCTGTACTGTACACTCTGCTTTGAATTATGGCAAGGGTTATTCACCCACGCAAACGTGTCATTGGCTGACTCCAACCCAGCAAGAGCTTCTCCTGCTCCATCCAGATCATCCATAAAAAAAACTCTTTCCTCTTCATCAGTTAAGTTGACAAGATATTGCCTGTTAGGTGAGGTCTCCAAGCTGGAGCCATTTCTTATGCCAGTTCTGTGTGCTGGAGACTGGCAGACACTTGGTGGGGAAAGCAAAGAGGACATCTCATCTCCAACCCTGTGGACCATCCTATTCAGCTGTTCTAATTCCTGTTGATCATACTGCATAGAGCAGGCTAGCTCAGCCTCTGTATTTTCAGCTTTTGCTGAAAGCTCCTCAGCAGGCAAAGTTGCAGCTAAGGCAGTCGTACTGACAGAGGGCAATTCGGGATCTGTTCTAACAGGAAAATCCATATCCTGGGATATGCAGAGGTTACGCTCCAGAGTGTGCAGCTCATCATCAGTTAAGGTCTGAAGTAGATCCCTACAAAGCAAAAAATGTAGACATTATTTTGCAGTCTGTGCTCATAAAAGGTGACTGCACTACAGATCTTACTAAAAGCTTTCTGTGTCTGAAAAAAAAAATCTACCGGTACATGCTGAACTTGGAAACAGTAAAATATTAGCTAGCAGTTGTAACTGGGCTGTATTGTGGATTTTATTTCAGTGTGTGTGTGTTCTCCTACACTTGAACCTGACAGTATGCAGAGGAACACAGGATACAATATTATCTCTTTGTTGCTGCAACCCTCCCACAACATTTAGTCACCCGAGGTTCAAAAATAATCCTTCACGTTTTAAATGTATTACTACAGTAGCTTAAATTTTAAACCCCACATACTGTAATTTGGTTAGCACAGACATCTTCCTGAAAACTAGTCAGTGAAGGTTATTGCACTCGTGAGTATAGTTAAAATTTCCCAAGCTATTACAGATACAAAGAATTTATTAAAAACATTAATCAATGTCCCTTTTGCAGTGCTGACTTATTGGAAATCTCAGACTGAAATTGAGAATACAGTCTAAATTGTAAAACCTATTCTGAAGAAAACCTAATCTGTTTTGCACATTTTATACAATAATGTATTTCCAGATAGGTTACTATGAGCATTTTCCTTATGGTTTCCAGTATTAATACATAA
The DNA here is from genome assembly GCF_049634645.1 of Pelodiscus sinensis. NCBI lineage: Eukaryota > Metazoa > Chordata > Testudines > Trionychidae > Pelodiscus > Pelodiscus sinensis. The sequence goes on along the minus strand of NC_134715.1, from coordinate 117,746,995 downwards.
ATAGTTGTTAATTGAGAAAAAAATTGACAGAGGAAAAAAGATTGGCGATTTCCCATCTTTTCTTTTCACCTCCTCTCAGTGCTTCTTTGTTTTGTGATAATTTCATATATTCCATGACATTATTTAATCAGCTGAAATAATAATATTTAAGAGCCTGTTTTATGACATAAAATATTTACTGAAATTACTGTTTTTTAGTTCTGCAAGTAATACTATTACTGAACTCATTAATTTACATTAGAGAAAAACTTACTCAGAAAAAAAATACAATCTGATTTACTGAGCTGGAGAAAGAGCAGTTGCAAATACTATTAAACTTAGGAAGACAAAAGCTAATATCTTTGGGCATGTCTAAACTACATCCCTTTTTCGAAAGAGGGATATAAATTAAGTAGATCAAAATATATCCCATGCTTCATTTGCATAATCCCGTCACAGCACTCTTTCAAAAAAGGGTATTTTGAAAGTGAAACTGCTGTCTAGATGCGGTTCTTTGGGAAAAAAAAACTCTTTTTTGAAAGATCCTGTACTCATTTTTTTCTTTGAAAGAACCATGTCTAGACAGCAATTTCACTTTCGAAATACCCTTCTTCCAAAGAACGCCGTGATGTGATTATGCAAATGAAGTGTGGGATATTTAAATCCACGCTTCATTTGCACTTTCGATCTGCCTAATTTACATCCCTCTTTCAAAAGAGGGATGTAGTTTAGACATAGCCTTTTACTTAGAAATATCTTCTATTGAACCAACTTCTGTTGGTGAAAGAGACAAGCATTCAGTCTTAGAGCTCTTTTTTAAATCAAGGACACCAATATAAGGACACCATTGCAGAGTTACTTCCATATCCATTTATAAATCATGTTTTACTTACGTTTAACATTTTTTGTACCCAAATGATAAATGAAGAAAAATTAACTAAAATATACACTTATTTTGTAAACACGATGTGTGCTGTGTCAGTTGAAGAATCATGAAGCATAATTGGAATGGAATAATCTCTTCTCTTGATGGTCACTCCATAACAAGTAGGACATCTTCCTGTCACCCTCCTATTTGTGGATCCGTTAATGGCTGACCAGCCTGATTCTGGAGCCACAGGTCTTATAGCAGAAGGGGCTGAGGGCTATTGGAGGGATGTGAGGCAGTTTTTGCCACTATTCTCCTTCTCCACCTCTCCTCATCTGTACTACAGCAGGACCTCTCAAATTGTGCCACCCTCTCATGGATTACTGCTCTCCACTGGGGTCAGTCCAGGGAAGGTTCGCCCAAGTGTCGACACTGATGCCGCACTTTTTCATGGTTGTCTTTGACATGTCCTTAAATCAATTCCTGTGGCCCACAATGCTCTTCTGTCCTTCCTTCAGCTGAGAAAACAGAATCTGCGTACAGCAGTGTTAGAACAACCACTGTGCGGTACACAAGGAGCTTTATCTTGGCACTGATATCCCGGTTCTCAAAGACTCTTCATTTCAGGCAGTCAAAAGCAGAGCTTGCACAGCTCAGGTAATGCTAGATTTCCGCGTCAATGTCGACTTTGGCGGAGAGATGACTTCCAAGGTATGGGAAATGCTCCATGTTTTCCAGCAGTTGTCTGTTGACTTCAATAGATGGTACATATAATTGTCCCATCAGCAAGAGCTGATGGAGCATCTTGGTCTTTATGTTCAGTGTGTGGCCAAAATTCTTGTATGTTTCAGCAAAGGTGCTTAAGAACATAAGAACGGCCATACTGGGTCAGACCGATGATCTATCTAGCCCAGTATCGTGTCTGCCAGATCCCCCAGAGGGAGAGAACGCAACAGGTAATCCTCATGTGATCCCTCTCGTCCCCCATTTCCAGACAGACAGAGGCTAGGGACACCATTCCTACCCATCTTGGCTAAAAGCTATTGATGAACCTAACCTCCATGAATCTAGCTAGCTCTTTTTTGAACCCTGTTAAAATCCTGGTCTTCACAACCTCCTGTGGCAAGGAGTTCCAAAGGCTGACTGTGCACTGAATAAAGAAAAACTTCCTTTTGTTTGTTTTAAACCTGCTGCCTATTAATTTCATTTGGTGATCCCTAGTTCTTATATTGTGCGAATAAGTAAATAACTTTTCCTTATTCACTTTTTCCACACCAGTCTTGATTTTATAGACTTCTCTCATATCTCCCACCCCCCCTTAGTCTCCTCTTTTCTGAGATGAAAAGTCCAAGTCTTTTTAATCGCTTTTCATATGGGACCCATTTCAAACCTGTCCATTTTTGTTGCCCTTTTCTGAGCCTTTTCCAATGCCAATATATCTTTTTTGAGATGAAGGGAATACTGTATGCAGTATTCAAGATGTGGGTGTAACATGGTTTTATATAGAGGCAATAAGATATTCTCTGTCATATTCTGTATCCCTTTTTTAATGATTCCTAGCATTCTATTTGCTTTTTTGACTGCCACTGCACACTGAGTGGATGTTTTCAGCGAACTATCCACAGTGACTCCAAGATCTCTCTCTTGAGTAGTTGTAGCTAAATTAGTCCCCATCATATTGTATGTATAGCTGGGATTATTTTTTCCCAGTGTGCATTACTTTACGTTTATCAACATTAAATTTCATTTGCCATTTTGTTGCCCAGTCACTTAGTTTGGTGAGAACTTTTTGAAACTCTTCACAGTCTGCTTTGGTATTAACAATCTTGAGCAGTTTGATATCATCTGCAAATTTTGCCACCTCAGTGTTTACCCCTTTCTCTAGATCATTTATAAATAAGTTGAATAGGATTGGTCCCAGGACAGAGCTTTCGGGGGTCCCCATTAGTTACCTCTCTCTACTCTGAAAACTTTCCATTTATCTAAGTATACTATAGCCACTGAATCCCCCTTGTCCAATGTTTGTTGACCTTCTCAAAGAACTCTAGGGCTACATCTAGACTGGCATGATTTTCCGCAAATGCTTTTAATGGAAAAGTTTTTCCGTTAAAAGCATTTAAGGAAAAGAGCATCTAGATTGTCACAGACACCTTTGCGCAAAAGCACTTTTTGCAGAAAAGCATCCGTGCCAATCTAGACACGGTTTTGTGCAAGAAAGCTCCAATCGCCATTTTTGCCATCGGGGCTTTTTTGCACAAAACAGTTTTTAACTGTCTAAACTGGCCCTCTTGCACAAAAGCATTTGCACAAGAGGGCTTTTTCCCCAAGCGGGAGCAGCATAGTATATGCGCAAGAACACTGACAATCTTACATTAGATCGTCAGTGTTCTTGCGCAAATTCAAGCGGACAGTGTAGATAGCTGGCAAGTTTTTCCGCAAAAGCAACTGCTTTGTCGGAAAAACTTGCCAGTCTAGACACAGCCTAGTAGATCAGTAAGGCATGATTTCCCTTTACAGAAACCATGTTGACTTTTCCCCAACAAATTATGTTAATCTATGTGTCTGACAATTTTATTCTTTACTATTCTTTATTCTTGACCTAACCAGATCAGCCATACTGTCACTGGTACATTCTCCTGCACATCTACCAACGTAATATATGCCATCATGTGCCAACAATGCCCCATTGCTATATACTTCGGCCAAACTGGACAGTCCCTATGTAAAAGAATCAATGGACACAAATCTGATATTAGGAATGGCAACATACAAAAACCTGTAGGGGAACACTTCAATCTCCCTGGACACACAATTGCAGATCTAAAAGTAGCCATCCTGCAGCAAAAAAAACTTCAGGACCAGACTTCAAAGAGAAACTGCTGAGCTAAAGTTCATCTTCAAGTTTGACACAATCAACTCTGGATTAAACAAAGACTGTGAATGGCTTGCTAACTACAAAAGCAGCTTCTGCTCTCTTGGAATTCACACCTCAAGATCAGCTGCTAGAAGTGGGCCTCATCCTCCTTGATTGGATCCACCTTGTCATCTCCAGCCTGATCCTGGCCTGCATATTTATACCTGCCTCTGGAAATTTCCACTACATGCATCTGACAAAGTGGGTCTTTGCCCTCGACTAACTACACTTCAGTTAGTCTATAAGGTGCCTCAATTCTTTACTATCGTTTCAGCTAGTTTGTCAGGTACTGATGTAAGATGGTCTGAAGAACTAGAGGGGAAAGAGCAGCAACGATATTGTTATCCATGTACTGGAGCTCCATGAACAAATTCATGGAGGACTTGCTTTTGGCCTTTAGTCTTCTGAGATTGAAAAGTTTCATTTATTCTGTAGACAATCTTGCCATTAGTGGAAGCTTGCCATTAATGAGATGGAGGGTCATGGCAATGAAGATTCAGAACAACGCTGGGGCAATGCTGTGTTGTTTGAAGAATCATGAAGCATAACTGGAACGGAATAATACACTTCCCTGGTCTGATATTTGACCGGACAGCAATGACAAACTGATAATATGGCAATTTTCCTTTTCAATATACAGACAGTCCCTGACTTCCAAACAGGTTACATTCCGAACACCTGGTCGTAACTCAATTTGGTCATAAGTTGGAAATACCCTTAAACGTGCTGCCTGCTCTGTTAAAAAAAAAATTGATGTACATGGCTCTCAACTCGAAAATATTATAATGGGGTTAATGGGAGGTTGGTCATAAGTACGGATGATCGTAAGTTGGTGTGTTTGTAAGTCAGGGAGTGGCTGTGTTACTCATTAGACCATCTATTTTTCCTCCTTTCTACTGCTTAGTAATAATTATTTTCAGGGGTCAAATACCCCAATTGGGAGTAGACTATAGAATATCTTTAAGGAAAGAATGCAAGCATGATCAAACTGATCCACCATTAGGCATTATCCATTTAAGGAAAATGGAATTTTTCCACTGACTTCACTTTGTATTATACTCTGAAAACACTGTGGAACTCACAGTCTTATTGGCTGTTCAAAAACTTAATATTATCTTGACAATTTTGTTCTTTAATTACAAAACATCAGTTCTTGACTTCACATCTTAAAAGCTGATTTACATTCTTCCAAATAATATTCTACTCTGAAATGGAAACACCATATAGAAAAGTAGCCTTGACAAAAACAAAATATTTCTTTGTGCGTAAATGTGTACATGTGATTTTAGGGGCAGCACAATATTATTTGTTACTAGAACACAGGAAAGGGAGCTAGCCATTCCACACATGTTTAGAAATCACTAGATGGTAAGTATAACATGAGCGCAAAGTACTATTACAATAATATGTATTATATCCATGTAGAGAATGGTGTATGCTGCAGTTACCATTTTAGATATATGGGATGTAAAATATGTGGGTGGAAGTGAGATAGCAGCTTGAAACTTAAGGACTCGGAGGGTCCATTGGGTTGCTTGGAGCAGTAGAGGAAGAAGGATTATAGAAAGACAAATATTTGGTAAATTGACAGATGGAGATGGTTTTGTTGGGCTGGGTCAAATTGCCAAGAGAGATCTCTCCAGATTACAGACTGGTCCATCAAAGACGATAAAAACCTAAGCTTCTGAGAAAGTGGCAGTGATATCACATTGGGAGAACATCAGACTCAGGAGCTCATGAAAAAAAAACTGAAATGGGGCTTGAAAAGGACAGAGGGCATTGCCAGGTGATCAGTGCCAGAGTTAACTGTAAACAATATATTACAAGCTGTGGTGAACTAGAATTTCTATAATGGCCTTTGAAAGAAGGAATCGCTCTACGACAAACCTGGTCGTTGTAACAAGGGAACAGATGGTAGAGTATCCTGAAGTAAACATTTCAAGTGAGAACCTTGGCAGCAGGCATTCAAGAGTGGGTTGTAGGAATCCTGGGGTTGTTACAATCCACATATCAAAACTCCATCAAGAGAGTGATCGTAGTCCAAAAAAGGTACGGAATTAAAGACAGATATCTCTTGGATCCATGTTTATTTTCAATCAATTACTTCAATTTGCTACGTTAAAGGTCAAATAAGATTTTTAGGGCTGCTACCACTGCAACATCAACATATCATCTGAAAATAAATAATTCTATCTGAGTCATACATCACCAGCTATCGCACAACCAAAACCATATAATCAAAATGTAGCTGGCAGCTTAGAGGATAATAATGGAGGCGGAATAAAAGACAGCAGCATATAGCCTTCTACAGCTATACTGAATGTACAGTGTTAAGAGTAATAAAACCGATTAAAAAAAAAGTAAGCTCAACAGCTATGACTCAGAATAAACACTTGCATACATCCATGTGAAGTCACCAATTACCATTTTTGCAGTTACTTTTATAGCCATAATCACATTATGTGGATTGTGTCCTCCACCTTACGCCCACTTCCCTAATTTCTCTGACAGATTTGTTTTCATTCCATAATGCTTTTATTCTTGTTCTACATAAATAATTCCATGTGACTCTTGAAGTTTAATGTTTTGTTTGGCAATTAGCTCAGTTGTAAATTTGTTAGAGAAGATACCATGCAATCTCTCTAGGGCTAATTATCCTTCATAGCTGAAAACCTTATTATCACTATGTATTATAAAATTTCAAAAATCTGTAAGTTTACAAGTCCATCTGATAATGATTTGGGAGTTTTGTTTATAACACTTTTGAACTGTGAATGATTTTAAGAAATTGTATTATGAAATTACTGCATTATGGAAATCCTATGTGCATGGATCTACCATGAATTAGCAGGATTTTGGACACGTGACTTACTTCAGTCAGTGAACATGATGTAAGATTAGAAGCTAAAATAGAGAAAAAACAATTTTTAAAAATTTTACTAGAATTTAACTTTTTAAATAATTTAAAAGAACATTAGAATAGAACCTCGGAGTTACAAACACTAGGGTTACAAACTGACCAGGTAACTACGCACCTCATTTGGAACTGGAAGTACCGTATATTCCGGCATACAAGACGACCTCTGATGTTAAAAAACATCCCCCAAAAATCGGGGGTCGTCTTGTACGCCGGATGCCCCGCCGCCGGAGCCCCTCCGCGGCTTTGAAAGCCTCGGGGGAAGCCGGCGGCGGGGCATCCCAGGCGCGCATGGGCTGCCCCCCCGCCGGAGCCCCTCCGCGGCTTTGAAAGCCTCGGGGGAAGCCGGTGGGGGGGCATCCCAGGCGCGCATGGGCTGCCCCCCCGCCGGAACCCCTCCGCGCCGCCGGGGAGGGGCTCCGGCGGGGGGGCAGCCCATGCGCACCTGGGATGCCCCCCCGCCGGCTTCCCCCGAGGCTTTCAAAGCCGCGGAGGGGCTCCGGCGGCGGCGCAGCCCAGGCGCGCCTGGGATGCCCCGCCGCCGGCTTCCCCCGAGGCTTTCAAAGCCGCGGAGGGGCTCCGGCGGGGGGCAGCCCATGCGCGCCTGGGATGCCCCCCCGCCGGCTTCCCCCGAGGCTTTCAAAGCCGCGGAGGGGCTCCGGCGGGGGCGCAGCCCAGGCGCGCCTGGGATGCCCCGCCGCCGGCTTCCCCCGAGGCTTTCAAAGCCGCGGAGGGGCTCCGGCGGGGGGGCAGCCCATGCGCGCCTGGGATGCCCCCCCGCCGGCTTCCCCCGAGGCTTTCAAAGCCGCGGAGGGGCTCCGGCGGGGGGGGGGGGGGCAGCCCAGGCGCTCCTGGCGGCTTTGCTCCCGGTGCCTCTGGTCTGCTGGGGACCATCTCCAGCAGACCAGGGACACCGGGAGCAAAGGAGGCGGAGGGGCGCTGGGGTATAAGATGAAACCCTATCTTTTAATTAAAAAGATAGGGGGTCGTCTTATACACCCAGTCGCCCTATACGCCGGAAAATACGGTACACAATAAGGTAGCAATAGACCCAGCATTCATAGATACATCTGCAAGAAGTGCCCCCTCATTATACATGGGAAATGATGTTGCCATGCTCGCTGCTCCTCCCGGCCATCCGCATGCTTTCTGCCCCCACCAGCTGCTTGCATGCTCACTGTTTCCGCCAGCCACCCCACTGAACACGCACTCATTCATTGTTCCTGCTGGCCAGCTCCTGGTAGTGATTTTGGCTCGGGGCAGAAACTGAGTTCTGCCACAATGATTTCAGCTCCAAGTGATTTCAGCTCTTCGGTCAAAACATAGTCCAACCTCAAGAAATGTCAGCATTCTTTAGAGCCTCTTTAGATTGACTCTTGGAACAGTAGGGAGAAACAGGTTGAAACAGTCTGACAGCCTGAGGGCATAGAGCCTGCTGATTGAGAGCTCACAGACCTCTGGCATTGGAGCCTTTGTCAATTTGAGGTTCTTTAAATTGACAGTGTCTCCCTCCTTTGAAACAGGCTAAGGTCAGTGTCTTTTCAGGGTTTCCACCCTAACTGCAAGTATCAGTGACCATATGTCACAATTCCTGCCTTTAGTATTAACATAATTTGTTACCCAACACAAATGAATTTATTACAATGAGCAAAACTCCACTGGCTGAATATCTAGCAAATATAAGCAAAACAGGAGCAAACAGTATTTACATGCATGCACGCAGAGTCTCATTCCTTAAATTGAAAGGATCTTCCTCTTTTGAGGCAGGTTAAGCACAGAAATGTAGAGCTGGAAGGGACCATAAGAATTATCAGCTACAGCCCCCTGCACTATGGCAGGACTAAGTAAATTCAGACCATTTCTGACAAATGTTTCTCCCAACCATTTTTAGTACTTACAGTGATCTCAGAAGCTCATTTGGACATGTATTCCAGATGCTAACTACACTTACAATTAGGAAGTTTTACCTAATCTCTCCTGGTGCAGATTAAGACCATTATAACTTCAGTGGACATGGAAAACAATAGATCATAGACTGTTATCAGGTTCCAAGATATTCTCTACCAGTCTGATTGCAAATCACTAACTATTCTTTGACTATAGTCTTTCAGCAAGTTTTTCCACTGATTTTATTATAATTTCATCCAGACCAAATATTCCTATTTTGCTTACAAGAATTTCACATTGGACTGTGTCAAAAGTATTTATTGCAATAAAATATATTATGTCTACTGCTTTCTCCCATCCATTTGTCCAGTTATCCTGGTAAAAAAAGGAAATGAGGGTGGTTTGGCATGCTTTGTTCTTGACAAATCCATGTTGGGCTATTTTGAGGTAGTGCCCACGAAAGCTCATGATACCATTTACATTTTTTGTTAGTCTCTTAGGACTATCCGCTGCTTTTTAAAGTTTTTTCTTATAAACTTAATATTCTCCTTTCTAGGCACTGAAGACAGGTTGATTGGTTTATAATTCCCCAAGTGCTCTGTTTCACTTTTTAACTATATGATCTTGCTAGCAGTGGCATTTGGGGCCTGCGGGGGAGGGTACAAGGAGGACCACCCAGAAAAATGGAATTAAAATTTTAAGGAAACAGTTGGGCGGTGCACCTCCTACATGTTCCCATGAGTCACCTATGCTTGGTAGGAAGCTTGCATATGCACACACACACACACACACACACACACACACACACACACACACACACAAAATGAAGTTGTTAGATTCTGTTCTACATCATATAAACAAGGATCTGACCCATAGTGTGGAGGAAGTTAGAAACATTCGCAATGAGGTCTTAAGAGATTTTAATCTTTACACAATACATTAATATATTAAAATAAAAGACCATCCATTAAAAACTCTAGTACAGAAAATTAAATGTAATTTAACTGTTGTTGCCAGCAAGTACTGTCGTAGCAAAGTTCAAAAAAGATCCACCTTCTACCAATTTCCTTATTATGGTTCTCACATATAAAATTTTGACCTGGATTTGAAAATCAGCCTCTGCTTTGGCAGCATCAGACCTGAAATTTTTTTTCAGGGCTCCCTCAGTTTAACAGCTATTCCAATTTTTCCACAGAACAAGAATCGACTTTGTTTTCCTGATCATGTTTTACTCTTATCAAGGCAAATTCTCCACTCATGTAAACGGTTGCAGCTCTACTGACTTCAATAGGATAATTTATAACAACTATCTTAACTATGTCTTGCTGGAAATTAACCTGATGCTGTCATATCTACTTTTAAAATTACATGCATATTTATATTGTTGTTGTAAAGAACTGTGCATTTGCTAACAGTGCTCACACTACAGAATCTGGGGTATTACAGTTATTTCTTATTCCAGGTACAGGAATAAGGAAATAGGGCATGATCCAAAACTGACATCATCAGATGTTTCTTTGCATTGCCCCATTTATCCATCTGTTGTTTATAGACTTACACTGAAAGTTTTGAGGGAAGTATTGCCTCTATGTTAGATATCTGTATAATACCTACCATAATGGGGGCTTGACCTCTTAAAGATACTATAATACAAATTAATTAATATCTATTTTTTAAATTATACATACGCACATAATTATGAACAAATACATGGACTTACACCCCTGAATAACACCATATATAAATATTAATTATAAACTTTCTGCATGTAAGTCAAGAGATTCTTTATGGTGTTATAGCTAAAAGGTTATGTGTCTCATGCTTTAAATTTAAAATATGCAGTTAACTCACCATCATTGGGCATTGTTTCTTAGGAAAATTCTTTATAATATAGAACAGTAATCAAGAAGATAAAAGAGTTGTTGTACAGAATTTGTCAGATTAAATTGGGTAATCTTCTGTTGCCATTATTTCAATAATTAGAATGGAAACAATTGATGCCTTAAACAAAAAGCAAATCTGTTAAACAAATTGTTCGATGTTACCAATTCTAAACACATGAACAAAAGCTTTATTATAAACTGAAATTACTTTCTCAGTGAAAAGGAACTATTTAGATAATTTTGTTTTTCCTTTACCATCTATGAAAAATTACCAGGATTTAAGACATATTTTTCTGTTGCTAAATGAAACTTCATTTTTCTTAGCAGACATAGGCAACTGAATAATGGAAATATTTTTTCACACAATAAATATTTAGGCCTTGGGATGTATTACCATAGGAAGTAACTGAAGCAAATAACTTAAGATTCAAAAAGTAATTACACACACACACAAACACACACACACATATATATACACACACACACACATAAACATATACATATACATATAAGATTTATCTCCCAACTGACAGTTTCACTATAATTCCTTTTTATAGTACCTTTAAAAAAGATTGAATATAAAAGTCACTTTGGGGGTTCATATACCTTCATTCTAATTGCCACGTTATTGTACAAGGGCAATTTACATTTGGAAAAATAAACATTTATCTTCCACTGTATACTGCAGAAGAACAAAAAATGAACACATTCTTAAAGTATATTGTGGTTGTTATGAGCTACTTATTGTAAAAACAAGATATCGTTTCACACAATTGGCAGAAGCCAGGCTGAAAAACTTGCTCCATCAGTGGCCTGGACCAGGTTAGCTGCTCAGCCGACAAAAAGAGTAGGGTCAGACCAAAAGAGGATGAGGCCAAGGTTGCTAGGAGATTAACTGATTTCACATATTCTCCTCACAGCCTCCATCAGCTTGGCTTCTATGGAGACCTATCTAAAGTTTAAAGTTACTTTCTCTTCAAGAAGGTAAGCAATAGTTGTTTTGATTGCTTTTTTCTCTCTGAGAATCAATCCTCCATGTATGTAGCTGTTTCCATAGGAGTAATTTGTGGGTATGAGTGCAAATTGCATCTCCTGTGCCTGCTGTGATGAATCAACTTCAATATATTAGATTTTAGGTATCTACGATGATCACCACTGAAATGTGGACACAGTGTCATAACTAGCTAATTTTGGGCCCGAGGCAAGAATATAAAATTGCGCCCTCTCATGTGTATATATTCATAGTAGTTATTTTGTAGAAAAAGGGAAAGTACATAAATAACAACAACAACAGTAATAATAACACCACAATGTTTATTTATTATGGTTATGATATCTGCATAAACAATAACTTATTATAAAATATCACCATGTCAAATTTGACAGAAAGCTCAGATTTTGTAAGAACTGGCATTTTCCGAAGTACAGATTGAGCTAAAGGTTTTCCATTTAAAAAAAAAAAAGACTGCATTAGAAGTAGGTGTTATTGAAGTTATCCTAATGTAACTACAATCTAACAACTAAGATTGTAAAAGTTGAAAATGAAATGGACTAAACAAAAGCAAAAACAGATTTAACTGAATTTATTTTCTATATTTTAAAATGTGAATCCTAGACAACATGTATGAATAGTGACAAGTAAATTAGATTATAAGGAGTCTTTTTATATTACTCTAAGGAGAGGAGACCAATTTAGATTAAGAATTTTTGTTGTGATTGTGTTCTGGAAGTAAATGGAATTTGTTGTTTTAATGCAACTTTAATTGGCCTTCGAAGTTCAGTGGGATTTCTCATAACAGTAAGCAGTAAATTCAAAACAATGTATTTTTAGGATTTTATTCTAGGTAAAGATTTTCACATTATGAATTCTATAGCTCAATAATTTGTTTCTTTATGCCTAGCTTTCATAATCAATATCACTATACAGTAGGAATAGCAACGTGTATCCATTTCAGCAGTCAGATACAGAATAACTATTTAAAAGATCAATATTGTGCATATACTTGCATATCTATAGCATATGTTTTCGAAACAGAGATATCAAGGGAGATTTTTCAGAAGGTACATATGAGTTATGTGCTTAATTTCCATTGATTTTCCATGGAAGTTTGAGGTTTGAAAATTTCCTCCATCTAAATCGCTCAAACTAATAAAGATGTTAATTATAAATAGAGAGAAAAGTGGTAATAAAGTCTTACATGTTAAGAAAATTGTAATTTTATTTCTACATATCTATGTCCATACAGTTCAAGATAGCATAATATTACCTGATTGATTTTAGTGTCAGCATTGAGAACAACCACCGCATATGGCTTCTGGCGACAGATAAACTAGTCCAATATAATTTTCTGTTGTCATAATAATGCATGTTAAAAAAATCTAGGCAAACTAGAGGCCAAAACTAAAATAAAAGGTTTTCAAAAAGGAGGTAAATTGGAGGACAAGGTATTACCTATTCTGTCTCTTTCATTGATTAGATCCAGATTATGGAACACTAGCAAGGGTGGTGGTGCTATCACATAGGACAAAAACTGAAATACAGGTCTAGAGTCTTGTGCAAATACATAAAGCTGAAGTTAAATAAATTTAGCTGAAATGCACACTAGTTTAGAATCTGGTCCATTCTGTAGTGAACGATCCTGCATGTGCAGTATACAGGACTAAAAACCCATTAGAGAGATTCTCAAACTTTGGCCCATGAACTAGTTGGCACTGCTTCCGTAACAACAGGAAAGCATCTGTTCATTGGCAACCAAGGCTGCTTTCTGCTAGTTGTAACTAAGTCCTGGATTCTTGTAGGGTTTCCAGAAGATTTTTTTTTTTTTGATAAACATACACAATCCTTCCCCCCTTTTTCTGCACTCTGAACAATCCCTTTATGTAGCTTAATTTCTCTGTGCTTGTGATCAAATTTTGGATTTGAACTGAAAACTGAATCTGAAACCTAAAAATGTGATGGCAGATACATGGGAGGAAGAACCATATTGCAAAATGGTGTTGAAAAATTTAACGCAGTGAAACCAGTGTGCAAAGTGAGGACATTCAGTGCTATTAAAACATAGGCTTATATTTTAAGATGTTTCCAGTGATTAAGAATGCTTCAATATTTGAGCTGATACATTTTAAAGGATCCTGATTTTCTGAGGGCAGTGGTTCAGAATCTCTTAACATCAGGCCTCTTTAAAAAGGTCTCCGACTGGGCACCAAAAATGAAGGCACCAAAATAAACAATCACTTGAAAATTTAGAGCCTCAGGGCCAGATTTTTAAGGGGCATTTAATTGGATTTTCAAAAGCATCTAACCAGGGAGTTTTAGGTACCAAGAAGTTATTAGGATTTTGAGATTGAGAAAGGACGAATGCAGGAAATAATCTATTATTTAAAAAGAGGTCCACAATATGAAAAAGTCTGATAATCACTAGCCTAATAGAAATTGGACAAAAATAATCTATTAAGTCACTACCTGTATATTATATAATATCATGAGTTAAATAAAAATTGTAAAATAAATATAATTAAAACGGATGTTATAGTTAACGAAAACTACAAAATGTCTAGATTTAATATTGCAGCCATTCACCACCAACCATGTCTATTAAAAATAAAGAAAAGTGAACACAATTCAAAGGAAGAAAAGTATAAAAAAAGAACTGAAAGAAGTTTAGAAAATACCAGTATAAAGAAAATCAGGTCAACAGAAAGCTGGGTACACAAAAGTCACTCAGGAAAAAAAAGGAGGTAAATTATGGTAACATAGAAAGCATAGAAATAGTTTTTGAAACATTTTCCTTTTTACATGTATTTTTTCAGTTCTCTCATCCTAGGAAAAATGGTCATTTCAAGAAACAGAAATCTTTTATTACTTGCCTTATTTTCTTTAGCAGAGTGTGGAATGGTCTGAAAAGCTCAGACATATCTTCTGGCTTGCGCTCCAAATTCAATGGTCCTTCAGAATAAACTACGAGTCCACTGTATTTAAGACACACACAAAATAAATCTTTTTTTATGATGCTTGGTCAGAGCACAGAGTCAGAAAATCATCAATAAACAAATATTTGCCATTATATTCAAGCTGTTGGTTGCATAATTATTCACAATTTCATTATTTGTTTTGTCTCAAATATCTTATATTACTATTATTTGCAAGAAGTTACAGTTAATTGATATTTAAAAGACTACAAAGACTTTGGTTCCTTTAGATGTGAGGGGAAAAAGCAATGAAACTATATTTCAGAAAGCATACATTGATTATTTCCTTTGTTTAAAACTGAAAAAAAAATGTAAATGAGTATACAGAAGAAGTTAATAACTATATAAGTGAATTATCAGAATACTTTAGGACCCTTTAGGATCTTATAGTTACAAGATATTTTCCAACTTGCTTGTTCTTTAGAACATATGACCATAAGAATGACGATACTAAGTGACACCAAAGGTCCATCTAGCTCTGTATCTTGTCTTATGACAGTGGTCAATACCTGTTGCTTCACAGGGAATGAACAGAATAGCTAACTATCAAGTAATGTATCCCCTATTAGCCATTCCCATCTTCTGGCCAAAAGAAAGTAGGGACACTGTCCCTATTCATCCATAACAGCCATTGATGGACTTGACATTGACTCCCTCAATTTAGCTAGCTTCTTTTAATCCTGTTACAGTTTTGGAATGTACAACATCTTCTGGTAAAGAGTTCTATAGACTGTTTGTCCTTTTTGAGCACCAGTGCTAGAACTTTCCCTAGCTCAGTCAAATTAAAATACGGAATTGTAGAAAAGGCATTCATGCTAGGAAAAAAATGATACTTTATAGTAGTGGTCCTCACCCTTTTGGGACTGCCAGGCACCCAGGGGCGGGGCCACCCATGCGCCACTCACCCAGGGCCGGGGCCGCCCATGCGCCACTCGCCCAGGGCCGGGGCCAGTCCAGATCATTCGGTGGGTGCACAGAAATGACCTGGCGGGCTCCATGGCACCCATGGGCAGCGCGTTGGAGTCCACTGCTTTATAGCATACTACCATGCTACTAATTTAACTGACTGCTTTTAGAAAGGTGTCCTCCAAGGATAGGAAAGGAATGGTTAGTTCTGATCCTGCAATCACGAGTCTTCAGTGGAACTATTCACATGCATAAGGATTTATAGGCTTGGGGGAGCAGGAACATCTACATTATTTTTTTGCCCCATTGGGTAAGCCCAAGTTGACCAAGGCTCTGAGACTTGCTGCCACAGTGCTTCAGATTTGTTTTGCTTTTTTTTGCAGTGTAGACATATTTAATTTGCAAATATTCATTACTTTAAGAAATCTCACTGGAGCACAAAGTCAATATATGGGGTAATTACTTGAGTGCTGTTTCGTTCGTTTTTGAGAAAATGCTACTGTTTCTTGAGTTTACAACCAAAGGTGATAGAAAATAATGATGTAATTTATTTAAAACGTGCCCAAGTTTAAAAAAAAAAAAGGATCTATCTCCCTTCTACGTTAGGTTGGTGAAAATCTTCTGTTGCTGTCATGTTAGTAGCAAGGTCCATGCTACATAGCCTCTCCTCAGTAATGGAGCTAGGTACAGTTCTTAGCATTTATATGGCAAAGGCCAAGCTTGTTTATTTGGGGAAATCAACACATAACTTTTAACATGATGGATTTTTTTACGTTCTATTTTCAAGTCACATCTTCTGGCTGAAGATCTCTATTGCCCAGCTACCATAAACACAATTTAATTCTTTAGTTTCTTTATTTCAGAAGACAGACTGCCATAAATGAATTAATTGCTGCTGACTCCAGCATTAAAGTCATGTCTACAAAAATAAACATTACCTATTCTCTGCATAGAAACCAGAGTTTGTTCAGGCTAAACTTTAACTGCTACAAACCCAATACTTATATACAAAACAAGGATCTTTCAGATATGGTCTTAGTTTCTTCAGGGAGCATAGGACTTTAGAAATTAAAAATTAGGGAGAACTTGTTTATAATATCACCAACTTTTTGATGATATAATAAACAAGAAAAAATCTTAACAGGAACGTTTCACTCTGAAAGAAATAATTTTTCCACTTGGGAAAGGATGAACTATTTTATATTATTTTGCTCAGATGTTTTTGTGAAATTCATTTTAGGTGAAAAAATTTTTTGATTTACCACTCTCAGGCTACACTTACTATATATCCCTTTTGCTGCAAAAATGTATGCCGTGGTGTGTGGCTACACACATTAATGAAAGTTACTGGTAGCGTAGAATTGCTTAAATTGCTCCCTAGCCTTTCCCTGTATATGTGCACGTTTTTTCATGAAGTTGATGGATTTCCACTTCATATGGCTAAATTCGATGGCTTGCATTGTGACAACTACCAGAGGGGTAGCCAGGGTATCAGACGGGTAGTTGTTTATTATAAGTTCAATCAATTTGGCCAATACTGAAGTTATGCTTACCAGCCTGTAATTGCCAGGATTACTCTGGAGCATTTTTTTAGAAGTGGATTTAAATCATACCTTACTAGCCTTCGTTAGTAGGGCTGCATTTTCACATTTGAATTTCTTCAGAACTCTTGAGTGAATAACATCTGGTCCTGTGTCCTCCTAATGACACCTCCATCTAGCGTTGCCGGATGGTTTCAACAAAAATATCAGATACATCTGACATTACATCACAATCTACATTACATCTTATTTAGAAAATACCGAACATGTATATTTTCTCATTTATATTTTCTCAATTTGTTTCCCGAACAGAAAGGTCAAATATTCGACTGTCCGGTTCAAAACCAGACATCTGGCAACCCTAACTCTATCTGGTAGGGTTCTCAGATTTGTTCATCTAAAAACAATGACTCAGATTTGGAAATCTCCCTCCCATCCTCAGCCATGAAGATCTATGAAATAATTCATTTAGTTTCTCCGCATGGCTTTATTATCCTTGAGTGCTCCTTGAGCAATTTGATCATCCTGTGACCCTACAGGTTGTTTAGCAGGCTTTCTGCTCCTAATTTGTTTTTTAATTACTTTGGTTAGCTTTGGGGAAGGGGAGGGGGGGCTTCCTAATTACCTTTTTGTACTTTATTTGCCAGAGATTACTCTTCTTTCAATTTTCCTCTGTAGGATTTAACTTCCACTTTTAAAAAATGTCTTTTTTTGCCTCTCACTGTTTCTTTCACTTTGTTGTTGAGCCACAAAGGCATTTTTTGGGTTCTTTTATTTTTTTTTTAACTTGGGCTATGCATTTAACTTGAGCCTCTATTATGGTTTCTTTTAAAAGTTTCCATACAACTTGCAAGAATTTCACTTTTGCCACAGTACCTTTTAATGTCTGTTTAGCTAACTTACTCATTTTTGTGTAGCTGAAACAAAAAACAGGACTATGTAGCACTTAAAAGACTAACAAGATGGTTTATTAGGTGATGAGCTTTCGTGGGCCAGACCCACTTCCTCAGATCAAATAGAGGAAGAAAATTGGCACAACTATATATACCAAAGGATACAATCAAAAAAATGAACACATCTGAAAAAGACAATCAAATTTCTATCATTTTTGTGTAGTTCCCTTTTCTGAAATTAAGTGCCATAGTGTTGAGCTTCTGTGGTGTTTTTTGCACCATGGGGATGTTATATTTAATTGTATTATGGTAATTATTTCCAAGCAGTCTAGCCACAGTCACCTCTTTGACCAGACTCTGCACTCCACTTAGGACTAAATCAAGAATTGCATCTCCTCTTGTGGGTCCCAGAACCAGCTGCTCCAAGAAGCAATCATTTAATGTGTCAAGAAACTTTCTCTCTCTACCCCATCCTCAGATGACATGTACCATGTGGTGATTATTACTGAGGTTTTTTTTTTTAAATTATTTGATAGCCTCTTAATCTCCCTGAGCATTTCTGTCACTATCACCATCCTGGTCAAGTATTTTGTAATACACCCCAAGTGCTATATTCTTATTATCAGAGCATGGAATTACTAGCCATAAAAGTTTTATGGTACAGTTTCGTTCATTTAAGATTTTTACTTCATTCCATGTTTTTTTTCCAAATATGTTGCCACTCATCAGCATGACCAATATATTGTCCTTCCAATATATTTTCTGTACTCACTCAATATGAGGCACTCTTGTTCACTCTTTTTTATTATTTAGGCTTCTAGCATTTGTATATACGCTTTAAAACCTGTCACTTTTTAGCCGTCTACCATTACATGATTAACTGAATGGGACTCTTTTTCATTTGAATGTTTCTCATCAGGTCTTACCTATATTTTATCATCTGCCATTATCTCCTCTTTACTAGCACACAGAGAATCTCTATTAATAGACCTGCCCATCAGAGATGTGTCTGTCAGATCCGTGTGCTCCTCTACACCTGTCAGCTTTTCCCCCAGCCCTTAGTTTCAAAACTGTTCTACAGCCTTTTTTAAGTTCCAGTGATCTGGTTCCATTCTGGTTAAAGTGAAGCCTGGGAAAGTGGTTAATTATAGAAGAGTCAGAAGAAGAATAGTTATTTAAGTTATAGTCACTGGGCAAACCTCTGGCACTAGATGGCATGGGACTTCACATGCTGCCTGGCTTGTGGCAGGGAAAAATGGGAATTTCAGGGGATTTAGAGGAACCACTTGTAATAAAATTTAAAGATGAAGTTTACAGCGAGGGAGAGTAGGTGTCATGGATACGTTAATTGTGCCAATTACATCTTTAAATCCCAGTGCATCGACTGAAAGACAAACTTTTGAGGATTTCAGTGACAACCAACAACAAATATAAATAGAGACAGAGAAAGACAGAGTGGAACTCACTCCTGTCCTCCTTGAAATGCTATGAAAAAACATTGCATTTAAGCTCATCCAGTAGAATGTAATCAGATTTGTGAAAGAAACAAGGCTGCGGAGGACAGGCAAATGCTGAATATTTTTAAATGGACCACATGATAACATAATATTCAGCATGGTGGAACCAATGTCTCCAGTTCTTTATTTCTCTCCACTGTATGATTAGCAGAATTGTCAGGGACCCTTAATAAATAATTTAATCCATTGGTTTTCTCTTTTACTCCCATATTATCACCAAATTGACCTAATTCCCAAATCATCATTTATAGGGAGGTAATTAATCTATGTTTCAAATCTCAAATTACGATAATTCCACAACCTTTACAGGTAACTTTTTCTATTGCTCAGCTGTCCTTGTAGCTAATTTTCCCTAATATTGTATTATAATGTTAAATCATATTATAATATTAATCATAATTTAATTCTGTTACTTTGTATAATTTTTCGAGCCCTGCTTATTATAGTCATTTTCTGTTAAGCTTGCTTAACTTGCATTGACGTGCTGTAGAAATTATACAGTCTGTGTTACATAATGTGATACCAGATGTCTGTGACCTTTTAACCTAAAAGCTGGTTGGCAATATTAAGATACAGATTTTTGTTTCTTTAAATAGTTTTGTTTTCATTTCCTTTTTCATTAGCCACTAAGCTTCCTTTCAAAAATAGTCAGTGAAATAAAACAATCTACTCGCCCGTGGAGAGTAGATTGTAACCCGGAAGAGCCGGGTTCGGGCGATCTGCGCATGCACAGATCGCCGGACAGTGCAACTGACGAGTGGGGCTCGCCGCAGTTCGGCGAGCCCTGATAATAAGTATTTCTTAAACTAATACTTTATCAGACAAATAAAGGATTAAGCATTCAAAATAGTTTATGAATTAAATCCTCCCGTATTAGAATATTATCAAGTTAAATAATTTCATAGTAATGTTTTTACATATTAACATCTTAAAATTTGTATAAGAATCTACTCAATAATGAAGCCTACGAATCTAAAAATGCAATTCTCTTTACTGTCTGGTCTCCACAAACTACCATGTGTGAAAAAACTCAAGGAATTATCATGCTGTGTAGACAAGCCCTAAATTTACAGGCACTCAGCATAAGAATGTATTATGGTATAATAGCTGCACTTCATGCTGTATCATTTGCCCTACACAATGTTGCTTTGCTAGGTGAATTGATAGCCCCTTTCTCCTCCCTGATATTGGTGTCTCTGCCAATTCAGATATCAAGCTGCATCTCATCCTACTCAGCAACAATTGCTAAAAAGGATACAATTTTTGTTCACTAAATAAATACAATATGCTAACAAGCATGGTACATCGTAGATGTATCTTCCTTTGATTTTAAGACTTATTTCTCTACAGTCCAGATATTAAGACCTACAAGACCTATCTGGATAATACAATTTTTCCAGGAATATCACTTAGCAGTGATGCATGTTATCATCTCACTGTCTGTTCTGCGAGCAGCCAGATGGATTTTTAATCTGGGATTGGTAAAGGCCATTTCTTTGGGTTTCCAGCCAGACTAGATTTATTTTTTGTGTATGAGTTTTCCCCTTGCTGTTGCAGATTCTGCATGGTGTTTAATATGAGCAGCCACTTTCTCATAGGCTTGTTGATTATTTTTATGCTCAGATGAATTTAGTTAGTTAGTTGACATTACTCTGTATAAGAGAAGCAATGACTCAGAAGGGATTTCCTGACGCCTTGTCTACACTAGGAGTTTAGGTTGAATTTAGCCACATACGGTCATTTTCTGAACCATGAGTCCACTCTACCAAGACTACTCTGTCAATTTTAAATGCCACTAAAGTCGATTACGGTACTCCTGCTTTTCACGAGTAATGCTACATTTTGACCTTGCATAGTCAACTATACAGTAGAATAGATGCAACATTGCAAAATTCGTTGTTCTTGGCCTGTCGGACACAATCCCACAATGCCCTGCTGTGACTGCTCTGACCAGAACTTGCAACTCTACTGCTCTCTAGTTGAACAGGAAAGACACAGGCAAGTTTGAATTTCATTTCCCATGTGGACAGCATTGCAAGATGACCTCAGAGTAAACAGCACACCTGAGCAGCACATGTGGCCATGAGTTCAAGTCCTATGAGCTCTATGGGCTCCAGTTCCCACACGCACAGATGAGTACCAGCATGGAGTGTGAAGGAGATCTTGGACCTCATTGAGGCATGGGGACAGTAGTCCATTCTTGTGGTGCTCCAAACCAGCAAATGAAATAGAGGTATCTATGCAAAGATCGAAAAGACCATGGTGGAGAAAGGATACACCAGGGGACACCCACCAGTGCCATATTAAAATAAAGGAGATGAGTTAGTCTTATCACAAGACAAAGGAGGCAAATGGATGGTCTGGTGTAACACCACAAACATGCTGCTTCTACAACCAGCTGCATGCAATCCTGGGGGAGGGCAACCTGCTTACCAAGCCAGACTGTGAAATCTTTCCAAGATGCTCATCAGGGCAGCAGAGTGGAGAAGGAGCAGCAGCAGGAAGAGGACAATGAAGAGAATGGGCAGCCAGTGAGTGGTGAGAACCAAGAACTTTTTATAACCCTGGAGACAATCCCTGCCTCCCAGGACAGCTCAGTCAGGCACTGATCCTAAGGAAGGCAGTTCTGGTGAGTTCACTTTTTTTTTCTTCCTGCAAGTGGGTTAAGGCAGATGGGTATGATGTGTGATGTACTCTATGCCTACACTGCCCGGGAGACCTGGAACAGCTTGTTAACATATCTAGAGATGGAGCAGGAGACCTTCCTGCACTTCTCCATGCAGCTCTTATATAGGAACCCTTTGATACTTCTCACAAGGTTTCTGGGTGGGCCTGCTTTATTTCATTCTTCATGGTAGGACACCTTCTGATGTCAAGCTAGCAGTAAATAGTCTGGCATCATTGCAGCACAACACATTGAAGCATAAGGCCCAGGTTTCTGGCATATTCAGTCGGCATCAGCTCCTTATCACTCTTTGCGGTTTGGAGAAGACTGATATCTCGCATGACAACCTGGATGAAGGAGGGGGAGCTATTAGATGCTGGAGATGCTGCTAGCATGGATTCACAGCGTCTGGCACCCTCTCCCTCCCTCCTGCTGGCTCCTGCAGAATGGGAAAGTAGCATTTTCCTAGGATGTGGAATGTGGTGGACACAGAGGAGGAAGCCGAGTGACCTGTCCCCCTTCCCCGCAGGCACTACCAGACCCCTTCTCCACTCCTTCCCCCAGGATCATATCTTGGCAGGCCCCTTATCCAACCCAGCCTCCAAAATGCATAAGTCCAGATGTTCCTTTGAGAACTCTCTTGTGTACCTGCGATACAGTGACCACTTTAAAGCATAGCTTTAGTTTAGCATAGAACACTTCTCCATTGTCTTTACAGAGACTTTTGCTAAATGTTAGTGGATTAGGCATCTCCTGTAATGTGTGCCCTTTTTGTCATTGCAGGGAGATTGTGTACTCTCCCAGCTCTATCTGCTGTCCACCTCTTATAAATCTGCAGGTGAAAATGCACAAGGAAAGACAGGTTTAAGGAGCAAATGGAGTATGCTACTGGAGAAGATGTGAGCAGAGCAGTGGGAAAGGACAGCAGAGAGGCAGGAAAGGAACTGCAAGTGCAGCACCAAGATAATGTCTTGTCATTCCTGAAGTCTGTGATGGTGCACATAGCAGCATTCCTGGACAGGCTCCCCACCCTGCCCCTTGCAGAGCAAGTGTCCCTCCTCATCCAGTTCCATAGCCTCTACCACCAGGGGTTTTATGACATGGAAGGGGAGAATCTCAAAGACTCAACCTCCAGGGTGTCACAATGCAGAATGGTATTGATTGCTTTGGCGATGTGTGTAACAGTGGCCCCAGTGTAGATTTCCCCAGTCCAAACTAATTCCTGACTGACCAGTAACTGATATTGCAAGGTTCCACAGGGCAATTGCCACAATCTTCTCCACTGTCAGAGCAGGTCCCTGCACTTCAGGGCAAGGGAAAGTCATTCACAAAGGTTCATGAAAGTGGCCCAGTGCATTCTGAGGTTTTTTAATCACTGCTGATCCTCCCATACCTGCAACACTATATGGGCCCACCAATCTGTGCTTGTCGAACAGCACCAGAACTGGTGCTTCAATGTTGGCAGCATTTCCAATTTGCTGAACACAAGGGCTTGCCTGAATAGCATGTCCACAGCATCCTGAAATTTGTCTTAGTCGTCTTCCTGGAGTGTTAAGCATACACTATTAACATACTCCACAATTAGGTGCACCAAGGTAAACATCATCATCACAATGCTTTGATGCACATCAGGAACCATAACGGAGTGTATGTTCTCAGTGCTAGCGTATCTGCATAGGTGTGGAAAGATTGTTTCCTGTTGATCTCAAGTAAGGGTAGACAAGCACATTACGGGATGCTGACGACATGAAAACAGAACCTCCCTCTGCACAGTTTTGGTCCCAATGTGTATCAGGAGCATAACACAGAATGCAAACTGGCACAGGTACTGTAGGATAGCCACCCACTGCGTATCACTCTCAAAGTCAATGGCAATCTCCCTACTAGGGTTGCACTACTTTGAACTATGTTGAATTCTTGTACACAATGGAGACATGGACCTTCGACTTCACAAAATCAGGTAGTAAGAAATCAACCTTAATAAATTTGACTCTCTCAGTGTAGAAATGGGCTTGTGCTTATCATCTTCCAACTATTCCAATTATATTAAGACCTGGTTGCAAACTTTTAAAAACTATAACCATTACTAAAATACATTAATTGTACCCTTGCTTGCTTTATTCCAGAAAAACTGCTGTTTTATTAACTAAAGAATGTTCATTAGGGAACATTCATTTTGTTCATTTCGTATGAGAAACTGTGATACACTAATAAGTAAAAAACTTGTTCTTCTCAGGAGTTTGAGCAGAAAAATTAAGGGTCAAGTGGTAGCAAAATGTCTCATTCCATCCATGTTGAATAGTAATAGAGAGGTAGCCGTGTTAGTCTGATCTTGCTAAAACAAAGGTAAAACTGTGTAGCCCTTTAAAGACTAACAAGATGGTTTAAAGAGCTACATAGTTTTTCCTTTCGTTCCATCCAGTTGTCCTACTAGAGTCTGAGAGATGGGGAGGCATAAGCCTGCCTACATCGAAAGGACCTCCCCTCAGACTATAGGGAGGATCCGCAGAACCCAAAATACCAAATGATTATGGGGGACAAAAAGAGAAAACAGTAATGGGTGAGGAGGGCAAAGGTTTAAAACAAGGGATCCGGACGTGAACACCGAGCAGAGAACCCTGGACAGCACCCACTGTCCCTTGAAGTCCTCAAGAGAGCCAGCAGATGTCACCCAGTGGAACTCTGCCTAGATGCGTGAATGGATATAGGAGCAGAAATAGGCCGCATAGTCGCAGGCCCCTCCTTCACCCAACCTCAATTCCATCCAGTATACAGTATACAGTAAGAACATTCTAGAAAGAGGTCTGTACCTCTCTCACTTTTTGTTATACTATACTATGCCAGTAGATTCCATGACAGCTCCCTTTAGTTCTAGTATGTATCATTAAGGAAAATAACAGTTACTACCAGGGCTTGACGAACGGCGGCAAAAGCGGCTCGCCAGCCCTACACTGCACATGCAAATGAACAGGGCACCCGGATGAAATCTACTCGCCATAGGCGAGTAGATTCAATACCTTGTCGAGCGCTGGTTACTACTGAAAATCAATTTTTCAGGAACCCATATCATAAGGCCAGTACTTATGTAGTGAGATAAAATATTTGCATCTGAAGAATTTATTTTAAAAAATGAGTTTACAGTACCTAGCCTGGTTTGGATGGCGTGACAGTCTAAATCCTTTCACTCATGGGCACCAACAGACTTGCTGGAACTCTGGGCAAGGTGGGAGGAGTCCAGCTTCAGAAACCCAGAAGGGGCAGGGCCTCAAGCAGGAGGAAGGGCTAGGGCAGCTATCCCTCAGCACCCTGCCCTGCCCTACCTTCTTCTGTCCCCCTCAGCCTTCATACCAGCTCCAGCAGCAATTTAAAATGTCTGACCCTGCGGTAGGTAGCAGGGGCAGCAGCCAGTAGCCGTAGGCCTTTTTGAATCACCAGGCCCCAGGTCAATTGCCCCTTTTGTGCCCCCCTCTCCTTGTCAGTTGGCCTGCCTTCATTCCTGTATTTATGCATTTCCTTCTGGGATGTGACTGACCAGCTTCTCTCAGTTCCTAGTCTAAATAAATAGCTGCTCTGACTTCTCCTTTTAGGATCTGTTGCTTTATTAAGACCACCTCTTGATAACTGCTTTGTGATCTTACTGCCTTTATTTTTAGTTCTTTCTTTGAAAAACTATGCTCATAAAAATCAGTTAAGAACAAATAGAGAAATAGCCGTCTTAGTCATTTAGCCGTTTTGAATGGAAATCCATCAACCATATGAAAAAACCTGCACAGATCCAGACAGACATCATCTTTCTATCCAAGTGCAAAAAGATGGACATCGTACCCAAAGGACTGAAAGTGAACAACCCATTAAGATCAACATACTGTAAGAACAAATAAACACTTTGCTATATGACTTTACCAAAACTTTCAATAACATTTATTCCAAAAATAAATCAATTTAAAAATTACAAATACTTACCACACAATGGCTAATCTTGGGATGGTAAACATTAATGCTGGTTCATAGTCATCAATCATATCTTGAGTGAGGTATCCAAGCTTTAAAGCTCTAGGTAAATAACAGGATACATGTAAACCATTTTTCAGAATGTTGTCAGCTTATTACAGTTCATAAATACAAAGGAAAAAATAATGTTGTGATATAAGCCAGGTAAACTGAGGAAGGAAATTCATATTTAAAGTTCAATCTATGTTTTTAACTCTGTCTCTTTTGACTACTGCTGTCAATGCTACGCCACCTAATGGAAATCAGGTGGCTCGAGGATCTCCATTCCAACTCCAAAATTTATAAAGAGTAGGAAGAAGCCCTTTCTATATTGACTGAACTTCCCTTGCTGACAAAGGTGGTGCCATGATTTATTGTCAAGGACAGCATTAGAGAGTCTCTCCCAGTCTCTCTGTTCAGCCTCAGCTGTAGAAAGATGTAGAAGCCATTCCTGAGGACAGTCAATGCTACGGGGAAATATTGATCTAAATTGTGTACTTTGAGTTACGATAGTAATGTAACTCAAGTCAACGTACCTTAGATCTACAAGCTACAGGGACCACACCACACCGAATCAATGGAAGAAACTTTTCCATTGACTCCCCTTACTCTTCTCATTCTGGTAGAGTATAGAAGCCAATAGGAAAAGCAATCAGTAACCGATTTAGCATCGATCACACCTGGTAGTGGAGACAAGTCTTGAGTTGTTAGTGCCAAGCCACAAGTGAGTAGATGATGTCCTCTTGTGGACTAGGGGACACAGGATACACCTGGTGCCTTGTGACCTTCGCCCAGCCCCACTAATAAAGATGATGTGGAAGACCACTCCAAGGGTAAAATAGTCACATTCAAACAGACTCTGAGTAAGTCCCTGATCAGAATTCCCATGTTTCTCGTCCTTTTCTTTGCCCAAGCCTATGTCTCCATCAGGCAGCCATTGTTTCCATTTTTCTTTGACTAAGACAATTTGGCTACACATCAAAATAATAACGGAAGTGAAACAGTGTTTGCATAAATAAAATACCTTATTGAGTGAGATAAGATAACGGTTATCGAATGACACAGGAGGTATACACATGCACAGAATAAACCTCTTGGATATAGAATATCCGGAGAATGAATCCATTGTCATAAAAAAGTACAATTTAAGACTTCCCAATGCAGCCAAAAACAAAACTAGTTTTCATGGACACTCTCCTCTATCTGGACTATCTTTTGACAAATTTCAACCTCCCACTCTAAACTGAGTTTTCAAAGCTGTGTGAATAAAAGTCAAGATATGTTTTTCTAGTAATGGGAGAACTATCTGCCAAACAAAAGCCTAAAACCCCACAATAAGAAAAACCCACCTAAATGCCTCAAATCATCCCAGAAGGCAAAAAGTAAAATGGCCTCTGGAATGGAAATGATTAGTCAGTCTACATATCTACATATTATAACGATACCCTCCAGCTATTATACAGAGATATGTTTTTTATGTTAGGCCAAAGCATTTCTGCAGATAGCTAATGTGTTTTGATTTTATGCTTGAACACTCACCAGGAAAATGGAATGTTGCTTTCTAAAGATTACAAGTACAAAATTTGCATAGGAGACCAAATCATAGGTAAATACACCAAAGAAAAGTGTAATTCATATTTCTGAAAAGTTCTTACCTCTCTACGGTTTCACAAAAAAGCACGATTACTTCTTGCTGTACATAATACTCTTTTGGAGACTTTACAGGTACCATGGCTGATACATAACTACAAAAATTTTAAAAAGTAAAATTTTAATTACTTTTCTCAACCCCTTAACAATCAGATATAACAGAAAAGAAATGCAAGTCAAATTATCTTAAAGAACTATAATTGTTTTTCAATTCATTTTGACAATTTTCATTGAGAACTTTACAATTTCAGTGGAAATTAAAACAATGTAAATTGCTTTATTTATTACTGAAACAGACTTCTGCAGTAATTGTAAAAGTACTATTTTAAATATTTAACAATAAAACCTTCACTTTGTGTTCTCTATGTTGAACAGTTTATAATGCATTTTTTGAAAACACAGTAATTGAATAAATTTAAGAATTGTATCTAGTGCTATTCCAAATGAAATTATATTAACAAAGTATAGCTCAGCAATAGGCAATGGAATTTAAGGGGCCCTAACATTGGCAAACTGAAGTCTGATGTATTTGTTAAATATTTTTCAGTAATTTTACATAATTTATTCATGTGCAGGTATCAGTACTTGCGTGCGATATTTATGTGTACATCACTGGTCCTCTACTGAACATCGTGACTCCCTTCTTGATCAGACCTGTGGTCTATCTAGTTCAGTGTCCTGTCTCTGACAAAACTAGAGATTGACTATTCTGAAACGTGAGGTTTACTATCTGTTCCTAAATGTATGTCACCATGTCCATTATTTCACCAAGTCCATCTTGATTTTAATATAAATCTCCAATCCCTTTTTTATTCTTGCTTTGTTTTTAAAAATGGATTCCACAGTTCAGTTGTGGCTTGTGTGAAAAGTATTTTATTTTGTGTCTCTTGTATTTGCCATCTTTTAATTTCATCAAATGTTTTCTTGTTCTTGAGTTATGAGACAGGAAGAATGGAAGCTGCTGCTCTGTCTTTCTAGACTATTTATTATTGTAAACACATTTATCATGTGCCCTCTTATTAGTCTTTCTCCTGACAACAATTTTAATGGGGAAGATTTACAACTTCCATTTGTTCCTTTGAAAAGATCCCCCAAATATCGTACCAGTATGCTAATATTCAGATTGCACTGTACTTGAAGACTGCAAACTCTGATTGCTAAGTGGCTACTGATTTTTTTTAAATCTGAATAGAAGGGAAAAGGATGTGACAATGTTATAAATAGATATAAATTTATAAAGAAATTCAAAATCTGTGACAAAGGAGACAAAGAAGGATTCTTCTGCAAGAAAGTGTAGAGATGTAATAGACAATGTTCAGTATACACATATTTTTGCATGTTACCTTAATTCAAACTCAGCAAAAAGGATATCAAAATGTTTAAGTGACTCTCTCATTTTTTCTGTGTAAAGATTCAAATCTCTTAAGGCCTGGTCACGAATGATGTTCCTAACTTCCTCCAGGCTACGAGTCAGATCCTTGGCCAATGGTCTCATAGCCATGCTCTCAATTTCACGATTCATAATAATGGAACCAGCAGCTAAGCACTGTGAAAATAAAATTGTTAAAATATGAATTAAAGTGCTGTATTTTATGTAAGAGAATTTTATAGGGTAGGATGGCACTTTAAAGGAGGTGGATTTAGCCTCATCTGATTGCTAGGTGATGTATTTGAGGCCAGGTCCTTCCAGGTCTTGTGGCCTTCAGATAAAAGGCCAGCTCAGTTTGGGAAAACTAAAGGTAGCAGGAAGGCTCCCGCAGAAGACCCGGGATCAAAGCAAAGGAACTAAAAGGGTGCTCTCCATGTGGGAAGAGGCAGAAGCCTTAAAAGGAAAAGGTTTCAGAAGCAGCCAGGCAGCAGGAGCTTTATTTCACATACTGGCTAATACATGCCCACCAGCTCACAGAATTCCTATGAACATACTGTATATTGTTTAAGAAACCCTACTATATAAGAATATATTTAATAAACTCCATCGCAGGATAGGTGAAGACTATCATACTTCCAGACTATGTATGTTGAAGTAAATCCTATTTCCTTCATTTAATAGAAATATATTTTGAAAAACATAAAACAAAGTATTTTCTTCTTGTTTTTCAGTCCCATTTCTTGGGTCTCTTTCTTGACTGCCAAATAGCAGCAGATGGAAGGCACCTTTCCAGCTCTGTAGGTGGATCTGTAATTCTAGACCTTGCTCAGCAGTCTGATGTACTGATTTGTGATACAAGGGCACTCCCAAGATCTCTTGTTCTTATTCTCTAGAAAGTTCAAAGCAGTAATTACAAAGTCAGGTCTTAGATGTCGATAATAAATAATGAGGATGCTGACAAGAATACAGTGCACAATGCTAATCTCAAATAAATTCAGTTTCCTTTACTATGTACATTTAGGGAAGGTCATAGATCCTACTTCTGTTTACCATTAAGTGAATCATCAGAATCTTATCATTGTATAAAACATTTTCTGAAACATTTTCAGGAACTACTTTAGCACAGTGAACAAAAGCCTGCTTCAGGAGGGCCAGAATATCAACCTGTTTTGTAACACATGCAAAGAAAACTAGTTTGAATGTGGAATAGTGATAGAAGTGTAGTTGTGTTAGTCTGGTCCAGCTGAAACAAAAAACAGGACTATGTAGCACTTTTAAGAATTTGATTAATTTAAAAATTAATTTAAAAAATTTGATTTGTGCTTTTCATATGTGAGTCTTTAAAGTGCTACGTACTACTGTTTTTTGTTTTAGTTTGAATGTGGTTCAACTCATTTTTCTCTCAATGTAGTGTCTATCTCAGTGGTTTTTCAAGTATTTTCTACCCAACTGCACCTACTCAGCAGGCCTTAACTCAAAATAAGCTATGGAAATTGAGCTATGTCAATTGTATAGCTTATTTCAAAATAGCTTATTTCAAAACTGGGAGCATCTACACAGCACTTATTTCGAAATAGTGCACTCTTCCTCCGACTTCCCTTACTCCCCGTACAATGAGTGTTACAGGAGTGGGAGAAAGAAATCCTCCAGCCTGACAGTATTTTGACATTATTTCGAAATAACTGCTGGCTGTGTAAATGCTGACTACGTTATTGCAAAATAACATTGCTATGTCAACATACCCTCTCCCTCAATGCAGCAACAGTTTCTTGCTATAATTATAACAAGATTGTAGGAGTCATTAGGATAATGTCAAGAAACTGTATCTGGTTTTGCAAAAACCCCAGAGGAGGCAGAAGTGTCACAATGCTGAGTATTGCCATTAGAGGGCTTTCAGGGATGGTTAGATTGTCCACACATGCTCCAAGTCCCTTGACATCTCTAAGGGTGCGTCTACACAGCAAGTTCATTATTTCAAAATAATACTGAAATAACAGGGATCTTACTCTGGATTCTGTAACCCCCATTGTATAAGGAATAATGCCTATTCCAAAATAGACATTTCAGAATAGGGCATGTGTAGACAGGGCAGATGGAGTTATTTAGAAATAAGAAGCCTCCATGAAATCACAGGTGCCCTGCTGGCCACTCTGTCAACACTTAACAGAACTCTATAGCATCCCTTCCCCTACAGCCCTTAAAGCTGCTGCTTCCGGGGAAACAGTGTATGGCACACAGCAGGCACTGACAGCCCTGAGCCACACAGCAGCTGCCAGACCAGTGCTTTCTGCTGCCATGAGTGTCCCTATTGATCCCATTGAGCCCTCCACAGCTGCAAGGGAGCTGGCAGCCAGCTCCCAGGTCCGTACTCAGGGACAGAAGAGGCATGTGCCTTCCTGGTCAGGTGCAGAGTTCCTGAACCTCAATTAGGTCTGGGAAGAGGAGGCAAATCTCCAGGGAAGAGGAGGCAAATCGCCGCACGAGATGCAGGAATGTGGATGTCTACGGCCGACAGCCTGGCCACCAAGGGCCAGATGCACACCCAGGAGCAGGTGCGGATGAAAGTAAAACAAGTTAGGCAGGCTTATGCGAAGGCCAAGGAGCACAGCTTCCGCTCTGAGGCAGCACCGCAGAGCTGCCCATATTATGCCCAGCTCCACCAAATCCTGGGGGGTTAGGTCAGTCTCTTCCCCGCCTCTTTGTGGACTCAGGGCTGGAGACACCCATTGTCACCCTCCTGGGAGGCCCAGCCTGTGAGGAAGAAGAGGAGATGGATGAGGCCAGCAACAGCTCAATGTCTGCCAGCCAGGTCATGTTTGCCCTGGAGCCAGTACCCCTCACCCAGGATGTCCCCTAGGTATCATCCAAAGCTGGGGAAGACCCATTAGGTTAGTGCCATTACTTTCCCTAGAGACACATGGGTGGAGGTGGCAGGCAGCAAGGGGCTTCTGCATGCTCCTTTCTCGGCCTACTCAGCCTAGGGATTGTGTAGCAGTCTATGAACATTGATGCACGTATAATGCCAGTCTGGGCCCCCACACATGAGGTAGTGGAGCCACCCAACGCAGACACCACTCCCAGCCCCAGCCCTGAGCCTTTCCTCCCTCATCCTCCCCACTTCCAGGTTCTTTCCTCAGTCACTCCCGGTAGCATTCCCCACAATAAAAAAAAAAAAAAACCAGAGTTCATTGTTTCCAAACCAAAAGCGTACTGTATTGTCTGTGCAGGAGAAGTGGGGATAGGATGGCAGGAGACAGGAGAGGTGGAGTAGGAAAAACACAGAGGGGCAATGTGCAGGCCCCTTGTGGGGAGGTCCAAGGGAGTGTGTCATTGGGGTCCTTGTGTGAAACTTCCTCAGGGCCTCACGAATACACACAGCTCGCTGATGGGCATGCTGGATAGCAAGCCAGGCATGGCTGCTCAAAGGCCCTGCCAATCTGGTCGGCCTCTGCACCTCACCTGGAAGAAAAGCCTCCCCCTTGTTTTCACAAATATTGTGATTGACACAGCATGCTGCCATCACCTTGCCAAGGTCCACCCGGGTGAGAAGGCAGCGAAATCTCCCCTTGAGACACCCAAGGTGCCCTCCACAATGATATGGAGCCCTGCTGAGACTATACATTAAAATTTACTAGATTAATTTTCAAAATAATTGTTTAATACAAGCCTTCAGTCATACTTTCAAGCAGCATGCAGTAAGTCAATCTTTCTTGAAAAAAAAAATAATAGAAACAACAGTGACCTACCTCTGCTCCAAACCAAAGCTGCCCTGCAAGGTTATCATGGCGTATTTCTTCTGGAAATTTTACACAGAAGTCCCGGTTGGCCCGTTCATGTGGAATGCATTCATCCATTATCTGATTTACAATGTTTAAAACATTATCCTGAAGAAAAAAAAAGAGCTGGATAGTGTACATGAATTCATACAATGTATTTTAAGAAAATAACTTAACTCTAAGAAGTCTCATATTATTTTCTCCAACATTTAGAAACCCAAAGGGATACCAAGTAAAAAAAAAATCCACATACAGGCAGTCCCCGAGTTACATGGATCCGACTTACATCGGATCCCTACATACGAATGGGGCTTTTCTCGCCCTGGAGGATGCAGGCGGCGGGACCACCCAGACGCGCCACGGTCCTGCCGCCCGTGACCTCTGCGGCGAGAAAAGCTGCTCCGCGTCTCCCTGGTCTGCTGGGGGGGGGGGGGGGGGGGGCGCAGCTAGTGTGCCCCCCCACCCCCACCAGACCAGGCTTTTCTCGTCGACGCCCGGGGTAGAGCAGCTGGGGTGCTGCCGGGTTGGTCCACGCAGCGCCGAGGTGCGGTGCTGCGGGGACCTACCGGGCAGCGCCCCAGCTGCTGTGTCCCAGGCGTCCAGATTCAGCCGCTGTTGAAACTGATCAGCAGCTGATTCCAGGAAGCCCGGGGCAGAGTAGCTCTGCCTCGGGCTTCCTGTAGTCAGCCGCTGGTCAGTTTCAACAGCGGCTGAATCTGGACGCCAGTTCCGACTTACATACAAATTCAACTTAAGAACAAACCTACAGTCCCTATCTTGTATGTAACCCGGGGAATGCCCGTATTTCATATTTTAGATGTTAATATTTTCAATCACCAAAAATAAAAAAGATTGAAGTAAGAGAGAAAACACATTTGCTATTTTGTTCAGGCTGCTTACTGTATGTGGTTAACAGTACTTTGTACGAGGAGCATTCTTCCCTGTGTAACAAGTCAGTTTGTAAAATGAGTTTCCTTTTGTTTATGTGGAGTCTTCCACAAATCAGCATAGGAAAGAAAACAAATTAAAAAATAAAAACTTGATTGTAAAGACACAAAACTTCCAGGGTGACTAGGGAAGACATATCTTTCTTAATAGAAACTGACCATTCTAGATGTATTGATTTATCTATATTTTAGATTAATAAAATCACAAGAGACATCTATCTGAATGCTCTAGGCACCTCTGACAATCTTAATATACTTCTAAATTTTTAAAAAAATAGCAACCTCATAATATAAATTTCAACTAAATATCCCAGGTTGCATAAATAAATCAGATTTCCCACTTTTAACTTTGACCATCACCCCTGAAAATATATGCTTCAGTTCTCATAAAGTGTGCTGCTTAGAGTACCCTAAAGGAATCCAAATATAAGAACTGAGCTTTCTTGGAAGGGAATGAAAAGGGATTGCTCTGGCATTCTAAAGCAGGTGTTTTCACTCAAGTGTCCAGGGGGCACAGAGAATGAATACCTGGATGCTCTCTTTTCCTCCACTGCAACCTCCTTGAGGACCAAAGGCAGACCAGTGCACGTTAGAGAGGCCTAGATGCTGCTCTAACCTGAGCTGAGCTGAGAACACTAGGGAGCCACAACAAAGTCCCTGATATGCAGTAAATAATCTGGCCCATATTCTATATTCATTTATGTGAAAATATTTTTACAAATCCCTCAGGAGTCTTATCAAATTGCTTCAATGTAAAAAAGATAGATTTGAAGTATGAAAAAGGCTAAAAGTGCCTTTATTTAAAATGTTTTGTTTCTGTCTCATACCTTCTCTATTTAATGTAGTCCTTTTCTTCATAGCTAAGATGTTTTTCAAACAAACAGAATCTGTCACTTCGAGAAGTATGTTTAGAAGGCAGAATGCTTTTAAGTCTATGATTTCTTTTTCTTTTTCTTTGTGAATTTTTGTTAAAGAAAAAGCAAAAGAGAAGTTTTCTTTAAACTCTTTTGTGGGGATGAACATCTCTCAGATTCAAACTCAGATTCACATTTCCTACAATTCTAATGCAGGCTGCTATTGTTACCATAGAACATTGTCACTCAACACATAACCAACAGATACAGCAGTCTCCATTTAAAGATTTACAAAATTGAATACATTGAAGACTGAATATATACCACTCACAATACACTGGTATCTGAGACACTGAAGTTATTATAATTCCAAATACCCTGCAATGGTTAAAAACATATGAGAGCATTATAAAGGATGTCTTGTTGCATACTAACAAAAATGTACATCACTACATTTGAATATATATTATAGAGAAATATTCAGCTGCAAGTTCTAGCAAAGTGGGGCAGTAAATCGAATACTCCAATTAATCAAAAACTAACTAAAAAAACCTTGCTTTTGAACTATACTTCACAAACCACTATTGACTCAAGAGATCTAATTAGTGCACCAACATATTTTGCAAGTGGATATAAGGAGATAAACTCCTGAATGTTGTTCTCACCCAAAATTAGAGAGAGTGTAAAATGTCCTAAACTGAGCACATTATGTATCCAGGTATATAAAAATTTTAAAAGTATAAAATCATGAAGCAAGCAAAAGACTTAAAATCAATGCACTATTTTTGTCCTTCAGGGTCAGATGAATTGCCTGAAGCTCCTAATATTATCACCAGTGCAATTTGAGTTGGCATATCAGATTAAAACTCCTGACTTGTGGTATCAAAGAATTAATATAAGCCCCTGAAAATCTTTTAACACTGGAGCGAGATGGTGGGAAAATATAATCTTAACAACTCAGCTCTATAAAAGCTCTGGGAAATACAGAGAATTTTTATAGCATGGGGGCTCAGACAGAAATAAATTACAACAATTTGAATTTGGTAATAAATTTTATATAATACCCCGCTAATTTAGGACAGGCGATGATATTCTACTTTACATTTATTTTCTAACTAACAAATGCATACTAATGTTATATTTTTCCATTCATTTTCTTTCACTATTCAACGATAATATTTAGTGCAGTCAATCTATAAGAAGAGGCATCTCCAGTAGACAAATCCCTGTTTTAATCTACCACTGAAAAGCATGTTCAAATTTTCCAATATTTTATAGCAAGTTAAAGAAAGATTCTATTTCCATTTGGCAGTCTTTTCTTAAGAGAAATTCCCACTGATGTCAAAGGATATTTTATGTGATGTGAGAGTGAAATACTGGGCCCCAGCACGGCCTAAGCAACTGGATTTTGCTGGTCTTCCCATTTTCATTGCATTTACAAAGGTGTTTTATCTTTATTTTATAGAAACCTAATTTCAGCAGTTAATGATT
The DNA here is from genome assembly GCF_049634645.1 of Pelodiscus sinensis. Lineage (NCBI taxonomy): Eukaryota > Metazoa > Chordata > Testudines > Trionychidae > Pelodiscus > Pelodiscus sinensis. Next base: position 117,710,979 of record NC_134715.1, on the reverse strand, counting down.
ACAAGCATCTGTTGACTGAGTGCACTGATACATTTTCTTACCACAAATGCTATTATTTCAAAAGGTATAAAATCATTTCAACTAACTAATATAAATATTTTTAGAAAATATTAGGCTGTGAATAACAAAAGTAAGTTGCATTTACATTTTTTCTCACTGTCAGCAATTCTGCATATAGTATCTCTAGAAGTTATCTAAGAGCATGAGATAATTATTGAAACACTTCTCACTCTTGCACACTCCTAGCTTCTGTTATAGTGCAAATTTAGTGGCCTCACCAACTGATTTGACATGAGTTCAGGTGATTTGTTATTTGTGCTGCATCAGTAATTTAGACATTAAAACATATTGTTTCTCATTGAAGCTAATTCGACAAAATTAACACATAGTGAATTTCAATCTGTTCTGACACAGAAAATCAATTCATCTACTAATAGAAAGTTTTCAGATTCTAGACTGAGTCAGAACAAGACAAACTCTTAACACTTTCCGTTCACTGGCTGCTATTACATATTTTCACACCTGTAGTTGGCTTAAGTAGTTAGTAAGCCTGTGATGGGGTATATAAACCCCACACTAGGACTGAAGGGGTTAAGAAGCAGTTCTGGGCTTCCATTAGAAAGGGCCAGCCAGGTTGAAGATTCAGATACACCCCTTTTCTATCTGAAGTTGGACTCAGAGTGTGGAGGAAAACAGATGGCAGGAAATGGTACCTTCAGGGAACAATGTTGAGGCACACCCTGGTGGTGTCTGACATTGCTTACTTCTCATAGGGCCCTAGATCGGAGCTTAGAGGAATGGAAAGGCTTGGGCTCCCCTACCAAATGCCTTTATTGTAGAAGGACAAAAACCTCACTTCTACCTCTCTCAGGAGTGAAAACATACAAGTGTAAGTCCCTCATAGGGCCCAGGAGATAAACTGAGAGTCCTTCCCTGTCATAAGGGCATAGGACCCTCTACGGTTCTTTGGACACTGATACCCTGAAAGTGGGGACTGAGCTACTTTGGTGACATGGCCAGAGGGCCAAAATGCACTTTCCAAAAGGTTAACACTGGTGTACTATCCTCCCAGTGTTGCTGGTACAGAATATCAGATGCTGATTTTATCATTTTATGTGTCTCTCTCCTGAAGTAAGAAGTCTTGGTGGCAATTATATTGTAATATATTATTTTCTTTGGCATGCCCATTTCCTGACCTTGACGTAGCTTCCGCCCATCAAAAATTATTCAAACATTTTGATTTTGTACAGTTTATATAGTCATTTTAAATAAGCAAGAGTCACTGGGAACTTATAACAGATGAACTATGTATTCAGATTTTTTTCCTATCATAATTCTTTTCTTGTCTTTTCTGTGTAACCTTATGATGCAGGCATCAGAATAACCAAATAAGGAAATCTGGAACACTTGCTTAACAATGCTGTCAGATAGCTACCCCAAAACTGGAAGAAGGCCAACTGATTTAGACAGATGAACCAATGCATTGTAAGCAAATTAGTCTTTTCTTTAATAGAGCTTCAAGAAACTTTCAATTTAGTTAATTACAGTATTCTGCTTTGTAAGCAATGAATGAATGGATTCAGACACATGGTGATGTTGTGGTTTCTCTCTCATTTAAGCAACAAAAATCAATTAGTTGGAATTAAAGTAGTAAATCTCTCACTTGATCCATATCTCTGCATTGGAGCCTAAAGGTTTTATTTGTTATATTTGTATTCATGTGCATGCTAGGATGAGATTGGTTCCATTTAAGACATAGTGATTTTCTCCCAGTGCAATGGACAGCAGTTTCTCACTCTCTCCATGAATTGGGGTGAAATGGAGGATGAAAGTTACAAATTTGAACTTTTTGGATGGGAGAGACAGGCAAGTAGTCTTAGGTCTAAAATGGACATAGGAAGTTAGCTTGCAATATAAAATATTGGCCAAAAAAGGGAAAGCTAAGTCTTGAGAAACACTCAGGAAAGTGGAGATAAGAGTCAGTATTCACATGGCATTATGAACAATGAGAGGAGGTGTTGCATTTGCCTTCTGAAGGCCAGAAAATGGAGGGTAGTACAACAAACTTGTACTCTAGAAAGAATGATTACTCCAACAATGCAGCTGTGGGCCATCTATTTGTCAACTTTTTGCATAAAACTGTGGTTTTCTTCACATCACCCCCTAGAAAATGCACTATAATTTCTTAAAACCATCTAACTCAAGGCTCTCTAACTGTTTAAGTGCCACCTGAAGACCAACTTCTGCTGTATTACCTAAAACAAATCCACCTCAGTAAGAAAGTCCTTGCCCAATATTTGACCACATTCTACAGTATTAACTTCTGTCTCATTGTCTGTCTGAATGGCTTATGTTAGACTGAAAGCTACTCTAAGCAGAAATTGTGTCTTACTTCTGTCTGGAAAGTGTCTTGTATAATTTGGGCACCACTAAAACACACAGAAAATACGAAGAACTAAATTCATAATAAATACTAATTCCATTACTTCTTTTGGCACAGTTACCCAGTCTTGTGAGCTTTTTCCATTAGGAGGAGAAATTGATGATAAAGTCTGTGGTATTTCTTAAATGATATCATGTTTATTTATATAGAACACATACAAAGTTGGGTTTCTAGAGCACCATCTGAATCAAGCAGAGACATTTTATTTGCTCAGAGTTCCAAGCTTTTTCCAGTCAGCACAGTCTCGTCTTTTCTCTCTCTTTTGGGACAAATTTCCATTCCTCCTCTTGCTGTGAGCTTTGTGGTTGTTTCTTTCTGCCTGTTTTCTGACTGCAGTCTTTTCTCTGAGGCATACATATTTCCATCAAAACCCCACCCCCCACATAGTTTGGTTGATGATTAGCCTTGCACGTGTCCCTTATTGTGCGTGGTTTCAGGTTGCTGAAACCCATTGTTTCAGGAATCTCACTCCAAAATATAGTTTAACTACTCCTTACATTTATTCTGAATGAAGGATGGTTGCCACACACACCAATTTAAAAGATTACTCCTAATAACTGATTGCTGCAGTTGGTCTGTATTTAGTTAAAATACAGAGGATCACTGTTCCTAAACTCTTGTGTAGAACTGCAGCCTTGTTATTATCAGTGTGCCAGATGATGGAAATGACTGTCTTGAATAACAGAAAAAAAACTCTAACAGCGTGTATATTCAAATTTCTTTGAGATTTGTATAATTCATTTAATCATCTGCCCCATATTTAGGTGTCCCAACTCCAAGATCTTGCTTAAAAATGTTATTGGTCTTACAGCATCACTTCCGTTGGACTGGGTGCCTAAGCAAGATGAGCCAAATCTTGCTGTAGTTGGAGGAACATGTACTATCATCTAGATTCTAATTCCTGCTTCATTGTTAATCATAGTTCCAAATGTCGTATGCATTGTGTTTGACTCATAGAATATAGATAATTGTCCTGTTCTCATCTTTCCCTCAGAGATAGTGAAATATAGACCTAGTCATGGAATATTAATTTCACTTTTTCTCTATCTCATCTATAGGTTTTACTGAATTCCCTCCCTCCGCACCCTCCTCCCCCTGCCCACATACACACACACACAAAGGGAGATTGTAGCTCTCTCGTAGGATGCATTTCTTGCATTACTGTTTTTGGGGGGAATACTTCCCCCCCCCCCTTTAAGCAATATTCTGTAGCAATGCTGTATGGAATTATCCTCTCTCATTTTTGGACCTCAGCTGGTCGACAGCATCCTTCTCCCTGTACTCAAGAAAAGATTTATCTTTAGTCACACAGATGAAGGAAGACATTCACTAACATTAACTTATTCTGGAAGAACTGGAGTGTGTTTACTGAAATAGGTTCCTTCATTCTCTCCCTAGGGTTATATATGGATTTTATAGAAAAACTGGGTTTTCATTAGAGACTAACTGTCCCAAGCCTTATTTTGTTGCTAAGGGATAACTATCACTTAATAGATATAGATGAAACTCTTGAAACCTATTATTATCTGACAGATACATTAAGAAGACAAATATGTTTTGTTTCCTCACAGCAGGGCATGCCTATCTGTATTTTTTTCTATAAACATTAGGTATAGTGCATTTGTCTTGCATAAACAGTTTACCAATATTAAAATAAGTATCCTTGTTTCATCATTATTCCATTCTACACATAGTGTCATAGTCATTTCTGGGATAAACACAGTGTTTAATTTGTGCCAGGGCTTGCCTTGGTACCTCTAGGCTTAGCAGTTTATAACCCTATTCTCTGTGGGCCTGCTGTATCATTTTTTAATGTAAAAAAACAAAAACAAAAACAAAAACCTGTTTGAGCCCCAGCATTAATTGCTTTTGTCCTGGCACCTCTTTAATTATAAATCAGTCACTAGATAAGACACATTATATTTGAATTACATCACTGATGTATTTTATCTTATAAGATCCACATAATGGTCCTTGGTTTTGACCCATTTAAGGTCTCTGTACTGCCAGAGTGGGGCAAAGTGATCTTAAAGATGCTCTAAGAACGCAGCTGAAGATTCTCCAGGGATAAAGGAATTTTGAAATGGGGTTGAGCTAGAAAAGCCAGCCTCACACAATGCGCTCCCTTAACCTTGGTGTAGAGACATATCGGGGTGCTGGAACATGATTCCAAGAGATGAATGTCTATTCTGTCTGATATAAGAGCAGCCTTGTATCTAAATCTATTTTGTGCTAGAGACCCAACCCAGAACCAGAGGGATTGCAACTGTGGTTTAGAGCCTCCTCTATTTACCCTCTCATTCATCTCCACGGAGCATAAGGATCCGGTGTACTCAACACAACTTGGATTTGAGCCAAAATTCCTTCCTAAGGTTTTTCTTTGCTAAGTATTAATTCCTTGACTTGTATCGCATAGCATTTTCAATCCAGTCCACCAACAGCCTTAATCAATGAACAGTTCTCTAAATGACCTACTTGATCTGAAGCAATAAGCAAAAACAAACAGAAAACCTAGTGAACATGGAGAAGTCTCTATGTTCCTACTACTTTTCCACACATCTCTCCCCAATCTTTCATTTTGTTCCTAAGACTTTATGAGATAGCATTTCTACTTCTTTATAGGATCAAAAAGGATGTGCCAATGAGTAGAATGGCCCAGGCCTCCTAACAGAGGGAGGACAAAGTGGGCAACTGCCCTAGGACCTGGTGACTCAAAGAAGCCTGGGACTCCAGCTGCTGCTGCCCCAGCAGTCACAGCACCCAGAGCCCCGACCCCTTTAAATCGCTGTGTGGCATGCTCCGGGCAGCTCTTAGGGATGCCTGGGAAGGTGGAGGCATCATGCAGTCTTCTCCTAGGCAGCACTGGCAGGGTGCCATGGTCTGAGCGGCACTGAAGTCCAGCTGTCCTCAGCCTTCCGCCTAAGGCTCTCTCCCTTGTAGGGACATGCCCCAGACCTTGCCAAGGGCAGTGAGCTCCCTGAGAATGGCTAATTAATTACTCTTGATTCAAAGAGACCTAATGTTCACATGTGCTAAATGATCTCATTTTACTTAATATGAAAGATTGCTCTCAGATAATAACTAGTTTCACATTGTTCACTGTGGACTAATAAGTGTCACAAATTCTCAGAAAAATAGAAAAGAGCTCCACAGAAAATTAAGAAGCAATATATGCATAACAAGTCAGTTTTGGTCAATCCTTTCCCCAGTCCAATATTGTAATTTTTTTTCACTGATTATATGAAACTTCTGAAATAATTAATTGATGCTGATTGGCTGACATATGCTCTGACAAAAGAGTTACCTGTTTCTGTAACTGGTATTTTTTGATGTATCACTCATGTCCACAGAACATAGGTGTGCGTGGTCACCACATGCACCAGTGCTGGAATATTTTCCCTCAGCAGTACCCACAGGGTCCTGCTTCAGTGCCCCCGATATAGTGTTTCTGGCCTCCTCCAACCTTGGTTCTTTCTTTACGGAAACACCAGAAGGGGGAAAGAGGGCACGGTGTTGAATAGAAATGAGCAACATATCTCGCAGAACACCAGTTATGGAAACAGGTAAACTGTCTGTTCTTCTTTGAGAACAGGACAAGGAGTAATGGGCTTAAAGTGCAGCAGGGGAGGTTTAGATTGGACATTAGGAAAAAATTCCTAACTGTCAGGGTGGTCAAATATTGGAATAAATTGCCAAGGGAGGTGGTGGAATCTCCCTCTCTGGAGATATTTAAGAAGAGGTTAGATAGACATCTGTCAGGGATGGTGTAGACGGAGCTTGATCCTGCCTTGAGGGCGGGGGGCTGGACTCGATGACCTCTCGAGGTCCCTTCCAGTCCTATTATTCTATGATTCTATGAGAGCTTGCTCGCGTTCATTCTATGTTCTTGGAATGTACTGGAGACCATTTTTTATTTCAAAAGATGAAGAAAGCTACATGGGGAGGCTGTTTTAGATTTCATTTTTACAAATAAGAAGGAACTGGTTCAGAGTGAAAGGCTGTGTGGGTCAATGTGATCATCAAATGATAGAGGTCATGATTCTAAGCAATGGTAAGAGGGAGAACAGCAAAATAAAGACAAAAATACATTTGCGCAAAAGGGCTTTTTCCCGAACGGGACTGCGGAAGAACACTGACAATCTTACATTAGACCGTCAGTGTTCTTGAGCAAATTCAAGCGGCCAGTGTAGACAGCTGGCAAGTTTTTCCGGAAAAGCAGCCGCTTTTGCGGAAAAACTTGCCAGTCTAGACACAGCCTTTGAGTTTTCCTCTGTGATATTTATAGAAGCAATCGTCACTGGGAACAAGTGCAATAGAACAGTATTGATAATCTACTTTAACACAGAATATTTGGAGAGAATATATTAATCATTAACGAAATTTCATCCTGTCTACTGTCCAAGATAGGTCCCCACAGCACAAATGGATATTTCACCGTCACCTACACATTATTCCATAATTCAAGGCTAGTTCTTGCTCTGGTCTTGGCATCACATCTTAGCTTTACAAAATAACCATTTTCTCTTCAGTCTGATTTCTTTATTCTTTTCTGTATTAGAACGCTCATCAATGCTTCCTCCCCTTTTTATGTATTTTCCCTCTTTATTTAGCATATCATTTTATTTGTAAGAGGTTCATTGTACTGTCCCATGTCCAATTCAGTATTTTTTCCGGTGTTCCCTAAAAATATTTCCAAATCTTCCTGCCATAGTTTCATCACGACTTCTAATATATACTTTTTTTATGAGAGCTTCTCTCCAGCCAATCAATTCAATCTACTGTTTGCCATTACAGTAGTTTTTAAGTCTATCAAAGGACAGTAGAATCTGGAATACTGGAATGGATTTTCCACAGAGTTATAACCAACCTTCACATTTTGTAACGTGACTGAATGGAGTGAAGGAATTTTGTTTTTCATCACTATTTCCTCTTTTCTTGGAAAATGTATATCTATATGTCTAATCCTAGCATCATAGAATCATAGGGTTGGAAGAGACCTCAGGAGGTCATTGAGTCTAACCCTCTGCTAAAAGCAGGACCAATCCCAACTAAATCATTCCTGCTAGAGCTCTGTCAAGCCGGGACTTAAAAGCTTCTAGCGATGGAGATTCTGCCACCTCTCTAGGTAACCCATTCCAGTGCTTCACCGCATTACTAGTGAAAAAGATTTTTTTTCTAATATCCAACTTATATCTCCTCCAGTGCAACTTGAGACCATTGCTCTTCATTGTGTCATCTGTCACCACCGAAAACAGCCTCTCTTCATCCTTTATGGAACTCCCTTTCAGGTAGATGAAGGCTGCTATCAAATGCCTCCTCACTGTTCTCTTCTGTAGACTTAATAAACCCAAATCCCTCAGCCTCTCCTCAGAAGTCATGTGCTCCAGCCCCCTAATCGTTTCTGTTGATCTGTTCCCAAAATATCACAAAAGCAAAGAATTTAAATTATTTAAGCCAATTACAATGTCATTACTCAGTACTTGCTCCTGCCATCTATTATAGCTACTTCTATCTCCTTTGCTGACCTATACTGATACAACTAGTATAATTTCTAAAGGGTTACAAAGTAAGCAGCCTAAGATGATTTAGGCCTTTAAATTAGCTAAAAAGATTCCTAGTTCAAAATTCACAATGTCTAACCTTTATACAGTCTAATAAAATGAAATATGGAATATCATCTAGTAAACTTTTAACTAACAGTTATGTTTCAGATGCCAACTGGGATCTTCTTATAATGTTATTAGGTTAATTTGTCTCGTTTAAGAGATGTCTGTGTGCATAATTCTGTGTGAAAATTATCTTCAACCGACAGATGCAATCAAACAGGAAAATATCACAGTTCATTTAAATTGCCTTTATGTTCACAATGACTACAGACAGTACTTGTTCCAAGAACACCATTATTAAAAATGTTAAGTGACAAGTACAATAAGCATTCCCCCCATAATTTATTGCCAATCCATTCTGACATTATCATTGTACTCTTAGTGTTTTCATAGCTCTTCACATACACATGTATCTCAAAAGCACACTCAGTAATGACTTTTTAACCTTGCCCACTAAGCATGAATGAAACAGATTAAATTTGGTGTAAATGTTAGTACTTTAATCTAAATGCTCTTATTTTCTTCATGTTGCCATATAAACTTGAAAGACACAAAGTTGACACCTTTGGACAAGTACTTTAATACATCAGGATAAGCAGAATGTTTGGCAGAAAACAATCTAAGGGCATGTCCTCACTACCCACTGGATCAATGGTCAGCGATTGATCAATTTATCACATCTAATATAAACATGATATATTGACTGCCAAGCCCTCTCACGTTGACTCCAGTACTCCATCAAAATGAGAAGAGTAGGCAGAGTTGATGGGAAAGCATCAGCTGTTGACTTACTTCTGTGAAAATGCCACGGAATGCATACCTAAGTATGTTGACTTAAGCTTAGTATTCTTGTAGCTGAGGTTGCATAACTTAGCTTGTCAGCCTGTGGTAGTGCAAAGTAAGGCAATACAAGCCCTGCTCAGAGATGAGTGAGTGGATTTCTCTCTTTTTTAATTGGTCTGCATTTAATCTCATTTGCTCATATTTCACAAAACCAGGCAATAATCTGCCATGTATTATGCAGAATATAAGAAAAAGTTACTCATGTTGTGCAGTAACTATTTTCCAAGATATGTCTCCCTTCTAGTGTGCGTGTTCCCCTTGAGTCTCGGACGAGAATTTCCATTAGCAATGTCTGTTTGCACCATACAATCTCATGCTGCCCACTAAAAGGATATAGAACAGCATAGGCAAATGTCTCTCCATTACTACTCTATCCAAATCCAACCAAGAATCCAAACCAGAGTGGATGAAGGCTAAATATCAGAGTACCCATAGGGACACACATCTTGAAGAACCAGTTACTGTAAAAGGTGAGTAACCTCATCATGAAGTAGTGTCCCCATGGCCGTTCCATTTCAAATGACTCCTGAGCAGTATCTTTACTGGCAGGAGGGAGCTCTAGAATTGAATCCAAGACTGAAGACAATTCAGCAAAACCAAATGCCCTATCAGATGTGACAAAAGGACGAAGGCATAGCGTTTAGAAAAAGTATGCACTGAGGCTTACATTACAATAGTAGAAAATTGTTGACCTTTGATACTACCTCCTTCCTTAACATAAAATTGGTTAAGGAAAGTTGAATCTTTGCATTTATATTCTAGAACAGAAAGGAACTCAGTATTGTTGTGTATCAGAGGGGTACCCATGTTAGTCTGGATCTGCAAAAGCGGCAAGGAGTCCTGTGGCACCTTACAGACTAACAGATGTATTGGAGCATAAGCTTTCGTGGGCTTTCATCCCACTTCATCAGATGCAATACATCTGTTAGTCTATAAGGTACAACAGGACTCCTTGTCAGTATTGTTCTGTTATTCTCCTCTTCAGTCAGATAGCTTTCTTTAGGATAATGAGTCTTGTGGATAAGGGAGAAGCAGTGGACGTGCTATACCTAGAATTTAGTAAGGCATTTGATATCGTCTCGCATGATCTTCTTATCAATAAAGAAGGCAAATACAACTTAGATGGGGCTACTATAAGGTGGGTGCATAAATGGCTGGATAACCGTTCTCAGAGAGTAGTTATTAACGGTTCACAATCCTATTGGAAGAGCATAACAAGAGAAGTTCCACAGAGGTCTGTTTGGGACCAGTTCTGTTCAATATCTTCATCAACAATTTAGATATTGGCATGAAAAGTATGTTTATTAAGTTTGCAGATAACAAGCTTGGAGGGATTGCAACTGCTTTGGAGGCCAGGGTCATAATTCAAAATGATCTGGACAAATTGGAGAAATGGTCTGAGATAAATAGGATGAAGTTTAAGTGCTCCACTTAGGAAGGAACAATCAGTTTCACACATACAGAATGGAAAGTGACTGTCTAGGAAGGAGTACTGCAGAAAGGGATCTACCGTATATTCCGGCGTACAAGACGACCTCTGATGTTAAAAAACATCCCCCAAAAATCGGGGGTCGTCTTGTACGCCGGATGCCCCGCCGCCGGAGCCCCTCCGCGGCTTTGAAAGCCTCGGGGGAAGCCGGCGGCGGGGCATCCCAGGCGCGCATGGGCTGCCCCCCCGCCGGCTTCCCCCGAGGCTTTCAAAGCCGCGGAGGGGCTCCGGCGGGGGCGCAGCCCATGAGCGCCTGGGATGCCCCGCCGCCGGCTTCCCCCGAGGCTTTCAAAGCCGCGGAGGGGCTCCGGCGGGGGGGCAGCCCATGCGCGCCTGGGATGCCCCGCCGCCGGCTTCCCCTGAAGCTTTCAAAGCCGCGGAGGGGCTCCGGCGGGGGGGCAGCCCATGCGCGCCTGGGATGCCCCCCCGCCGGCTTCCCCCGAGGCTTTCAAAGCCACGGAGGGGCTCCGGCGGGGGGGCAGCCCATGCGCGCCTGGGATGCCCCCCCGCCGGCTTCCCCCGAGGCTTTCAAAGCCGCGGAGGGGCTCCGGCGGGGGGGCAGCCCATGCGTGCCTGGGATGCCCCCCCGCCGGCTTCTTCCGAGGCTTTCAAAGCCGCGGAGGGGCTCCGGCGGGGGGGCAGCCCATGCGCGCCTGGGATGCCCCCCCGCCGGCTTCCCCCGAGGCTTTCAAAGCCGCGGAGGGGCTCCGGCGGGGGGGCAGCCCATGCGCGCCTGGGATGCCCCCCCGCCGGCTTCCCCCGAGGCTTTCAAAGCCGCGGAGGGGCTCCGGCGGGGGCGCAGCCCATGAGCGCCTGGGATGCCCCGCCGCCGGCTTCCCCCGAGGCTTTCAAAGCCGCGGAGGGGCTCCGGCGGTGGGGGGGGGGGGCAGCCCAGGTGCTCCTGGCGGCTTTGCTCCCGGTGCCTCTGGTCTGCTGGGGACCATCTCCAGCAGACCAGGGACACCGGGAGCAAAGGAGGCGGAGGGGCGCTGGGGTATAAGATGAAACCCTATCTTTTAATTAAAAAGATAGGGGGTCGTCTTATACACCCAGTCGCCCTATACGCCGGAAAATACGGTAAGGATCATAGTGGACCACAAGCTAAATATGAGTCAACAGTGTGACTCTGTTACAAAAAAAAGCAAACATGGTTCTGGGATGCATTAATAAGAGTGTTGTCAGCAAGACACAAGAATTCATTCTTCCCCTCTAATCTGAATAGGCCTCAGCTGGAGTATTGTGTCCCGTTCTGGGTACCACATTTCAAGAAAGATGTGGAGAAATTGGAGAAGGTCTAGTGAAGAGCAACAAGAATGATTAAAGGTCTAGAAATCATGAGCTATGAGGGAAGACTGAAGGAACTGGGCTTGTTTAGTTTAGAAAAGAGATGACTGAAAGGGGACATGATAGGAGTTTTTAAGAATCTAAAAGCGTGTCACAAGGAGGAGGGAGAAAACTTGTTCTCCTTGGCCTCTGAGGATAGGACAAGAAACAATGGAAGGTTTAGGTTGGACATTGGAAACAACTTTCTAAATTTCAGGGTGGTCAAACACTGGAGTAAGTTGCCTAGGGAGGTTGTGGAATCTCCATCTCTGGAGATATTTAAGAGCTGGTTAGATAGATATCTATCAGGGATGGTCTTGACCATACTGTGTCCTGCCGTGAGGGCAGGGGACTGAACTCAATGACCTCTCGAGGTCCCTTCAAGTTTAGTGTTCTATGATTCTAAAGTGAGGCAGAGTGGATGCTGACCAAGGGAAGTTCTGGAGTTAGGCTTGTTACACTTTTTTTTCAGATAGTCCCCAAATTTGGGCAATGAGATTTCCCTAGATTCAAACTAACAATATGATTATAATCACGGTTCAGTCCTTTCTATAATGCTGGGCTAACTTTTCCAACAAAATGTATAATTTGTGGCACTCAAGTCATCCTTTTCACTGCTAAAAATAAATTAATTATATGTATAAAGATGGGTTTCCTTTTTCATTATTCCACAACTAGCCAAAACCAACTTTACCTTGTGCAATAATTCTTTCCCAGCATAAAGGAGGAATATTCCATTCTATACCACAGTAAGTTAGAGAATGTCAGTGTCATATTGAAGTACTCTATGAAAATACTTTTCATCTTCTATTATAGAAATGGACATGTACTCTGGCAAACCAGACTTAAATCCTGAGGTGATATTCTTGAGCTCCAGAGCATTATTTTTAAAAAATGAAGTGCTATATGAATTAAATAGGAAAATGCATGCTTCAAGTGTGTAGAGCAGCCCTATTTTTAACAGAACAATGTTAATACCTAAATCCCATCTTTAGGTTTCAGAAGTAACAAGATTAAAAAACAGTATACACGTATTTCTGGAACATGACTGTGACTCGTAATGCTAATAAAGCCACTGATGCAATGCACACCTTCTAGACATATACCATTTCAGCCTGTCTATTGCTTTAGGAAGACAATACTGCCTTGGTTTACATATAGTTCAAGGTTAAACATCAGAAATAGAGGCTAAAAAATATTTTTAATTTTTAAATGAAAGTTTCAATTCCAGAGTACAGCTCTGGACAAGCAAATTCCATGGGCACATCATCCACTAGACTAACTAGAGTCTCTGTCATATTTTATTTATATTCCTGTTTTCTAAATCATATTACTTAATTTCCATTGCCTGTTTACATCGCTTCTTCACATGTTACTCTTTACAGTAAATCCTCTTAACATTTAGATTTATTTCATTCTTATACATAGCACATCATACTCCTCCCTTACTGTAACATCCTTTTAGCTCACTAAATAGTACTATTCTCAGTGATTAAAGGAAAAATAGTGGTGGCAAATTTACAGATGATACAAAATTCTCAAAACAGTTAATTCCAAAGCAGACTGCAAAGAGTTACAAAGGCATCTCTGAAAATTGGGAGGTTGGACAATAAAATGCCAAATAAAATTCAATGTTGATAAATGCAAAATAATACACACTAGAAAACACAGTCCCAGCTATACGTATAAAATGATTAGATCTAAATTAGTTGTCGCTCAGGAAAGTGATTTTGGAATCATTGGCTATGTCTAGACTGGCAAGTTTTTTCGCAAAAGCAACTGCTTTTGCAGAAAAACTTGCCAGCTGTCTACACTGGCCGCTTGAATTTGCTCGAGAACACTGACAATCTCATGTAAGAAATCAGTGCTTCCTGCGGAAATACTATGCTGCTCCCGTTCAGGCAAAAGTCCTTTTGCGCAAAGCTTTTGCGCAAAAGAGCCAGTGTAGACAGCTGAAAACTGTTTTGCGCAAAAAAGCCCTGATCGCAAAAATGGTGATCAGGGCTTTTTTGTGGAAAAGCACATCTAGATTGGCACAGACGCTTTGCCGCAAAAAGTGCTTTTCCAGAAAAGCGTCCATGTCAATCTAGATGCTCTTTTCTGCAAATGCTTTTAACGGAAAACTTTTCCGTTAAAAGCATTTGCGGAAAATCATGCCAGTCTAGACGTAGCCATAGTGTATAAGTTCTCTGAAAACATCGACTCGACCTGCAGCAGGAGTCAAAAAGAACTAAAAGAAAGCTGGGAATCATTAAGGAAAGGAATAGATAACAACATAGAAAATATAATATCGTGTTGTACTCCCATATCTTGAATATGGTGTGTAGATATGGTTGTCCCGTCTCAAAACGATATATAGGAGTTAGAGAAGGTACAGAAAAGGGCATTTATAAGAGATGTATAAGGTTGGGACTTTTCAGCTTGGAAAAGAGGTTAACTTTCTCTCCCCCCCCCCCCCCCCCCCCAAGATCTAGGGGGTTATCAAATGAAATAAATAGGCAGCAGGTTTAAAACAAACAAAAGGGATTTTTTTCCACACAATGCATAACCTGTGGAACCCCTTGCCAAAAGATATTGCAAAGGCCAAGACTATAACAAGATTAAAAATAACTGAATACATTCATAGAGGACAGATTAATGGCTATTAGCCAGTATGGGCAGAGATGGTGTCCCTAGCCTCTGTTAAGCTGGGAACAGGTGACAGGGATAGATCACTTGATAATTTTCTGTTCTGTTCATTCCCTCAAAAACACCTGGCACTGGCCACTGTTGTAAGACAGACTAGAGGACTAGACATTGTTATGTTCTTGGAGAGTGTCTTTGGCAGACAGATGGACAGAGGTTGGGTACAGAGAGTCACAGAGTACTCAACTTGTTATACTTTGTATTTTTCTCAAAATGACAACTCAGGTAACTAAAGTGCAGATTTTTAAAGGAATTGCTGCACTCAGTGTTGCAATGCCTGATTTAAGAACTTCAATCTCATTTTCAAAATTATTTAGGCATTTGGGAGCCAAAATCCATTGAGAGGAAGGCTTCTGTGTTTTGCTCTGTAAGCTCTTCAAGGCATGAGTTGTCTTAATCTTGTCTTTTATATTTCAGTGATTATTGTTGGTAGATAATAAATAAGATATCCCTTACTAAATCACATTACATCATTTCATATGTGGGTCCTGAATATGCTATACAGGGACGGATTCCAATTGTGTAATAAAAGAACAGTGAAGTTACACCATGATGAAAACAGATTCCTTTTTATTTTACTTTAGAGGGTCAAATTACCATTTTTCTGAGAAGCTTGTGACCTGCAATGCTTGGAATAATTTTCATTAAACTATGCTTGGAACTGACTCACACACTGTTCTGAGAACTCGGTACATCTCAGAGAAATTATTCTCATCATACTAAAAGAAGCAGCAGCAAGTGCTACCATCCAGAGACCTCTTTTTATATAAAGCATTTCTATACTGTATTAGAGTATTGAAACTGCATCTCCATTAACACGAAAAAAGTTGTTCTTAAACTTGGCCTGGTCAAGCATCATCACTGAACTTCTTTGCTAATACATCAATCCCAATAAAGTGGTTTAGGAATGATATTTGTTAAATCATCTTATTAACTCAAGTAAGACGACAGTGTAAAGAACTTAAACTAATTGGTGTAAATCCAGCCCCTTTGGGGGGGGGATCATTAACATGTGGATGATTAGTCAAAAATGTGTGTACTATAGGCAAGGTAACAGTGCTGTAAAATAAGAAATTCCACCCAAATAGCATGTCTGAAAGTTTCTGAGGGTATGTCTAGACTGCATCCCTCTGTTGGCACCCTGGAATAGTGCTACGATGGGACAGTTGCCTGGTACTGGAATATAAAGGGTTAAAATATCCCTGGGCGAGTGCTGATCCCAGGACGCAATTAATCAGCAAATCAGAGTCCATCAGGTCTGTATAAAAAAAGAGATAGCAGGCCAAGAAGGGCAACCTCTTTCTCCAGCTCAGGAGGGACAGGGATTTAGCAGACTGCTAGTAGGGTACCTTGGGCAGAGCAGTGCTGGGGAAAGACAGGGTGATCCAGGGAAGCTCAGGCTTGAATAAACCCCAGTCTGAGGCCCAGCGAGGGACTACGGCTGCAAAGGAGCAGCCAGGGTAAGAATAGGCAGCAGGTCCACACCCAGTTTCCAATGATGAGTGGCCGTTTCTGACTGCAGTTTGCCCTGAGGCAGGAGCTAGATGACAACTGGCACTCGATCACTGAGGCAAGGTGGATATAGGAGGCTGGGAAAGGAGGACCCCAGTGTGTGGGGGTGCTGATGTGGGGCAGCAGCCTGAGGGAAGGGCACCATGCTTGGTGGGATGTGGGTCATAATGAGTGGTGGAGAATGGACAGAAAGGTAACAGCAAGCAAGACACCACAAAGAAAGGATGCTCGGAGACTGGACTAAATCCAGAGTGGCCAGCCAGAGGTGCTGCACTAGCGAGTCATGAACTTGCTACAATTGCCTTATATTAGGCTTGCTATTTCCCCACAGCCATACTCCACAATCCACCGCTGTTCACTGGTGAAAGCCATAGTAGCAAACCTCGAAAAACTGCCAAAGGAGGGCACAGTGTACATTAAGTGGGTGCTTGGTATGCAGCTGGTAAACTGCTCTTCACTGTCATTTTAACCTGATTAATAGATGATAGTTTTTACCAAGTTAGCAACTTTTTTTTGCAAGTCTTAGTGGTCTTATCGATCTTAGCAACAGTAAGCAATTCCAGCAAAAAAGCTAGTCAATACATTCTGTTTAGCATTTGTCTTCTTTTTAATTCAGTACAGGTGTAAATGAGGTTTTATTCCTACCTATTCCATTTGTTCTCACTGAGGACTTCCATTCATCTCATAGGAACTGGATTGATGTGGGGCTGATGGTTTTGTTTCTTTTTTTTTCCCCTCTTCTCATCAGAGACCAGAAGTGAAGAGAGTAATGGCAGGAAATGACCCCCACAGAGGGGTGTAACAGAGGATGCACAACCCCACAGTGTTCAATGCTACTGACCCTGCTAGGGCCTGGGGTTGGAGCTCATTGGAGTGGGCAGCCCAAGACCAAGGCTTCCCCGTCTCTATCTTTCTCCCCATCCCAGCCCTCCAGCTCACCCCCACACCTGACTTCAGTGGATACTAACAACTAGACCACTCAATCCACCCAGGACCCTACTACAATGATCTAATTAATCTTTGCTTTCTCTCAGCTTTTTGCCATGGGATCTGGTATCTTAAATTTTGATTTATCAACTAATTAAGTAGTCGATGTAATATCCATGGACTACTTGATTAGTCGATAAAGGATGGGGTGAGGTGCCCGCTATCCCTGCTGTGCCTCTGCCTTTTAAATGTAGTAAGAACCCTGCTCACCTGGGGTTTCGCCTCTCCCTTTGAAATGCGGCTTTTGCTACATTTCAAAGGGAGAGGCAGAACCCAGGTGAACGGGGACTGCTAGAGTCCCCACTTGCCCCAGATTCCTCACACCATCTCTCCCTTTGCCCCGCAGAGCTCTTGCTACATTTCAAAGGGAGAGGCACAGCAGTCGGATTGCTGCGAGCAAGAACTGCTTCAGTTAGGCTGCCAGAGAAGCAGCCATCCGCAACATGGCTCAGGCTCTGGCCCCGGCCGCTGAAGAACAGCCGCCCATGACATAGCTTGAGCTCTGGCCCCGTCTCGGGCCGCTGGAGGAGCAGCCGCCCACCATGTGGCTCTGGCCCCACCTGGGGCTGCCTGAGGAGCAGCCACCTGCGACACAGCTCAGGCTCTGGCCCCAGCCGGGGCCGCTGGTGGAGTAGTCACTGACTCCCCACAATGTGGCTCCAGCTCTGGCCTCAACCAGGGATGCTGGAGGAGCAGCTGCCCACCACATAGCTCAGGCTCTGGCCCCAGCCAGGGCCACCAGAGGGGCAGCCACCTGTGACATGGCTCAGGCTCTGGCCCTCCACAAGCTGCCATCCCCCCACAACACGACGCTGGTGGCTGAGGAGCAGCCACTCACAATGCAATTTGGGCTCTGGCCCTGGCCGGGGCCTTCAAAGGAGCAGCAACTGCAACACATCCCGCAGCTTGAGCCCTACGGAAGGACAGAAGCTAGGGACAGGGCCGCATGGTGGTTGCCCTGCTGCTCCTGAGGCAGAACCACTACCTGCCACATGGACCCGCCCCAGAGGAGCCACTGCCCAGCTCCTATGAGGAGGTGGGTGGGAGGTAAATTTTTGGTGTATGCCCACACAGAGATGCATCTCCTCTGGAGATGGTGCTATGGAGACAGGGCCAGCTCAAGCCGTTCTTATGCGTGCGACGCATGCATGGCTCCACCCCTGGGCACACAGTGCATGCGCGACCCCGACCCCTGGCACTCTGCACACCTCACAGCTGCCATCAGGTGCTGCGTGGCACCTGATGACAGCTCTAAGGGGCACCGTGCAGCTGGGCGCGCGGTGCCCCTTACAGCTGCCATCAGGCGCCCCCCATAGGTTGGCACTCCGGGCAGCTGCCTGGCTAGCCCCCCCTTAATCCGGCCCTGTATGGGGAACTGGCTTTTATGTTGGCTTCCCCCAGCACTGGCTTCTGCTCCACCCCACCTTGCTACCTCTCTCTGAGAGGGGCAGAAAGGGGGGAGGGAAGCGACTAGTCACGTCACTACTTGACTACCCAGTAAGCATATGCTTATCCAGTAGTCAACTAGTTGACTAATCGTTTACATCCCTGAGGGCATGTCTAAACTACATTCCTCTTTTGAAAGAGGAATGTAAATTAGGCAAATCGAAAGTGCAAATGAAGCGCAGATTTAAATATCCCACGCTTCGTATGCGTATGCACATCCGAGTGCTTTTTCAAAAAAGGGTTTTTTGAAAGTGAAAGCGCAGTCTAGACGTGGTTCTTTCAAAAAAAAAAACCCACCCCTTTTTTAAAAGAACCTGTACTCCTGAAAAAATGAGGAGTACGTGTTCTTTTGAAAAAGGGTTTTTTTCTGAAACAACCCCATCTAGACTGCATTTTCACTTTTGAAAAACTCTTTCTAAAAAGCGCTCGGATGCAAATATGCAAATAAAGCACGTGATATTTAAATCCGCACTTCATTTGCACTTTCGATTTGTCTAATTTACATTCCTCTTTCAAAAGAGGAATGTAGTTTAGATGTGCCCTAAAGGGATCACAGATTCAAGTAATAGCCTCTGTCACTTTTTAAATAACAACAGATGTTATGATCCAAAACAGATATGTTGGTAAACCCATAGAAAAAGCTTACAGCTGAAATGCCTTGTTTTGTGCAGAAATAATAAGGAAACCTTACTTGTCCCTTCTTATCTGCAAGGCTCTTTGAACTAAACAAACAGATCAGTCTCTCCAAAACTTAAAATCTAATTGAAAAGGCCTCGCTACATAAGTGACTGATAAGAAGCTACTCCTGTCATGCAATTTGATATTTAGGTAATTTTAAACAGTGAATACCACTACAAACTTCAATATTACAAAAACAGTTACTATATAGCACTATCTGAAATCCTGCAATATCTCAGATTCCAGAATTTTGGGAACCACTAGTAAATTCTGACCATGATAAATGGGAAAATATCTAAATGTTATTGTACACATATTTATAAAACTTTAATTCAAGAGCAGCTGGTTGTTGGTCTTGATTATGCACAAGTCTTTGAAAGTAAATGTGAAACAACTTTAAGTAGGAATTCCATTTATCAAAAGGCACATTTCTTAATGATTTATAATTCCCAAAACCAGGCAATAAATCAGTGTAAAAAACACAAGATCAAACATAGCCCAAAATTCTAGTTACCTGACAAGAGCGGAATTGGTTGACTAGCAGTGTGCATCTTTGCGGGTCTTTTCTTCCATCCAAACAATCCAGTTCAGCTGCTACTTGATTTAGTTCTTCATCTGCATAGTAGAACTGGGCAAGGAGCTGCGGGTCAGTCCTCTGTAATGAAGAGATACGTACATTATTACATTTATTTATCCCTTATAGGTCTTTACAAAGACCTTTTGGTTAAATATTTTCATTTAAAGGGAAAGTAGTGAACAGTTTTTGACCAGAACCTGACCAAAAGCTGACAGAGAAGGGGTTCTTGTTAAATATCTAATAATGATTAGTTTTAAAAATTCTGATCCTCAAGCACACTTTTTTAAAAATCACTATTATTGCCAACGCCATATTGCAACAAACACTATTTCCAAAGTTGCACTGGCTGCTCAGTGATACTGGCACATAATTATTTTGGCATTGTAAATAGCTGAATCACAGATTTTGTTTTGTTAAACAAAAACAAAACGACATATTTCAGCTATAGTTAAATCATGCAAAAATGGTTTTCCCAAGACAAAAAGACAGAAGAAATTAGTGAAAAATTCCTAACCTTCTAATAAAATATTATGCAACTGACTCTTTTCCCTCTTTAGCGTTTTCATGAGTTTACACCTCACATTTCCTATCAAGTAACTGTACTGGGAACACACAGGCACACGCCCCATGAGCATTTTATTATCATCTTTTAAATATATGTTATTAATGTCCCAATTTCAATATTAGCAAAATACACATCCTGTAAAAACAGACAAACCTGAAGTCCTCACAGCACTACAGTACAAAAACATGCACAGCCATATCAACCCCAAAAAATTACGTAACATAAATATCCTTTAGCAAAGATCAACATACATCCACTATATCTGATAAGTAATAGTATTGTTACTTTTTTGACTTAAACAACAAATGGTCTGGTAGCACTTTATAGACTAACAAAACATACAGCCCACTTCTTCAGGTGACCGGAGTGGGTTTTTTCGTTTTTTTGAATACTGTTACTATTTATTACACTCATCAATGGCCTACTAGGTTAAGATTTACTGAGTTTAGCTCTGTAAACTGTGCTAAAATTATTTTAGTCAATATTATTTGTCTTAATGCTTCTCAACCACTAATCTAAAGGGGCAATAACAAAAAGCTATACCGGTAACTAGCATACTGACTCTTGTCCTTAAGTAACTAATTTGTGCATAAGCTTAATGAGTTTAAAGCTGTCTCATATCATTGAGCTGAAAAGCCTCTTACAAGAACTCAACATGAAGCCTGAAACAAGTCAATGCAGCCTTTTGTAAGGGACCTGAGAACATATGATATCTTAAGCATCTGGAGAAAATATTTTCCCCTTTTCAGCAAAAAGTCACAAACTTAAGGTGTGCCTAGACTACAAGGTTGTTGTTTTTTTCCCGAAAAAGTGGCCTTTTTTTGAAAAAACTTCCCCTGCATCTAGACTGCTGCTGCGTTCTTTCGTAATTAAATTGAAAGAACGCAGCAGGTTTTTTGACCGTGGAAAACCTCATTTTACAAGGAATAAAGCCTTTTTTCAAAAGTGCTCTTTTGAAAAAAGGTGTTATTAAACGCAAACAGTGCTTTTTCAAAAGAGAGCATCCAGATTGAACTGGGTACTCTTTTCTGAAAAAGCGTCTGTCTTTTTCAAAAAAAAGAGACTGCTGTCTAGACGCTCTCTTTCGAAAGAGGCTTGTAGTCTAGACATACGCCTAATCTGAAATAAATAAAAAATACCTATAAATATTATTAATTTAGAGCATCTCTGGATTTATTCTCCTTTTAGTCCCTTTGTTGTCACCTGCTAGAGAAGATCTAAAGTACAGAAATCAAGTATAAGCTGTCAAACATTTACATACTTTCACAGCAGTTTTCCCTATGCTTATATTTGGGAGATGAGTGAAGCATTAGGAAATAATTGAAAGAGACAGAATTTAAACTTAAAGCCCAATGAGTATGGTCAGGGGAAATGTCTAACTGAGCTGCTGCCTGCTACTTGTTTTGCTAAAAATCAAGTTTCCAAACTGCAGACCACATCTCAACAACTGAACTTGAGTGCCTTTGGGGTGACATCCACCCTGTATCCCACAGCAGGCTCCTCAAACAAACAGACTTTTCCCACTAAAATTTGGATGGCTCTGCCATTGCCAGCTGGCTGCCTGATCTAAATTTTCTTCCCCCTCTCTCCAGCTATGTCACCACTCCCACAGCCTCCACAAGCTCCTCTCTATTTTTTCCTCTTCATGCTGTCTCTATACCCTTTCCATTCTTTCATCTTCCCTCTACATCCCTGTTCTTCTGACTTCCCCACAATCTCTTTGTTATTATTCCCTTCCCTCTTTCACATCATTGTACTGCCTCCCTGCAAAAAAGGACAAACAGAACTTCCAAAGCCAATTCATCTTTATTTTCGTTACAATTTCTTCTTGTCCTCTATCCACTACTGTTCTTCTCTCATATCACATCTACTAAGGCTGTAAACTCCTGAAGCCAGGGTCCTGTCTTTCTGGTTGTTTAGAAAATATCTGATATAATTCTGGGTGCATTTTGTAACAATTATTGCTTACCCTCTTGCAGGCAGTTTCAATAAAAAAAATAAATGCCAGGTACTGAAGGGCAGATTCCATGGTACCAGACTGTCTGGAAGGGGATGCTGCCCCCAAACCATGGATAGAAAAGCAGCTGAAATACCATACTGCTCCCAACACAAAGCCGGATTGCTTGGCTTTGTTAGGGGGCGATGCATTTGGCCCTTCGTTTCTTACACTCACCACAGTGTTCCTTTTTCAGACCTATGAGGACTGGTGGTTAAGTCCCAGTAGCAAAATTTTTGTGAGACATGTCTCCATCCTAGAGCTAAATACTTTCTAATGTATTTCAGCCTATTGAATATTTGTTTTAAACAGAGTTTGACATTTCTTTAAACATAATTAGATGCAGGATTCAAAGTGTTAAATCCTGATAAAGCAAAGAAAGCATGATTTTTAAATGAATTTATCTAAACTACCCTGCAGAATCAAATATAGAAGTTTAATAATTATGGTCTTAAGCAAAAATAGGAAGCTGAGTTTTGAGCTCTCACATGACTGATCTTTCAAATTGGAGGATAAGAAGCTTTAATTGAGTTCTCTCTACTGTGTTGTGTTCTGTTGCAGATTAGCAGTATAATCTTTGATTAATTATGTCAATCATATGTGGTCTGTAGCAAGATGAAGCTGCATGAAACTCTAAATCTCCCAGCAGGGGGTCATGTGAAGTGAAAAACCACAACTTTCTGAATTCAATTTACACTTGATTAGCAGCAGTAAAGGGAAAGATAGTATCAAAGTCTCAGTGCTAATTTTCTTTTTCAAACTATGCAAAATATGATTCAAATGATTCAGTCTGCATTTACTCATTACTTTTTCCTGGATTTGTGTGAAGTAGCATTTCAAATATTTAAATAAACCATTTTGATGCCAAATGAAAAATCTGGCTTGAAAGCACTGGCAGGCCAAAAAGGTAATATATAACGTAAGGCCCATTGTGAAATCATTTTTGATAAAATATTGATTTTGGACATTATTAATATGAAGTTTGTCCTTTAGAATTCATTTTGAATCAAAGCAGATTTAGAACAACTTGATACACACCTTCTAGAAGATTAATACAAAATTAAATAAGTGACATGTTTCTTAGTACCCAAACTTTAAGATATTCTTTTGACTTTCAAAAAGATGTTTATAATTTATAACCTTATGATACTTAAATGATCACCTTTGTTATTTCTATAGCACTAACAAGGTGGAAGGTCCTGTAAAGAAGAGTCTAAAGAGTATCAGGTTTTAATCTAAAATATGTATTTCTACATAAAACTACAATTTTGAAGCTGAGTAGAAAAGTATATGTACATAGCTCAGTAAAGAGGAAAAGTGATAAAGTAAATTTCTCATCCTGCCCTGAGAAGTTACTGAGGCTTTGTCTACACTGGCAATTGAATGACAAAGTTTTTATAACTCAAAAATACTTAATCCCACTCCACCCCCAATTCATCGCTAAAAGCTGTGTAGTGTAGACATACCCAAATACTCTAATATGGTCAGCTCAAACACTGAGAAATCCCTGCATAAGGAGGTCTGTTCAAGTCAACACTACACTCGCTCGACATAATTAATTAATCCTTCCCAAATACCGACCAATTTACAAACATCTGCACATGTGGATGGTGTGAAGGTCCAAGCATGAATTAATGTGTAAGGTGTGTGCTGGATACTTTTTTGTTGGAGGAGAAAAAAAACAAAAGGTATAAAAAGCAATCTTATTTCAAACTTTCAACAAAATATTATGCAGAGCAAGGAGAACAAAACCAAAAATTAAAAACCTGATTATTTTAAGAACCATTTGAAAAGAGGCAAAACGTGCAATTTTGAAATGTTTAGGAAGTTCAAATGAATGAAGGAAGATCAAATGTTTTTCAAATATAACAATTACATTAGCATAATATGTCTTGTGCTATACATATTCCAACCAGATTTGTGTTAAGTGGGTAAAGACAAGTATTACACAGCTAGAATCCTCTAGAGAACTTTTTAAAACTGTTTAAAAACTTTAAAAGTTTGTTAAAAACTATTTAAAATTTTCATCTTTTCTTCTAAAATTGTCCATCATATCAAAGAACTGGTCAAAATACTGAAAGGTTATCAAGTCCAGTCCCCTAAACTCAATGCAGGACCAAACATCATTTACACCATCCCTGACAAGTATTTGTCTAACTTACTCTTAAAAATCTTTAATGATGGAGATTGTGGAATTTATTCCAGTGCTTAACCACCCTGACAGTTAAGAAGTTTTTTGTAATATTCAACTTAAACTTCCCTTGCAGCAATTTAAGTCCACTGCTTCTTGCCCTATCATCCATCGGGAGTTACAGAAAATATTTTTTCTCCCTTTTTCTTGTTACTTTTAGTTACTTGAAAGCTGTTATGTTCCACTTTGTTTTCTCTTTTTCAGACTAACCTAACACTCCTGTCTAACACTCCTGATAATACATCCCAGAATGATATGTGATCCACTAAGACTTCTGGATCCCTTTCTGCAGTACTCCTTCCCTTGGCAGTCATTTCCCATTTTGTATTTATGCAACTAATTGTTCCTTCCTATGTGAATACTTCGCATTTGTCCGTATTGAATTTCATCCTATTTACCCTAAACCATTTTTCCAGTTTGTCCACATCATCTTGAATTATAATGCAATCCTCCAAAGCACTTGAAACCCTCCAAGCTGGGTATCATCTGTAAACCTTGTAAGAGTATTCTCTATGCCATTATCTGAATAATTAACATATTGAACAGAACTGAATCTAGAATGGATCCCTGCAGATCTACCCACTCATTATGTCCTTCCAGAATGACTGTGAACCATTGATAACCGCTCTCTGAGAATGGTAGTCCAACCACTTATGCACCCACCGCATCATAGTTCCAACTAGGTTATATTTCCCTAGTTTATTAATGAGAAGGTCATGCAAGACCGTATCAAAAGTCTTACCAAAATCTAGATGTACCACATCTACTGCTTTCCCCTTATCCACCAGGCTTGTTATCCTCTTAAAGAAAGCTATTAGGTTGGTTTGACATGATTTGTTCTTGAGAAATCCATGCTGAATATTACTTATCTTACTATATTCTAGATCAGCAGTTCCCAAACTTTTCGGCATCACTCCCCCCTTTTTGATTTTTGAAAAACCCTCACGCGTCCTTCCTCCAAAAATAGCAAAACTTGTTGAGCAAAAAAAAAAAAATGGGTTTGCAGACCCATGTTCTAGATGTTTGCAAATGGATTCCTTAATTATTTGTGATATTATTTTCTGGTACAGAACTTAAGCTGACTGATGTGTAATTTCCTGGGCTGCCGATATTTCCCTTTCTATAGATGAGCAGTATAATTCCCTTTTGCAGTCTTCTGGAATCTCTCCCATCTTCCATGACTTTTCAAAGATAACAACAGTTAATGGCTCAGCTCCTTGAGTACTCTAGGATGCACATCATCAGGCCCTGGTAATTTGAAGATATCATTTTTACTGGCATTCACTATGTTAGGAGTCTAATCACCATTAACCTTCTTGGTGAAAACAAAAACAGAGAAATCATTAAGCACCTCTGCCATTTCCACATTTCCTATTATTGATTTTCCCTCTTCACAGAGCGATGGGATTACCCTGTCTTCGGTCTTCCTCTTGCTTCTAACCTGTTTGCAGAATGTTTGTTTTTACTCTTTATGTCTCTAGCTAGTCTTATCTCATTCTGGGCCTTTCTAATATTGCCCTTATATACTTTTGTTATTCATATTCATCCTTTGTAATGTGACATAGTTTCCACTTCTTATAAAACTCTTTTTTTTATTTTTAGATCACTGAAGATCTGGTTAAGCTATAGTGGCCATATTTTTTATTTTTTCCTACATAGTGAAATAGTTTGCTCGTGTACCCTTAATGCCGTCTCTTTGAAAAACTGTCAACAGTGTTCACTTGTTTTTCCTCTTAGACATGCTTCCCATGGCATCTTAACTACCAACTCACTGAGTTGCCTAACATCGGCCTTCTTAAAATCCACACACTTTATTTTGCAATCTAATCTGTGCCCAACATGTCTGATTTATTTGTTTTCTGAAAGTTTGAAGACTTTTCCAAAGAAAATAAATTTTTGACTGCACATAGAATCATCTTGGAAGGTTTGTGTGGATGATTCATTCAGGGCAAATGCTAAAAACATTCATGTCAGGAAGTGCCAGTTTTAAGGTTGCATGTATAATCTTTCTTCTGATGCCTTATGCATGTCCTGTGACACTCTGAGGTTCAGCCCACACCAGTAAGGGAGTTTGTCACCACTTGCCCTTTACTGTAGGTGCTTCTGTGTTGTACAGCCTTGGTTCAGATCAATGACAGCAACAGTATGCTCAACGCAATAGCCTCACTCTAGCTACCACAAGCTTTGTTGCACCTTGTAGGGTGACACCAAAACCACTCCTGACTTCTCACAAAAAATGCCTCTCTGCGGTGTTACATCCTTCTTACTGTAGCACTCACACAACCTTATCAAGTTTTCTGCTTCTTTAAAGAGACAGTATGTATTCACTTCATTGGGGCTGGCAAAACCTCTACTTCAGGTATGGCCAACCTGAGCCTGAGAAGGAGCCACAATTTACCAATGCACATTACCAAAGAGCTACAGTAATTTGTCAGCAGTCTCCATCAGGTGCCTCCTCTCCCATCTCCAGCACAGTGGCCCCAATGATCAGTGCCTCCTCTTCCTATCCCATGCCTCCTGCCCACTGTAATCAGCTGTTTCATGGCACTCAGGAGGCTCTGGGGGGGGAAGAAAGGAGCGAGGGTGAAATACACTTGGAGGAGGAAGTGGAGCCAGGAGTTTAGCACTAGAAATTTGGCACATGTAGCTATAGTCCCGGAGTCGGTGCCTGAGCAAGGAGACGAATATTAACTTCAGAAGAGCCACATGTGGCTCTAGAGCCACAAGTTGGCCACCCTGCTCTACTTCAATCAAATCATTGCAGAGAAAGACATTTTAGGGGAAGAACGCAGGGTGGGAAGTTTTGTTCTGTACTCCAAAGAGTAACAATTGTAGAGTGGAAGCCAGAGTGATCAGCATGTTTTTATGCTGCCTGCTGGTCTCAGGGCTCTGAGCAACAGCAGTATAGCATACTAGACACCCACAGTTAAAAAAACAGGTGGTGATTGAACCCCTTACTCTCCCAGGAGAACCCCAAAACAGTATATTGGCATGGTTGTGGTTTACAGTTCAAGCACTGATAAAATTCCCAACCAACTGCAAAACTAGGAACAATTACAGAAAGGTTACAGTTTATTTTCTGTTTCTTTATTTCAGGTGTAGAAATAGAACACAGAAAATTTAAAATGAGTGGCAGTGAAATAACAGCAAAGTTAGAGCTGGCTAGACTGGAAAAGGAGCAAAAAACCCTAAAATGAGAGGCTGAGCAAGTACAATGAGAACACCAGAATGGGAAGCCAAACAATGAGTGTATGTGAGTACCAAAAAATGGAAAGTGAACTAAATGGGTAAGAAGCAGCACACAAGAGGGCCTTGGAAGCAGAAGCAGCTCCCCACCAATAAGCTATGGAGTGGAAAGAAAAGGAAACCTCAGAGACAGAAGGATGAGAGCTACATAATCTGAGAATGGGGAAGAGAGGTGAACAGTTTGCACAGCCCAAAGGTAATTTCTCTCCCCAAGGTGCACGAAGCTCAGGTAAGCTCTGTCCTGTGTACAGAGAAACAGACTAATTCCTTAACACATTTGAAAGTCTATGTGAAGTACATCCAGTACCAAGGGACAAGAAAGTTCCAACACTGATTATTAAACTCTTGAATAAAGCATTACATGTATTTAATTTAATGACATTTGACCAGGTTTTGAAATATGAGTTTAAATAGTTTATATTGCAGAATTTTCAAATTACTCCTGAAATGCATAGAGTAAAATTTAGAGAGCTCAGAATTAATGACAACATGTGGCTGTGTCTACATTGGCATGATTTTGCGCAAAAGCAACTGCTTTTGCACAAAAACTTGCTGCCTATCTACATTGGCCACAAGTTCTTGCGCAAGAAAACTGACGTTCTAATGTATGAAATCAGAGCTTCTTGCGCAAGAACTATGATGCTCCTGCTCAGGAATAAGCCCTTTTGCGCAACTGTTCTTGCGCAAGAGGCAAGTGTAGACAGGCAACATGAATTTCTTGTGCAAGAAATCCCGATGGCTAAAATAGCCATCGGAGATTTCTTGCGCAAATGAGCATCTACACTGGCACGGATGCTCTTGCGCAAAAGCACATCTCTTGCACAAAGGCACATGCCAGTGTAGACGCTCTCTTGCGCAAATACTTTAACGCAAGAACTCTTGTGTTAAAGAGTATTTGCGCAAGATCATGACAATGTAGACGTAGCCTGTGTGTATCATTGTGTGATTAGATGAGAAAATAGGCTTAGTGGAAAGGGGCAGAGAAATGTGACCACCTATTTGATCTTTTCACATAGCAACAATTCCTGAGCATATGTTCTGAAGAGATCAGACAAGGAACTTGAGCTACACCACTGGAGTCTGTCCAAAAAGCAGCTGCTTTTGCTGATGACTGATTGCTGAAGCTAGAACATCCATTGAACACAAACTGCAAAGACAGATGTCCCAGCAGTCACATTCCCAAAATGAATCCCCTCTTGGGGATCTCTCTCTAAGATCCTTTCCACATAGGAATGGTCCCAGGTGTTACCTATGTGACTTAATTGAGGCATCACTGGAAGATGCTGGAAGCAGTCAGCCCATAGTACAGATAGATAAACAGCTATGGGCCAGGATTCCGCTTGGAGCAGGGCAGACTCAGGGTGGTAGTTTCACATCTTCAGGGTGACAACTTAGATAACTAAGAAACAATTGTTGGTGGCATACAGAAGATAAGGAGGAAGAGAGATGACATTTAGATACACTGCTTCAGGGGAGCTAAAAATGGATGCCAATGGCTAAATCAATGTCGGGGGGAGGTGGTTTACTAGTCTATCAGCAACACTTGTCAGGCTTGACATACAGAGTATGACAAAAGTGATTTGGGGCAAAAAATATCCAGAAAGTTGGTGTGAGATTTCCTGAACAAACTGATAACCAGCTGGTCGTGAAAAAAAGAAATCACTACATGCTGCATGTACAGGGTATGTACAGATATTAGGGATTTGATAGTATACATGTTTAAATGCTTAACTAATGAGCCTAGGTTCATTGGTTAATCTTCATGCAAGGCCCTCCCACTCCCACACTCTTACCTCTGTATCAGAGACAGCAATTCAGGGGGGAAAAGAGGAGGGGACGAGAGAGATCAAGCGGGAGCTGGTACGCGTGGGGAGCCAGCTTTTAAGCAGGCTCCCCATGAGCACTAGTTCCCAGGTTACACGTTTACAAAAAAATGCATTTTAACAAATCCCTAACAAATATGTGCTAGAATTATGTTCTTAAAATGTTTTGGGGAGATAATCCTGCACTGGGAGGTGGATAGGCCGAAATATTGTTAAGATCTTTTCTATTTGTAATTCTACTATAAACCAAGCAACGATAAAGGTTTCTTATAACAGAAGTGGAATAGAAAAAGTAGTAATTATTTCTCCTTTAACTTAGGTGACATTTTTAAATGTAGGAAGCAAAAGCAACTTTGCTGTTGTTCTAATCTTCTTTTCTGTATTTAAGAATGAAGGAAAGTTTGAGAAGAGTTTATATTTTGGACACAACAGTGCTTGCAATAAAAATGCTCTTTTGTCGGCTTTCTGATGCTGTTATAATAGTGGCTTTTCAAATTTGCTGAGATTATTCATACCATAAACTACAATATTACTCTACAGATGCCAGGTCCACTGTTTTCATGAAGGCCAATACAATCATTCTAATGGCCCTAAGTAACATGATCCGTGTACAATGAAGGGCAAGCTGTGGAAGTATTCCTTATCTTGGGTCTACCGTTTGTAGTTAGAAATGAAGGTACATAAAATCAAGAGCTGTGAGAGACAGAGAAGTTTAGTACTCAACCAGAGACACTAGAAACAATACTTGATATACTGCACCATCTTTCCCCTAGGTTGGACATTAATAATTTAAACAAGTCAATAAAATAGAGCCTGCAAACCTATTCTGCTGACCATGGCTGATGCAAAACATGAGATAATGGGTGAAAGCCAGGCTCTGTCAGAGTCAACAGCATTGACTTCTGTGGGTCCAGGATACTCCCCAATGATTTTATATCAGATAGAAGTTTTTAAAAAGAAAAAATATTTTAAATAAAGCAAAAGATTCAGCTATATGCAAATTGGAACTATATGCAGTAGGCCAGGAACACTGATTTAATTAAATGGTTTCTATAGCTACTGCAGTGGAAACTAAAACAGACTAATGAATTCAAGATTTATTCAATACCTACAAAAAAGTCAAATTAAAAGAGTGATAATATAGAATCTGATGGAAGCACACCTTATTATCAAGTGAAAGAGTTCCATAGCCAAACTTTAAAAAACAACAACACTTCTTTCCACTTCCCTAACTCCTCTGTGTCTACTGAATAATCATGATGTATTCCATTATCCCATTCCCATCCTGTAACAGGGCACTGATCCTCTAGGTGCATGTGCAGCCCAAAACACCTGTTATGGGCTCTGGTCTTTAAAATCTGGGATTCGCAAAGAAATAATCTGGAAGGAATGGGAGAAACTGTAATCCCAGGACACAAAAATGAGAAAGACTGGAAATGGAATAATAAAGCTTCCTGTCACACAGAGAAGAGACCTGTAAAAGGAGATGTGAAAAGCACTCCAGTTGTGCAAGGAAGGGCTCTCCCCAACTGGTAACAAACAAGGTGGACATTTTACCTGTATAGAGTGGGCAGGAGCAGAAAATGGCTGGTTCATTTTAGGAGTAGGGGATGAGTACCGCCATTCTAAGCTAACCAAAAGAGAGTCTGGATGGTATTTATACCCTATACAGTCCTGTAGAAACCTCCTTCACCTAAAGCCATCAGATGCCACCATGGCGATATTAAAGCCCAACCACTGTATACAAATTAATAATGAGATGAATGAGGATTTGGAAGTATTGGATGGCTTCTAAATAATTTGAACAAAATGTCTTTTTTTTTTGAAAGGAGGAGGAGGAATGGATAATTGAAACAGATTTAAAGATTCACTCAGATGCATAAGGTGCAACAGGTTTGGGGCTGCTTCTTTTTTTAAACCAAGTCATGTGGTATATGCAAAAATAGCCCTCTGGATAAAAATGGAATAGTAAAGAACATAACCGATATGAAATTCTTTCCCAGTGTAGTAGCAGTGACTATATGGAGAATGCATTTTACAAATAAAAATGTGTGTTTTGGAATGACAACATGACAGTGGTGCATATTATCAATCACTAGTCCTCCAGATTGCCCATAATTATGAGGTCATTAAGGACATTTCAGTGTTTAAACTTGAATCATGTTTTGCAGACAAACATGTGCCTGGGATTGATAATAGCATAGGCAATGCATTGCATCATTTACCACCTCCAGCCATCTATCAGGCTTTACATTTACAATAGGAGAGAAAGTATCCCATATCCTTGTAATGAGTATTTTAGTTTGTAACCGTCACCCAGCGGATTTCAACCTGGGACCTCTGGAGCTTAGTGTAGGAGCCACTACAGCTTGCACTATAAACACGGCTGATTGTCAGCTTAAGCTGTAGAGCTCTCTTGTTCTTAGCTCTGGCTGTAAGTGGTCTAAGTGCCACTACATGGGACAGTGAACCACACTAGGGCCGTGTCCAGACTCAGGGGTTTTTTCGGGAAAAGTAGCCTTTTCCCGAAAAAACTTCCCCTGCGTCCAGACTCAAGCCGCGTTCTTTCGAAATTATTTCGAAAGAACGCGGCTTTTCCTTTGATGGCGGTAAACCTCATTTCACGAGGAAGAACGCCTTCTTTCGAAAGTTCCTCTTTCGAAAGAAGGCGTTCTTCAATGTAAAAAGGCCGTCTTCGAAAGAGAGCATCCAGACTCGCTGGGTGCTCTCTTTCGAAAAAGCGGATTTCTCTTTCGAAAGATCCACCTGCAGTCTAGACGCGATCTTTCTAAAGAGGCTCTTTCGAAAGATGCTTTCGAAAGAGCCTCTTTCGAAAGAAGCCTGCAATCTAGACATAGCCTAGGTGTGTGGCTTAAAAGTTCAGAGGTTTTTAGTGAGGTGGTGTCAGCACAAGTCCTAGAGAGAATCCCCATCACTACTGAGAGGATTAGGGATTTTGGGGCAAGGCTGCATTCCTGGAGGCATTTTTTTAAGCTTTTAGAATCAGTGAACTAACAGCTGGGTTGGCGAGGGATATGTTGGGAAGGGCTTTGCAAGTGGAAGGATTTACAGTAAGAGGTACAATTGATCATCTTGACCCTAAGGATCTTGTAAACCAGTAGTCCCCAACCTTTCGTGGCTGTGGGGCACCTGGGGGCAGGGCCACTCACACAGCAGGCGTCCGGGGGTGGGGCTGCTCACGCGCCACGTTTCCGGGAGTGGGGACACTCACGCGCCGCGCGCCTGGGGGCGGGGCTGCCCACACGCCGCGCGCCCAGGGCTGGCACTGCGCATGTGCTGCGCAGTGGAGGGGGTGGGCGGGGGGACAGCCCAGACGTTTCGGCGGGCACACATAAATGCCCTGGTGGGCGCCATGGCGCCCGCAGGCACTGCGTTGGGGACCACTGTTGTAAACCAATCAAGTGGGATGAGGTTAGTTCACAGTACTGGGGATTATACAGTGATGAGACCAGATGAGGAATTATACAGTGATGAGACCAGATGCGCAGGAAGATGGAAGGTCCTTCACAACATACCCGTCGGTTACTGTTTTAAGAAAGGAGCTTGTAAGATTAGGGCTATAAACACATGAATTTGCTGCCAATAAAGGATTAGAGGTCAGTGTGATTCAGGCAATTGGATAATGGCATTCAGATACACACAGGACACATAAAATCCCAAATAGAGAAGCAGAGCTATTTTTCCCGTTTCAAATTTCAAAATCATGCACATGGTCCAAGCAAGTAGAGGTGTAGCTCTGTGAGTATCAGTGTTGTACATGATGTGCATAGACACCAAGTAATCGGAGGTTCACAGCTGGATTTAGCTGGCAGGGTAAATTTGACCTGGCATGGAAAGAGGAGCATACTATAGGACCAGCTGATGTCCCTTATATGATCATTTGCGGCTTGGAAACAGGTCACCAGAGCTTAAGCGAATCTGGGGGAAGAGTCAGGATTCTTTTCCAGGGGCAATGATTATTTTATCTGAAACACTGCAATGCAGGGAGCAGTGAAATCTCCATAGATGGATAAGGTTAGAAGGTATATAAATAGGTAGATCTAAAAATATACATAACCAATTGGTCATTTCAGATCAGGATATATCTTACTGGGAACCCAAGGAAGGATGGAATACACCTATCCAAACAGGAAAGAATCAGTGAAAATACAAAAGTGTAACCGATGTATGGAGGACGCAGCCAAGCATGACTGCTGATGTCTCCTTGAGGAAGATGCCCAGTGCAGGTACCTGTTATAGAAGAGATATGGTTATTGGATAAAAAGGCAAAACAATCAATTTTGTGCACCAAAGTGAAATCCAGGGCAGCATGTTTTAAAGACTTATTAGTCAGCAAGAAGGAGATTTTGCATGCAGAAATGGCAACCATTAGACACCAGTGGCAAGCAGCACTTGGAAAAAGATGGAAGGAAAAGTATCCCTTAATAGAGCTGAGAAAAAGGGGTTCAAGACTCTTACATCTCTTATTGTGGGGAGCCAACATCACTTTTTTTTTTTTTTTTTTTATAGAGGAGGGTGGTAAATGCTGTGATCAGTATGTGGATTTCATGGAACGTCTTAAAGAAATGGTGTGATCTGTTGCAAAGTACCTTCTGATATATTAAGTGAATCAAGTTGCATCCTAATGAAAATGCATCCACTGCCTCCTGTCTTCTGGAATGGCCAGACGATGTAGCGGTGCTTACCAGTGATGGCCAACTCTTGTCATCTCTGTTTGCATAAATCTCTCTCTTGCCGCCCATTAAACTACAAAAAACTTTCTGCACTAGCTTTCACTTTGGTTCACCAAATTCACTCTTTTCCATAACAAGTTCCCATCTCCTGATATCTACAATAACAGAAGAGGCACTTCTCCTGAGCACTGTTGTATACCATCCTAAAACCAAATCTTGATGTTTTGCCAATTGTTATTTCACTATACAATAATCTCTTTGGGAACCTGGCGTCCCTATGCTAAAACACCACGGGTCTTGAAAACACAGCTTTTATAAGGATTGTTTCAAAACTACTTTACAGACTTTCTGATGATCTTATTTGTGTCTTTCTTTATCTTACTTCTTGATATGCTTTTGAAAAGTTTCTTCCAGATTGTTGATGTGTCAGTTATAATTTGTCCATATTTAGCAACCATAGAGTAAAAATGGACAAAAGCCACTACAGCACGGTAAAATGTTTATTGTGATCCTCTATGAGATTTTATACTGCTTCAGCCGATATTGAACATGGCAACATGCAGAACATTTGATTTTTAATGCAGGAAATAAAGTCTTGGTTAATAACAATAATGTTTTTTTTTTTAATCCCAAGCTAATAAAATAAGGCATAGCAAAAACTTGAGTACCATAGATGTTTTTATAGTCTCTCAGCTTCAGACGGGCACAACAAATTTCTTAAGTTTCTTCATACCCAAAGTACATTATTTTTCTCTCTGCTTCAGCAAACTTGCTGGAGGTGATTTGAGATTCTCTAAAGTATATTTAATAAAATCATAATAATCAGTATAAAGTTGTCCATATATAATCATATTTACTTTGCTGAAGGCTTGCAAACTTGTCAGATTGAAGATCTTCCCAAATGTCCAAATTTAACAACTCTTGGGATCACAAGTACAATCATTAATTCAAAAAGATTTCATAGCAATTTTCTACCTCAACATACTTTTGCTCAATTCAAATAATGCTGAAATAGATCCTATCTGTGCCTTCTACAGAGACATTGACCAGCCTTTTATCAGACACTGGACATTGTGACTTCAATGGATTTCTCCAAAAGTCAAAATTTAATAGTGGCTTCCACAATTTTCATTAGCTAGTAACAATGTCTTTGGGACAATGAGTAAGAACTTTATATAAGCCCTTGGATTTCTCCAGCCCCTCATTTCTTTGCTTTAGCTGCGTGGCAGCCAATGTACTAGATGACACAGAGTCACAGGATTCTAATTTGTGTCCTTTCCTCCATGCCACGCTTAAACTGTCTATTTTTGCTCAGTAAGGCATTCTTTTGACTCTTCAGGTGATATTCTCAAATCCTGTCCTTGAACTGCAATTCCCTTGGTAAACAAATGGGTTTATACAACAACTATTTTTGCCTGTCTATACCAACTCAGCTTCTGATAAAGGCACATAAAATTTAAATTAGGTAAATTCTCCCCATTAACATGCAGTTTTTAAAACTATTATTTAAGCCACAACTCCCTTGCTATTAAATCATTAGCTCCTTTTAAAAAAAAATGTTTCTACAATGTAAAGATACAGAAGGTTCAAAATGAATATGTTTAAACAAAAAGTTAATGGATACATGAATTACAAAGGCTGTAATTTCTCAGGCAGTTCTATAGTCCTGGCAAGAAAAAAGAAATAGTGACTACACAGCACAGCATCTCATCAGGTACTTATGATCTTGTATTCCCTGTCTCTAAAGACAATATTGCCCTCATTGATTCTTGAGAGTCATTCCCTTGACTAGCAAGTTAAATCCAGCATCTGGCACAAATAAGGAACTATTTAGTTGATGAAGCATTTTTCTTCCCCGAAACTTGAAAAAACAATTTCCAGGAAGGCCATTAGGTACATATCTGGTAGCCAGTTATTCTCTTTTGATCCACAACCTCACTTGCAATATTCAAATATATCTTTTTCACAATTATTAGATATTTAAACATACAGATTCAGTTCAATTGCACCCTTGAAACTTCTATTTGTCAGTATTTCCTGTAGAACTTCAAATGCCAAGTATGCTCAAGGGAAATAAGGACTACACTGCAAATTCCCAGTTATGAGCAACAAAATACACTGCTAATATAGATAAGGGTATGTCTACACTACCACCCTAGTTCGAACTAGGGTGGTAATGTAGGCAACCGGAGTTGCAAATGAAGCCTGGGATTTGAATTTCCCGGGCTTCATTTGCATCTTGCCGGACGCCGCCATTTTTAAATGTCCGCTAGTGCGGACTCCATGCCGTGCGGCTACACGCGGCACGGACTAGGTAGTTCGGACTAGGCTTCCTAGTCAAGGAGTAACGGTAGTTCGGAATAGGAAGCCTAGTCCGAACTACCTAATCCGTGCCGCGTATAGCCGCGCGGCACGGAGTCCGCACTAGCGGACATTTAAAAATGGCGGCACCCGGCAAGATGCAAATGAAGCCCGGGAAATTCAAATCCCGGGCTTCATTTGCAACTCCGTTGCCTACATTACCACCCTAGTTCGAACTAGGGTGGTAGTATAGACATACCCTAACAGAGTTAATGAAAGCTCTCTTTTGTCAGGAATATGGTCCTAACTCATTAGACAATTTCTCTTAAAGAATGGACAACAGAAAAAAAAATCAACACTCTATTGGCCACATGAAAGAAAGTGAAAATTGTGACGTAATGTTTGAATATTTAAGCAAAGTCTGCAATTCCGATTTCAACATAGACAGCTATCACAGGCAGACTCCTCAGCATGCAAAGACAACAATATCCTTGATCTGAATAAAAGCTTCCTTTCCACAAAAATGAAGTCCTACTGCAACAATTGTAAAACTATAATTTCCCTATTTGAAAAAAATTCACATCCCAAATCTAGATGCCTAAAACTGAGCCCTCCACTAAGATGAACTTTGGCTCATTCAAAAGGTCAATAGAATCAGACTCTCTCAAACAAGGAAATGTGGCAGAGAAGTTTAAAACTGAGGGTGTCCTAAAGAATAATGCCTGCTAGTGACTCCATCTCTTATTTATCAACAGAAATCTAGCCCTAGAACTGCCCCAGGGTGTGTTTAGACTAAATCCCTTTTTCAAGAAAGGGATGTATATTAGATATGTCAACATTGCAAATGAAGCAGGGATTTGAATTTCCCGCATTTCATTTACATAATGGCAGCCACCTTTTTTTCCCCCGAAATGGGGCTTTTTCAAAAAAAAACAAAAAAAAACCGGCAGTTTAGATGGGGATCTTTTGAAAATAAAACCCTTTTTCGAAAGATCCTGTATGCCTCAAAAAATGAGGTTTACAGGATCTTTCGAAAAAGGGTTTATTTATAGATAATTTATACTTTGTTACTCAAAGTTTTCTTTTTTCCCCAATAAGCAGCAAGTCATAGATTCTAAGCTAGGTCTTCAGCCCAATTTCTGTTTTTGGGAATCAGATCTGCAAATCATTAGCTCTGACGTATTCCCTTTTTAAGCAAGAGCTTAAGGTATCTTCTAGAGCTATGAGGAGAACAGTTCTTTTAACAAAATTCTACTGTAAGGAAAATGACTAACTATGAATAGTCCTACTACATAGCATGAAAGCTGTTCTACCAAACAGCTATATTATCCAAGATAGGGAATATCTATGGCCCATAATACCTGAATAAAGGAAACGCTGGGGAAAGAACATGTAAATTTCTATTCTTCAGAATAGTGCATTTCACATGTCTGGCAATGGAATACACCAAAATACAGATGATTGCCTAACTGGCTCAAGCACTGCAATGAAAAACACTATCTCCTGAAAATATCAGGTAAAGCTTGCACATTAACTTTCATGCATTGTACAAAGGACAACGGAATCATAGAACAGGAAGAGGTCTATGAAAGGTCTTCTAGTCCTGTATCGTGCACCCATGGCAGGAATAAGTATTATCTTCTAGATAATCTCTGGTGATTTTTGAGAGCAAGTTAGACAATCACAGAGATTCCAGAAACTCCCTAAGCAATTTATGTCAGTGCATAACTACCTTGACAGTTTTTCCTAATATCTAACCTAATATCGAATCCCTTGGTGCAATTTAAGCTCATTGCTTCTTTTCCTATCTTCAGAGGCCAATTAGGACAATTTTTCCTCCCTCCTCCTTGTAACAACCTTTTATGTATTTGAAAAATATGGGGTTGTTTAGTCTGGAGAAGATTTAGGAGGTTACTGTAACAATTTTCAATCTTCCTTCACAGGTGATGTTTTCTAGACTTTTTAATCATATTTGTTATTCTCCTCTGGACTTTCTCCAATATGTCCACATCTGCCCTGAAATATGGCACCAAGAACTGGACACAATGCTCCAGTTGAGGCCTACTCAGAGTGGAGTAGAGCAGAAGAATTTCTTCTCATGGCTTGTATACAACATTCCTGATCATACATCTCAAAATAATATTTGCTTTTGCTTTGCAACTGTGTTACACTATTGACTTATATTTAGATTGTACTCCATTATGACCCCCAGATCCCTTTCCATAGTACTCCTTCCTACATAGCCATTTATCATTTTGTATGTGTGCAACTGATTGCTCTTTCCTACGTGGAGTACTTTGTGTCTGTTCTTACTGAACGTCATCTGTTTTACTTCAGATCTTTTCTCTAGTTTTTCCAGATCATTTTGAACTTTACTCCTATAATCCACATTGCTTGCAACTTCCCCCCCCCCCCCCCAATCTTGGTATCATCTGCAAACTTTATAAGTGTGTACTCTATTTCATTATGTAAACCACTGATAAAGATATTGAACAGAACCAGATCAAGAACTGATTCCTGTGGTGTGGGACCCCACTTGATATGCCCTTCCAGCTTCACTTTGAACCACTGATAATTCCTCCCTGGAAAGGACATCCATTTTAACATGTAATCTACTCAGCCTAGTTCCTACAAAAAGAATCATACTGATACAGAAGATATCGTCATCCATCAGAGGAATGATTTTCTTTTGTTGGCCAATGTCATGAATTTGTCCAGATTCTTTGAGTATGTCCCAATTATGAAAGCTAAACAGAGGGGCTCTAGAGTAGCACACTCATATAGAAAGAGAATAGCAGACCAAAAAAGTGAACAATCTCCCCAAAGCCACATCTATTGGAAGAAAAAATTAGAAGAATTTTTATTTTCTGGAAACAGACTCTTTGGTGGAAAATCCTTGTGACCAAATGTACCCTGTACTCATACCCTACACATTACCCAAAAGTGTTGGTGCAGAATATGCTTTATGGGATAAGGAGGAAAAAGTCCTCATGAACTGATAATGGTTAAAAAATAGGAAACAAAGGATAGGAATAAATGCTTAGTTTTCAGAATGGAGAAAGGAAACTAGTGGTGTCCTGCAGGGATCCATACCTGGACCAATCCTATTCAATATAGTCATAAATTATCTCAAAAAAGGAATAAACAGTGAGGTGGCAAAATTTGCAGATGATACTAAACTGCTCAAGATAGTTAAGACCAAAGTAAACTGTGAAGAACTTCAAAAGTAGGTGACTGGGCAACCAAAATGGCAAATGAATTTCAATGTTGATAAATGCAAAGTAATGTACATTGGACAACATAATCCCAAGTATATATACAACCTGGTGGGAACTAAATTAGCTATTACCACTCAAGAGAGATCTTGAAGTCATTGTGGATAGTTCTCTGAAAACACCCACTCAACATGTAGCAGCAGTCAAAAAAGCAAACAGAATGTTAGGAATCATTTAAAAAGGGATAGAGAATAAAACAGAGAATATCTTATTGCCTCTGTAAAAAATACATGGTATGCCCACATCTTGAACACTGCATAGAGATGTGGTCGCCTCATCTTTTAAAAAAAAAAAAAAAAAAAAAAAGATATCTTAACACTGGATATAATTCAGAAAAAGGTAGCAAAAATTATTAGGGGATTGGAATGAATGTCATATGAAGAGAGATTAAAAAGACTGGGACTTTTAATCTTAGAAAAGAGGAGATTAAGGGGGCTCAGATTGAGATCTATAAAATGATTGCTGTGGAGAAAGTGAAAAGGAAAAACTTGTTCCCATAGCATAAGAACTAGGGGTCAATAAATTGAATTAACAGGTGTCAGGTTTAAAACAAACCAAAAAAAGTACAGTACTCTTCATGTAACGCACAGTCAACCTGTGTAACTCTTTTCCAGAGGATGTTGGGAAGGCCAGAATTTTAACAGGGTTCAAAAATGAGCTAGATAAATTCATGGTGGATAGGTGCATAAATGGTTATTAGCTTCTGTTTGTCGGGGACTGAGAATAGGTGAAAGGGGAGGGATTGCTTGACGATTACCAGATCTGTTCATGCCTTCTGGGGGTACCTAACATTGGCCAATGTCAGACAACAGGATACCAGATTAGATGTACCTTTGGCCTGACCCAGTATTGCTGTTCTTTTGTTCATATGTTCAAGATCACTAGAATCAGATATTTTTAGGAATATAGCACTATAGTTATTCCATATTTAAGTGCCCAAGAAGTCAAGAGGGAAACATCCAATTGTGGGCTTAAAGTGAGAGTTGTTGCAATTATTATCTGCGATCACCATAAAAAATTCAGATGGTAGATGGCAAACCAAACCTCCTTGGAGAGCTGACAGGACCAATACAGTGTGTAAAGTTAGGAAAGTTAAGAGGAAGAAAAAGGAGTGGGGTACTCTGTTCATGAGAAAAAACAGTGGTATATTACATTACTGCTAAGCAGAAAGATTATCTTCTGCTTCTGTAATTTTTAATATTATTCTCTGGACAGGAAATTACTTCCATTTTACTGTCTGTTTAAAATGTTTTTAAAGTATTTTCCAAATTTTCTCAGATCATTGCCACACCCATCTCCTGTAGGGTGAATACTGGGAACTGAACAGAAGGCAGGCATAAAAAAAAATTGGTCCTATTTATCATTGCTGTCTGTCAGTCTTAAAGAAGAATGTTACCTGTTAGTTCTAAGTAGATGAAATCTGAAGGTGCAGAAGTTAGTATTATTCTCCTAATGCTATTTGTAATTTTAAGAAGCCTCAGCATCTAACTCTTTCATCCATGTGCAGTTCTTAAATTAAAGTAGGTCACAATTAAAGGGTTATTTCACCTTTTCTTCCACTACACCCCCTTCTTGTACACCCTGTAACAGGCTCTGTGCCTCCACGTATGGACTCATGATTCTCCCATTCACAGACCGGGTCCCTGGGCTACAACTCCAGTTTATCAACCATGTTTTCTCAATAGGTCAACCTGGCACCTACAAGAGACTTTCTTTCTGGAGCTGGGACTACAAGGTAAATGCCATTACTCAGGACTTGTCTTCACTTACCCTAAGAGCAACACACCGGAGATAGATGTCCCAGGGTTCAATTTAGTGGGTCTAATAAGGACCCGCCAAATCAACCACTGATGGTGCGCCCCACCTACCTCGGTCCTCTACCAGGTCATGAGGAGTAAGGGAAGTCAACAGGTGAGTTTCTCCTATTGCCCTCCCACAGTGGGGATGCTTCAGAAATTTGACCTAAGGCGTGTCGACTCCAGCCATGCTGTTCTCATAGCTGGAGTTGCGTAACTTTAGTCTGTCATTCTCTGGTAGAGACCTGGCCTCAGAACTTCAAAACAAAGGGTAAATCATTTATTCACGGTAAAACAGTGTTTAGAAAGATAAGTCTACATACATTTAATCATACCTGCCATTTAGCATTTTCCTCAAAACTTAAGCAGCCCCAGTTTATCAGTATCCCTCATTCTGGGGATTGGATTCAGTTTTCTCTCTGGCCAACATTAGTCTCTGGTCTTCCCCGAGCTTCAAGCAGACAACTTTGTTCTCTGTGTCTGCAAGCTGAGACTCTCTTCCTCTTATCAGAATCACCCAGTGAACACACTGGGGCTGGAAGTACACCATTTAGACAGAGCAGTTCACTCAGTGGCACTTAAATGTTTGTAGATGGTTGGCTACCTGAAGGCACTGTACTCGTTTCCTGGGGATTTGCAAGTAACTGCTTGTCACCATATGGCAGATCCCATCATAAGACAAAACAAAAATAGACATACATAATATTCATAAAAATAATACAGCTCTTGCCCACATTGTTCACACAGCATATAACATTTACTCTTATCCAGTACATATAAGTGTGCCGTTACTGGGTGACCATGATTAAAAACTTCACTTAGAATGAACATCAAATTATTTCTGTTTGTATGTATTGTGTTCTATATACGTTATTCACATGCATAATCTTGGTTTTCAATTGCTAGTCGAAGAAAAAAATGTTAATGATAGATGAACCTAGCAGCTGAATTTCAACAGGATGTTTGCAGGTTACACTGACGATACTATTAAAATATACATGTTATGGTGTGAGACCACAGCTAGTGTACTGAGATGAACTTGCAGATTATAGTAGGATTGGTCTTCTCAAAATCACATTCATGAGGGGGGTGATTTTTAAAGGCACAAATTGCATTCAATACAACTCTTTGGGAGTTGGCCATATAACAAACATCTGTGCATTTGAAAAACTGCCCAGTGTCCTAAAGGTACTAAGAACCAGTATGCAGATGAGCACCAAATACTGTATTCTGAACTGTATTTTTAAAAAGAAGAAAGTTTAAATGTAAACAAAGACAAAGTCAATACCATAAAAAAGACAGACTACTAGATGTTTCCATAGAAACAATGAGCCTGGCAGCCCTCTTATAGGAAACCAGTTATCTTTCCTTATCCGAAGGGACAGGGAGAATGAATTCCTAGGTTAACAGATCACAAATGGCAATTGCATTAATACAACCTTGTCATTCTAATTATAGTGATGCTGCCGACTTCTGCCATTGGAGTACACTGAAAATCATAACTTTGTTTAACAAGAATAGCAGCAATTATCTAGAATGAGAATATTTTATTTAAGGCAAGCCTAATGGTTTTAAATGAGTTTTGTGAAACACTAAAACACAAATAGCATCTAGGTTTTTATTTTTAATGGTACAACACAACACCATGAAGGGCCAAAGTAAATGTGAGTTATTTTGTGAAAAATAAGTTTAATGTAATCTGTTGCACAGATTAATGAAATACAAAGAAATTTCAGAAAGAGTACTAATTATGTGCCATATTCAGAATCCTAAAGCACAGGAAAGATGCATGTATTTGTGAGGAATAAAAGTGCCCCAATGTTCTTCACCATTCCACAACATATGGGCTACGTCTACACTGCAAAGTTTTAGCACAAAACCAACTGTTTTTGCACAAAAACTCATGGACCATTCACACTACAAGTACATTTTTGCACAAGAAAAAGTACAGTAGATAGTGAGAAGACAGGGATTTTTGTGCAAGAGTTATTCCTCTTTCTACAAGGAATAAGCCTTTTTATGCAAGAGTTCTTGTGCAAAAAGGCATGGGTGGACGGACAATAGGGGTTTCTTGCGCAAGAAATCCCTATCAGAAAAAGCACAAGTGCTCTGATGGCCATTCACAGAATGGCCATCAGAGCTGTCTTGTGCAAGAGCATCCATAGCAGTGTGGACGCTCTCTTACACAAAAGCACATGGCAGTGTGGACACACTCTTGCATAAGAACTTTTTGCATAAGATTTCTTCTGCAAAAAGTTCTTCTGCAAGAAACCTGCAGTGTAGACGTAGCCCTGGATGAACTGTCAGTTCTAAAAACAAATTTGCAGTTTTAGTCACTCACTGAGAAATTTTTAGTTGGTTACCATCAGAGAAGTTCACAAAGTATCAGAGCAATATTTTTAAATTGGTTAGTGATTCTGAACTGATAAACAGGGAGAGATTTGGGAGTTATACAGCTGGAAGGTAACTAATTGAACTCTTTGAATGTCATATCTGCCTTCCATGCAAAAGGCAATTATTTTGCAAGACCCCACTTCTGTGATGACGCACATAGAAAACTAGCTGACTGATGGCAAGCTTGAAGCTGGTATAAGAGAATATATTTTAAAATGCAGACACTGTGACAATGTAACATTTATCACCAATAAAAGGCCAACCACCACCTTATCCATTGTAATTTATGCTGTACTGTCCCCCCCCCTTTTCTTCCCCCCCCCCCACACTGTCTTTGGGTTCTGAGCTCCTTAAGGCAAAAAATATGCCTTTATATGTGTTTAGAGAAAGCACATTGCGAACATGACCAAAATGAATATTACCTAAAATAAATGTAATCTGGAATTACTTTCTTTTCCTTTTCTATGATGTATGCACTCCACAAGACCATTAAATATTTGTAATGATATTACTATTTAATATGTTTATTACAGTGGTATATAGAAGTCCTGGTCACAACTGAATCAATTTTACTAGGCTATGAAAATATACAG
This sequence comes from Pelodiscus sinensis, assembly GCF_049634645.1. NCBI lineage: Eukaryota > Metazoa > Chordata > Testudines > Trionychidae > Pelodiscus > Pelodiscus sinensis. The sequence continues at coordinate 117,666,516 of NC_134715.1, read as the reverse complement.
AAACCTATCCTGTAGCGGGAGAGTGACAACAAAAACCAAGTTGGAGGAAAATGATACTACATAACACGATTCTTGTTACTTCCATGTTTTTCTTCTCTTTCATTTCTTATTGTATTATAACCTACAATGACTTCCTGCATAACTATTGAGTTTGGGGTTTTTTTTAAGAACATTTCAAAATGTGATATGTATATACATTTGTAAGATTTTAACCTGTAATTAATGTATGGGATTCCATGTCACTAATGTAGTTTGATTTCTACAGCAACTTAATTTCCACATCACAATAAGCCACCAATTTACAAAAACATTTCTCACATCATCTCCACCTGATACTGAAAAAAATCCCCCAGTATTCATTTTGTATTCCTGACGGAATAAGCAAGAGCTACCTCCCTATTGGAAGCTTTAGGTCATGTGGTCAAAAGTAGGCTAAAGGGCATAGGCTGGTGGTAAACCAGTTTTTGGGCATGTGCAATTCAAAAGTAGGGTGAAAGTCAGTTGAGTTTCAAAAGAAAGGGAGATGCCAGATGAGGCAATAACAGCTCTGTGGTAAACAATGGCAATGAGCACGTGGAATGTTGGCACACATTCATGACATGAGGCGATGTTGGCATGTATTCAGGAATGTGAGGTAATATTGACATGTGCAGCAGAGATCTGATGAGATAATTCATCTAAAAAGTTCTAACTTTATAGTATCAAGGTCAGTGAGCCAGTGCTGACAGAATGCTGCCAAAAGATGAAGGGACCAGACCTCGGATGGAGAAGCAGAACTGGGCAGAACTGGGCTGACAGGAGCTGATGGTGGCGGCAGCAGCTAAAGCCAACAGGATAGAGTAAATCTACTAGTTCTAAGTATAGGATAGTAGAGTAGAGTATGTGAGTGAGTATTAGTAACCATATAAGAGTGTGCTAATTGTAACATGTATATATAAAACTTAAAATACAATGTAAAGATTGCTGTCAGCAATCTGCAACACAGTGGCCCCTCTGTGACACTATGCAACTACTTAGAATCATCTCAGCTCTCTTGGATACTGCTCATGTCAATCAATAATTTAACAGAAGGTGGTGTCTGTCCTTCAAGTATTCCCTTGACTATCCTGGATATCCATATTTTAAGAGAACAGACTAGTCAACAGGTACAGTTTTAGGGAAAAACCTTTTAGGAGATTTAAGTTCTACCCACATAGGGAAAAACTGTTAGAGAATATTTTAAAATTGACCTGTTTTGAGGGAATCCCTTGGTAAAATCAGGAGGGGGCAATATATTCTAGGGGTACCCTCATTCTATTACTAGGGTAACCAGCCCTGCCAATGGGAAGGGCAAGGGAAGCAGTTGCCCCAGGGCCCAGCAATTCAAAGGTTCTTACCAATGTGTCCATTTGGAAATGTAAGAAAAACTAACATAATACTATCAAAGCATAATCCCTCTTTAATCAATTTGTAAATTGGGTAAATTGTGGGTTGATGTCACAGAAACACAGAATTTGAGAAGCAGATGAATTTCCAAATGAATTTTTGCTTCCTTGAATTAGGACTGCCAGCAATCTACAGTGATAGTTTCTAATTAGCACACTAAATATATAATATTTGGCTGTAAATAGTTAACAAAATAGTGTAGCCCATGTAGGAAGAATCTGAATTTCTGAAGCAAAAATATCCTGAATTCTTTCCTCACTGATGACTGAAGTTTATGTGCCCATGATATGTATGTGAAATACATTGCAAATGTAAAGAGTATGTGAGCAGAGAATCATTATTTGATAGGACATTTATATGATTAAAGGATTGGCAAACATGCCTTATAGTAATGACTCAAGGAGCACAATCTAGTTAGCTAACACAAAGAGAACTGGGCTTGTTTAGTTTAGAAAAGAGAAGACTGAGGGGGGACATGATAGCAGTTTTCAAGTATCTAAAAGGGTATCACAAAGAGGAGGGAGAAAAATTGTTCTCCTTGGCCTCTGAGGACAGGACAAGAAGCAATGGGCTTAAATTGCAGCAAGGGGTGTTTAGGTTAGATATTAGGAAAAACTTCCAAACTGTCAGGGTGGTTACACACTGGAATAAATGGTCTAGGGGGGTTGTGAAATTTCCATTCTTGGAGATATTTAAGAGAAGGTTAAACAGACACCTGTCAGGGATGATCTAGCTAGACAATACTTGGTCCTGTCATGAAGGCAGGGGACTGTGCTTGATGATCTCTTGAGGTCCCTTCCATTTGTATGATTCTATAAGAGAAGATTAAGAGGTGACTTGATGACAGTTTATGTACCTACGTGGGAAATTATTTATAATTAATGAGTGTTTCAATCCATTAGACAAAGTTATGACAAGATCCAATGTTTGGAAGTTAAAGTTAGACTGAGCCAGACTAGAAATAAGGCTCAAAGGGTTAGCCAAGTTAGTCTGTACAGGATAAACTTAAAAAACAACAAATAGTATGGTAGCACTTTAAAGACTAACAAAATAACAGAATAAGGTATTCTTTGTAACAGTAAAGGTAATTAACTATTGGAACAATTTATGGTCAATTCTCCATCACAAATGTTTAAATCAAAATTAGCTGTTTTTCTGAAACATATGCTCTATTGAAAAAAGAATTGAAGCTTGACCTCTTGTATATTACACACTAGATTATAACAGATTCTAGTCTTTGAATATGAAGCTGAATTAATGATTGTGCAGCCAAATTCAGAATCTGCTGAATGCTTAATTTCTATACAATTTGGTCTGGTGAATGAAGTTTCTCTTAATGGTGGTTGCCATTTAAAAAGTCACCATTTGCTGACTGACATGCAAGGTAACATGCTCACTTCCTGTTCCAAGTACCTGGGGAAAATCTTGGTCTCTCACACTTCTGTGGAGTAATTCTTGCTAGGCTTTGTGCTTGTCATGGAAGTCACAGAAATCATGGATTCTGAGAATTTCCACAGCCTCCATGACTTCTGTAGGGGCAAGTGTACCCATACCAGCCACTGCTGGAATGACCCTGGGAACAACCAGATGAACCACTGCTACTCTGGTGGCCCCCAGCAGTGGTCCCAGAGCAGCTGCAGTCTGTGGCCCCCGAGTAACAGCCCTCAGCTGCATGGCAGGAGCAGCTGTAGTTCATGGCCCCAGCAGCAGTTTCTAGCCAGCCAGAGCATCTTTTAGTTTGTGCTCTCCAGCAGTGGTCCATGGCCAGCTGGAGCAGTTGAGGTCTGTAGTCTCCAGAGGCTGGTGCCACTAGCTCTGAGTGTCCTCCACCCAGAAGTGCCCCACTTAGCCTCCCTCCCAAATAGCAGGCCCCATGGATGCCTACCCCAAGCAGCAGCCACCCCACTCTCCCAGTGCCCTCTAGCACTCCGCCAACCCCACAGGTATTTTTAGTATAAGTCATGGGAAGGTCACAGGCACCTAAAGAAAATACAGGATGGGGAGTGGAATCTCACAGCTGCATGTGTGCCAATCTTCTCAGTGATTTTCTGTCTTCTTTCCTTTCTAACATGTTACAGATTGAGCTGAGACCTGAAGAGAGTTCAGAGATCTGTTCACTTCTGTGGCACGGTCTCTATCAAAAACAGAATCTAGCACTTCTAGATCAGGAATCATGGGAACTGAAGGATGCTAACAAAGCCAGCTGTATTTAAAGAGGCCTACTTACCACCCCATTATGGGGGACTAGGAATATGACTGAACTTGATTTAAGTCTCTATGCAAAGGAGACTATGGAAGGACATAAATATTGATCTTTCTAATAAACTAAGGACTCAAGCAAAAAGCTGAAAAAGAGGTATAAGAGACAACTTGAAAAGATGCTGGGCAAAAAGCCCCCAAAATCCTCTGAGAAAAAGGAAGAAGTTTCATCCAGATCCTGATGACAGCCACAGACTAAAGACTCTATCTTTCTTTCAAACGGTTTATTATCCCAGAAGTGAAACATTTTGGTTTATCCAGAGGACTAATCCATACAGGTAATAGGGAAAAACATTATCATCAGCCAAATCCAATGACAGAAGTGTACTGAACCCTTGCAACATGCTACAAGTCTCACTGAATGCCGACTTATAAAAGTCTGCCAGTTTTGGACACCAATATAAGAGAAGTTTTTTGATGAATTCAGGTCTGTCATATCTCTCCTATCAGGTTCTAGTTGATGGAAAACTGATCCTTGGTACATGAGCTTGACCTTATTCAAGCCAATGTACACTGAAACCTTTTTCTGACTAATTCGTTCTTATAGAAACTTTCATGTCACATGGGGAAGATGCTGAATGCTGAAAGTGAGCAACATGATGCTACTGCTTCTTCTTTGGATATCCCCATTAATGTTGCCTGCACAAAACCTTTGCAGAAGTGGAGCTACTGCAAAGGAAGATGTGTGATGCTGAAAGACTGAGGGATAACTGGAGAAAAGAGAAATAGTACAGTAGGTGAGACTATGGCAACAAATATCTTTGTGGTTTTTACTGGCACTTTCCAACTAACAAGACACCAATCAACATGAATTAGGAGAAATGGGAATACCATAATTGTGACATTTTCCTGCTCTTTGCCCCTTTACCATATATTTGATCACAATTTCTACAAACTGCTTTTAGCTTTACGGCATATGATCTTTCTTTAAATGGAACTCCTAGATTCTTCTAATTCCTACTGCATTCATTTTAAATTTACAGTTTCCAACACAATACTTGACTAAGGATAATTAAATACCATTCTGTGTCAAGCTCATTCTATATCAAATTATCTATTTCCTATTACTTATTTTAAATTTCAAACCAAGGTACTGTGTGTGGGAGAATTAGGGGAATAGTCCCAGGTGTATTTTTAGGCTACTGCTGTGAGGCACATTGTAACCTTGAGCATTACTGGTCTGGTGACATTTTACTGAGGCACCATGATCAGAAAGAGCATTATGTTGAAAACTATGCTGATTAAGTAAGACAAGGGAAAAGAAGGAAGAAAGAGAGAAACTATAACACCCCCAAGCAAAACACATCCTTGCATCCTTCTCAACTCTTGAAGTTCAGATTTGTGACTTAGGAAGATTTTCTCCACAAAATGCTGTGTGATGTTTGTGTTCTCATAGGTAAGAATCTAAACAATTATATGAAGTTGAATAAGTATTTCAGTTAAATATTTAAAAAAACATTCTTTCAGTCAAAAATAGACACATACAAGTTACTTAAAATAAAAAACAAACAAATTTAAAAAAAACAATAGAAGGAGCCAGTAACAAATATGGTCAAATAGCCAACTTACTTATTTCTACTCTCCCTCCCTCTTTCTTGTCTTTAGTGAATGGTAAGGAAATTCAATAGCTGCAGCTTCAAAGCCTGGCAAAGCTGCAGAGCAGCATGTAGCCAATGGTTAGAACCCAGAACTGAAAAGCATGTTCTAGATCGGAGGGGGAGGGGCAATAATTTTAAGGGGGTGGAGAGTCACTCCAAGTGTTTGGTAAGTTGCAAGGACTGCACTTTCTAGATAAGGGTCCAGGGTCTGGGACAGAGGTTGGGTACAAAAGGAAACTTGGGATACAGGAGAGGGTGTGAGGTCTGAAAGGGAGTTTGGATGAAGGAGGGAGTTGTGTCTTGGGGCAGAGGATTGGGGTGCAGTGTCCAGGAGGGGGTAAGGATGCAGGAGAGGATTCTGGCTTGGGGGAGGGGTGTAGAAGGGTGTGAGGGGTCTGGGAAGGAGTTGTGACCTGAAGGTGAAGGGGTGCAGAGAATTTAGGTGGTGACCTAGGGCAGGGAGTGGAAGAGCAGGAGGGAGTGGGGTACCACAGGTAAGTTCTGGCTTGGAGGCACTTACCGAGGCAGCTCCCAGCCAGGAGCCCAACAGGACCCCGAGGTAGGCTCTCTACCTGCTGCAACCCCAGGCTCAAAGTGGCTGTCTGTTCCCTTCCATGTGCCTCTCTGCAACATGCACCAGGCGGGAGGTGACTTTGAGCACTAAATCCCTTCCCACACTCCCAGCACAATCCTTCAGCTCCCAGAACGGGTTTCTGACCAATGAGAGCTGTGATGATTAGGCTGGGGACAGGGATCTGTGTAACGCATGTGCCTGTGCAGGTGCGCACCAAGAATTTAATTCCCGCCCACTCCTCAGCAGAGGCGGGGCTGCAACATGGCCTGTGGGGTAGCTGCTGGAACTGAAGCCTGGGCCAACGTACTAAAAATAACACCGTGGCCAGGCTCCAGTCCCGGCACATGGGGCAACCACCCTCCATGTGACCCATCCCTTGGGAGTAGTTGGGTTGGTGGGTTAAGAGGGAAGGTCCTTTCTTGGATTGAGAACTGGTTAAAAGACAAGAAACAAAGAGTAGGAATAAATGGTAAATTTTCAGAATGGAGAGGGGTAACTAGTGGTGTCCCCCAAGGGTCAGTCCTGGGACCAATCCTTTTCAACTTATTCATAAATGATCTGGAGAAAGGGTTAAGCAGTGAGGTGGTAAAGTTTGCAGATGATACTAAACTATTTAGCATAGTCAAGACAGAAGCAGACTGTGAGGGACTCCAAGAAGATCTCACCAAACTGAGTGATTGGGCAACAAAATGGCAAATGAAATTTAATGTGGATAAGTGTAAGGTAATGCACACTGGGAAAAATAACCCCAACTATACGTACAGTATGATGGGGGCTCATTTGGCTACGATAAATCAGGAAAGAGATCTTGGAGTTATCATGGATAATTCTCTGAAAACTTCCACACAGTGTGCAGCAGCAGTCAAAAAGGCAAATAGGATGCTAGGAATTGTTAAGAAAGGAATAGAAAATAAGACCGAGAATATCTTACTGCCCCTGTATAAAGCTATGGTACGCCCACATCTTGAATACCGTGTACAGATGTGGTCTCCTCACCTCAAAAAAGATATTTTGGCCTTGGAAAGGGTTCAGAAAAGGGCAACTAAAATGATTAGGGGTTTGGAATGGGTCCCATATGAGGAGAGGTTAAAGCGACTGGGACTTTTCAGTTTAGAAAAGAGGAGACTGAGGGGGGATATGATAGAGGTCTATAAAATCATGAGTGGTGTGGAGAGGGCAGATAAAGAAAAGTTATTTATTAGTTCCCTAAATAGAAGAACTAGAGGACACCAAATGAAATTAATGGGTAGCAGGTTTAGAACTAATAAAAGAAAGTTCTTCTTCACACAGCATGTAGTCAACCTGTGGGGATCTCCTTGCCAGAGCAGGCTGTGAAGGCTAGGACTATAATAGAGTTTAAAGAGAAGCTAGATAATTTCATGGGAGGTTAGGTCCATAAAAGGCTATTAGCCAGGGGATAAAATGGTGTCCTTGGCCTCTGTTTGTCAGAGGCTGGAGAGGGATGGCAGGAGTCAAATCGCTTGATCGTTGTCTTTGGTCCACCCTCTCTGGGGCACCTGGTGCTGGCCACTGTCGGCAGACAGGATACTGGGCTAGATGGACCTTTGGTCTGACTCAGTACGGCCGTTCTTATGTTCTTAAAAGGGCATTGTGAGAATTTGTTAGTAAATGCTTGTAAAGCAATCTGAGATCCTGGGGTGAAAGTTGTTACATAAGGATCAAAGTAACAGTACTCTAAATTAGTAGGTGATCTCTGGATCAATTCAAGAGTAGTTGCTACGCTCCTAACACTCCTTATGGCCTCCTACTAACTGAACCACCTCTACTAGGATCTTCATCTTCCTGTCGCCTGGGGAACAAGCAGCTGAGTGCAATGTTTTAAGTTTGATAGTAAAACTGCAGTCTGACAAGTGGTTATTGCTACAGTTAAATGTTAAACATCCATTCTGGAGCCAAATGTAAAATAAGAAGGGGGAGGGGAATCAACATTTTAATCCCCTGGATAACTTTTAATGATTAACAGTCACAGCATTCTGTAGATTTTAATGAGTCACTGCCTTTTATGGAAAAAACAAAAATAAGTGACACTCAAAGGCTACTTCCTATGAGATAATTATTCAAACATAAACTAATCTAATTATTTATATTATTGTCTCTGTGCCTAGCATAAAGTTTTCTGATATCTGTAACAGCTTCTTAGCTTTATTCAGCTATATTTGCCTCAATGTGTTTCTATTTATTCAGTAACTACATTTTCATGTGACCAAAACTAAAAACAATACTTATCATTTCTGTAGCCTCTTCTTGTCTATGGCTCCCCAAACACTTTACAGAAATAACTGTATTGGGGTGTAAGAATGTAGCTGTTTAAATGGGTAATGAATAAGCTGCTGCTTATCGGTTACCCAAATGGCTATCTGCTGCCCTCTGCTCCTGCTTATGAGTCAGAGGTAGAAGCACAGGGTGGCAGGCAGGGGCCAGTACATGCAGACAGCCATCTTAAAAGCTGGCTCCCATCTTTCACTGGCTACCGAGGAGCCACTTGCCACCCCACACTCCTGCCTCTGATACAGAAGCAGGAGTGGCGGGCAGCAGCAATCTCCCCGGGAGCACAGTGGCAGTCGGGGAGCCTGTGCTGCCCTGCAGTGTGCTTCTGGGGAGAGGGCTGCTATCCGGTTTGTAACTGTAACTGCTGAAAATGTTACACAGTTATTCAATTACACGCATTTTAACATCCACAAACTGTATTGCATTAACATACAAAAGGCACCAAATCATCACTGGGATTCCATTATGCTAGACATTGAACACTGACCCCCTGCACTGAAAAATCACAATCTAACTTGAAACAAGACAGGAGTATAACAAAGGAAGTGAGAACAATAGGATGTATGTTACTCATGCACAATATGACAGTTCCAAATGTTATACTCAAGTGTAGTTCCACGTAGTCATCATTGGTCGACAGGTTCCCTGTAGGCATCAGAGAATAGATACATTTTTAGGAAGGATCTGAAGGATGGCACCATCAGTAATCAGTCCAAACGGATACTCTATGCCAGTGGTCCCCAAAGTGTTGCCCGTGGGCACAATGGCCCCCACCGGGGCATGTTTGTGCACCCGTCTAGCGCCGCCCCCACCCCTGGGCACCTGGAGCATGCGCGGCCGCCCTGGGCGGCCCAACGCAGCACCTACCACCCAAAAAGGTTGGGGACCACTGCTCTATGCTAAAAGGGGGCAGTGCAGGAGAAGATGTGGGAATGTATGTGAGATATACAAAATGAGCATTCAAACCTGGCTGTGCAAATGCCCTCACTCTGTGAGATAGGGGAACGATTGTCCGATTTTACTAAAGTGGAATAGAATAGAGAGTGACTGTTTCAGAGGTCACAAAAGAATGATAAAGGTAAAATGGGAATGTAACTTCAGTATCTTTACTATCAGTCCTGAGCTTTCTCAAATGAGATGTGCTCATCGCCTATCCATTGTTTCCAAGTTTTTACCTTTAATAAACACTTGTTATAGTTAATGCTTGGCTAGCATCATAGTATTTTAATTGAATAAAAATGGCACAATTTAAAAAATTCTCAGTCTTACTGCAGGTATATATTTTATATGAGGTTTTATCCATTATTCACTTTTACTAGAAGTTCACACTGAAGTCAGCAAGTGCTGCAAAAACATTTTTTAAGATAACTAGATAAATTAGCTAGCTACTCTGAAAATGAAGGCTTAAAGCAGGATTTAAAATCCACCTGCCCACATTCTGTAAAAAGCTCTCTCAGGCAAACATCACCAACATCTGCAGAACCTAAGCTTCCAATGGATTTTGTATGAATTTCAAATTATGTGAGCATGAAATGATGCATAAACTCTCACTTGAACCAGCCATTCAGGTATGTATATCTTGATGTTTTGGGAGAGTCAGGTGTAACTACACAGAACTTGGCCCAGTACCTTCAGTTTAAATACCAATTACTACATGCCTTATACAGTGTTTAATATGATGGATAAAAGATTTGTTTTAATCTATTCAAAGTGGCTCAACAATTCAGGCAAACAGATGGTTTACAGCAGACGTGGACAATAAGAAGCCCACAGGCCAGATGTGGTTTGCAGGGTTAGCCCGTGGCTGGCTGCCAGATGCTTTATTTACCTCTTCATCTGCAGGTACAGCTGCTTGCAGTTCCTGTTGGCCATGAATGACAGCGTGAGAAATGGTATCCTAGTTATGCCGCTTAAAACAGCTACCATCTGGTGGCCTGCTAGGAGCTAATCCTGGTGAACCACATCCAGCCCATGAGCCTCTTATTTCTCACATTTCAGTTTACAGGAACTTTGGTTAATTTGAATAGCATAATAGATATTGAAAAAAAATTGATACTTAATAAAATATCTACATAATACCATTCAAGATATAAGAGCATAAGAACAGCCACACTGGGTCAGACTCCAGGGCCACCTAGCCCAGTATCTGGTCTTCTGTCAGTGGTCAGCATAACCAACTAACCAAAGTCACTACCCTGTTGAGGTTCTGTGGTATAATAGCAGGGCTCCCTCTACCCCGCTACCTCCTTGTGGGGCTAGAACCTGCAAAATCTATTAGCCTGGGCCCCCTTAGGCTATGGTGTGTGAGGGCAATGTGGGAAATGTCTTTCTCCTTCTCAGTCAGGGGTCACATCGATGAGGATTGTGTTTGGGGGGGTTGCATATCACTTGTGTGAAGCCCCCGACTGATTTTTCTGTGGGTCAGCAGCAGCCCATCCTTGATTTAACAACTAAATACATCTTTTAACCATCTTTTAAAAACAACAGATCCTTATTCTGCCAATGTTGAAACACCCAAAGTGCACACATCTATTCCTCAAGAACTCTCTGAATCTCTTTACCAGCAGAGACTATCTAGGGCAAGGAAAGAAAGTGGTGGTTTGAAAATGCCAGTTCATTGAATCAAAAATCTCTCATGAAAGCACGTTGGACTCAATGACCTTTCATCAAATCACAGGCATGACTGCAGAAGAAACCTGTCTCTCAGACTTTCATGATCTGTGGTTCCAGAAGCCCTGACTGTAACTGGGGCTGATTCCCAGCTCCACACGAAGGAAGCCTGGAAGCCCTGAGAAGCATTGATCCAGGCCAAATTCTGGGTGTCCTCAGGTCTCTTGGCTCAATGCTGCCGAGCTAGGAGCCTGAATGTTCTGGGATGGACTTCCAGGGAGTTGGGGCAGCCCTGCAATGCAGAATATCATTGGCCAGATACCTGAGGATTTCTAGATACTCAGCCCGGCTGGTTTCCCCATGCTGTCCGCTTAGGAGTAAGATAGCCCAAATAGTCAGATGGCCTAGGAGTCTGAAAATTCTGGACAGGGGCAATCTACATAATAGGGTGACCAGGGAGCCTGGAAACCCTGACACTGCTACCTGAAATTGACAGTCTTGTCAATTTCATGACTGTTAGGCTAGTCTAGCCTACATGCTTCCTTTCGGAAACAACACGTGTTAGTGTTTCCTGAATTAATTTTTTTTAGGAAGATTTCTAGTTTGCCAATAATTTTAAAATGCCAAAATTTCTAACCTACATTTTGGCTAGTTTTACTAACAATATACTAAGTGCATCATTTAAGTACCCTGAATAAGAAAAGAAGGCATAACAACCCGCAAATGACTCCATAATGTTATATTTGGAGAAGTACAAAAACACATATGTAGCACATGGCAGACTACCTTCCAATGCCAATAAAATCATCCTACTTTTTCTAGCAATTAGCTAATGCATTTCAAGTGCAGGAAAACAGAACAGCACCTCACAAACATCTGCGGTCTTTTTTGTTGCCTTGATACAGCCCTGTTCCTGACTGGCCTACCTATACCTTCCTTAATATCTTCCTGTTTGCTGCCATTGGCCACTAGTTGAGTGTGAGGATTAGTGCTTGTTTCAAGTATTCTTTAAAAAACACTACGAACAAAATGGAAATTAAATGATCTGTGTTATGCTTTAGTTACATTTCTTCATGATCGATAACTAGACTTATTATTAATTTTAATAATTCCTGTAAAAAGTAGCATCTAGTTTATTTGAGAATTATTATATATGTGTACAGTTTCTACTGAATTTTAATTAAATGCTGAAGTACTACAATTTACTTTTCTCTGATAAAATACATAGTTAACGTAAGGTGCATTTAGTTCCTACTGTCTTCTGCTGAACAAAAGAGCAGTTAAGCCCTGAATACAGACCTCCGCTGCGAGTCTAATGCAGGCCCTCTAGTAAACAGATTAAGTGATTATTTATGGGGTGCTGCAGTCATGTACAGCAATGCTTTTGTTGGAAACATGACAATTAGATTTCAGTCCAACTGCTGGCGACAACTTTCAGTGTTACATTTTCATAACACATGCCCTCATAATGATGGTAAGAGAAAGGTCAATATTTTAGTGTTTGTCTCAACTAATATCTGTATTCCTGATTCTTCAATACTTTAAATGCTAATTTAACAAAACTAACCATTTCTTTTCTACTGTTAACACAATTTATTTTGTATTTTAACTTGTCTTCTGTTTAATAACAGGTAAATAATTTATTCTTTTAAAAAAATTGCTAACAGAAATTAACCTAAACTGGTTGTAGAAGTCAGGAAATACAAATAATTGGTTTGTTTATCTAAACTTACCATCTCTTTGTCCTCATATGCAAGGAGTATGCATAATAATATAGCCTAATTACATAATCACATACTGCTCCATTTCTCAAAAAGTGTAACATCTAAACATCTTTAAATGTAGCGTTGTGTTCTCTGATGGCATGTATTTGAATACTTTTATCTGTACCCATTGAAAAGAATAATTTTAAATTCAGGGACAGGTATATTTCTGAACTATCATATCTCCCATTTTCTCTCTCTGAGTCACAGTTATAGTAACTATTTTTTTAAACTATCCCGTGTTTTACAATTTCCTGAATAGTTGTTTTGTATTTCTTATATTGGCCTGCTCCTGAACTGTTTCAATAAATACAAAAATATTACTTCCTCTGACTACTGGATGCATTTTATTTAATACATTGATGAAATTTAAGAAAATTCCATTAAAGATCTGTGTACAGAACAGTATCCACCAAATAATGCATCACACCACACCTTAAGCGGTAGGAGTGGTCGGGGCGGGGGGGAAATATCCAGCTTAGCAGGGGAAGGGCAATAGTGCTTTACAGGTGAGGGGTAGAAGAAAGGTTCAGAAGCTGCTGCAAAAGGGGAAATGAGTCAGTGTGGCAATGCATACTCATCCCCAATAACCGGAAGGACTAGATAAGGCAGAGAGCAGCACCCACCCTTCTTTCCCTTGAGCTAGCAAAATATCAGGTTTGGGAAGGACCTACTGTGGGCATCACGCTAGCTGTTCCTTTCTAGATGGGACTGTGGAGGAATTTTTCCTTCACCATCAGACTGGCCTACGTGGAGGGCTTGTTTTTTTCACCTTTCAAATGACAGATCCGTGGGGGAGGAGGGAGGTTTGTTATGATGAATAGAGAAGGGAGTTAGGCTATGCCATCACAACTCATTTCAGGAAGGCATTTTTGGTAAGCTCGGAGACTTTGTAGATAAGGTCCCATGGGAAGCAGGACTAAGAGGAACAAGTGAAGAGAGTTGCCAGTTTTTCAAGAGAACATTATTAAGGGCCCAAAAGCAAGCTATTTCTCAGTGTAGGAAAAAAAGAAAGTATGGCAAAAGACTGCCTTGGCTTACCAGGAGACTTTGCATGATCTAAAAATCAAAAAAGAATCATATAAAATGGAAACTAGGGCAAATAATGAACCACACAGGTATGCAGGGGCAAGATTGGAAAGGCAAAGGCACAACATGAACTCAAACTAGCTACAGACATAAAGGGAAACAAGAAAACGCTCTATAAATATATTTGAAGCAAAAAGACGACCAAAGACAAGGTAGACCCACTGCTCAGTAAGGAAGGAAAAACAGTAACAGGAAACTTGGAAATGGGAGAGGTGGTTAATGACTTTTGTTTTGGTCTTCACCAAGAAATCTAATGATGAAGGAATGCTTAACATAGCGAATGCTAGTGGGAATGGGGTAGGTTTAGAAGATAAAATTAAAAAAGAACAAGTTAAAAATCATTTAGAAAAGTTAGATGTCTGCAAGCCAAATGGCCTGATGAAATGCATCCTAGAATACTCAAGGAGCTGGTAGAGAAGGTATCTGAGCCTTTAGCTATCATCTTTGAAAAATCATGGAAGACGAGAGAGATCCCAGAACACTGGAAAAGGGCAAATATTGTGCCCATCTATAAAAAGGGAAACAACAACAACCCAGGAAACTACAGACCAGTCAGTTTAACTTCTGTGCCAGGGAAGATAATGGAGCAAGTAATTAAGGAATTCATCTGTAAACATCTGGAAGAAAATAAGGTGACAGGGAACAGCCAGCATGGATTTGTAAAGAACAAATCATGTCAAACCAATCTGATAGCTTTCTTTGATAGGATAACGAGTCTTGTGGATAAGGGAGAAGCGGTGGACGTGGTGTACGTAGGCTTTACTAAGACATTCGATACCTTCTTGCATGATCTTCTTATCAATAAACTAGGCAAATACAACTTAGATGGGGCTATTGTAAGGTGGATGCATAACTGGCTGGTTAACTATTCTCAGAGAGTAGTTATTAATAGTTCACAATCATACTAGAAGGGAATAACAAGTGGGATTCCACAGGCATCTGTTTTGGGACCAGTTCTGTTCAATATCTTCATCAACGATTTAGATATTGGCATGGAGAGTACACTTACTAAATCTGCGGATGATACTAATTAGGGAGGGGTTGCAGCTGCATTGGAGGATAGGGTCGTAATTCAAAATGATTTGGACAAATTGGAGAATGGAGTAAGGTAAATAGGATGACGTTTAATAAGGGCAAATGCAAAGTGCTCCACTTAGGAAGGAACAATCCATTTCACACATACAGAATGGGAAGTGACTGTGTAGGAAGAAGTACTCAGAAGGGAATCTAGGGGTCATAGTGGACCACAACCTAAATATGAGTCAACAGAGTGATGCTGTTGCAAAAAAAATAAAGGCAAACATGATTCTGGGATGCATTAACAGGAGTGTTGTGAGCAAAACACAAAAGTCATTCTTCTGCTCTACTCCATGCTAATTAGGCCTCAGTTGGAGTAGTGTTCCAGTTCTGGGCACCACATCCAACAAAGATGTGGAGAAATTGGAGAAGGTCCAGAGAAGAGCAACAAAAATGATTAAAGGTCTAGAGAACATCACCTACGAAGGAAAACTGAAAGAATTGGGCTTGTTTAGTTTGGAAAGGAAAAGACTGAGGAGAACATGATAGCGGTTTTCAGGTATCTAAAAGGGTGTCACAAGGAGGAGGGAGAAAAATTGTTCTCCTTGGCCTTTGAGGATAGGACAAGAAGCAAAGGGCTTAAACAGCAGCAAGGGAGGTTTAGGTTGGACATTAGGAAAAACTTCCTAACTGTCAGGATGGTTAAACACTGGAATAAGTTGCTTAGGAGGTTGTAGAATCTCCATCTCTGGACATATTTCAGAGCAGGTTAGACAGACATCTATCAGCGATGGTTTAGAGTCCGGTATCCGGTCCTGCCACGAGGGCAGGAGACTGGACTCAATGACCTCTCAACATCCCTTCCAGTTCTAGTGTTCTATGATTATGTATGTGTGGGGCAGATGTCCACTGCAGATACTCCATAGGAAAGAAATACAGTGGCCAGATTAATGGGTCGGTAAAGTACTTTAAATGGGTGTGTGTATTAAAGTAGTGGAATGAGGACAGAGCAGGAAGTTGGGTTAAGTTGGGCTATAAGGAAGGGAGGTTAAGGTCCTAACATTGAGTTGGCTGAGGAAACTGATTGGAAAGAGAGGGCTCAGGTAGATATTGAATGATCCTGATTAAAACCATGTTATGATGTGTCTCAGGCATTTCTTTTGATATAGCTGAACAACAACAGTAGTGTCTACTGGACAACTTACTTTTTGCAGTAATAGGCCAATTTTGAATGTATTTAAGGATGCTTAATGTTCAATTGTATTAAACAGCAAAATATTTTTACAGTAAGATGTATTGAGGCAGTGCAACTAACATATCATATATATATTGTTCAAAAGATGTCCTGAATTTTATTTGTCATATAAATGGCTACCATGGAGTCTGTGTGACATACACAGATTAATTAGTACACAGCATTTCAAGATACTAGACATGTATCTGGTGCTGACAGACACATTGAGTATCATGAAGTACTATATACTGATCTGTGTATATATCACACAGACTTCAGGGCACCTTATGAGCTTTCACTGCATAAACTTTTGCACAAAGAAAGATAGATTTATTTGGGGGTATGGTCCCATTGGGGAGTTGGTTTCCTGGGTGCTGAGCCCTTTGAACTGAGTTCTCCCAGAGCTGAACTGGTTCAGTGTTTGTGTTGCTCTGAAGTAGGGGCAGTAACTCCAACTCTGTGCCTTGTCTGAGGGAGACTAGAGGATCTGGCCCAGCAGGACAGAAAGATGGGGAGCCCCAGAGAGTAGAAAGGAGGACATCAGTGGCATAATCAGCCCAGCAGGGGGCAATACTAAGGGGACTTTTGTGATATCATCCTATCACACATGCGCTATATAATGCTACATACCCTGGGAAAAAATTAGGCCATGAATGTCTCAATTTGAGTACCCAAAAATCAGTGGATAGTTTTTTTTAAAAACCTGTTGATTATGGCAAAGTTACAACAGACCATTAACAATACTTATTACTTACTCAGGATCTGGTTATTATTCAAAGAACTTGGCTGAAGATTCTGACTTGCTGACTGGGGAACCCTCCTCTGCTGAGTACAATAAAAATGATGACCAAATTCTAATTACCAATCCTCTTTTTGGCAGTTCTGTTCACTATGTACTTAGTGTGAAAACATTTGCGCTTTAACAGTCCATATTTTATTATAACACAAGTCCATACACAGAGCCACCTTTAACCAGTAGTGTGCAATACAATATCCATGCTAATAATAAAAAATAATTTGACATTATTTAAAATGTAGATCCTTTAATAGAAAATTAAGTAAGCTGGAGATCTATAGAAAACCACCATTTTGTCACAAGATTAATCCATTAAATTATTTACTCTCAAAACTTTATATTTCTGGACTCAACCACCACATATGCCTTTCCTTGCAATCTCTGAAGCAAAGCACCTCTCTAGTAGCAAAAACTTAATGGCTTTGAACTGTAGTCAAATGCCATCCATACAACAATTCATGAAAATGTTCTGTATGAGCTACAGAACTTAAAGATGAGTAAGGCCACATGAGACCCACTCATCCTGATTAATTTCTTTGTCCAGATCCCTCTTACATCTTTTAAACTATTTTCTTGCCAGCATGTTGTATATGTCTTAGAAATTAAACTTTTATTCCAGCTTGCCTCTGGATAGGCATCTCAAATATGGCTAATGATCTAGACACCTTTTATCTAGATCAGTGGTCACCAACCACTAGATTGGGATCTAGTGGTAGATGTTGGAGCCTCTGACAGGTGATCCTGACAGGTTTGGCCAAGAAGTTATCAAAAGGTACTTCAGCTGCCCCTCCCCCTACTGCTGCGCATCTCCTGCCCTTTGCCTTAAAACTGCTTTCCCCAACTCCCAGGAGCCTCCTGCTTGCTGTGCAGGGCAGAGGAGGAAGACAACAGGCGCTGATATCAAGGTGCCCCCTCCCACCCTGTCTTCTATCTCCACAGAGCAGGGCGGGGCACAACTGGATTTGGGATGGAGTTTGCTGGCTGCTTTTGGGAGCGGTGCAGGGCCAGGGTAGTGGTGAGCCTGCTTTAGGACCACTACACTACACTACCACCCAGGAACCACCTGAGGTAAGGAGTACCCAGCTGGAGTCCACATCCTTAAACTCTACCCCAATCATGAACCCCCTCTTGCATCCCAAACCCCTACCCTAACCCTAAGCACCCCTGCATCCAAACACCCTCCCACAGCCTGCACCTAGAATCCCAACAGCCTGCCCCAACCTCATCTCAGAGCCCCTCTCTCACTCCAAATCCCTTAATCCAAGACCAGTGCCTGCACTCTAACCCACTTTCCCTGCCTGGTGAAAGTGAGAGAGGATGGGGGAGGGAGGTAGGATGACGTGAGCTGGGGCGGGACCTCGGCGAAGGGGCATAAAGGAAGCAGGACAAGAGTATTTGGGTTTGAGGTAGGTCTTGGATTGCATTTAAATTCAAAAAGTGATCTAATGCTTAAAAAGGTTGGAGACCACTAATCAAGATTTTGCAATAAACTGTTAGACTTTTAAGTACTGAAATTATGGGATCTTTACAGTATTTACAGTACATCTCTCTATGATTTAAAATTCGAAACAGCTGTCCAAAAGGAGTCATCTCAACTTTTATTCAGAACTTTGATAGTTCCTAACAATAAATTCCTGATTATCAATTAAAATGTATCTTTTACTCAATTACTATGCATAGTGTGATGGGCAGAAGCCTGATGGCTACCAGAAAGGAGTAAGAGACAGATATATTGGCCCTCGACTGAACAAATTCCTGTTGCCATGGTAGCCAAGTGGCAGTTACTCCAATTAAGACACCTGCACTTAATTAAGAACCTCCTAAAACTCAGATGACAGATTAATTAAGATATCTGGAAGCAATTTAGAACCTAGAAGAACTAGTTGAGACAGCTGGGTTTGATTGTGACTCTTGAAGTCAATCAAAGACCAGGTGGAACTTGTTGACAGCCTCCCCTTTAGTCAGTTTAGTGGAGCACCAGGAGTGGTAGGAGGATGAGCAGCTGGAGAACACAACTATATAGACACTGTCAGGCACCAGGAGTGAACTGTGCAGGTACAGCGGCAAGGGCTCCCTGCCTGGGGAACAGTCCCTTCAAGCACCCACTAGAGGGGAAGAGACTTAGTTAAGAAATCTAATCTGTTGTCTCCATATCTGGAGAAGCCACTACAGAGTAGGAGATTTTTCCCCCCTCCCTATGCCAATGATGAATCAGGTCTTGCCCTGAATTGAAGGGGTTAGACTGAGAGCTGAAGTGAGCCACTGAGGTGAGTAATTAAGGAACTACCATTTTCTCCAGATGGGGAAGAGATAATACTCAACCTGTTGCTACTCAGAAGTGCAGGGCCCACTGTGTGAAATTAGGAGCTTCATCAAAATCGCTGTATTTGGGCTTCAGTCTTGTCTGAGTTTTACCCAGGGTTTGCATAATCTATTAAGCCATCTGATCATGTCTTTAAGTGTGATGCATAATAAGCCAAATTAGTGAATGAGTCCACCTCACTTGATAGGGTTTTATTTTACTCTCAGATTCTGTAGTGATGAGCAGTATCCCTGTAAGTTGATCTCTTGGGTGAGTGCCCAAGAGAGATTCAATTTAGGGATATAAAATCCTGTTTAATTGAGTAAAGAGGAAGTGGTGGGAGTGGCCACTCCAGGTGGTTTGGAGCATCTCTACCCACACCTGCCCGCTGGGCTGAAGCACCCTTCCTCTCCCCCTCATCCCCACCTCACTGCAGGCGGGGGCTGAATCAACTGGGCCTGCTCCAGTCCCTACCAGTTAACCTTAACCGGTAAGCCTCACCCATTAATGAGGCAGCTTATCAGTTAAACCTTCACATCCTCAATTCAAATGAAACACAGCTGATTGGTGGAGTGCCCATAGCCTCCCAAAGCTGGCAGCATGCATTTCTATTTATGGTGCACATCTGCACATGCTTTGGTGTGCACAAAATTTATTCCATACATGGATGGGAAAAAATTAGAGAAAACATTGGTGGTAAATACCATAGAAAAAGCTCATGAGGAAATTAATCATTCTGTTTTCATAGCAGGGTTTGATTAGCATGCAGTAAATAAGGCTTAGGGCCATACTATAAGCTAAGAATTAATTAGACAAGTTAAATGTTGTCAGGTTGACAGACTCTGATGAAATACATCTTAGAATACTTAAGAAACTGCTGAAGAGATCTCTGAACCATTAACAATTATCTCTGAGAACTTATGGAGAATGGGAGAGGACTAAAAAGCGGCAAACACAGTACCCATCTATAAAGAGAGAAATAAAAGCCAAGGATTGAGACACCCGTCAGCAAAATGTTGGTACTGGAAACAAAGCAGCAAGTCAATTAAACATGACATCTGAGGAACAATTGGGGGGAAAGTGTGTTTGTTTACTTATGAGAAGAGAGGACTGAAGTAGTAACAACCTTCAACTATTTAAAAGATTGGTAAAATGTGGAGGGTCATAAACTGTTCTTCACATCCCCTGAGGACCTAGGCCTGTACACAGGAGATGTGTGAAGGGTGCGAACACATCTCCCCACCCCATGGTTCTCCAAGTAAGCGTGAGGCCAGGGCAGTTATGGCTGGCTGGCTGGGAGAAGGCAGAAGCAGTATGTTGCCCTACGCTCCCTCCCTCATGCTCTGGCCGGCCAGCCAGGGAAAGACAGGAGCAGCAGGTTGCCCCAGCCTCCTTCCCCCTTGCTCCAGCTGGCTGGGGGCTGATTCTCCCCCCCCCCCCCCCGATTTCCCTCAAGCGAGAGACATGGGGCAGGGCTGGGTTGCCGGTGGAGGAGCAGCCACCAGCCTCTCCCACAGCTCACACCCCGCTACACAGAAATTCCTGTGTACGGCCTGTGATAAGAGGAAAAAGTAAGTCTTGAATTGTAGGCAGAGATTTAGGATAGACATTGGGAAAAACTTCCTAAATATACAGGTAGTTAATCATTGGAACAAATTACCTGGGAAGATTATAAAATTTCCAGCATTGGACATTTTTAAGACCAGGTTAGACCAACATCTGTCAGGGAGGGTATAATAATATGTAGTCTTGCCTCAATGTAGAGGAGAGGGCTAGATGATCTAGCAAGGGCCCTCACACTGGCTACGTCTACACTGGCTCCTTTTCCGAAAGGGGCATGCTAATTTTCAACTTCAGAATAGGGAAATCCGCGGGGGATTTAGATATCCCCTGCGGGATTTAAATAAAGATGTCCGCCGCTTTTTTCCGGCTTGGGGAAAAGCCAGAAAAAAGCGTTTAGACTGGCCCGAACCTCCGGAATAAAGCCCTATTCCGGAGGATCTCTTATTCCTACTTCGAAGTAGGAATAAGAGATCCTCCGGAATAGGGCTTTATTCCGGAGGTTCGGGCCAGTCTAAACGCTTTTTTCTGGCTTTTCCCCAAGCCGGAAAAAAGCGGCGGACATCTTTATTTAAATCCCGCAGGGGATATCTAAATCCCCCGCGGATTTCCCTATTCTGAAGTTGAAAATTAGCATGCCCCTTTCGGAAAAGGAGCCAGTGTAGACGTAGCCACTCAGTAAGCACCATTCATTCTGGATTCTGATACAACTGGGTTCCTGAGAGATCAGCAGGAAATACTGTCATTACATAATTAAAGATTGTTCCATCATTCACACACACAAGAGCAACCTTAGTTCTGGCATTTCCTTTCTGAGTGCTTGACTTTACATCCTTAATAATGTTCTTTTATATATTGCATACTCCTAACATAATACAATCTAAGTTATCTGGATAGAAAAGACAGAAGCATACTTGTGTGTACCCAGAATTATAAGGTGAAACATAAATATCACAATAATAGCTGACATATTGAAATAAAACGGGCACAAAACACACCAACTATCTCAAAGACACCCTAATATTTTAGTATTGGATTGGACCATTCCTAAGTAGTAAGCCAACTACATGAAAGTCTTACAGTGTTGACACATTTTTACTGGGACTAGCCAGATAAATTGAACTTGCTCATAAGTCAGCGATGGTGAAAAACTGGCCTAAACGAGATCAGGATCTTGACCTAAGTGTGTAGAGCTTCTTGTACTCTCCTCCCCTTCCTCATTCCCCAAACAAATAAAAAACTCCCATACTAAATTATTCCTTTTCTACAATCTAACATTCTCAGAATGGTGCCATGTTAGTCTTAGTGAAAAAACAAAAAACAACACATAGTCCTGCAGCACCCTAGAGACTAACAAAAAATGGAGATAGTATAATGAGCTTTTGTGGGCATACCCCACTGTAAGACTATGATCAGCAAGATCACATTTCTAATTAGAAACTTGCATTTAATAAACCTTTGTTTAAAAACAAAGTAGGATTTTTTTTTCATTTTTTTTAATACTCTTATGACCTTTTACTGGTAATTTGAAGAGTTTTGAAATAGGAAAGGGGGAAAAAGAGAGGGACATTCTCTCATATTCTGAAGTATTTCTATTCTTTAGACAAAGAGCAGTGTCCAGCCATCAACAGCACATTACTATTTGGATCCTTTTAGTAGAATATGTACAGTAAGATTTGTGGTTGCAGCATTTGCTACATATTTTTCTTGGTTTCCATTGACATCGCTTAACATTTCTATCACCATTCATGTTCAGAAAATGAATACTGTATTTACATAATGAATGCAATCACTTGGAGGGCTGAGGTGTAAACAGATGCTAGCTACTAAGGACTGAGATTGATTTAATCAAAATACAGGTTGGACCTCCCTGGACCGGCACCCTCAGGTCCTGAATGAGAGTTTGCTGAACAAGGAGAGGTCAATTCCATCCCTCTGCTGATGGGACTCCGGGCTCTCCCAGGGTCTGTCGGCAGACCTAGTGGAACTCCTTTGCCCCCAGGCCACCGCCACAACTCTGCTGCCCTGGGGCCATCAGGCACCACTCACCAGAGGATTGCCGTAGCTCTAATGTACAGGGACCGCCAGGACTCCACTGTCCCAGAGCTGCTGCAAGCTCTCAGGTACTAACTGCCACAGCTCCAGAGCTGCTGTGGCTCTGGGGCTGCCAGGGCTCCTCTCCCCAGGGTTGCTAGACTCCATTATCCTGGGGCCAATGTGGATTCCCAGCTCCGGGGCTGCCACAGCAGCCATGGCTCCGATCCTTGGGGCTGCCAGGGCTCTACTCCTTGGTACCGCCAGGACTTCTGCAGCTTCAATATCCTGGCTCTGGAGCCAACGGGAATCTGCTACACCAGGGCAGCTGCAGTATGCTGTCCCAGGGCTGCTGCGGCCACCCAGACCTCTAGTCCAGGGACTCCCACAGTATACACAGGAGTTAAAAAAATATTGAAGCCTATGGAGACGAAGCTCTGCAGTGCAGTTTTATAAAATGGTTTTTAATAAGTAAGAAAAATGCCATTGCAATAAACATAAGTACAAATTGCTTTAATATTGTTCAGCCACAAAGTATTCATTCTATCTGCAAACCTTTTTGTTTATCACCCAGAGCCCGCCAGACCTTTGGAACTGGTCTCTTTCACAATCAGTATTTCAGTATCAATTTTTATAAAACAGGCAGAAAATTATGACAAGTTTGAGAATTTATTTACAAACTCAATTTTTTTTTTTTTTTTTTTTTTTTTTTTTTGGCTTTCTGGTATCATCACACTATACCTCCGTCACACCCACTTAGCTATTTAACAAGTTCTGGCCTGGAAGACTATGAAAGTGTGTTTCCCTAACTCTACTAAATATAATACTGTAAAATTTACCTTTAAAAGGGTAAAGTAAAAAGTTTTAATTGTGCTGGCATGCAGTACCCTTGTACTGTTCCTCTCTAAAGCTGTCTTATTCTCCAGAATGTTACCTTTCATTTATTTTTAAGAGATCTTCACCCATATGTTGCAGAAAAAAACTTGAAATGTGAACTGAGTGCTAAGTGATACAGCAATGACTGTCCATGTCTGTAGAAATCTGGAAATAAACCTCTGAGAGGCAGGAACTGCTCCACTTATTGCAATGGCCAGCAATAATACTGCTACTCAGAACAATCATTCATGGGGTAGTACTAAATAATGAAGAGGACAGGTTATTGAAACAGAACAATCTGGATCTCTTGGTATACTGACCATGAACAAAATTCATTTTAATACAACTAACATAAATGTATACATCTAGAAACAAAGTCTACTGGCCATATTTACATGATAGGGGACTCTATCCTGGGAAGCACTGAGTTTGAAATATATTTGGGTTGGAGCAGTGAATAATCACTGAATATGAGCTCCCAGTGCAATGCTGTGGCCAAAAAGGATAGTCCAGTCATTGGATACATAAACAGAAAAGTCTCGAGTATGACTGGAGAGGTTATTTTATCTCTGTATTTGGCATGGATGCAACCATTACTGAAAAACTGTGTCCAGTTCAGGGGTCCACAGTTCAAGAAGCATGTTGATAAATTGGGCTCTGAAAAGAGCCACAAGAATGATTCAGGATTAGAAAACATGTCTGATGGCAATAGACTGAAGGAATTCAATCTACAGGCAGTCCCCAGGTTACGTACAAGATAGGGACTGTAGGTTTGTTCTTACGTTGAATTTGTATGTAAGTCGGAACTGGTACATATTGTAGGGGAAACTCTAGCCAAACATTTCTCCAGAGCTCAGTTTTATTCTCCCACACCTCACTTCCCTCAGTCCTTTATTCTCAAGCTGAGGTGTCTGCTGAGAAAAGCCGCTCCGCGTCTCCCTGGTCTGCTGGGGGGAGCACTAGCTTCGCGTCTCCCTGGTTTGCTGGGGGGAAGCAGCTAGTGCAGAGTTGCCTCACCCTGTTTGTAAGTAGGGATCTGATGTAAGTCGGATCCATGTAACCCGGGGACTGCCTGTATTTGTTTAACAAAGAGAAGGCTAAGAAAGTGACTCTATAAACAATTCCTAAGTACCTAGGAACAAATATTTAGTAATGGGCTCTTTGATTTGACAGAGACAGGTACAATATGATCCAGTGAGTCAAAGTTAAAGCTAAATAAATTCAGACTGGAAATAAGGTGTAAATTGTTATCAGAGGTAGCTACCCATTGGAACAATTTACCAAGTGTTGTAGTAATTTCTCCATCATTGGCAATATTTAAATAAAGATTGGATGTTTTTCCTCAAAGGCTGTCTCTAGGAATTATTTTGAGGAAGTTCTATAGCCTATGTTATAAAGGAGGTAAGACTCAAACACCATAATCCCTTCTGTCCTCAGAATCTATGAATCTGCCACAGAGTTGCACATGGGGGGGGGGGAGAATCTTTATATTTTTACAAAGGAAAAAAATCATTTCAATTTCTAAACAGCATACTTCACTTAGCCTTTAAGCCATCATATTGTTTCTCAAACTTAGTCATTCCTTTTCTTTATGATTTATTTTATATATATTTAATTTCATCAGTCTCTTAGCAACAGTAAAACTCTGATAACATCAAACCACCATTTTATATTTCAGTGTAGGTCAAGTTACAGAAAAGAAAATGAGACAAATTCACTTGGAATTTGCAAGACATTTTCAATTATGACAATTCATTGATCAGTTTCTTCTATAGAGCAGGTCTTTTGAGACTTAATTGGAAACAAGGAGTGGATTCACGCAGTTATATTTGGTAAAATTTTCAAAAGCAACTGAGTGATTTTAGGGTCCCAAATCCCAGTGACTTACTGAGAGACTGTATTTCTTAAGGACCTACGTCACTTTTGAAAATGGGACTAAGGCTCCATAGTCATCTAGGTGCTTTTGAAAATTCTGCCCATTCTGTCTGGAATTCTATACTAGAAAATCAGTTTCCGGCACAGTGTTTTAGCAAGGAAAAAATTAGGGAGTCATTCCTCCACCTGTTACTTCGGATGTTTTTCCTTTGATTTCTGTATTGATGGAGACAGCTAAAGGGGTTTCTGGAATTTCCCTTGTGATTTCTCAGGCAACCTAACTAGTAGATAACCCTTCTCATGGGTGATTTCCCTTCTACTTTTTCTGCAAGAGTTCTTAATCCTTGGGATCCTGAACAGGGGATATAGGTTTGAAGACAGGTTGGTGACTGTTTCCCTGGCTGCTACAGGTGAAAAGAGCTATGTAAGGTTTAAGATAGTATATTTCAGTGAGCCGCAGAAAAAAAGGCATGGGCCAAGGTATCAAGCACAAAGAACTGATGAGGCGAAAACCTCATCTGAGGGGCAGTTTGATCCCTTTCCAGGTCTAATTGCTAGTTACAATAATTAGCCATTTATATTGCACTAGTGTTATTTAAATAAAACTGAAGCATCAGATGCTTGATACTAGATCTGGTACATGATTTCTCTCAACAACAGTGAAAGTATTGTTCTATATACACAAATTATATAAAAACTGATATTTTAAAATTATGTACATATTGGATTTTTTTAAGTCCATTATTTAATACACTGGCCATAACTTCCTCTTGCTCAGCATTCATGTTAAATGGCACATGCTTAGGAAGTGAAAAATGGCACCTAGTGTGACAGGTCTTTGCATATTAAGATTAATAATTTTTACTAGTTATTGTTAACCACTGTTGATGTGTGAGCTACAGCAATATTTTCAGTATGCTTGTGCATACAGAGTATTCTTTTGTCAGCCAAAATTAAAGAAGACCTTTTCACCTCAATACCCTCATTAAATATTCATAACTTTCAAATGGTTGTCATCATCATAGTCTACTTTGCTTTCCTACATAACACCAGATACAGAATTTCACCAAATAAGTTCTGCATGAAGCACATAATTTCTAGTTGAGCGCAGCTGAAGTGGTCCCTTGGCCATGCCCCCTTTAATCAGTTAAGCGGTTAACTAGTTAAGCAATCAAATGGGATTTTACATCCCTAAATTGCAATCCAGATTACTCATTTTTTACATGTTAGGGTTTTCATGTACATTAGGTTGGTTCATAAATCATTTTACCTTTCACATAGCAACAATATTAGGAAATTACATAAGAAATTTTTCATTTGGCTAACATGCAAGTCTGCATTTCACAAACATTTATCCCATTTCAACATGTACAAAATAAAGGTTTAAAGAATTTTGCCCACACTTTGTTTCCTAGAGACTTTCTTTGCAAAGAGGGCGAGAGAAGGGTTTAGACTGCATATCCCCACATACCTTTGGAAAATCCTGAATAAGGAACATCCTAGAGCAACAAGGTAGATAAGGTAATATTGTTTATTGGACCAAATGGTGGTGAAAGACTTTAGACTCTGTGTAGCTCCAAAACTGGTCTCTTTCACCAACAGAAGCTGATCCAGTAAGAGATGATACTTCACCATCCTTCTTTCTCTAATATCCTGGAATCAACAGGGCTACAACAGCAAATCTGAGGAATTGTCCCAGACTGAGCTGTCATTAGAGGAGGTTTTGGAACAAATTGATAAATTTAACAGTAACAAGTCACCAGGACCAGATGACATTCATCCAAGAGTTCTTAAAGAACTCAAATAGAAAATTGTAGAACTATTAACTGTGGTTTTTAACATATCCTTTAAATCAGCTTTTGTACCTAATGACTGGAAAACAACTAATGTGATGCCAATATTTAAAGAAGGCTGTAAAGGTAATCCTGGTACATCTAACGTCAGTATTGGGAAATTAGTTGAAACTATAGTAAAGAATAAAGTTTTCAGACACATAGATTAATGTAATTTGTTGGGGGAAGTCAACATGGTTTCTGTAAAGGGAAATCATGCCTTACTTATCTGCTACAGTTCTTTGAGGGGGTCAAACCAAGATGAGGGGATCCAGTGGATACAGTATACTTAAATTTCCAGAAAGCCTTTGACAAGGTCCCTCACCAAAGGCTCTTAAGTAAAGTAAGTTACCATGGGATAAAAGAGAAGGTCCTTTTGTGGATTGATAACTGGTTAAAAAAGACAGGAAACCCACTTCTTCAGATGAGATGATCTGAAGTAGAGGAAAAAATGGGGGCCCTCAGAATAAGGGGGGGATATCTGTCAATTGTAGTCCTGGTGCAATATATTTTTGTTAGTCTAAGGTGCACAGGACTACTTGTTGATTTAAAAAGTTGTTTTTAAGTCTTTTCTCCAGTTCAACAGCAAATGATAAGGCTGGCCCATGTAGTCCTGGAGAGAAGACGGGGCTAAACATTGGTAAACAGAAAAATAATGGGATTTAAGATTCTTAATATTTGCTAATTGGTGTATTTTAAGACAATTCCTTAAATAGCTCCTTCTAAGTAATTGATTTCAATACAGTATTTTCTTTAATTTCATAGAATTTAAATAAGATTGCTTACTCTGCCCATCTATAAATATTATCCCTGGTACCCAACTGAACTCATCTACTCAAACAAATTCTTGAGTCTATTTACAAAGTCTTAATTTTCTAATGATATACTAAGACTGGACTCTCAAACATTTTGGGAAATACCACCTCGGTTTTAACTTTCCAAAAAACAAAAAACCCACACTCCAGAGTCTGTTCACATTCAAGGTTATAATCTGTTAAAAACTCTCCACAGAGAGACATACAGAATCAATTGCAACAAAAGAAACTGGTTCACCATTTGTATTTTTTTTTCAGTTCCGTGTTGTTTCAACTAATGTGTATTTTTTATTTCTTTTAATAATAAAACAGCTCTGGTTAATAATTGTGAGGATTTTGCTTAGTTTTAATCATGGTGCCCCCAGAACTATGTGAAAGAATCCCTTGGACTAAATAGTAGGATTCACATCATTGAGATGGCAGCAAAAGTAACAATTAGCAAGAGATATCACATCATACCTTGTTGCTCTAGATTTAATACATTTCAGTAATTTGGGGGATCAAGGGGCAGGAACGTCTCCATGCAGCGCTGCCCCCTTTGACGCACCAGGAGCAGCATTTCAAAGGGGCTGCGCATTAGGAGCCTGGGATCAACTGGAGTCCCCAGCTGACCCTGAGCTCCATGCAACACTGCCTCTTTGAAGTGATGGGAGAAGTACTTGAAAGAGGCAGCAGAACGCAGAACCGGGGATCAAATGAGCACTCCAGCTCATCCCAGGTACCTAATAATACGCTGCCCCTTTGAGGCTCCGGGCGGTGTTTCCAAAGGGCAGCACAATGTGGAGCCCAGATCAGCTGGAGTGCCCAAACTTAACTTTTGGGATTTTTGTTGAAATGGTTTTGAAAGCACAGTTTTACTCAAAACCTATTAAATATGTGAGATGTATTACCCATACAAATTAGTCGAACTGATCTGAGTTTCTTTACATATGAATGAGCTAAGGCTAATGTGCAACAGGGAACTATAACTATTTTTAAACCGATTTTTACATGTTTTATTTCTTTTCAGAGAACTAATATACTCAAAACCGACTTACCTTTTCATCAGTTATTATAAAGCCAGCTGAGAGACATTTTTAAAATCAAATTTCATCAAGGAACAGTTTCCTCTCAACCTCTGTTTAACTATTGACAACTTATTCTGTACTGTTTCTTCTTTGAGCCATTACCATAATAAAATTTTGTGACATCTAGATTCAAGGCAACTCATCTGCTAATACATGAGTAGACAGTATCTTTGACAGGGTAATTTTTATCAAGGACAGCAAGAAAAATGATCTTGCTAAGATATATATAATAAGCTTGCTTAGCTTGTACTTTTCATTATTCTTCCTGGATTGTATTTGGGAGAAAATGCATTATTACATTAATACTTCTTACTGTTCTATCAACAATATTTGTAACACTATAAGCTTAAATCTGAAAGCATTATCAGGAAATGGGAATAATTTCATGGAAGAACACATTATTCAATATATCTGGAAAATGAGACAAATCTTAGAATTAAGTGAAAAAAATAATTTCAATTTTACTTTGTGTGCTTAAAATATGTAAAAGAGATATCTCATAGGGTACGTCTAGACTACATGCCTCTGGCGACAGAGGCATGTAGATTAGGCTACCGGACATAGTAAAATGAAGCGGCGATTTAAATAATCGCCGCTTCATTTAAATTTACATGGCTGCCGCGCTGAGCCGACAAACAGCTGATCAGCTGTTTGTCGGCTCAGCGCAGCAGCCATGTAAATTTAAATGAAGCGGCAATTATTTAAATCGCCGCTTCATTTTACTATGTCCGGTAGCCTAATCTACATGCCTCTGTCGCCAGAAGCATGTAGTCTAGATGTACCCTTAGTTATTAAAAACAGGTATATATTTGGGATAGGCTAATAATAGAAATCCCAATATTAATTTCAGTTTTATAATTATTTTTAACCAGCATGCTAAAAAGAAACCAACATAATACTTATAAAAGAAGGACTTTTAAAACTGGTAAACCACCATGTGTTTATAGAGAGGACCTCCATGTCTGTTGCTACTTTAATACAGAAATAGCAAAGTTTTGGTCTATATCACACTGTGCGATAGAGAAATGGCTCTGAAAGGATTTTGTTATTTTGCGGAATTGGGAGAGAAGTCAGTAGGGATGGGGTGTCAAGGAACATTTCATACCATTCTTCTTCAGTCTTAGATGTAAAATGCCTTTTCCTGATCCCAGTGTTACTCCAAGTATATCTTCCAGTGATTGATCATTATGTTTGTACAGAGTTCTTAATACATTTTGGGGGGGTTAATTTTCTTGGCCCAAATCCTGAGTTTAGAGCTCTGCAAATCCACAGATATGTACCTCATATCCTTGGGTATCCACATCCACGAATGTGTATATGGATCTCCATGGATCATTTTTTCAAATACAGATTCAGATACCAATTTCATATCAGAGCAGGGCTCTACTGAGAGTTAATGAAATTAAATCTGTGAAATATACAGACACAAAACTTATCAGGATTTGACCCCTTTAAGTTTATAATGTTCCCCAGTGAGTTACAGAATTTGTGGTTTCATGTGTCAATTTCTTTCCCAAATAATCTCCACACAGAGTTTTAGTGCCTCTTACTTTATGTAGCCATAGTACATTACACAAAAGGCAAGTGATTAAACAGGCAGTCAAGGCGATTAACAGACAGAACACATACTTGATGACCTACTGTTACTCTGTACTTTTATGGTACTCTATACTACTGTGCATGTTGCCAATAATCAAATTCTAGGAGGCTGCTGCAGAGAAGGGCAAAAAAGGAGGTAGAAGACACTCCATCCCTGCTTGCTTTCTAATGGAACACAAATGATCCCCCTCCGCCCCCCAAGAACTCCTAAGGAAATGATAAACTAGTGATGGACATTATGTTTAGGATGCTTTATTGTTTTGTATAATTTGTACTAGGGCTGTTAAGTGATTAAAATATTAATCACAATTAATCGCACTGTTAACCAATAATAAAACTCCAGCTGACCCTGGGCTCCGCACTGCACTGCCCCTTTGGAACGCTACCACAGCATTTCAAACGGCCAGCGCTGCAGGGAGCCCAGGGCCAACTGATCTCAGGTTCCCACTGTGCTGCCCCTTCGAAACATACTGGCAGCATTTCAAAAGGGCAGCACCTCGGAAACGCCTGCAATTAACACATATTAAAAAAATAAATGCGTTAATTGTGCTCTGCGTTAATCACAGGCATTAACATACGTTAATTGACATCCCTTGTTTGTACTCTTCTGTCCTTTATTTGTTAAATAAAGAACAAAGACCTTAGACTTGGCAGAGTGTGTGTGTGTGTGTGTGTGTGTGTGTGTGTGTGTGTGTGTGTATGCGTGCACGTACGTGTTCACTGCTTCACAACTGATGCATGCCCCTGTTAAAATCAAACTATAAACCTGGACATTTCACATCTGTCAGGTTAGGTTTCTGGGGCACGGAAGATAGCATCTATGACACGCTAATTTGCCAATTAGACCAAGGGAGGAGGAAATTCCTTCCCTACTCCACATATGTCCATCAGAAAGTAAAGAAAGAAAAATGTGGTCAAGGCTGGCAACAATGGTAGAATGAGAAACATAGCCAAGATAGGTGGAGATTACAACTTGACTCCGTGAAAAAAGAGAGGTTGTTTCATAGTATTTCTAAAATTCAAAGAGGCAAGACTAGGAAATAGTCTCCTATGTGAATCAGGGAATGGGATGAATTTAAGATCCCTTCTCGTCAATCAGTGTTGTTAACTGAAATGATGACTAGTTTCAAAAGTTAAAGAAAAAAAGGATAACTGAGAAGGTTTCAGAAAAAAAACCAATTAATTTAGTTTTGATGGTTTTAAGTTTCGTTAAAGATGGAACACCAAAGGGAAATGTCAAAAAGGCAGGCTGAGATAAAGGACCGAACGAAGGTAACTAGATCAAGATTTGCAAATCCTTAGCATAAAGATACTAGCTGGAGCTACCTGTGCACTGATACAGCAACACAAGCAAGGTGCATGAAGGGGAACGAGCTTGGGCCTTGTCTGCACTAAGAGAGGACTAGTCTACACTGAGAGACAAGGTAGAATTTATTAAGGTGAAATTTCTAGCACCCAATTTTGTAAAGTCAAAGGTGCATGTTCCCACTGCGCGCGAGAATTCAACATAGTTTTACATAGTATGTCTCAGTAGGGTTTTGCATTCTATTGATTAGGTTAGATCTCAGTGAGAGCAACATTCCCTGTAAATAATAATGTTTTACTCCCTGTTTGCTGGGAGAGTGCAACTTTCCCTTCCTGCAGGAATGCACAGGTGGGGAGAGGAGGCCTGGCTGGGTCGCAAGCCAGGCCTCTACAGTAAGCCTCCATTTGCTCATGCCAATGAAGCATGGCTTTATTGTTGTGGCAGCCTGCTGAGCGCTCCATAATATTTGTGAAACTGAAGGGGAAAATCTTATGCCAGGGTGGGGGAGCGGCGGCACAGTGCCTAGCCTGTAATTATGAGCAGCCAGACACCAGGGCAATAAGGAGAGCACTGCAAGGAGGGGCACTGGAACTGATCAAACAGCAATACAGCAGTCATGCATACTGGTCTGAATAAGGTGCCCCCTGCATTAAGTATGCCTGTAAAACCTCGTCCCCTTCAACATAAGCAATAAAGAGACTGTTGTTGAGAAATCATTCCAGTCTCTGAAAAGCAGATTCCCCTGCTTCATTCAGGTTGCCATGCGAGATATCAGTCTTTGCTGAATCACACACAGTGACAGGAAGCAGATGCTGACTGAATGTAGCCAGAAACTACAGATGTTCAGTGGTTACCAGGAGGGAGCCTGTATCTGTATCAGAGGCAGCAGCACAAGGGGAGGAAAAGGAGTGGAGGCAGGAGCTGGCATGCACCGGGAGCTGGCTTTTAAGCCAATTCCTCACGTATACCAGCTCCCATGGAATAAAGAGGCACTAGTGAGGCGGGTGGGAGGCTGCATGTAACCGTGCATGTTAACCAGTGAGCTTAGGCTCATCGGTTAACCATGTAAAGGGTTACACTTTCACATCCCTACCAGAAACCTGGACCTTATGCTGCAATGTTTTGTGCTGCAACAATGCCAGACCACTTACTGCTTGCATGGCAGAGAAAGATGTTCTGCCGTGGAAGAAGGAATAAGGCAGGCCTCCCCAGAAACCTTGCGAGAAGCATGAAAGAGTTCATGTGTAAAAACTTTATGCAGATGTGCAGGGAGGATTCCCACTCCATCTCCAGGCATGTTAACAAGCTGTACTGGAGAGCCCGCACTGTGTGGGCAGACTGACCACCAAAGAACACATTCAACTCCCTTAACCCCCTCGAAGTAGAGGATTGTCTCCAAAGTTATAAAAAGGTCCTAGCTGTCAGTGAGATCAGATGTCCCCCTTGCTTGCTAACTATTCTCTTCCTTTTCCTTATCCACACAGTCCTCCACGCTGCTGCCCCAGGCTACCTGAGGAGTGTCTTTGGAGGAATCCAAAGACTGGCAATGAAGTCCAAGATCTCATGCATGCTTCTTGCTGGTGCTTGTTTGAGATGTGGGGCATTCGTGATCAGATGTGCTGCTGAGGTGCGCTGCCTGCTTTGAAGTCTACTCACCAGGCTGGCCACATAGGAAATTAATTTCAATTTTTCCTGGGGCTTTTCCTATGGACCTGGAAAGCAGCAGAGTTGAAAGTCTTTGCAAGACCAATCTCAGTGGGGCACTGTGGGACACCTCTCACAAGCCAAGAACCTCAACTTCATAGCACTGCACATGCACTACCCTAAAATCGACCACACACAGTTGAATTTACCATTAGTCCTAATGAAAACCAGGAGTACCGAAACAGACTTAAATGGCCCGTAAAGCCAACGGAACAGGCTTAGTGGTGTGGACTCACTCTTTAGAAATCAATTTAATGTGGCTAACTCCCAGTGTAGATCAGGCACTAGAGGCCAAACCTGGAGCCAAGTTCGAGTCCTGCAGAGTGAGAAAGAAGGGAGGATGACAAAAGGTTCAAGATAAGAGGCAGGAGGAGACCCAGAAGAAACAAACAGTCAGAAAAGGTAAGGGAGAGGCAATTAAGATAATTTTTACAATTACTGTGTTGGTGTTTTAAGAACTACTTTTTTGTTTATTTCTTATGAAGTGTAGGGAATTTCTAGACTGGAAAATACTCCAAATGTCAGAATGTTTTTAAGAGCATCTGTTGGTAATTTGGTTGCTTCTGATTGAGAATTTTCTATGTTTGTGAATGTGCGTAACAGTCAGATTTCTTTAAATCACAATACTGACTGTAATACACGTTCTTTGAACAATCTTTCATAAGGGTTTCTGATCACAAATGTGTTATAATCCTTTGCTTGAGAATATAAACTTCTATTTTAAAAAGTTTTTTCTAGAGCTTATGATGAAAAAAATGTCACCTAAATATATACCAATGAAGTTTTTTTTTCCTTTCTGAGTCTTAAGTCCATCTAAAATAATAACTCGAGGTAAAAACAATCCCACCCTTTTGAAAGGGAATATCCAAGTCTAAATGCTGCAGGTTATTTAAACACTTACAAACCACCTCAGAATTCCCAGTGTAGAAGTCAAAACTTCTCACATTCTCTTGCCTAAACAACAACTTCTCTGATGAAGTTACATATTTTCAAATTAAAAATCTTTGCCCAATCCAAAACAACTTAATGTGTAGTAGCAGTAAAAAATAAGTTCAAAACCAAAACAGATGGGCTATCTTTTGCATTTCTTCCATCAGGGCAGAGGACCAATTAAGTCAATTTCATGTTAATCAGTTTTTTTCAGTGTATGAATGTTTGGTTGCAAATGATGAAGAAAAATGTTTGTCTGGCTACATGGAAATATTACAAAATCATAGGAAATATATACAGGTTTGTACTTCTGTAAACCTTCATTTTACAAAATCTAAATTTTAAGCCAAATTTGAGTCGATTTTTTTAAACTATAAAATAAAATAATTCAGATAATTCATCAACTATCTTTGATAGGCAATGGGCAAATCTATTTCCCTATTAAATCTGCATTGCAACTTTAAGCAAGTACTTGAGGCCTGACCTCATCACCACAGAGCTAGTGTACTGGTCCTATGACACACTTCTTCCTGGTTCCAGCACATCGGTATAACTAGAAGCTTCTACATGACATTCCTTATCTCTAAGGGTATGTCTAGACTACAGAGTTTTTTTTCCCGAAAAATCTTTACCTGCGTCCAGACTACAGTCATGTTCTTTTGAAAGTAAATTGAAAGAATGCGGTGCTTCTTTTGAAATTGGTAAACCTCTTTTTACGAGGAAGAACATCTTTTTCAAAAGAGCTCTTTTGAGAAAAGGCGTGTGTGGACGCAGGGGAGGCAGTTTTTCTTAAAAAAAAGCTGCCTGCCAGAAGTGGTTCCGGATGTCCCTTTTGTGAGAGAGCATCCTAGCAGTCTGGATGCTCTTTCGAAAAGCGGATCGCTTTTTCGGTCCGCTTTTGTAGTCTGGATGCTTTTTTTTTTTTTTCCTAAAGAAGCTTTTTCGAAAAATCTCTTTAGAAAAAGCTTCTTTCGAAAAAAGCTTATAGTCTAGACATACCCTAACAGTCATAAAAGTCCTGTAGGGCAAGATGCACCAGGATTAAGGGAGCAGCCTGCTAGCCCCATGATTGGGCAATAAACACTGAATGCCACTTTTATCCCACTTCCAGAGTTATGCACAGCACAGCTTCAGCTGTCCTGTGAAATTATGGCTAGTTATTTTAGTAATCTAGGAACAGTAAGTACACAGGATAAAAAAAAGTCACTTTTATCCAGTGATGGGATCAGAAACCAAATTTCAGATGAAGGAAAGAATGACCATAGGCATACTTGATCCTAAATTCACAATCTCTTATCAAAGCCTCAAGTATCAATATTTAAATCACATTTTATCTAGCTTTGTAGCAACAAGAATTTTAACTAATGCCCTAAATATGTCCAATATACCTTTGTAGAACAGTATAAATCAAATTAACTTCCTGAACCAAGGTGTCCTTCAGCTTACATTTCCAAATTCTAATTACCTTAAAGACTATCAACTTTTCACAATTGACAGGGCAATCAGTCTTCTCATTCACATTTTTAAAGTACTGCACACTCATTACACCAATGAATTTCTAAATTAACTGTGTCCTCTTCAAAACACATTTTTAGATCTATTATATAATCTAATCCTTGTCAATTAGTTGTATATGTACCATTCTTACATGCTATCTGAACACTCAAAATTATACATTTTGAAAATATGTCCAACATACATCTGATACCTTAGATAAGCTCTAGTTTTATACTTTTCTATAAATAAATGATTTGTTAGTATTCCTTTGTATTTAGCTTAACCAGTAGCATTTTTAACTGCCATTCAACAGAATTTTTTCTATCTTGAACGTTGTCAAATATATACCAGTATAATTTTAAATTTCTAACCCTGCACTTTAAATTATTAGTCTTCAAGAATCTGTATGGAAATGTATAAACCCTGGGTGAGAATTCACTTGAGTGATTTGAAAATACTCAGAAG